>NC_080065.1:57870650-58492733 GCF_949987535.1 Balaenoptera acutorostrata | reverse complement strand
ATGCAAGTGAGGACATTCATCTAATAGAAGTGCTCCGAAGCCAGCTGCAGGGGAGAAGTATAGCCCTGATCTCACAGGGATTCCATAGTTGAAAAAAGAAAAAGCAACCCAAATGAAAACTCCCAGCTTACATCAGGGAAATACTGCTGCAGACCTTTAATGAGATCCCTAGGTGAATCAGTTTTTATACGGGCCTGTTTGACTTCCACAGGTATCTGGCTAGACCTTGATTGATTGTCAGGCTTTTTAAGTAGCATTGATTTTTTTTACTGCTGCAACACTGGGATGATGAGATCATTGTATTTTGCCATGTTACTGAAGTTCTTGTTAAAGCAACCTGGAGGTTAGAAGCATATCCAGGCACTGGCTTCTTGCTCCTGCTAAGTTTTGAGAGATGGGAAAGTTGAGATAAGTAAAATGATAGAGGCTAAAACATTTTCCTCTCTTGTTGTGAGGGGGAATTTCAGACTTTTATGAATTAGAATGATTATTGGTAGCTCTTCATCACAGGTGATCATTTCTTTTCATTCTTAGCTCTCGTTTATTGAGCAGGTAAATACATAGGCCCAGGGACTGTCATGAGTATTTAACACACACGAGCTCTTTGTTGTCACTACACCTCTGTGAGGTAGGTGTTATTATTTGCACCTTGCGATGAGGAAGCTGCATCTCAGAGAGGTAGGGTTGCTGTCTCAGGGTTAAGTAGTCAATGGAAGAGCTAGGTTTTGGATCAAGCTGTGGCTGACCCCAAATCCCAGGCTTTGAACTGCTGGTTTCCTATATGATGGCGTGTGAGAAGTTAGATCAGGGAGTAGTATTTGAGGCTGCTGCCTCAGTGATGACCCCGCTCTCCCATGTGGACCTGGGTCCTGGGAAAAACTGGAAATAGCACAGTGCCATAGGACACAGCATCTTGACTTTCCCCATTTGCAGACCTGAACCTCCCTTCTGCTTGAGTGAGGCTGTGCCCGTGAAGGGGCCTGAGAGGGCTTTGCACATTTTGGGATTCCTCTGGCTCCCACCTATTGATCAGTGGCTGCCAGAAGCTTTAATCCGATTAGAGTCTCTAAAACTAGTTTCCATCTCTGGCGCCTGACTCGGGTTTCAGAGCAAGAGGAAAAAGTATGACATCACCCCTGCTTGCATCTGTGCTGGGTGGCTAATGAAATTACGTGATGGATTTGAGGACCATTAAAGTCAATGTTGATCCTGATTATTATTAAGAGTACTTTCAAATTTACTGCACCATGGGGTAGGCTCAAAAGCGTCATTTCTCATAGGTGTGTTCATTGCTCTGGATTTTAGCTCACAGCTCTGTGGGATATGGAGAATACTAGCAGCACAGAGAATCAATTATGAAATCTGCAGGTGAAAGTGCATGGAGTTCTTTTGCTGGAGGGAGGAGAATGTTGTGGGATTTTTCCATAATGAGGCATTGTGATGACCTCAGACTGAAAAAGCCTAAAATGAAACAAAATATGTTTGTCAAATAAATATGAAGCAACGTGGTTGCCATTAGCATCAGCAATAGTATTTTTTAAAAGTTTAAGTGGTTAGTGTGCAAAAAAGTGCTCAGTTCAGGTCACCACCAATTCACTGAGCATAGATACTGAGCTAGCACCAGAGATACACTTACTGAGGGGAAGGCCAGTTTTGTGTTTTCCATCAGGATGTCTCCAGGGCCTAGCTAAACGTCAGGCATACAGAAATTATTCTCTGTCTTAAAAAAAATAACACACACACACACACATCCACGTATAACATACATACTATAAAGATTTGAATAGATCTTAACTGTACAACTCAATACATTTATACACGTACACACAGCAACACACATGCACACCTTTGAAATTGGCCCCAAATTAAAATTTAGAACATTTTCCATATCCTAAAAGGCTTTGTCTTGCCCCCTCACATTCCCCCAACAGAGATAACCACTATTTTGACTTTTCTCCACAGATTGATTTTGTCTATAATGAATATATTTCATATAAATTCACATAAGTTGAATCTTCGTATAAAAGGATTCATACACTGGGCTTCCCTGGCCGTCCAGTGGTTGAGGCCCCGCACTTCCACAGCAGGGGGCACGGGTTCGATCCCTGGTTGCGGAACGAAGATCCTGCATGCTGTGTGGTGCAACCAAAAAAAAAAAAAAAAAAAGGAATCATACTCTGTGTTATCTTTGCTATCTGGCTTCTTTTGCTCATCTTTATTTCCGTGAAATTCATCCATGTTACTACATGTAAGACTACATAGTTTGTTTTTCTATTTTTTAATTTAATTTTTATTTTATATTGGGTTTTAAAAAAATTGCTGCATAATATTCCATTGCATAAGTATTCTGCCATGAATTTATTCTTCTATAATGGATATTTGGGTTGTTTCCAGTTTTTAGCTATTATAAACAAAGCCATTGTGAACATTCTTGTACAGATGGACTTTTCCACTTATTTCTTTTGGGCATATTGTGTAGAACTGGAACTGCTGGGTCATTTAAAATATTTCTGAATTGTTGAATTGAAAAACACAGTTCTTTGTTTCGCTGTGGCCCACTCAGACCTTGCAAAAGAACCCTGGTCACCTATCCTACATGTTCTTAGTGGAAAATAATTCAGTTATAGCAAAGAATTACAGCAGAATATGTACAAATCACTCATTATTTACTACAGTGACAATATGAGCTTAAACGTGGTTTTTTTTTTTCTTTTAAATTAATTAATTAATTTATTTATTTTTGGCTGTGTTGGGTCTTAGTTTCTGTGTGAGGGCTTTCACTAGTTGCGGCGAGCGGGGGCCACTCTTCATCGCGGTGTGCGGGCCTCTCACTCTCGCAGCTTCTTTTGTTGTGGAGCACGAGCTCCAGACGCGCAGGCTCAGTAGTTGTAGCTCACGGGCCTAGTTGCTCCGCAGCATGTGGGATCTTCCCAGACCAGGGCTCGAACCCGTGTCCCCTGCCTTGGCAGGCAGATTCTCAACCACTGCACCACCAGGGAAGCCCAAACATGTGGTTTTAAGGTAAAAAACAATACCAAAAGTTTGATCATCTAGTAATTTTATTACACCAAACTCAATATTATACTGCAAATTATGTGGTGTAGATTCATAGTTAGCATAGTAGTTTATTAAAAAAGCTACTGAGAGCCTACTATGTGCCAGGCAGGCACTGCTCTGGGCAGTGGGGCTCTAGTAGAGAACCCACAGATAAGAAAAAGTCACTGGCCTTATGAGGTTCTAGTAGAGAGATAGACAATAGGTACCAAACAAATATGTACTATAAAACATATCACCAATGAAACATGCAATGTAAACAAATTTTGGGAGGATTATAGATATATCTGCTTTAGCAATAGATTTATGAATGATTTGTATTTGAACTGCATCTATACATAGCTTAAAGTCTAGTTACTGGAAAATTAGAGGCCAAATGTCCTATTCCTGTGCATAGTACTAAAACAGTAATAATAATAGCTAACTATGTGGTCTAAGCCATGGATTATCTCATTTAATCTTCCCAGTATCCTTATGATGTAGGTACTAGTCTCCCATTTTAATGGTGAAGAAACTGAAGTACAAGGGGTTGAATAACTTACCCAAAGTCACACAGCTAGTATGTAGTGATATTGGGATGAAAACCAGGCAGTCTGACTTTAGAGCCTGTACTCTAATTATTACCCTATTCTGTCCTCCAGATGGACCAATATGCGTTAATATACATTGTAAGGTTACCCAAATGACACACAATAAACTCATAAAGATGTTATACTTACTGTAATGTATAATGCAAAAGCCAAAAGCGAATAGCAATAGTTGGAAACCATGACCAATTGTAGACAGCATCAGTGACACATGATTCACAAATTGTGTTTCCTGAAAACTACTGTGATTCTGTCCTGTGTGCTCATGCAAAAGTTTTGCAGTATTTCCAAATGAGTGGCTGCCAGACTTAACCCAATACTGAATTAAAGATTCAGTAAACTCTATTCATAGCTTCAACTTAGAAGTACAGCTAACTCACTGGTAGGTTATTAGTAAGGAACATTAGGTTGTAGGTAAAAATAAAAGCTAATAGAAAGTGTGTCATGTGCTATAAGTATGAAAGAAGATTTGCATTTCTGGGTCTGCTCACGGCCACTGGAAGGACCCTCCAGGGGACTAAGGTCTACCCTGAGAATCATTGACTAACATAAAAGAAGATATACAAAGAATACTTCTAAGTAACATGCTGAGTGCTGTGGCGAGTGGTCTGTGTTGCAGTCAGTGGGGCTTAGTAAATAGCTGCCCTGACTCCCTCTAGAATTCTGAAGGAATTAAGAGGTAATCCAAAAGTCACATAGTGATAAAAATATTACCGTTACTGATAACTGATAATGGAGAAATCTGGAAAGAGATTTATGCACCCAGGCACAGGCAGCACTGGATAGACAGGGCTTTCCTAGGAGTGCCCCCTCATGGCATCGGGAGGTGGGAAGAATATGTGTTCTCTGTGGGCGTTTTGCTCCCACCAACAAGAAGAGTAAGCCCACTCCAAGTTGCTCCCATGGGAAGAGTTTGTGAGAGTAGAGAAGGGCCATCAGTGTCATGGATGTGGAACTCCCTCCATGTGGAAGGAAACATCAGGCCTGGGGAAAAAGCTTTTCCTCCCCCTGCAAAATACTTTGGTATATATGCTACAGGACTACAAAGAAAGGATGCACCTACCCAGGAATAGGAGAAAGCACTCTCAAGAAGATAACTTGTGATGAGTCTTGTTGGAAAACCAGGAGCTAGCCAGATGGAGGTTGGAAGGCAGGATGCTTTAGACCAGGGTTTGGCAGACTGCAGCCTGCAGGCCAAATCTGGCCTGTTGTCTGTTTTTCAAAATAAGAATTTATTGGAGCACAGCCACACTTACTCGTTTATGTATTGTGTATGCATTTGCGCTATAATGGCAGAGTTGAATAGTTGTGACAGAGACCATATGGCTCCCAAAGCCTAAAATATTTACTCTTTTGTCCTTTACAGGAAAAAGTTGCCAGCCTCTGCTTTAGGGAGAGGTAATGCTCAGGGGGATGAAAGAGGATGTGGGCTGGCGATGTGGGCTGGGCACTATAATTGGTTTGATAATGTTGGGACATGAAGCAGGAGGCAGGTGGTGATTAAACAGATGGACCTCTGGTTCTCTAAAACTTTATAGTCTTCTTCAGAGAGCAGTGGTGCAGGCGGACAGGTTAATTATATTAATTGTATGAACACAAATGGACAAACATTTAACAAATAGAGCCTTTAAATTCATAAAGAATTTGCATCATTATATTCAAGTCAAAAGACACAGGGAGAAGAAGGAGTTGTGACAGTAACATGCTTTGAAAGGATGAAATTGGTCATTTCTCTTCAAGTGGCTTGGGGAGGGGTTCAGAGAAGAGGCATTTTGCTATTTTAACAGCAGCTGTGGAAAGGGAATGGGAAAGGTGAATTAGGATGGGGAAATTTGTTTCTGGCATAGGGATGCAATTTAGAGTCGGAATGGGAAGACCAAATGAAGTGAACTTGAGTCTCTTTGCCTGAGAGAATGAATGAGGAGGGTATGCCAGGATGGGGGAGGGGCTCTATGCTGAGAGGAGACCAGATCCTGGGACCAATCTTTTCTTTTTTAAATAAGATATTCCCCTCTACTCCCCAGCTGTTAGAATGAAAATATATATATCTTTATTAATGAGCATTCCTCTCTGTCCCTACTTATTCTGCTTCCAAGAAAGATGATTTTTACTTTTTGGCTTCTGGGACTTTAGTTATCCTGCTTAGGATAATAGAAAAATACTGAACTAGAAGGACTAGGAGATTAGAATTGAGAAGAAATAAAAGTACTGGTGGAATACACAAAAATAAACTCAAAATGGATTAAAGACCTAAATGTAAGGCCAGACAGTATAAAACTCTTAGGGGAAAACATAGGCAGAACACTCTATGACATAAATCACAGCAAGATCCTTTTTGACCCACCTCCTAGAGAAAGGGAAATAAAAGCAAAAATAAAGAAATGGGACCTAATGAAACTTAAAAGCTTTTTGCACAGCAAGGGAAATCATAAACAAGACGAAAAGACAACCCTCAGAATGGGAGAAAATATTTGCAAATGAAGCAACTGACAAAGGGTTAATCTCCAGAATTTACAAGCAGCTCATGCAGCTCAATATCAAAAAACAACCCCCCCCAAAAAAAAAAAAACCAACCCAATCCAAAAATGGGCAGAAGATCTGAATAGACATTTTCCCAAAGATATACAGATGGCCAACAAACACATGAAAGGGTGCTCAACATCACTAATCATTAGAGAAATGCAAATCAGAACTACAATGAGGTATTACCTCACACCAGTCAGAATGGGCATCATCAAAAAGTCTACAAACAGTAAATGCTGGAGAGGGTGTGGAGAAAAGGGAACCCTCCTGCACTGTTGGTGGGAATGTAAATTGATACAGCTCCTCTGGAGAACAGTATGGAGGTTCCTTAAAAAACTAAAAATAGAACTACCATATGACTCAGCTACTGGACAGATACCCTGAGAAAACCATAATTCAAAAAGAGTCATGTACCACAGTGTTCATTGCAGCACTATGTACAATAGCCAGGACGTGGAACCAACCTAAGTGTCCATTGATAGATGAATGGATAAAGGAGATGTGGCGTGTATATATATATATATATATATATATATATATATATATATATATATATATATATATATATGTGTATATATATATACAATGGAATATTACTCAGCCATAAAAAGAAATGAAATTGAGATATTTGTAGTGAGGTGGATGGACGTAGAGTCTGTCAAACAGAGTGAAGTAAGTCAGAAAGAGAAGAACAAATACCGTATGCTAACACATATATATATGGAAACCAAAAAAAAAAAATGTTCTGAAGAACCTAGGGGCAGGACAGGAATAAAGACGCAGACATAGAGAATTGACTTGAGGACATGGGGTGGAGGAAGGGTAAGCTGGGACGAAGTGAGAGAGTAGCATGGACATATATACACTACCAAATGTAGAATGGATGGCCAGTGGGAAGCAGCTGCGTAGCACAGGGAGATCAGCTCGGTGCTTTGTGACCACCTAGAGGGTGGAATAGGGAGGATGGGAAGGAGATGCGAGAGGGAGGGGTTATGGGGATATGTGTATACGTGTAGCTGATTCACTTTGTTATACAGCAGAAGCTAACACACCATTGTAGAGCAATTATACTCCAGTAAAGATGTTGAAGAAAAAAAAAAGTACTGGTGTAAACTATGCCAGAGTGACTGGAGAATACACCCAGGCAGGTAGGGAAACATGGGGAAAAGACCACAGTCAGTTTCTTGGGCAAGGCTAAGGAAGAGGGGATGTGGGGGAGTTTAGAGAGAGAAGGAAAAAATCTTTGTAGGCAGCTCTGGGCATCTGGGTAAGGTAAATAAGACAGTGGGGATGGTGAATTGAAGGTGTTTTTCTATCAGTTATGAATTGGGTTCCATTTGATGTTTTTCAGCAGCCTCACTAAAGATTAAGACTGTTGTCATTTAATTCTTGGCTGCCAAATAGTTGTTGAAATAGGACATTGCAGAGACCAGACCAAATAACAATTAATTCTCTTTCCTAAATACTTCTTAAAATTTTTTTATACCCCAGTGTTCATAGCAGCACTATTTACAGTAGCCAAGACATGGAAGCAACCTAAATGTCCATCAACATGAATGATAATAGAGAAAAAAGGTGTGGCAAATATATGCAATGGAATATTACTCAGCCATAAAAAAGGACAAAATAATGCCATTCGCAGCAACATGCACGGACCTAGAGATTTTCATACTAAATGAAGTAAGTCAGACAGAGAGAGACAAATATCATATGATATCACTTATATGTGGAATCTAAAAACTGATGCAAATGAACTTATTTACAAAACAGAAACAGACTTACAGACATAAAAAACAAACTTATGGTTACCAAAGGGGAAGGGGGGAGAGTGATAAATTAGGAGTTTGGGATTACCAGATAAAAACTACTATATATAAAATAGATACAACAGCCCTGAACCAAGATGGTGGAGTAGAAGGACATGCTCTCACTCCCTCTTGCGAGAACACCAGAATCACAACTAGTTGCTGGACAGGCATTGACAGAAAGACACTGGAACTCACCAAGAAAGATACCCCACATCCAAAGACAAAGGAGAAGCCACAATGAGATGGTAGGACGGGCACAATCACAATAAAATCAAATCCCATAACTGCTGGGTGGGTGACTCACAAACTGGAGAACACTTATACCACAGAAGTCCACCCACTGGAGTGAAGGTTCTCAGCCCCACATCAGGCTTCCCAACCTGGCGGTCCAGCAATGGGAGGAGGAATTCCTAGAGAATCAGACTTTGAAGGCTAGTGGGATTTGATTGCAGGACTTTGACAGGACTGGGAGAAGCAGAGACTCCACTCTTGGAGGGCACACACAAAGTACTGTGTGCATCAGGAACCAGGGGAAGGAGCAGTGACCCTAGGGGAGACTGAACCAGACCTACCTGCTCTGTTGGAGGGTCTCCTGCAGAGACTGGGGGTGTCTGTGGCTCACCATGGGGACAAGGACACTGGCAGCAGAAGTTCTGGGAAGTATTCCTTGGCGTGAGCCCTCCCAGAGTCTGCCATTAGCCCCACCAAAGAGCCTGGGTAGGCTCCAGTGCTGGGTTGCCTCAGGCCAAAAAACCAACAGGCAGGGAACCCAGCCCCAACCATCAGCAGTCAAGCGGATTAAAGTTTTACTGAGCTTTGCCCACCAGAGCAACAGCCAGCTCTACCTACCACCAGTCCCTCCCATCAGGAAACTTGCACAAGCCTCTTAGATAGCCTCATCCACCAGAGGGCAGACAGCAGAAGCAAGAACTACAATCCTGCAGCCTGTGGAACAAAAACCACATTCACAGAAAGATAGACAAGATGAAAAGGCAGAGGGCTATGTACCAGATGAAGGAACAAGATAAAACCCCAGAAAAACAACTAAATGAAGTGGAGATAGGCAAGCTTCCAGAAAAAGAATTCAGAATAATGATAGTGAAGATGATCCAGGACCTCGGAAAAAGAATGGAGGCAAAGATCTAGAAGATGCAAGAAATGTTTAACAAAGACCTAGAAGAATTAAAGAACAAACAAACAGAGATGAACAATACAATAACTGAAATGAAAACTACACTAGAAGGAATCAATAGCAGAATAACTGAGGCAGAAGAATGGATAAGTGACCTGGAAGACAGAATGGTGGAATTTACTGCTGTGGAACAGAGTAAAGATAAAAGAATGAAAAGAAATGAAGACAGCCTAAGAGACCTCTGGGACAACATTAAATGCAACAACATTCACATTATAGGGGTCCCAGAAGGAGAAGAGAGAGAAAGGACCAGAGAAAATATTTGAAGAGATTATGGTCGAAAACTTCCCTAACATGGGAAAGGATATAGCCACCCAAGTCCAGGAAGCACAGCGATTCCCATGCAGGATAAACCCAAGGAGAAACACGTCGAGACACGTAATCAAATTGGCAAAAATTAAAGACAAAGAAAAATTATTGAAAGCAGCAAGGGAAAAACGACAAATAACATACAAGGGAACTCCCATAAGGTTAACAGCTGATTTCTCAGCAGAAACTCTACAAGCCAGAAGGGAGTGGCATGATATACTTAAAGTGATGAAAGGGAAGAACCTACAACCAAGATTACTCTACCTGGCAAGGATCTCATTCAGATTCGATGGAGAATTCAAAAGCTTTACAGACAAGCAAAAGCTAAGAGAACTCAGCACCACCAAACCAGCTCTACAGCAAATGCTAAAGGAAGTTCTCTAAGTTGGAAACACAAGAGAAGAAAAGGACCTACAAAAACAAACCCAAAACAATTAAGAAAATGGTCATAGGAACATGCATATCAGTAATTACCTTAAACGTGAATGGATTAAATGCTCCAACCAAAAGACACAGGCTTGCTGAATGGATACAGAAAAAAGACCCATATATATGCAGTCTACAAGAGACCCACTTCAGACCTAGGGACACATACAGACTGAAAGTGAGGGGATGGAAAAAGATATTCCATGCAAATGGAAATCAAAAGAAAGCTGGAATAGGAATACTCATATCAGATAAAATAGACTTTAAAATAAAGAATGTTACAAGAGACAAGGAAGGACACTACATAATGATCAAGGGATCAATCCAAGAAGAAGATATAACAATTATAAATATATATGCACCCAACATAGGAGCACCTCAATACATAAGGCAACAGCTAACAGCTATAAAAGAGGAAATCGACAGTAACACAATAATAGTGGGGGACTTTAACACCTCACTTACACCAATGGACAGATCATCCAAAATGAAAATAAATAAGGAAACAGAAGCTTTAAATGACACAATAGACCAGATAGATTTAATTGATATTTATAGGACATTCCATCCAAAAACAGCAGATTACAGTTTCTTCTCAAGTGCACACGGAACATTCTCCAGGATAGATCACATCTTGGGTCACAAGTCAAGCCTCAGTAAATTTAAGAAAACTGAAATCATATCAAGCATCTTTTCTGACCACAACGCTATGAGATTAGAAATGAATTACAGGGAAAGAAAAGTGAAAAGCACAAACACATGGAGGCTAAACAATACGTTACTAAATAACCAAGAGATCACTGAAGAAATCAAAGAGGAAATCAAAAAACACCTAGAGACAAATGACAATGAAAACAAGAAAATCCAAAACCTATGAGATGCAGCAAAAGCAGTTCTAAGAGGGAAGTTTATAGCTATACAAGCCTACCTCAAGAAACAAGAAAAATCTCAAGTAAACAATCTAACCTTACACCTAAAGGAACTAGAGAAAGAAGAACAAACAAAACCCAAAGTTAGCAGAAGGAAAGAAATCATAAAGATCAGAGCAGAAATAAATGAAATAGAAACCAAGAAAACAATAGCAAAGATCAATAAAATTAAAAGCTGGTTCTTTGAGAAGATAAACAAAATTGATAAGCCATTAGTCAGACTCATCAAGAAAAAGAGGGAGAGGACTCAAATCAATAAAATTAGAAATGAAAAAGGAGTACTTACAACAGACACCGCAGAAATACAAAGCATCCTAAGAGACTACTACAAGCAACTCTATGCCAATAAAATGGACAACCTGGAAGAAATGGACAAATTCTTAGAAAGGTATAACCTTCCAAGACTGAACCAGGAAGAAACAGAAAATATCAACAGACCAATCACAAGTAATGAAATTGAAACTGTGATTAAAAATCTTCCAACAAACAAAAGTCCAGGACCAGATGGCTTCACAGGTGAATTCTATCAAACATTTAGAGAAGAGCTAACACCCATCCTTCTCAAACTCTTCCAAAAAATTGCAGAGGAAGGAACACTCCCAAACTCATCCTATGAGGCCACCATCACCCTGATACCAAAACCAGACAAAGATACTACAAAAAAGAAAATTACAGGCCAATATCACTGATGAATATAGATGCAAGAATCCTCAACAAAATACTAGCAAACAGAATCCAACAACACATTAAAAGGATCATACACCATGATCAAGTGGGATTTATCCCAGGGATGCAAGGATTCTTCAATATATGCAAATCAATCAATGGGATACACCATATTAACAAATTGAAGAATAAAAACCATATGATCATCTCAATAGATGCAGAAAAAGCTTTTGACAAAATTCAACACCGAGTTATGATAAAAACTCTGAAGAAAGTGGACATAGAGGGAACCTACCTCAACATAATAAAGGCCATATACGACAAACCCACAGCAAACATCATTCTCAGCGGTGGAAAACTGAAAGCATTTCCTCTAAGATCAGGAACGAGAAAAGGATGTCCGCTCTCACCGCTATTATTCAACATAGTTTTGGAAGTCCTAGCCATGGCAATCAGAGAAGAAAAAGAAATAAAAGGAATACAAATTGGAAAAGAAGAAGTAAAACTGTCACTGTTTGCAGATGACATGATACTATACATAGAGAATCCTAAAGATGCCACCGGAAAACTACTAGAGCTAATCAATGAATTTGGTAAAATTGCAGGATACAAAATTAATGCAGAGAAATCTCTTGTATTCCTATACACTAATGATGAAACATCTGAAAGAAATTAAGGAAACACTCCCATTTACCATTGCAACAAAAAGAATAAAATACCTAGGAATAAACCTACCTAGGGAGACAAAAGACCTGTATGCAGAAAAGTATAAGACACTGATGAAAGAAATGAAAGGTGATACCAACAGATGGAGGGGTATACCATGTTCTTGGATTGGAAGAATCAGTATTGTGAAAATGACTATACTACCCAAAGCAATCTACAGATCCAGTGCAATCCCTATCACATTAACAATGACATGTTTTACGGAACTAGAACAAAAAAATCTTAAAATTTGTATGGAGACACAAAAGACCCCGAATAGCCAAACCAGGCTTGAGGGAAAGAAACGGAGCTGGAGGAAAACGACTCCGTGACTTCAGACTCTTCTACAAAGCTACAGTAATCAAGACAATATGGTACTGGCACAAAAACAGAAACATAGATCAATGGAAAAAGATAGAAAGCCCAGAGGTAAACCCACGCACCTATGGTCAACTAATGTATGACAAAGGAGGTAAGGATATACAATGGAGAAAAGACAGCCTCTTCAATAAGTGGTGCTGGGAAAACTGGACAGCTACATGTCAAAGAATGAAATTAGAACACTCCCTAACACCGTACACAAAAATAAACTCAAAATGGATTAGAGACCTAAATGTAAGACTGGACACTATAAAACTCTTAGAAGAAAACATAGGCAGAACACACTTTGATGTAAATCACAGCAAGATCTTTTCTGATCCACCTTGTAGAGTAATGGAAATAAAAACAAAAATAAACAAATGGGACCTAATGAAACTTCAAAGCTTTTACACAGCAAAGGAAACCATAAAGAAGACAAAAAGACAACCCTCAGAATGGGAGAAAATATTTGCAAATGAATCAACGAACGAAGGATTAATCTCCAAAATATATAAACAGCTCATGAAGCTCAATATTAAAAAAACAAAGAACCCAGTCCAAAAATGGACAGAAGACCTAAATAGACATTTCTCCAAAGAAGACATACAGATGGCCAAGAAGCACATGAAAAGCTGCTCAACATCACTAATTATTAGAGAAATGCAAATCAAAACTACAATGATGTACCACCTCACACCAGTTAGAATGGGCATCATCAGAATATCTACAAACATCAAAGGCTGGAGAGGGTGTGGAGAAAAGGGAACCCTCTTGCACTGTTGGTGGGAATGTAAGTTGATACAGCCACTATGGAGAGCAGTATGGAGGTTCCTTAAAAACTAAAAATAGAATTACCATATGATCCAGCAATCCCACTATTGGGCATATACCCAGAGAAAACCATAATTCAAAAAGGCACATGCACTGCAATGGTCACTGCAGCAGTTTTTACAATAGCCAGGTTATGGAAGCAACTTAAATGCCCATTCACAGACGAATGGATAAAGAAATCTGGTACACATATACATTGGAATATTACTCAGCCATAAAAAGGAACGAAATTGGGTCATTTGTTGAGACGTGATGGATCTAGAGACTGTCATACTGAGTGAAGTACGTCAGAAAGAGAAAAATATCGTATATTAACGTGTATACATGGAACCTAGAAAAATGGTACAGATGAACCAGTTTGCAGGGCAGAAATAGAGACACAGATGTAGAGACAAACATATGGACACCAAGGGGGTAAAGCCGCGGGGGGTGGGTCTGTGGTTGGTGGTATGATGAATTGGGTGATTGGGGTTGACATGTATACACTGATGTGTATAAAATTGATGACTAATAAGAACCTGCTGTATAAAAAAATAAAATTCAAAAATTCAAAAATAAATACAAGACAAGCACAGGGAACTATATTGAATATCTTGTAATAACCTATAATGAAAAAGAATATGAAAGAGAATAAATATATATACTCTTTATATACACACACACACATATATACATATATACATAAAACTGAATCACTTTGCTATACACCAGAAACTAACACAACATTGTAAATCAACTGTACTTCACTAAAAAATTATTTAAACAGCTTTGTCAAAGTTTAATTGACACACAATAAATTGCACATCTTTAAAGTATACAGTTTGATGTGTTTTGACATGGATACACGTTTGAAACCATCACCATAATCAAGATATGTACACGCATCACTTCCAAAAGTTTTCTTGTAACCTTTTGTAATGCCTCCTATTCCATTGTCCCTAGGCAGCCACTGATCTTCTTTCTGTCATTATGGATTAGTTAGCATTGTTTTGAACTTAATGTAAATGAAATCATACAGCACCTACTCTTTTTTTGGGGGGGAGTCTGACTCCTTTCACTCAGAATAATTGTTTTGAAATTTATTCATGTTATTGCATGTTTCAATAGGTCATTCCTTTTTCACTGCTGAATAGTATTCCATTGGATGGATACACCACAGATTGCTTATGTATTCATCTGTTGATGGATGTTTGAATTGTTTCCAGTTCTTGGCTATTGCAATAAAGCTACTATGAACGTTCATGTTCATGTCTTTGTATTAACATGTGCTTTAAGCTCTCTTGGGCAAATACTTAGGAATGTAATGGCTGGATATATGGTAGGTATATGTTTATTTAAGAAAATGTCAAACAGTTTTCGAAAACAATTTTAGCATTTCACATTCGTATAGGAAGTATATAAATGTTCTGTGTTCTGTACATCCTCACTAACCCTTGGTGTACTCACTCTTTTTAATTTCAGCTATTCAAATAGGTATGTAGTGACATTCCATTATGGTTTTAATTTTTATTTCTGTAATGATTAATAATGTTGAACATCTCTTTATGTGCTTATTTGCCATCCATATGTCTTTTTTGGTGATGTGTCTGTTCAAACCTTTCGATCATTTTTTATTGGGTTGCTTTTATATTGTTACTGATTTTAAGAGATTTTATATATTCTGGATATAAGTCCTTTATCAAATATTTGATTTGTCAATATTTTTTTGCGGTCTGTGGTTTGTCTTTTAATTACCCTAGCAGTGTCTTTTGAAGAGTGTATGTTTTTAATTTTGATGAAATCCAATTTATTGATTTATTTTTCCTTTGTGGATTATGGATTTTGGTGTCATTATCTAAGAAAATTTTGTCCAATGCAAGATCACAAAGCTTTTATCATATGTTTTCTTCTAGAAGTTTTATAGTTTTAGGTTTAGTCTCATATAGTTTTAGGTCAATGAACCATTCTGAATTAATTATTACATGTGTAGAAATATGGATTAAAGTTCTCCCCCTTCTTCTTCTCCTCCTTCTCTTTTGCATATGACAATCCAGTTGTTTCAGCACCGTTTGTTGAAAAGATTATCCTTTTTCCACTAATTGCCTTTTCACCTTTTTCAGAAATGCGTATGTTTATGATTCCATTTCTGAATTCTTTATTCTGTTTCATTGATCTGTTTGTCTGTCTTTCCACCAATACCATGTGTCTTGATTACCGTAGCTTTATAATAAGTCTTGAAATTAGGTGCTGTTAGTCCTCCAACTTTGTTCTTTTTTGGTCAGAGTTGTTTTCGCTATTCTGTCCTTTGAATTTTCATATGAATTTTAGAATTAGTATGCTGATTTTTTGGGATTTGATTGGAGTTGCATTGACTGTCTAGATCAATTTGCAGAAAATTAGTATCTTAACATTATTGAGTTTTCTAATTCATGAACATGGTTTTATTTAGGTCCTTAAAAATTGGTGTCAGCATTGTTTTGTCATTTTCAGTACAGGTATTGTATAATCTTTTGTCAGAGTTATCCCTACCTATTTTACTTTTTTGGGATGGTATTGCAAATGGTACTATTATTTTTCAATTTGTGATTCTCTGTTGCTAGTATATAGAAATACAATTGATTTTTGTGTATTGATCTTGAATCTTATAACTTTGCTAAATTCACTAATTAGTTTTAGTAGATTTTTTGTAGGCACATAACTTTAAATGAGCAAACTGAATGGACATATATCCTTAAAGGAAAAGTAGCTGTCCATTGGTTTGAAGTTGGCTTTTTAAGCTGGTCAGGGATGTTCTCCATGTGCTCTGGGAATGGCTCTGTGGTGCTTCTTTCAAAAATATAAGGTCTTTTGTGGAGAATGGGTTGGGGTAAAATCATAGTGGATGATTACTCCCAGAGAGGGGCCAGGGAGAAGTACGTTAAAAATACATTATGGAGGACAAGAATAACAAGAATTTGAATAAACCTGAAAAGTGTGCTCAAGGACGTTCCTCACGTACCAAATGGAGGTAGGTCTGCAGGAGATGGCATGGCAGCCTTGCAGATAGTTGTAGCAATGGGTGAGGGAAAAGACTTCTGTGTGATAGCAGTGTTTCTTGTACCCACGATGAGAACATTCTTCTACACCAACTCTGAGAGGAAGGGCTGAGTGGAGAGTGTTGGCTATGTCTTTGTGCTAGTAAATATCTAGAGGATGACTAGAAAATTTACTTAGAGCATCTGGAAGTTTATTTCAATTCCTAGATAATTGTTACCATGTGGATAAGATGAATTGTTGGGGAGACTTTTTCTGTTTTTAGCTGCTTCTTTCATGTCACAGAGGCACAGTAGTTGCAAAGTAAAAAACAGCAGACTATGGCAACAGAATGGTTATGGCAGAAGAAGGACTGAGATGAGTCAAATAGGACTCCAGTGTCTCTCTTGTGGGAGTTTGATGATATTGTCTGCAGTAAGAAGAAACTCTGGCATAGACAAGGACATGTACAAGTAAGGCTTACATTAAGTGGATCTGGCCATTCAGTTTTAAGTAAGACTTGGTGGGCCTGATGAAATAAATGATTGATGTTCTACATCTGTTCTGTAGAATCCCTTTGTTCCAAGGAGATCCTTTGGGGCTGCTATGAGGGCAGAGATGTTGGTAAGTGGGCAGAGATCTAGACCGTCCATCTTCCTCCATCCTACCCCTAACTTCTCCATTCAACCAGAGGTCCTTACCCTCCTTTAAAAAAAAAAAATCTGTTTAACATGTTAGGATTTCACATCAAAAGTTGTTTTCTAAATAACTCTGTGTGTGTGTGTGTGTGTGTTTAGAAACGACTGGACTAGTTCAGTGGAAGTGATCAATGCTGAATGTCTTCCTCAGAAACAAGGAGCAGTGTCACGCAGAACTTGTGCTGTCTGCCAAAACTGAAGGAAGTTGCTTCCTTCCCTGCATCCGGTCCTACTTAAGTGACAAGTTACTGGTGGCCCAGTGATGGGTAGCCACATATTGCATGGAACATACTTATGCTAAAAATTATTATTATTATCTGAAATTTAAATTTAACTGGATACCCTGTACTTTTAAAAAAATTATTTATTTATTTATTTATGGCTGTGTTGGGTCTCCATTGCTGCGCGTGGGCTTTCTCTAGTTGCATTGAGCGGGGGCTGCTCTTCGTTGTGGTGCATGGGCTTCTCATTGCAGTGGCTTCTCATTGCGGTAGCTTCTCTTGCTGTGGAGCATGGGCTCCAGGCTCACGAGCTTCAGTAGTTGTGGCATGTGGGCTCAGTAGCTGTGGCTTGCGGGCTCTAGAGCGCAGGCTGAGTAGTTGTGGCGCACGGGCTTAGTTGCTCCGCAGCCCATGGGATCTTCCCAGACCAGGGCTTGAACCTGTGTCCCCTGCATTGGCAGGCGGATTCTTAGCCACTGCACCACCAGGGAAGTCCAGATGCCCTGTATTTTTATTTTCTAAATCTGGCAACCCTAATCAATGTATAATTCATAACAAAATAGTAAATGGGTTCTCCAACATAATGATTTTGCTAAACATTGACCAAAAAATTCTCGCATCGTGGCTATGTGCATCATAGTATATTAATCCCTTGGCCTGTTGTGCACAGCTTTCCAGCAGCCAGCCGTCCATCCTTGCTGGAATGTGGGTAAGTGAACAGTGTTGTCAGTGCCTTTTTACTCCAGAAGGGCCTCCCTTCCGCAGGACGTTGAAGACAAATTAATCCAAATTCTGTCATTGAACCGATTTTCCCAATTCTTGTTTTTTGTTAGGTATCATTTCATCTTTGAAATTGCAAGTGGCAAGTTTTAGTTAGAACACTGATGGTGTCTTACAGTACTTCATCAATATCATATACATTTTCCTTAAAGAGATAATTAAAAAATTTTTTGTCTTTGTCACTATTACTTATCTATCTTATAATTGGAAGTTTATACCTTTTGACCACCTTCATCCATTCCTCTCTCCGTGGCCCCCCCACCCCCGACCCCTGGTAGCCACAAATCTGATCTTTTTTTCTATGAGGCAAACCTTCATTCATTTTGTATGTTATATTGCCAAGCACTCAGTTTATGCTACTAAAAACAGCTTGCTCTGGTTCTGTATCCTTCTTTCCTTCTTTTATAAATGCCCGTTAGACATCTGAGTTTACCAGAGAACCCCTGGCTAGCTGCATTGCATTTCAGATGTCTCTTGATGTCTTTCTCATTTAAATCCCAACACAATAAATATCATTATAAGAAAATTTTCTAGACAGTAAAAAATTTTGCATGATTCATTATATGAATGGTTAATAGCTGCTTTCAGGTATGTACTAAGTACTGTACATTTTATCATCATATTCAGTTCTCATAACCCTATGAGATAGGTGCTACTTCTTCATTTTATGGAAGAGGGAAACAAGACACAGAGAGGTAAAGCAACTTGCTCAAGGTCACACAGCTAGAAATTTGTAGAGCTAGGATATGGACATATCTCCCTCTCTGACTTCAGAATGATAACTTATGGCTGTTTTGTTATACTCTGCAAACAGTGCTTTCTTGCTCTGTCTTTAGTCAATCATGTGCAATAATCATCTGATAGAGTTACTGCCCATATTAGTCACTCCAACACTAAGAGAAATTGATTGTGTGCTACCTGCATTGTGGATGACAGGATAGCTGAGCTTTTCCTAGCAGGTTTGTTCTAATAGAAGTGATTTTTCTTCAGTAACTCTTATTCTCCACCTAGAAAGACTAGCCATCTAATTAGGTGCCATATCATATTCCAAAGAATTAATTAAAAAAAAGCACATACAACAAAAGCCCAGCATCCAGTGAAAGAAAGGGGGAATATATGTATTTGTGTATTCCTGATATTTCTTTCCCCTGCTGGGTTCAATTCCCTTTGCTTGTGGATTTATTAACAGAAGCCGGATGTTGGCATTCTTTCTCCTCCAGATCCCTCAACCTGGAACCTGGTTTCTAGCAATGTGTTAATTTTGCACCATTTTAGTTCATTAAAATAATTGGCAAGTTCCTTGAGTTCATCACAGTGGGAGTTTACCTATTTTTAACTGTCTAAAACTTAATGTGGTGATGCTATTTTTACTCAGAAGCTAATTCTTCATAAGTTATTTCTGAAAAATTTTCTCCATAAAGGATCTCCATTTAACCATTTCCAACTCATAGTAGAGAGAAAGCCAATTCTTGGAGAAGTTAAATAATCCAAAAGGGGTTTCCCAGAGCCCAGTCGAAGCCCCTGCCTCAGCTGAGTGTCAGGACCTGCTGCTGTTACTCTGTCCTTGGCAACAAAAATGGTTCAACTTGCAGTATCTCTAACTCTCGGCCTTATAGCCAGTCATCCCTTATAGCGTGAAGGACATGACCATCATCACTCTGGGCTGTGATCAGACTCCCTCCCTCATCAGGAGGTGCCCCTTATCAAGAAGTTTGCTCACCTGCTGACTTGGTTTGCCTCTGCTTCTCTCATTGTCCATTCTATTTGGGGATGGCTTAGTCATTGATGTCTAGGAGAGGTCTGGAAGGTGTCACTTCTCTCTCATACTCACCATCCCACAGTGGCAGTGCTCCTGTTCCCTGGGCTGGTTCCTTTGTCCCTTCACCATTCTTCCTGCTGGAGTGGTAAGCAGGCTGAAAGGGGAGTGCTGCTTCCCAAAGTAGAAAGGAGAGGCTCATTGACATTCTACCAGGGAATTGTCATTCAGCTGATGGTGAAGGAGAAAGAAGAGCCACTGTCTGCAGAAAGTCTCAGTTAAAGTGCACATGTGATGTTTGGGAAAGGCAACCTAGTACCTAAACTTGGACTCGGTCCTGGGCTCTTCTCTGTCTGCCCTCACATGGTGTCGGATGACTCAGTATGCCACCTCTGTGCAGATGCCCCCCAGCCTCTCTTCTGAACTCCACACCTGTGTGTCCACTGGCCTGCTGGATGACCTGCTTCGATTTCTAAAAGGCAGATCTAACTAGCATGTTCAGAAAGATTCTTGACCTTCCTCTTCAAACCTGCTTTCTCTCATTCTTCTTTCTTGGTAAGTGTCCACTTCAGTCTTTCAGTTACTCAGGCCAAAAACCTGGACCTCGTCTGTCACTCCCTTCTTCCCCTCACATTTCACATTCAATCAATTCTCAAATTCTGTCAGCAATCTTGTAACAATATGTTCAGAATCTTACCACTTTTCATCACCTCATGTCTATCACCCTAGTCCAAACTGCCCCCATCTCTTTCCTAGATCATTGCATTAGCTCCCTCCTTCCTTCTCCCCTTGATCTAACAAGTCTCTTCCCCACATACTCTCTAGACTGATATTTTAAAGACATAGATTATACTCCATTTCTGCTGAAAATTCCTCAGTGACTTCCCATCTCACTTGCCATAAAATGCAAGACCCTGCATGATCTGGCCACCTCCCACCCCAATCTCTCATCTCATCTCTAGTCACTTGGCCCTTGTTCCCCCTCCAGACAAATCACAATGGCCTTCTCACCTGGAACATGCCAAGCACACACTGCTCTGCTTCTTAGAACACTCTTGCCCTAGGGACCCATGTGACTCCCTCCCTCCCTTTACCTCTCTGCTCCTACATCGCTTTATCAGAAAGTCTTTGCTGACCTAGATAAAATGCTACCCCCATTTGAGAGCAGGCCCTTCTTTGTTTTTGTTTACTATGTATCCCCATTACCTGGCACAAGGCAGACACTCAGTAAATATCTGCATTCGGTAAGTACGAATGAATTCATTCATTCCCAGGCAAGAAAGAGTTTTGTTGTTGTTTTTTCTTAAATTGTCTTCAGTTGAGTTCAGGGTTCCAATAGTGCCTTGATTAGTATCTTGTGTGATCACAGGAAGATCTCATAACCCAATTTCCTCATCTGTGAAATTCAGGGGTGGAGTAGGTAGTGTGTAAGGCACGTTTTAGCTCCTCCCTTCTGGTTTTGTAAATGTGGGATCTCTTCTTTGATCCAACAATAGCATCCCAGGGTTGGGGTCTCTCCTATGGTCCTGCACCTGTGTTTGAAGTGATGGAGACAGCCTTTTCTTCCCCACTTCCTATCCACTTGGTGACCCCTTCCTGCTTCTCACCATCAAACACATTATGTACTTGTGCTGTTAAGACACAGTGTGCAGGAGCAGTTGTGAGATGTGTTGCCAGACATCATTTAATAGTATCAGATCATCAAAGTCTATATAATTTACATTAAAAGTCAGAGTGTTAAATCAACTATACTTCAATAAAAATTAATTAATTCAAAAAGAAAAAATATTACATTGGAAAAAAAAGAGAGAGCGGATTCAAGACTATCTGTAAAGTGACCTGACCTCGCTCATCGTCATTTTGCTCTGCTTGCTTGAGTGGGAGAGAAATGGTGGAGCACAGTGGGAATTATGTGTAACCCAGGGAATACATTTGGGGAATGTCTTGTCTATGAATGTCATTGATTTTATTTACTATGTTGGAAAAATAAAAGGTTTAGAGCCACTGGTGTTACAATGCTTGTGATACAGAGATAAGAGATGTGGTCTCTGCCTTCATAGAGTTTATGGTCTAGATGAAAAGACAGGACATATTTGTACTGTGCAAGGGTGTGTAAGAACACAGCGTGTGTAAGAACTGGATGTGTGGTGCAGTTTGTCCTTCAGGGTGGCATCTTCATGGGCCAGATTGTTTGTGGGTTTGGTTCATAAGAGAAGGGAGGCTTGAGCTGTGTCTTGAGGGGTCTCTCCTCCTCTCAAGAAACCAGTTGTGCAAGATGCTCTCCCTCCCCTCCTTCCTGGGGCCTATCATGATGACAGCTTGGTTAGCATGAAGCATTAGGCTTACGTACTATCCTTTGTGGTCCCCCTATAACCACATTGTCATAAATATACTCTCTTTGAATGGTCCTAGTTTAGGTGGGTTGTCTGTTTCCTGTTGGGACCCTGACCGTTACTGTCTTATAATAAATTTTTCTTTCAGTGGGGATAGATGAGATCTCCAGATTAATTTTTTTCAGTGATATGCAACCTCACAGAAAGATAGGGTTGATATCTGCATCAGAGAAGAATGAGTACCATTTCTAAGTCCCCAACCTGCTCTTTCAAGTCACCTAGGAACACTGTCCTTGTTGATGCTTATGCTACCTTGGGTGGATCAAGGAGGTATTTGTCTTGGAATCCTGAATAAGTAGGTTGACAATATAATTCATTTTCCACAGTGGAACTTTTTGAGAGTGCAAAGGTGCACTATAAATAATTATTCAGGGAAAATAGGTGTAAACCAGGATGTTAGAAATGGTCAGTCTACAGATAAAGAGATGTTCTAATTGCCTTACATTAATCTGAAATCACAATTCTGCCCCAGAGAAAGCAAAGAGCACCCCTTCTGTTTGTTGGAGTGACTCTCTTGGTCATCTTCAGAGGCCCTGTTCTGGGCTGTAGGGAAGACCCTTTGTTGCCTATCATAATTGCTGAGTGAAGAAGCCCAGCTCAAGGACTCAGGATCATTTGTATGATTGAACATTCTTACTGCTGGGCAGAGGCCAGGCAGCAATACAGGTAATGTCCAGGCTCTTCCTAGCATTGCCTTTGATAGGGAATTAAGGTCATATGACCCATTTTGAGAGGTCTGTCTCTTAGTGTTTTCAAATTCTGTGTCATGGTGATCAAAAGAATTGAAGCATGGTCCAGCCCAGGAAGAAAGTGATTCTAAGTCTGGCAGATACACAATAGATGAGAAGGATGCAGGTTCTCAGAGAGGAAGGGCAACAGCACTTCAATCAGGACTAGCCTTGTGAGCAAAGGTCAAACATCAGGGTGCCAGCTGCTAACACAAAGCAAATTGGAGACCTGAGCCACATCTCCAATGCACTCGTGTGTGTACGGGGCTAGGCTTATGTAGAGGGATACATTTTCTTTATAAACCTTTCACTAGCTAAAAATGTGAAGAGATGTTTCAAAGCATCAGACCTCCCCAGTAGCCTGGTGTGTGTGTGTAGAAGCTGATGCTCCTCATTTGGCTTTGTGCTGTTAGCTCAGATGCAGTATTTGGGATTATTTAGCCAATTACTATGTTGGTACTCTGTCTGCCTCTCAAGGGATTTTCCTTTAGATTCTCTAAGAGAAACATTTTGTCTTCCCTTGAAGAACAGTTTGGTCACCCTTTTGGTAACCGTGTCTTGTAATCTGTGTTTGTATTTATTTCTGCAACTTGAACATACTCTTTTCTCCTCGTTGTCTTAGTACTTGGAGTTCTTGCTGGTAGTTTATGGGGAGAACTTTGCATCATGCTCTCCAGCCTGGTGATCATCATTTCTGTTTTTGAAAGCAAAGGTGTTTCTTGTAATGGAAAATTTTTCATGTGCCTTCATACATGTATATGTATATGTATATTTTAATTTTGTGAAAGAGCAGGGAGCTACTGTGGTTTGTTGGAAAACCTCTTCCAGGATTAAGTGATATTCTTATAACATCAAGTCAGAAGCTTCTAGCATTTGGGGCCTATTTATTATTATTATGATGCAGATTGACACTTACTTGAGTTGGACTATCAAGATTGCAACATTGATAATGGTTAATTCCCTCAGTAATAAATTATACCTACAACTCTAATCGCTGCCATAAGGTGAATGGCTGTGGTTGAGATTATAGACCTAGTGGCTTGACTCTCCTTAAGTATAGTTGACTTACAGAGGTTAGATAGGTGAGCATATGCTTTCAATTCTGTTATGTGATATTTGTGAGGCATAGCCATGGAGGTAATATATGGATGACCACTAAAATGTACACGAACACATATACATAAATTGGCAACTCTTTGGCTTTCTGTGCACTTTTTTCCTTGACTCTCTTCCTAAATTTAGAAAGCTTCCCAAACTTCCTTTATTTTTTTGTCTGTGCTTCTGGACCTTTCACTGAAATGCTCCTGCAAGTGGACATTTGACTAACTGCCTGCCCTCACTCAATAAAAGCATTAGTTTGCCTCCTTAAGCCTTCTAACTTATTCTAAAGTACAGGGACAGCTTGCTACTGCTTTCTTGGTCAGAATAACAAAGCCTCCCTTTACAGTCTCTCTGAGTGCAAATGAAAAGAGGAACTCAAGGAACACACACTACAACTCACTCAGGAAGATCCTTCACTATTCAGGAACATATTCCCTGCAGTCATCATATTTATTCATCTTCTCCTTTTGTAAATTTGGAAACTTAAGTGGTTTCTAGGTAAGAAATGGCTGTGGCATCAAAAGGAAGATCTGTAATACATTGGAGTGGTGCTACAATAGAAGGAACCTTAATCCACCATATGAATAATCTCTGGCCCACTTCATTTGTTCATCCATTAATTCATTGGTTCATTCATTCGTAAAACATTTATGGAGTGCTTGCTAAGTACTAGATACAACTTGGTGCTAGGGAAATTGAGATAAATGACACTATTTTTTTTGGCTGATGATATAATAGTATACTCAGAAAACCCAGTAGGCTTCAGTAACACAAGAATTAATAAAATTTCTGTAAGTGACCGGATTCAATAAATAATTGAAAACAAAAAAGCCTTTTTTCTCTATGCTAATAATGACACCTAGAAAAGGAAGTGGGCAAAGTATTTCATTCAAAATAGTGATATAAAATTACAAAATATTAAAGAAATTATAAAATATTAAAAAAATAAATTTGGCAAGAAAAATAAAGGACGTATATAGAAAAACATGAAATAAATCTGAACAAATAGAAGGGCATACCATGTTCTTGGATAGGGAGACATTATATCATAAAATGTCAAATCATCCAAAATGATTATGTGAATTTAGTATAATTCCAATAAACTCTCAAACAACTTTTCATTGGATAAAAAGAAGTCAAGTTTCAAATATAAAAGTAAATACCCAAGAAATGCTAAGAAAAGTATGAAAAAAATAGAAATTCAGCAAAACCACTATATTAAAAATTAATATGGTACTGGCAAAGAGTAAAATAAGTAGACTAGAACTAATAGAATAGTAGATAGACTCAGGCATATATCCCAGCATATGTGAAAAATCACCATATGATAAAGGTAGCATTTCAATTCAGTAGGAAATGATTGATTTACTTAATAAATAGTGCTGATACATGGCTACCCTTCTAGGGAAAAAAAAAAGTTGGACCCTATCACAAAAAATATGCAAACAGCGATTCCACATTGCCTGAAGATTTCAGTGAACAATAAAATAACATTTTAGAAGAGAATCTAAGAGATTATATGCAACCAAGGAGTAGGAGAGAACTTTATAATTAATTTATAATTTAACTTTATAATTAACTTATAGTTTAACTTTATAATTAATTAATTAAAGACTGACACTATTATAGATACTATTACAGATTATTTAATGATGTAAAAACCACAAAAAGTCAGGAGAAATATGGTAAATTTGCAAGAAATATTAGCAACAAGCATAGCAGAGAGTAATTTTTTATAATATACAGGTGGGGTGGGGTTAAGAAAGAATGACAAAAAACTCAAATGACCACCCCCCTCCCCACAACATTTGGCCAAGAATATGAACAGACAACTCACAAAAGAGTTAATCTAAAAGAGTAGTAAATAAAAGATGTTCAAATTTACTAGTGGTCAGAGAAAAGAAAATTAAGGTAACAGTTTGGTGTCATTATTATATGCTTCAGATTGGCAAGAGTTAGAAAGAGCAATAATACCTATTGCTGCAAAGTAGACAGGGAGAAGGAGTTTCTCATACTCTTCTGATGGAAATGTGAACTGTTAGTCTTTTTGGAAGCAGCTAGGCAGCATCTATGAAAATAAAAAAAGTGATACCTTTAAAGCCAACAGCCCAAGTACTGGACATCCTGTAGATATAATAGCATCAAGATACAGGTAAAAGAATATTTATTGCAGTTCACGTCGCAACAAATGAAACAGGAAACAAATTAAATGGACATCAAAAGGGAAATATTGAATTCATAATCATGTATCTCTACTGTGAAACATTACACAGCTGTTAAAATAATTAGAGCTAACTGGGTTGATTTTGAAAGGGATTGCTATGAAGTATGGAATAGGAAGGACAAGGTTTAGAGAAGTATACATAATATGGGATATTTGGAGTGAATGGTGGGATGAGGATGGAAAGTGAGGAAGAGGTGTGCATGTGCACGTGCATGTGTGTCTGTAGGTATATGTATAAAAGAAATTGGAAAAAAAATAGAGTTTGAGCTACATAAACTGACTTATAGGCACTTTGGAATTTAAGACTTTGGAGATGAAGTGGGTTCTACATGAGGACAAGGAACAAGATGTGGCCATGGTCCAGGTTGACTAAAAAGAAGCAGAAGTGAAAGCCCTCGGATCCCAGGAGGTGAAGAAAGACACTGAGGCTTATGATCTGTGTGGCTGTTAGAAGTAGGTCAAGCAAAGAGAGTCATCATTGAGATTGTGAGTCAGACAGAGGGGGAAGTACAGGTTGTGAGGGGCCAGAAGCTTACACAGTTCTTCAAGAGAATCGAAATCATGACTACTAAATTAGATAGAAAAGAACATTTATTTGGAACGTGGAAAGAATCATAATGAATTAAAAATTTGAAAAAGCTGACAAATACCACCAACATCAAAAATACATTCTTTGGCTTCATAATCTTTGATCACCTCTTCATATGACAACAGTGTTGTAATATGTTTTTCATAGAGAAAATAGAAATGTAACTGTTGACGTTTTTAAAAAAATTATTGATAGTTTAGAAAGGTATTGCGTACATTTTTAGGATTGTTATCACATTTCAAAAAATCTCTGTCGAGGAGAAAACTTCTGTTTTGATGAGGTATCAATACATTCTGAATCCTCTACTTATCTTTTAGTAGATCTGATGATTAGAAGAGTTTTACGTATATTAGCTTCTGGTTTTGTTACATTTCAAACTGGTTTCTTTTGACTACCCAATACACTTCTGAAAGAGCCCTGAGGTACATGTTTATATTGAGATGCAATCTCTTCCTCTATACCTCTGTGTCTCTCAGGGATCATCTGAGAGCTCCTGGAAGTCATTGCTCTACCAGGACACTAACAGTCACACAACTAACACAGGAGTGACTGAGAATCACTGAAATACATTTTACTTTTCTGTTAAACCCAAATGAAACATATCCTCAACTCAACTTTCTCTTAGTTGGATCCCCCACATGCTCCTGGCCTGTATAATGCCATCCAATAAAATTGGAATAGAGAGAGAGAGAGAGCAATCTTAATCATTTTGGGTAAAATAGCTTACTTTTGCAATTTTTTATTTAGTGTTTTTTAATTGAAATATGGTTATTTACAATATTATATTAGTTTCAGGAGTATACTGTAGTGATTCAGTATTTTGGAAGACTATATTCCATTATAATTTATTACAAGATAATGTCTATAATTCCCTGTGCTATATAAGATATCCTTGTTGCTTATCTATTCTATACGTAGTAGTTTGTATCTGTTAATCCCTTACCCCTAATTTGTCCCTCCCCCTTCCCACTCCCCTTTGGTAACCACTATTTTGTTTTCTATGTCTGTGAGTCTCTTTCTTTTTTGCATATACATTCATTTGTATTATTATTTAGATTCCACTTATAAGTGATATCATACAGTATTTGTCTTACTCTATCTGGCTTATTTCACTAAGCATAATAATCTCTAGGTCCATCCATATTCCTGCAAATGACAGAATTTCATTCCTTTTTATAGTTGAGTAATATTCCATTGCATATATATTGATATATACCACATCTTCTGTATCCATTCCTCTGTTAAAGGGCACTGGGGTTGCTTCCATGTCTTGGCTATTGTGAATAGTGCTGCTATGAACATTGGGGTGAATGTATCTTTTCAAATTAGAGTTTTCATCTTTTCTAGATATATGCCCAGGGGTGGAATTGCTGGGTCATATGGTAGTTCTAAGTTTAGTTTTTTGAGGAACCTCCATGCTGTTTTCCACAGTGGCTGTACCAATTTACATTCCCACCAACAGTGTACAGGTGTTCCCTTTTCTCCACATTCTCGCCAACATTTGTTATTTGTAGACTTTTGGATGATTGTCATTCTGACAGGTGTGAGGTGATATCTCATTGCTTTGATTTGCATTTCTCTAATAATTAGTGATGTTGAGCATCTTTTCATGTGCCTGTTAGGCATCTGTATGTTTCCTTTGGAAAAATGTCTATTTATTTCTTCTGCCCATTTTTTGATTGGGTTTGTTTTTTTGATATTGAGTTGTATGAGCTGTTTATATATTTTTGGATATTAATCCCTTGTCAGTCACATCATTTACAAATATTTTCTCCCAGTCCATAGGTTATCTTTTTGTTTTGTCAATGGTTTCCTTTGCTGTGCAAAAGTTTTTAAGTTTAATTAGGTCCCATTTGTTTATTTTTACTTTTCTTTAATTTAGGAGACAGATCCAAAAAAATATTCTACAATTTGTGTCAAAGAGTGTTCTGACTATGTTTTCCTCTAGTAGTCTTATGGTTTCCAGTCTTACATTTAGGCCTTTAATCCATTTTGAGTTTAT
Source organism: Balaenoptera acutorostrata (assembly GCF_949987535.1). Lineage (NCBI taxonomy): Eukaryota > Metazoa > Chordata > Mammalia > Artiodactyla > Balaenopteridae > Balaenoptera > Balaenoptera acutorostrata. The sequence goes on along the minus strand of NC_080065.1, from coordinate 58,463,860 downwards.
TTTTGTATATGGTGTTAGAGAATGTTCTAATTTCATTCTTTTATATGTAGCTGTCCAGTTTTCCCAGCATGACTTATTGAAGAGACTGTCTTTTCTCCATTGTATATTCTTGCCTCCTTTGTCATAGATTAATTGACCATAATTGCATGGGTTTATCTCTGGGCTCTCTATTCTGTTCAGTTGATCTATGTATCTGTTTTTGTGCAAGTACCATACTGTTTTTTTTTTTTTTCCACACACACACACTGTATTTTATTTTTACAAGAGATAGATAGACTGACACCAAGCATTGTACATGGATGACCACAACACCATACTGTTTTGATGAGTATATCTTTGTAGTATAGTCTGAAGTTAGGGAGCGTGATTCCTCTAGCTCCAGTCTTCTTTCTTAAGATTGTTTTGGCTCTATGGGGTCTTTTGTATTTCCATACAAATTTTCAAATTATCTGTTCTAGTTCTGTGAAAAATGCCATTGGTGTTTTGATAGGGATTGTGTTGAATCTGTAGATTGCCTTCAGTAGTATGTTCATTTTAACAATATTAATTCTTCTAATCCAAGAACACAGGATATTTTTCCATTTCTTTCTATCATCTTCAATTTCCTTCATCAGTGTTTTGTAGTTTTCAGAGTATAGGTCTTCTACCTCCTTGGTTAAGGTTATTCCTAGGTATTTTATTGTTTCTGATGCAATTTCAAATGGGATTTTTTTTTTTTTTAGTTTCTCTTTCTGATATTTCAGGGTTAGTGTATAGACATGCAACAGATTTCTGTATATTAATCTTGTATCCTGCAACCTTGCTGAATTCATTTATTAGTTCTAATAGTTTTTGGGTTGAGATTTTAGGGTTTTCTATATAAAGTATCATGTCATCTGCAAATAGTGACAGTTTTACCTCTTCTCTTCCAATTTAAATACTTTTAATTTCTTTTTCTTGTTTGATTGCTGTGGCTAGGACTTCTAATACTATGTTAAACGGAAGTAGTGAGAGTAGGCATTCTTGTTTTATTCCTGAATTTAGTGGGAAAGCTTTCAGCTTTTCACCTTCAAGTATGATGTTGACTGTGGGTTTGTTGTAAGTGGCCTTTATTATGTTGACATATGTTCCCTCTGTACTCACTTTGATGAGAGTTTTTATCATGAGTGGATGGTGAATTTTGTCAAATGCTTTTCCTGCATCTATTGAGTTGATCATGTGACTTTTTGGTCTTTCCTTTTTTAAAAAAATTTATTTTTTTACATTTATTTTTGGCTGCGTTGGGTCTTTGTTGCTGTGCGGGCTTTCTCTAGTTGCGGCGAGCAGGGGCTACTCTTCCTTGCAGTGCACGGGCTCCTCATTGTGGTGGTTTCTCTTATTGCAGAGCATGGGGTCTAGGCGTGCAGGCTCAGTAGTTGTGGCATGCGGGCTCTAGAGCACAGGCTCAGTAGTTGTGGTGCACAGGCTTAGTTGCTCCGCGGCATGTGGGATCTTCCCAGACTAGGGATCGAACCCGTGTCCCCTGCATTGGCAGGCGGATTCTTAACCACTGTGCCACCAGGGAAGTCCCTTTCCTTTTGTTAATGTGGTGTATCACATTGATTTATTTGCATATGTTGAACCATCCTTGTGACCCTGGAGTAAATCCAACTTGATCATGATGTATGATACTTTTTATATATTGTTGGATTCAGTTTGCTACTATTTGGTTGAGGATTTTTGCATCTATATTCATCAAAGCTATTGGCCTGTGATTTTCTTTCTTTGTACTGTTTTGGTCTGGTTTTAGAATCAGGGTAATTCTAACCTCATAAGATGAATTTTGGAGTGTTTCCTCCTGTTTAATTTTTTTGAATAGTTTGAGAAGGAGAGGTATTAGTTCTTTTTTTTATATATTTGGTAGAATTTCCCTTTGAAGCTGTCTGGTCCTGGACTTTTGTTTGCTGGGAGTTGTTTTTTTTTTAAATTACAAATTCAATTTCACTCCTAGTGATCGGGCTGTTCAAATTGTCTCTTTCTTCTTGACTCAGTTTTGGCAGGTTGTATTTTCTAGAAATTTGTCCATTTCTTCTAGGTTGTCTAATTTGTTAGCATATAACTTCATAATAATCTCTTGAGATTTTTTGTATTTCTGTGGTATTGGTTATTATTTCTCCTTATTCATGTCTCATTTTGTTTATTTGGGTCCTCTCTTTTTTTTCCCCTTCAACACAGAGGGGAAATTGGAGTAGAGAGACAGCAGTCTTAACCATTTTGGTTAAAATAGCTTATTTTTGCAAATTGCACAAAAACCTCTGACCATGTTGCTAGATTCCCTCCCAGGGCCTTCAAACTTAAGCTTCACTAGTTACTATTATGTTTCTTCTTTTACTGACACCCTCCTCAGTGTTCTACTGATAGAGTATTAAGCTCACTGTAAGTCTGTGTGTGTGTGTGTGTGGGTGTGTGTTTATAGCATTTCTTATTTTCTTGCAAATTTTTTGTCACACTACAGCATTGGTCCAAATAAGTCAGTCTTGCTTTTCTGACTTCAAATCATTTTTTAAAAAACTCTGGAATCCCAATGCAGGAACATTAAACACTATGACTACAGTAATTTTAGAGCCAATGTCCTGAAAATGAGAAATTCCGATGAAATGATGTACCACACAACATTGTTTCCAGCCCCCTGCACCACCACTGAAGTTTTGCATACATTTTCCTCCTTCATTTTCATATATATTATATTTACAATCAACCTTGTGGCAAGTTGCAGAGCAGGGAGATTGGGTGACATGGTTCTCTGATGGGGAGATCAATCTCTAAATGTTCCTTTCCTGCTCACGGTGAAAAAACTTGAGAATACAGCAGTGCTATTCATCGTTCTTTCTTTTAACGGTGGTAGGAACTTCAGTCATGGTAACAGTAGCAAAATAGTCAGCCAAAGGTCTGAAGAGAAAAACTAATCAAGAGGAAAGAAGAAAAACCACAGAAAGTGATTGTGTGGTCACTTAGGGACAAATTTTGATGAGTTTGAATATAAATGCAAGAATCTTGTAAATGTCAAAAGAAGGCCTTTGCTAAAGCACTGAAAGCTTGGTTTATCTGTGGGAAAAATGTTTTTATTTATTAATGGCCTATTTTTAAATTTTTCATGTTTCTCATAAGGTTTTTGTCCACTGCACATAAGGGTTTAGTGCAACTAGTTTTGAAATATTTCCCATTTTGAAACTGGAAGGCTTATACTTCAGACACAGACATTTCCTCTCTGTTCCTCCTTTCCCAGAGATGTCATCAAACACTTCATTCAAACACTGCACTACCCAGAAGAGAAATGTGTGTTGTGTGTGCCTATGTGTGTATTAAGCCCACTCTTATCAAATGTTGGAGTAGAATACACTGCAAACGCACACACATGGTTTCCACATTACTGGTTTAACCACATTGCAATTGCAATAATGAAAAGCAGAATGGGCAGGAGCCTAGGGGCTCTGGGTGTGTTTTCCAGCATGGATTACAAAAATTGGTGGGAAAGAAATAGCTTCATGTACAGAGAAGAGTTTGGAAATAAGGGCATCAAGAGCTTTCTGGGAAGAAATGTAAACCAGATGGAGGAACCCAAAATTAAGGATGGTGGTAAAAAGAAAGAAGTAGCTGTTTCTTAGAAGCAGTGGGGGGAATGGGTCAATTCTCTGTTACCTAGTTGTCAAGATAATGGGAAGGGTGGTGCAGTGCAAACAGTAGATTTGGGGCTGTGAAGTCCAAGTTTATGGACATCTTCAGATATGCTTGGCTCCACCTTCTGGGCCCTGGCCACTTGCTCAGTGGAGAACCCTTGGCCATCACCTTCCCCTAAAACACTGTCAGCTGTTCCAGTCTTTCCAGGGTGAGAGCCCTGCTTGTGCATGACTCTACCATGCTCATTGGGCAGGAATTGCAGCAACCCCACCCCTGCCTTTCTACCATGTCCAAGCTCAGAAGAATTGTTGGAAAGTGGCATGCAAGGGGCTAATTGGAGAGGTTGGGTAACACTAACACACCAGACGTTTAAGGGAGTTAACACACCCAGAAGTGTAGAGGGATCCTTAGACCAGTGGAGATAGTAGACAGGAAGAACCTGGCAGATAAATTCTCTCCCTCTTTCCCTCGATGGACTGTTCATAGATGCAGGGCTTCCAAGTGACCTCTCTGGAGATGTCCTGCATAAAGAAGAAACCAGCTGCATTTTTTGGTGAGGCTGTGGTCAGCTCACTCAATAAGAGACAGTGATAGAATGTAGTCGGCTCTCTGTATCCATAGGTTCCACATCCATGGATTCAACCAACCGCAGATCAAAAATAGAAAAAAAAAGGAATACCAGAAAGTTTCAAAAGGCAAAACCTGAATTTGCCGCACACTGGCAACTATTCACATAGCATTTACATCGTATCTACAATAGTATTTACATTGCATTTAAACTTATTAGGTATTATAAGTAATCTAGAGATGATTTAAATTATATGGGAGGATGTGCATAGTTTATAAGCAAATAATACACCATTTTATGTAAAGGACTTGAGCATCCAGGGGTTTGGTATCTGAGAGGGGTCCTGGAACCAATTTCCTGTGGATACTGAGGAATGACAGTACCCTGACTGTACCTTATATTTGCTTTCCTTCCTTTCCTGCCTCCTTCAGGAACTATGGAAATTGTTGATTATTTTAAATATTGTGCCATTAATTTAGGTATGAGACATATATGTGGTAATTTAAAAAGTAGACCATAGGGAATGATTATTGGTTATAAATAGTTATAATTTGAGGTAACAGATTACATTTTTAAGCCACTGCATGGTACAGTAGATATAATTTGCTTATGAAACACTTGAATGTATTCACTTAGTAATACGAGGCAAACTTGATAATAAAACATTTGTAATTAATTTATTAAGTATTCTGAACTTGGTAGAGGCACAAAGTGGTTGACTTTTCTCCATTACTGCTATCAAATACATGCTGTTGAATCTCCTTGTATTAGTTTTCTATTGCAGCATTACAAATGATCACAATCTTATTGGCTTAAAACAACACTCATTTATCACATCATAGTTTCTGTAGGTCAGAAGCCAGGCATGGCCCAACTGTGTTCTCTGCTTAGGTTCTTGCACTCAAGGAGTCAGCTAATGAGGCATTATCTGGAGCATCTTGGAAGAGCCCACTTTCAAGCCCATTCAGGCTGTTGGCAGGACATCTTTGTGGTTGTAGGACTGAGGTTCCAGTTCCCTGGCTGTTGGCCCAGGACTGCTGATGTCCTAGAGGCTGCTCCCAGTTCCTTGCCAGGGGCCTTCTCAAAGGCTTTCCACAGGCCCTTACTCTGAATCCTCATCAAACTTCAAATCTGAGTAGTTTAAATCTATTGGATGGGTACAAGCAACACCATTCAAATCCATCTACATGCAACAGTATTCATTTGACCCATGGGAAACGCATACGAACCAGACTTGCTGATTGGGATTAAGTACCTATATTAGTATCAGGAGAAGAGAAATTGCAAAGAGATGGGAAACCCAAAAAAATGGGGAGCCGTGTGATAGTCTACTCTCCCAGTGGTTGGTATGGTTCTATTGTTGGGTTCTATAGGTGGTTGAATGGATAGAGGAGAGCCCTGTGTTACCCAGGTCCTCAGAGAAGCAGATGCCAAGATGGGTTTAGATGTGTAAGTGATTTACTGGGGGAAATGCTTTAAGAGGAAAGGGGCAGGAGCTGGAGAAAGCAGGGAGACCCACCAGATGGTGATGCTGCTCTGACCTCTGCATAGGAGAAAGGGAAGAAAGGAAGGTCTTAGACTTCAGTGCAGTTCTAAGGAAGTTTTATCAAGGCTCTTGGAATGGTATCCCTTACAGTTGGTATCCTTACCACTAAGGATACTGCCTTAGCATCCCTGCTGCCTCAGTCTTTAGTCTGGGAGCAGCCAATGGAAAGCCTGATCTTGGCTCAAATGTGATGGTAGATTCCAGTGTGCAGCAGCTGGTGCAGTTGTTTGCGCTCCCTGCAGTAGGACATCTGAGAGGTGCATTTTCATGGCCTCCCCAATTGCAAACAGTAGTGCTCTTCCCTTAGGCCAGACCAGTGACTCATGATTACAAAGATTCTCCTTAAGTTTTCTGCATCCCACAGTTGTCTGCGTGGTAGAAGCTGGAGAGGGGTGGCAGGGCTCGGCAGGGTAGCTGAGCCGGTTTAGTCCTCTCTCTTAAGGGCTGCCCCTCCTCTTGCTTTTTGTCTTTCACATGGTATCTTTTTGTTTTTTGTCACTCGCTTTGAGTTTGGTGGACAATTTTAGAAAAATGTGAAAAGTCCCTCTCATCTTATTACATCTTTCAATAAAAGACCAAATAAAAAGAAGTTCCGTATATATTTCTTAGGTGGTTTCATTATCCTTAATGAGAAAATTTTAAAATACTACTTCCAGTATAAAAAAGATATATTTTCTCTAAAGAAAAATAGAAAAATACCAAAAAGTAGAAAACAAATATTATACAGCAACCTATAGTCCTAAAATAACAAAAATTAATACTTAGAAATTTTATGTATTTCCTTTTAGACTTTTTTTTCTTATACAGTTTTGTATTCTGCTCTCCCCTCTTCCCAACACTGTGGCATAAACTTTAAAATTTTCTTTAAAAATAACTTCTATTGTGATCATAAAAGTAATACTGGTTTGTTTTGGGAAATTTGGTAATATGAACTCTGATTCTACAATTGAGCAATAACCACAATTAATATTGTATTTCTTTGCAAAAAATATATAAACAAACCTAAGATAATTCTACTTATATTGCATCTATTCTTTTAATTAACATATTATGAGCATGAGCTCATATTACTGACTAATCTTAAAGGTGCAATTTAAATAAATGCATAATTTTCTATAGTATGGATTGTCCTGTTATATACTTAGATGTCTAATCATAAATAATTCTGTGACATGCCTACTTCTCCACGTTTTAAATTATTTTCTTAGGGTAGAAGCCTGGAAGTAAGGTTATTAAGTCAAAGGTAACACATATTTTGAAGGATTTTGATAAGTATGTTGCCTAACTGCTTTTCAGAAATGTACTAATTTACACTTCCATCACAGTGAATGAGATAATTTTCTTTTCTTAGACTGCCCCTTCTTATCTTAGTCTCAGTTCATTGGTAGTTGCTCTCATGTATCCCACTTCCTTTATTAGTGTGAGGATGTCCTGAACTTACTTCAGGGGAGATGTTTTTCAGTGAGAAGACATGAAATTTAGCTTTTCTTACCATCTTTAGTGTCACCACTAGCAATTGCTTTTGATATTTCTTTAATTCAGTTTCTCCTCCCTAAGTTTAGAAGCTCCCAATAAGCACATCAATTTTCCTTTGCGTCCATAGAACATAGAGACACATAAACCTGTGTCTGGCTTGCTCTAATCATAGGAGCCTTTTCGGATTTTGTTACTTTTAGTTTTCCTGCTTTTTCAGATGAAATCTTTCTGTCTTGTTCTTCATTGATAACCCCTGGCTACTTTGTTCCAGCCACTGACTTCTTTAAAGACTGGTTCTGACACAGAATTTAAAGTGACACTATTCCTTCTAACACAGTAGAAAATTGAATAGAAAATTGACTAACTTCATTACGTTCTTAGTTGCAAAATGTCTGGCTAGACTCACAGGTTTAGTTTCTGACCACGGAGTAGAATTTTCCCCTGTGAGAAACGGGCTCATGTATTGCACAAGCTTTGGACTCATTGGCATCTGCTTTAACCAACAGGAAGCACTAGCTTTGCCTGGAAAAGACTTAGGGACACATTCACGGTTTTCTGTGAGATTTGGTCCTGCCCCTAGGATTTCCAGACTTGGGTCAGTGAATCATGGTGGGGGTGACAGTGGAAACTCTTGTGACGAAGGGACAGACTTTGTGTGTAAGAGCCTAATTCAACCTCTACTGAAGTCTGATGGCCATCGAGATAGGCTCTGCCAGTCTACCAGGGCCACAGAGCCAGAGCTCTTGAGTCAGGACCCAACTTCTCTGTGATGTCAAGTCTTTTGTTTTTCCACAGGCCTTCATATCTCTCCACAAGGCACGTGGGAAACCAGTTTGTTGAAGATTTTAATCTCAAATTTGCTATGAGTCTGATACCCGAAGCCGAGAATGCATTGCACCGTACTATAATTAGCAGTGTAATGCTTCAGATCTTTAGAGCTGAGGCCACAGATCTCATTTTGGGAGGCAGACTCATTATGCCCATAGCTGTAGTCATGTGAATCTCACACCTCGTGGGCAGCCCAGAGAGGACCATGGCAGGGGTGGGTGAATGCTCTAGGATCTACCCCTCTGATAGTCCAAGGGATGGGCTCTCTTCCCCATCTGTTCTCTTGTGAGTACCAGACCCACACAGCTGGTCTCAGACATGGTCACATCCATGTTGATATAAGAATATGTTTGAATAAGCAATCTGTAGTTTGGAGATTTAATGAATTCCGTGAAACCTCTAGCCTTAGCTCCTTGCGCCAAGGCTTTCCATGTGTTAAGTGTGTTAAAAAGACGTTGCACCTGTGGTGTGGCTGTAATGCCATCCGGGAAAAAGTTCCAGAACCCAGCTAGACCATATTCTTTTTTTGCTTACATCAATCTGACTAGAGAAGAAGAGGGTGAAAGCAAACTTCTTTCTTTTGCTCAAAGAACAAGGATAGATTTGGATCTAATGTTTGCTAAATAAGAGGTAAGGGAAAAGGATTAGGGCAAAGGGCTAGGAGGTCTTGAGTCAGGGTTCTTAGTTCTTCTATTGCTATTTTGAGCCTACTCTCTGCGCAAGTCAATACAGGCAAAGCAATAGGAAGATTAAATAAGGGCCCAGAAAAATCCAAGCAGTGTACATAGCCAAAAGGGAATATTTAATTTCAAGACTGAAACAATTATTATTTTCAATTTCTCTACTCCCCTCCCTTCTCCTTTTTCCTAGTAAATGCAGGACAAAACTCACTTCAAAATCACCTGAATAAACACCAGTATTATACCCTCTGGTGAAGCAAGACTGTGGGTAGTTGGATTGGAAATAGAAATAAAATGAGTCTAATAGGAGAGGAAAAAAGAAAAAGTTGAAATTTGGAATGAGGCACAATTTGCATCAGAGTATAATGCTCTGGTGGGTAATAGATTGGATAATACAGAAAAGAGGACAGAGGGAAAGAAAGAAAATATTTAAAAATAAATTAATTGCAGCCACATACAGATCCTTCAGCAAAACTAGAAGCAGCCTGAACCAAGACAGCATAACACAACTCTAAATTAATAGACTATATTCAACTTAATGGCTATGAAAGCCAGGGAAGCAATACAATGGTGAGTCATTTAAAATGAAATGTATTTTTTTTGTGTGTGAAACAGAGAAAGGAGAACAAAAGGACTGAAAGACTGAAATGAAAATAAAAGTTTAAATATGTAGATCCAAAGTCCAGAGGAGACTAGAAACATTCCAAAGCAAGACAAAATGAATAGTGAGAAATAAGAAGATTACACTTAACAAAGAAATGATTTTTTTGTTTGCTTTATTTTAGGCTTCACAAAGGAATGTAAAAGACAAGTACCAGGAAAAGACATGATTCTCTGGAAGAAACAAGATGAAAACCAACATGACCAAATGAAAATAAAGAAGGTAAAGACCATTTTTTGAACAATACCTTCATATCACCACAGCTGGGGAAAGTGGAAAGAGACAGAAAACTGGTAATTATTGCCAAGAGACTTAAACCATGCATTTAGGCAGTGATTATTTATTTTTAAATTTGCAAGTAATCTCGTGGACACATTTTTGTTATAATAATTGTAATAATACAGTCAAAGAAAATGTCCCCATTGGCCCCACCCAAACCCACTTTTCTTCCCAAAGTGTTTATCAAAAAAAATGTAATAGAAATAACAAATCTAGATGGTTATCGTTTTCTCAGTAAGAAAAATGTATGTTAGCTGGTTCTTGCTACTCTTCTTATGCCCACTTTTGATCATCAGGCAACTTTGAGTATAAAAATTCTAGTATTTCTATTTCCCTTTTGATTTTTGTGGTGCTAAAATGTTCTTGAAATTAAAATGTTCCACCCCCTCCCACTCTTCAAATCCCCATCTGTTCTCTTCTGAGCACAAGACCCACAGAGCTGGTCTCAGAAATGGTCACATCCAGGTTAATATAAGAATATGTTCAAATAAGCAATCTATAGTTTGGAGATTTAATTAATTCCACAAGACACCTAAAAAGTACCAGGTAGTATTTCTAAGAGATGGAGGGACAACGATAAGAAAATCCTGGCATAATACTAGAGAAAACTCAAAATATTTTAATCCAGCAGAAGCTGGAATTGAAATGGTTAATGCGCACACCCCAGAGTCATGCAGATCTGGGTTTGAATGCCAGCTCTGCCACCTATTATTTGTATGGTCTTTAGAAGTTGATGATATTAATTCTTAAGGTTTGTGTCATGCTTTGCATTTTCATACCCCTTCACCGCCACCCCATCCTTTATGGCAACAGATTCTACCTCTCTGGCCACAGAGGTGGACACAAGATAGACCAATCACAGTGTTTATCACTCCTGACCACAGTGATTGGCTCAGAGATGAACACATGATCTAATCTGGGCCAATTAGAGTTCTTTTCTGAGATTTTTTTTCTATCTGGAGCAAGAAGAGAAGAACTTTTTTTTTTTTTTTAACCTGATGATGAGGCAGTAAGAATGTAATTTCAAAGGTATTTGCAGCCATTATTTCAGTGTTGTGGGAACAGAGAATAAAGCAATCAAAAATATTATTTTATTATGTTATTTGAATAGTAAAAATAGGTATACTGTACATATATTGTATGTACATTATATATGTATTCGTTTTTGTTTTTGGCTGCACTGTGCGGCATGTGGGATCTTAGTTCCCTGACCAGGGATTGAACCTGTGCCCCCTGCAGTGGAAGTGCAGTGCAGAGTCTTAACCACTGGACCGCCAGGGAAGTCCCTGTATCATATAAACATAATCCAATTCTTGTGGCTCTTTTTAGATGTAATTACTATCCTGAGTTTTGTGTTTAGCACAAGTATGTATATATGTGTGTGTATGTGTATATATATATATACATACTTTTTTTGTGTGTTTAGCACAAGATATATATACCTAAGCAATATATTATTCAGTATTGTTTAAACTTTATAAAATGATGATAAATGATGTATGTTTCCATCATTCTACTAGATGGGCAAAAATTGAGAAGTCTGACAATTTCAAGTTGTTGGTAGAGTTTGAAGTAATGGGAACTCATATATCTCCCATAGGAATATAAACTGGAACAACCTGGCATTATCTTGTGGAGCTGAATACGAATGTAGTCTAAACCCTGCAATCACATCTAGGTATATACTCTAGAGAAACATTTGCACATGTGTTCCAGCAGACAGGTATGATGACTTATAGAACCTCCATACATAACAGAAAACACAAAAGGAAGTAAACCAAATGGCCATTTATGGGAGAGTAGGTGAATGCATTGTGGTACATTCACATGGCAGAATAGTATGCAAGAGTGAATACGAATGAACCGCAGGTGCATGCAACAACATGGATGGATCTTAGAAGAAATACTGAATGTGAGTAAAACCATTTTAAGGACACAGTTGGGTTCTGTGAAGAGTTCTGTAGCTGTCCTCCTAGTCCCCAGTTAGACAACTGGTCTTGACATCCTATTTTTGGGCTGCGGTAGAAGCGGGCAGCAGAGGCTCGGATGGGCAGTAGTCATTGTTGTTCTGACCCACCACACTGGTCACCCCAGGGGAGGAACGTAGTGGAGAGGGGCAGTGTCTACCTTGGTGGTGAGGTGCAGGGTCACCCTTTGCCTGAACATCTGGATTCCTGAGTGGAGTTGCTTCAGGGACCAAGAAGTAGACACTGAGGAATCTTTCTTCTGCTCAGGGTCAAAAACCTGTGACAAGCTCTCTGCAGGTCTTATCTGGGTGGTCTCTAAGGCCTGACCCAACAGGCCTTTAATTACTGATGGACTACCATTGATGACATCTTTGGGATGAGTTTCTGACAGCTTGTGGTTTGATCTCCAGCTGCTGGGTCCTCCACTTGGGGCTTATATATTAGTTAACTCGTGATTTTGGCCATCTCCCAAGAAGATGGTGTAAACAACCTCTCCTTTTGAGATCTTAGGTGCTATACAAAGGCAGCTTATCCTTTATTTTCTCTACATATTATTTCATCAAGAATCATTGTTTTACATTTTAGCATCTCTCAAAATAAAAATGTATCTTATAGTTGACAGCTTCTTAACAATGATAAGAGGTAGCATTTTTTTCTTTGTTGATGATACATAAAATGGAGGTGTGTCTCACAATCAACGGAATCTTAGACTTGATTAAATAGGATATGCTTACCTAATACAGATAATCTACTTTTGCTCTTTTTCCAACAATTATTTTCATATATAATGATCTGCACAAATAAGCAATATTCACTCAACACTCTGGAATAGAATGGAGTCATATGTATAGTTTTGTAGTAGTTGGTGGAGGGGAGGAAGGAAGATCTTTGCAACTCTCTCCATTGCAGTAGGCAGCAACCAGGAAGAGGCATTGTAAAATGAGAGAGAGAGAGAGAGGGAGAGAGAGAGAGGGAGAGAGGGAGAGAGAGAGGGAGAGAGAGAGGGAGAGAGAGAGGGAGAGAGGGAGAGAGAGAGGGAGAGGGAGAGAGAGAGGGAGAGAGAGAGAGAGAAACTTCTTGTTTTCTGATCACTTTCCAGTCCCTCTGGAAGCCTGATTATATGTCTTGCCCTGGGTTTCTTGAGTTGTGATAATAAATCCCCTTTTTCTTGGTTTAAACAAGTTTCTATTTCCCACAACCTAAGGATCTCTAATTAAGACAAGTGCTCAGCACGATACCCAATATTTAATGAATGCTCTGTAAGTGCTTATTGTTTTATTATTGTATTAAGGGATTTATTGAGGTTCACTGAAAGTACTTTGAGAATAGAAAGGAAAAGAGAAAAAAGTTGATTATTTGGTCCCCAGTTGGGCTGCTTGGGGAGGGTCTTAAAGAAGGGTGGGTGATACTCGACAAGCGGAGGTAGGAAGCCAAAGGCTTCAGTGCAGAAGGATGCTCAGCAAAGGCGAGGGGAGGGTTTGGGAGCTGGGATAATGTGAGGCTCCGGCCGGAGGCTGAGCCTGGTTTGGAAGGACCTTATATATATCACGTGATGGGGTTTTTGCTCTATCCTGAAAGGCTTGCAGAGGAAGCAGGAGGCACCAGAAGATGACTTAAAAAAGAAAAAAATAAAGGCAATCACATAAGAAATTGCTTAAACATATCACTCTGACACAAATGTGCAAGAGGAAGTGGAGAGGAAGGGAACTGTATTGGGAGGCTGTGGCAGTCAGGGTGAGAAGAAATGAAAGGGAAGCGAGGCATCAACACCCCCGTCCCGTGTGACATTAAATAGTGCACGCGGAAGAGCGGACTTGTCACTGGTCTGTGCAAGCAGTCTCCTGCTGACAATCAGAGTGACACACAGGTGTCCCACCAGCTCGCCCTCTTCGTGCAGGAGCTGTTACATTTATACGCCTGCTCCATTAGCAGCCAGGCTAGCTAGCTGTGCCCTTTGACTCCTTTCCTCAACCCTCCACGTGTTTGCCTGCCACCTGGTCTTGTCCTGTTTCCTCCCCGCTCCCAGGCTCTTTCATCCAAATTCAGACGGTAGAGTTTCCATTTCTTCTTGGTAGCTCTGCACATTGACTAGACCATTTCAGACATTCTGTGTGTTTGTGCCTGAGCAGCGCACCCCTCCCCCACCTCACGCAACAGAGAGTAATTTGAAAAGAGCCTAAAACTAACAATTTACACAGGCTGAGTTGGGACCTTTTTTCCTGTACTATGGCGTTTTGACAACAAGAAAAATGACACTGGCAGAGCACTTATTGATTCACAAAAGACCTTCCCTGTGAATTTGGATACAGATCCACCTGTGCACTCTGGACAAATCTATGTCTATTTGGGGGCGGGGGGGTAAAAAGCTATGGTATTATAGATGTTGTCAGTGAACTTGACCTAAAGAGAGATTCTGTTTTCCCAGTGGTTAGTGCAGAAGAAATCCATACACATATTTGGCTCAATAAATATTCTTATAAATTATATGGAGGATGATATTTTTACGTTTGGGGGAATAATTCTTATGCAGTGGAAGTAAGGGAAAAATAAATTGGGAATATACTGCTCAGTTCTGGCCGTGTGGTCATTTTAATGATGCTGTAAAAACAGAGATGGAGCAAGAGAGTGTTTCTTTATGAGGATGGGCTGACTACTTAATGCTCTCAATCTGGAAAGATGAAGGTAGAGTGGGATGTGATAAAAAATTTAGTCATGAAGGGAATGAATCAGGTGAGTAACAACTCAGAAAAATAAGAGTAAGGAACATATACTGAAGGTAGTTTGAAGACAAAAGAAAGTGCAGCTTTACATGTTTATAGTAAAGTCATGATTCATTATTCCAAGAAGCAGTTAGGTTAAGATATGATGGGATTTAAGCAAAGGCTTAGATAGACTCAAGGATGCAAAGTCGGCAGTGGGTATACTTAAGAAATATGTCCACATTTTTGGTTTTAAGTTACAAAAATAACATGTTCATTGGAGAAGAATTAGAAAAATCATATAAGCAAAATTTTTAAAAATTAAAAAATCTGTAATCTCTTAGAGATAATAACTATTGATATTTTGCTGTATAAATACTTTATTTTTCTATTTGTTTATTTAATTTACCCAAATGGGTTCAAACTAAACATATTGCAGTTTTTTCCAACATAATATTTTGTGACCATCTTTCCATGTCAGTAACTTTATAGCTACACAAACGTTTCAAAGTACAAGGTGTTGCTTTGGATGGATTTACTATAATTATCTTAACCAATTCCATATTGCTAAATGTATTCTGAGATTTCCTACATGTTTATCTTCTAGGTTTATGATACTTTTGTCAACTTAAAAATGTCCTATTGGATTTTAAATGCAATTGCATTGAGTTTGCAGATAAATCTTGTGGGAATCTTTATGGTATTGGGTAATTTTATCTGGAAACACAATATATCTTTTAATTTATTCTTGCTTTCTTTTATGTCTTTCAGTAAAATTTTAATTATTTTCTTCATATTGGTCCTGTATATTCTTATTAACTTGATTCTTAGG
The DNA here is from genome assembly GCF_949987535.1 of Balaenoptera acutorostrata. Lineage (NCBI taxonomy): Eukaryota > Metazoa > Chordata > Mammalia > Artiodactyla > Balaenopteridae > Balaenoptera > Balaenoptera acutorostrata. The sequence continues at coordinate 58,448,688 of NC_080065.1, read as the reverse complement.
TCCTCAGCATTATGATTACCTTTTACTCCTATTGTGAGTGGTTTCTTCCATTATTCTAGTGGTTAATTTAGGAAATATAAGAAAACTATTGCTTTTAAAATATTTTATTGTTCAAGTGGCTTCCCCGCCAAACTTAGTAGTTTTAGTTATTTTCTAGTTGTGTTCTTAGGTCTTCCAGTTAGACGATCAAATCATCAATGAATAATTATATTTTTGCCTCCTCTTTTTCTTTCTTTTTTTTTTTTTTAATTTATTTATTTATTTTTGGCTGTGTTGGGTCTTCGTTTCTGTGTGAGGGCTTTCTCTAGTTGTGGCAAGCGGGGGCCACTCTTCATCGCGGTGCGCGGGCCTCTCACTATTGCAGCCTCTCTTGTTGCGGAGCAAGGCTCGACACGCGCAGGCTCAGTAGTTGTGGCTCACGGGCCTAGTTGCTCCGCGGCATGTGGGATCTTCCCAGACCAGGGCCCGAACCCGTGTCCCCCGCACTAGCAGGCAGACTCTCAACCACTGCGCCACCAGGGAAGCCCCTCTTTTTCAATATTTATACTTTTATTTTGCTTTTGTATCCATTTTAATTGCCAAGCACTTCTAGAATGATGTTAAATAACAGGTGTATGCCTGTCTTGTTTCTCATTTTAATGGAGTGCTTTTATTATTATATCTTTAGGTATAAAATTAGTAATTAGATTGAGAACTTTATCAAGTTACATTAAGAGAGTATTAACATATTCATATTCTACTGAGCTCTTTTAAAATCAAGAGTATATTTTGATTTTTTCAAATATCTTTTTAGCAACTTTTACATGATCATATAATTTTTCTTCTTTGACTTATTGATGTGAATGACTTACTAGTGTTGAAAGTACTCGTATTCCTGGAATGGATTCCTATTTTGTTACTGTCCTGGTAATCTATTGCTTCATGACAACCTGCCTCAAAAATTTCATTTTGCTCACAATCTTATGGATCAGAAACTGAGGAAGGGCTTGGTTGAATGGTCCATCTCTGATTCTCACGGTACTAGCTGGGGCAGTTGGAGCCAAAGGATCCACTTCCAAGATGAGTTCTTCATTTACATGTCAGCTTCCTGGGTACCCCTTGGCTTCTTTCTCCTGTTCCACATGGTCTCTTGTTGTATAGCCACTTTCCTTCTCACTTGAACTTCTCAGGGTTTAGTGACTTCTGAGTTGTCACATTTCTTACACCTTATCTGGCTTGAAAAAGCAATGATCCCAGACACGGAAGCTGGAAGATGCCTGATGACCTAACCATAGAAGTTTCAGAGTGTCACTTCTGCTGGATTTTATTGGTCAAGCCAGTTGCTAAGGTCAGTTCAGATTCAAGTGGAAGGGAATTAGGCTCCACCTTCCAATGGGAGGAATAGCAAAGAATTTGGAATCTTTAATGGCTTATTATTTTTAAAATTGTTGCTGGTGTGATTTGCTAATATTTCTCAATATATTTGTGCAAACATTCCTAAATTATGTTGGCCTAGAGATTTCTGTGCTGTATTTACCAGGCTTTTGGTAACAGGGTTATGACATTTGGTTTTTAAAATTGAATTGGAAAATTTTGATCTTTTTCGTAGTCTCTTTAACACATTAAACAGCATTAGAATTTCTTGCTTCTTTTTTTAAAAAAATTAATTAATTAATTTATTTATTTTGGGCTGCACTGGGTCTTTGTTGCTGCATGCGGGCTTTCCCTAGTTGCAGCGAGCGGGGGCTACTCTTTGTTGTGGTGTACGGGCTTCTCACTGCGGTGGCTTCTCTTGTTGCGGAGCACGGGCTCTAGGCACGCGGGCTTCAGTAGTTGTGGCTCACAGGCTCAGTAGTTGTGGTGCATGGGCTCAGTTTCTCTGTGGCATGTGGTATCTTCCTGGACCAGGGCTCGAACCCGTGTCCCCTGCATTGGCAGGCGGATTCCTAACCACTGCCACCAAGGAAGTCCAGAATTTCTTGCTTCTTGAAGATGTATAAAACCTCCCAGGCCAAATGTCCTTTATAATTTGACAATTCTTTGATGGTATTTTTATTATAGTATCTTTGATCTTATTTATATTTCTTACTTCTTCTTGAGTCAATTTTCTTATTTTATATTTTCCTAGTAAAAGAAGTCACAACAATTTTTGACAAGTATTTGTCACAACTTTTGCTGTTTTCCAGGACTGATATAGATGTCTTCTCCTTCATTTTAATTTTTTTTTGTCTATTTCAATGGGAATGTAGGAAGGAAGGCAAGTTTTTTTGATTTGCCAAACTTTAATACAGAGATGTAATGCTCTAATTGTCATAGCTGTGTTGTAAGGTATTGCACATTATTTATACCTTATGTCATTTAATAGGAATGAATACCCTGTGAGATAACAAAAATTACTCTTTTTATACAAATGAGTTTATGTTTTATAACACAAGTCACCTACTATAAGTTCATTACAAAGAATTATTAATTTAAGTTCAGAGTCATCAAATACTCTTTGTTGAATCAGATGGAAAGCAGGAATTACATCTATAATGTGTTTCATGTCATCAGTTGTGACTTTTGTCCCTCATGTCGATTAATTCATTAAGCATATTTAGTTATATCTACCAGTCTCCCAACAGAGATGGTGAGGTCCATGAAAAATATACCACATTTAAGTTGCTAACAGAATCTTAAAGTACATAATAGTAACCAAGAGATAGAAAATGTTTACAGAGGAATCCCAGCATCACCTGTAATTTTCTGAAACTGGAGGGAAAAACAAAAGACAAGACAAAAATTCAGTGATGAACAAAGCCAACCATTAAAAAGCAGAGTTCAAAACTTCAAAAAAAAAAAAAAAAGAAAATGTTTAATATTTGATATAAATGTCCAATTGGATTAAAAAATTTTTTTTTATTGGGGTAGAGTTGTTTTACAATGTTGTGTTAGTTTCTACTGTACAGCAAAGTGGAGTTCCCTGTGCTATACAGCAGGTTCTCATTAGTTATCTATTTTATACATATTAGTGTATATATGTTAGTTCCAATCTCCCATTTCATTCCATCCCCTCTTTCCCTGCTTGGTGTGCATACGTTTGTTCTCTACATCTGTGTCTCTGTTTCTGTCTTGCAAACCAGTTCATCTGTACCTTTTTTCTAGATTCCACAAATATGCATCAATGTACGATATTTGTTTTTCTCTTTCTGACTTATTTCACTCTGTATGACAGTCTCTATCTCCATCCATGTCTCTACAAATGACCCAATTTTGTTCCTTTTTATGGCTGAGTAATATTCCATTGTATATAAAAACATGGAACACTTCACAAATTTGCGTGTCATCCTTGTGCAGGGGCCATGCTAATCTCTGTATCGTTCCAATTTTAGCACATGTGCTGCCGAAGCGAGCACAAGGAAGGCAATTTAATGCATGGGTTCAAACTGGCATCTTATGAATGTTCTTATAGTCCTTTTTTTGAGGTAGAAATATCTTAGAATATGTCCATAGTGTTGTTATAAGTAGAGCTTTAAACAGAATGATCCATAAATCTGTTTTTTGTGGCATTTAAACTTTGTGTTTTGAACCAAAACTAAATGGGAGCTAAATATTATTTTATACTGTTCTCATAGAGATGCCAATACTGTCCCTACTAAATGAGGGCTTCATCAAGATATGTTAGCTCACAGAGGAGAGATGGAAGATGAATCTTAAATAACAGAACTCACGGGGCTTCCCTGGTGGCGCAGTGGTTGAGAGTCTGCCTGCTAGTGCAGGGCACGCGGGTTCGAGCCCTGGTCTGGGAGGATCCCACATGCCGCGGAGCGGCTGGGCCCGTGGGCCACAACTGCTGGGCCTGCGCGTCTGGAGCCTGTGCTCCGCAGCGAGAGAGGCCGCGGTGGTGAGAGGCCCGCGCACCGCGATGAGGAGTGGCCCCCGCTTGCCGCGGCTGGAGAAGGCCCTCGCACAGAGGCGGGGACCCAACACAGCCATAAATAAATAAATAAAAATAATTAAAAAAAAAAATAACAGAACTCAGATATCTGACTACTGATCATCAAGATCAATAAGAAGACAGTGAGTACCCCATGAATTGTAGGATAATTGCTGGTAAATTTTCATTAACAGTCTTCCAAGTGAGTCTATGTGGTGTGTGTATGTGCCTTGTGCAAAGTTCAGAAAGTCCTTTGGGGAAGGATGATGAGATTATGGGGAAGGCAAGCAATGTAGGATGCTAAGAGAAGAGACGCCAGTAACTTGCCATTGGTACAGGCTCACTCTTAGCCTAAGTTTCCCAATTCTGGGAACATTTTCTAATAGGGAAATGTGGTCTATATCACTAATGACAAGGGGAGATACTAGAACTCTGGATAGTTCAGATGGAAGCAAATGGATGGGTGGATCACTCATCTTGAAGACTTTGAATTTGTGCTGCAAGGAGAGGTTGCAGAAAGCATCTCTCGTGGTAAAGCATTTCACTATTTAGAAAGTAAATTTTACTTAAAAAGAAGCTATGGGTAGACCGTGCAAAATGAGACCCAGAAATAATTGGAAAGGCGGCAGAGGAAAGATGAGAAAGTTTGAATAAGTCCTGAAAGCCCAAAGGCTGAGAATACCAAGATAATTTAAAAATACAGGGAAGATTTGAAAACACATGTAGCTGCAGGGAGGGTTGGCCAAAGAACAGAAACAGAGAAAACCATAGGAAATGGAAAAGAGGGGAAATGGAAAGGGATGAAGATGTTACCCTTAACAGGAATGCAGACGCACGTGGAAAGATGCCAAAAAAAAGCCAGGCGAATAAGTGCTCTGGATGGAATCTAGTGTATGTAGCTGAGGAATGAAAACAAAACCCACCACTACACTAGTAATAGAGGGTGGGAAGACTACCAAAAAATCAGGGGAGAACAATGTGGGTCTCAACAGGAGGTAATATATTGTATGCAAAGGCATTTGAGCATACAGCGTAGCATTTAGTCACATGATCTAGAGAATGCAAGTGCAAAGGGCAGAATAGGAAAAGAATGTCTGGCCACTCTATATATAAACCTGTAAGTCTGAGCTAAATTTCTCTTTGTCTACTCTGGTTACTGTTTGCTTCTTTGTTGACATGTAAAACATTTCCACAGAGTGGTTTGGGGGGTATTAAAGTGAAACCAGGCTCATGGTAGAAAACAGAAGACTACGAGAGGATTTTATGATATTTAATAGTTGCTTTATAATATAAAAAAAGATTTGTTTTTTTTTTTGGTTGTTCCTGTGTGCTTTACAGAATCAGTCTCATGGCTTAATAACCTTACACCTTGAGCACCTTTGTATTTTGTGCTTAGTTGCAAATACTTTAAGCAACAGATTTATTATTTCTTCCTGGATCAGCTTGGGATCCCCTTTGAGGAACTATGTCTTCCAAGAATTCAGCTGACCACATAGTCCTAAGCCTAGAGTTTTGGGGAAAAGATTTTTTTTTAAAAAATTAATTAATTAATTAATTAATTTATGGCTGTGTTGGGTCTTCGTTTCTGTGCAAGGGCTTTCTCTAGTTGTGGCAAGCGGGGGCCACTCTTCATCGCGGTGCGCGGGCCTCTCACTGTCGCGGCCTCTCTTGTTGCGGAGCACAGGCTCCAGACGCGCAAGCTCAGTAGTTGTGGCTCACAGGCCTAGTTGCTCCGTGGCATGTGGGATCTTCCCAGACCAGGGCTCGAACCCGTGTCCCCTGCATTGGCAGGCAGACTCTCAACTACTGCGCCACCAGGGAAGCCCCTGGGGAAAAGATTTGATTTGTAGCTGCATATTTGTGTGTTTGTTCCAGTGGATTTAGAATTTACCTTGTAAGGAGTAAATACTCATCCTTTGGCACCTGGAAGATGGTGTAGCATCTTAAAATAACCAGAAAAGTAGTACAAGAATCTCATAACTTACCTTTCTGCCTCCAGCTCATCTTCTTTTTTTTTTCTCTAGTGAAATGATCTTTAAAATAAAATAAAATAAAACTCACCATTTAACATCGTAAGTGAGGTTTAAACTAACCCAAAGAAAGAAAAATATCTGTAAGTTAAGGGGACTTATAAACTAAAATATCGACTTTTGCAGCAACCTTTTGTCATCTGGGAAAAGGCAAGTCTCTAGGAAGAAAAAAGAAGTGTGAAGAGGTGGGAAGGAAAAAAAAAGATGGAAGAACATCTTCGTCATTTAAGAAATATTTCATAGACACCAAATTGTGTTCTAGATACTTTAGCGTTTCATTAACATTTTGGGCTCCTCAATTAGAGTGACAGTTTTCTGAGAAACAGGATTATGTCCTTTTAGTTTTCTTGACACCAACCACAAGGTCAAATAGCTAAATTCAAAAAATTTTATTCTCTTTAACTTTTCTACAGCATTTGACTCTGTTGAGAAATTTTCTTTCTAGATATTCTCTTTTTTTTTCTTCTCTACTGACACTGATAGAGTTGGGCTCTCATCTGTCACCTGGTGTCCCACCTGCAGTTTTCTCTCCCCATCCCTCCCATTTCATCCTTCCCATTGCCATCGAAATTGTCTTTGATTAATTCACATCCCTGCTTAGAAACCAGTGATAGCTCCTCACTGGTGGATGCTATTGTAGGCTATTATTGTGGATGCTATAGGAAAAATTACAAAAATCTTTGGCCTTGTGTCTAACTCCAGTCCCAGTGGATGGAGGATAATCAGTTTCCCCCTCTCCACTGGGCCCAGTCTTCCTTGTTCTCCCTAGAACCTACTCTGCAGCCACACAAGACATGTGGCTCTCCAAGTGCCTCCTATGACTAACCTGGGTCTTAGAAGGAGACCATAGCTGTGGAGACCTGAACCTCAATTACAGTGGAGAAGAGAGGAAAGATTGAAAACCAAGGGGCTTGTCTGAACAGTGGTGACCTCAGCTGTCTGGGCAAAGTGGTTTACTAAAGACCTCAGTGGAGAAATTCTATGGCTTAAGAGCAGAGTGGAGTGTATTGGTTTGTGTTCAGTGTATTTGCTCTATTGTTTTGGATGGGAGAGGGGTAGTTGTTGGATATGGGAAGGCAAAAGGATGAAAGTACAAGGGAAGTGACAAATGCCTCCATTTGTCTGAACTTACTGTGAACCACTCTAATCACAGGTATCAAGTTTCCTGGAGAACAGGTTCATGGGTTAAAGAGAGGCTTTTGAGAGGGTATTTTTGGCTATTATTGTGGATGGTATTAACCACAGTGTGCCTCCGTATGTATCATAACCATGGTGACCATATGTTTCCAGGTTAGCATGAGTCAAGGTGGTAAATTTTAATATTTACTTGGGAAAATATGGTCACCATAGCTATGGACTACAAAGAAGAATGATTCTTAGATGACCAGTGCATGATACGCCCAGTCAGCAAACAACTAGGAAAAATTGAACGTATTAAATAAAACAGTATAAAGTATGGAGAGTCCAAATTAATTAGAATCTGATTTCTACCACCCTATGTTACCTTCTTCTGACCAGTTTGGTAAATTTTGTCTTCTTTAACCTTAAAGTGGGCCAATTCTAGAGTTAAACTGATTAAGCACACATCTTTGACCTGGTTTTGAAATCCAGGAAATTATGAATTTTTATGAATAAATTGCAGTAGAGAACGAATGCACCGCCAAGTTTGCATGTGACCTTGAATTTAAAAAAAGCTGTGCTACTTCCCACAATCACCATTAGCATTTGGTCAGAGCATCTTTTTTTGAGCCATACATAGGCACTCTGCAGGTTCCTTGTAATACAAACAGGCAAAACGTAGAACGTCAGACAGGTTGCTTAAATCAGGTAGGACAGATGTTGTAACCATTATTGCCTCCCCTCACCCCACTCGAAGGTAGCAGAAGAGCACCTTGCTCTTACCTCCGTATACTCTGTGCATCGTTTCAAATATCTGCTCTTATCCGAGCTCCACCAGAATGTGGACCACTCATCCTGCAGATTTTCCTTAGACATCGGAGTTTCAATAATCAAGTATCATCTTTTTTTTTAATTTTTAATTTTTATTTATTTATTTTACTTACTGACCTACAACACTGTTAGTTCGATATTTCTGTGCATTAAATGATCAGCACAAGAAGTCTAGTTGCCATCTGTCACCACACAAAGTTATTACAATATTACTGACTATATTCTCCTTGCTGTACGTTTCATCCCTGTGACTCATTAATTTTGTATTTGGAAGTTGTACCTCTTAATCTCCCTCACCTGTTTCCTCACCGCCTGCCCCCACATCCCTCCCCTCTGGCAATCACCTGTTTGTTCTCTATTTTTATGACTCTGTTTCTGTTCTGTTTGTTCATTTGGTTTTTAGATTCTACATATAAGTGAAATCATATGGTATCTATCTTTCTCTGTCTGACTTATTTCACTTAGCGTAATACCCTCTAGAATCATGTTGTCAAAAATGGCAAGATTTCATTCTTTTCTTGGCTGAGTAATATTCCCTAATCAAGTATCATCTTATCAGACTCTAAAAGCCTGTTCATAATTAATGCTGCAGATGAAACCAAACTTCAGAATAACTGGGCTTCCCTTTACATTTTTTTTTCTAAATAAGTAACCAGGCAGGTGTTCCACGTGAAGTGGGCATATCAGGGTCCTCGTGATTTCCTTTTGAGCAGGAGAAGTGTAGAACACGAGCAGCAATGTGATTCAAGTCTGTGATGTACCACTGAATAGGGCTGGGATGCAGAGTCTGTGTTCTCAGTATCACCTTTATGTTCTTGTGTAAATCAGGCTTCCACTTGCCTTCTTTGTGGTTGAACATATTACAAACTCTCAGTGTTCCCTTTCGACCCCCTGGACACAGTTGTCTTGGGACTTGCTGGCATTTGGGAGGGCTCTGACAATGGTGGAACAAATCTATTCCTGTAATGGGGTATCACGGTGGCTCTGGCGCATAAGACAGGATGCTTGATGTCTTTATCTGCCCTCCCAGACACTTTCCCCCCACTTCACCTTGTTTTGTGCCCCAGGAGGCTGACCTGTGTGGACCAGATCAATGAGCTGCCTTGCCCTCAACTTCCAGTTAGGTTTGGCAGTGTGAGCTCTGGTGGCAGATGGAAGGGAGAGAGGAGAATGAGGTCCAGGTATTCATTTCCTTGCCTCTATGCCTGTGTGCTAATGGCATGCTGGCTGCCTCCCTCAGCTGAAGGCCTCAGCTCCTGTCAGCTCCATACAGCTTTGCCTCTGGATTCTGCTCTTTGGGCCTCGGGTGTTAACAGTGCCCTTCTAGTACTAGCTCTGAGGTAACACACCATCTCTTGTGTTATGTTACGTTATGTTATGGGTATCCCTGCCCATACCTTTGTAAATAGTCCCTTAATTAAACTCTCCTCAAATTACCCAATTCAAGTATGGCATCTGTTTCCTCTGGGACCCCCAACTGATACAGGGAGTTATTCTTGAATAAATGATGTTGGTGGAAGAGTCCTGAAGGACTGTATCAGTGACCCCCAGAACCTGGCAGTAAGCAATGCAACTGATGCGCATCTGTAAGTTGCCCCTGGATGCTGCCCGTGAGAGGGAAACTCTGACCGCCTGTGATTTCTGTTGCTGCCATCTGAGGCTGCCGGGGTTACCAGCCTCCTTGCCCCAGGGCAGCTACACCACAGCCCTGACTTTTATTTGGAGCCTGGGAGAAAGGAGGAAACAAGTCTTCTCCATTAGTGCTGTTGGACAGAGGAGGCTTCTGAATCAGCAAGTGAGAAGAGACTTTGAAGCATCACCAGGTCTCTGGTGGCCCTCATCAGTCCTCTGGTGCTGGTGGCCCAGGTCCACCCTGGTGGCAGGTGTCAGCGAGGGGAGCTGCGCTGAAGCACCGGGCCTGGTGCCTCCCTCCTGCAGTCTTCTTTGGCATCCCTGTCCCCTTGCAAAGCAGAGCCCCATTAGCAAGTGAAATGTCATAGTTTCAAACAAACAGGCCCTGCAGTCTGCCAAGTCGTCTGGGTGAAATCACAAAGAAATCTCAGTGTCCTACGCCTCGTTGGGGCCTCCTCTCAGGGGACTGAGTAATGCTTTCATGACAGGAGCAGGACTCACTTTCTCCCTGCTTGCTCGAGGGTGTCCAGCTCCAAAACCATGACTCCTTTCTACCAGTGACCCTGCCTGACCAAGCCTAGTGAGGTTCCTGGGAGCTGGGTTACCCTCTGTCCACTGTCAATTTAAGCAACTTGGTCACTGTTTGGGATTCGATGGATCCCCTTTCTTGCATCCTTTTCCAGTTCCAGGTTCCCTGAGGGAAGCTTCCCTCTCCACTTGACTTTTCTTGAGTAGCTCATCAGAAAAAACCCAGGGACTGCTCCAGATTGAGGAAAGTGGGCAGGGACACTACCTCTGCCCAAACCAGCAGCCAACTTTATCAAATTCTGGTAGCACAGGAGGGAGGAAGATGCCAAGTAGAGTTGAATTCCTTGGCAAAGAAATAGTAAACAGCAAAACAGTCATTTCAGAGGGCAAACTGTTTGCCTCACTAATAAAGCATGGCTCACGATGGAAAATAACTCAGGAGAAAGTAGGGAGCAAATGGATTTAGTTGCTATGGGAACGCAGTTGGAAAAAAACATGCAATATGTAAATACTGTAATTTGGTATTTTAATGTACTTCTTTTCCATGAAGAAAATGCTTTGACAACTAAAACTAACAACTCGTTCCTCTGCTATACACAGAACTGATTGACAGAGGCTGGGCAAGTGGGTTTCTGAATTCCATTTTGCCCCTAGGAGCAAATAGATCTTTATTCTCAGGTGTAAAAACCAAACATCAAGAGCAGTGGTTTTCAACTCTGGCTGCATGTTAGAGTCACTTGGGGAACTTGAAAAAAATTGGCCACACCTGGTCTGATTAAATCAGTTTCTTGGGGGTGGGGAGGTGGGGAGGTGGGGGGTACTGGGCATTGGTATTTTTAAAAAGGTCCCCAGTCTTGTCTTTCCTAATGGGCAGCCAGTGTGGCAAACCACTGGCCTAGAATCCTGATTTGAAATACTTGGCAAATATGGATCACTTATTTTGCCATACGCCTTCACTAGGTTTTATTTCACCCAATTTTTTTTTTTTTGGCCACGCTGTGTGGCGTGTGGGATCTTAGTTCCCCACCAGGGATCAAACCTGCGCCTCCTGCATTGGGAGTGTGGAGTCTTAACCCCAGACCAACAGGGAAGTCCCCGATTTTTGATGATTGGATATTTTAATACCGATAATATGAAGTGATTAGCAATCCTCAGTCTTCCATTATTAGTGTTATTATCGTCACCATAATTGATTAGTGTTTCTCTTATTATTTAGAGCAAACATATGATACTATATTACAAATCATTATCATTTAGCCATAATAATAAAGATGATTAATTGCTATTATTTGAAAAATTATAAATTGATAACTTGGGAAGTTTAGATGTTGCTCTAAATGTTGATATCAATCTATATTTTAATAATTACCATTATAAGTTATCATTAAGCTATGTAATAAATCGATAGAAAATATTTTCATAGACATAATTGTTCAACTTGCTTAGCAATAGTCCACACTAGAGCTGGTAAGTGGCATAATTTTTGTTTTCCAGATGGGAAAAAAATGTTACACACAAGAGACATGTATCTTGCATTAGTTTATATGTTGCAACCATGGCACACCTGTGTGCAGAACTCCAAAATTTCAATTTTTTTTTCTAATTGCCTAGCTCCTCTGTCTTTATCTCTGTACAACATGAAGTCTCAACCCTTCTTCTATGGGATTACTCTAGGAACAAGTTAATCCAGAGCTTACTGGTACCCAGAGAGAATTTGAATGGGTAGGGAAGGAGGGTTCATTGAAAAGTTAATATTATAGGAAACAAGAATGAATTGTGAAAATCTCACTTGGTTGTCCAGTCTAGATTCAGGTGGTCAGGAGGGGTAGGAGGTTACCTGGGATTCCAATTTATGGAAATTTTGCTTTCTTCTGAAACATTCTCACTCTTTTTACCTTCAACATTATCTTTATTATGTTCAACCTTTGGAGGCCAGCCCTCAGGTCCAGCCTGACTAACTTCAGGTTATACCTTCCATCCAGGCTGCTGGGTCTCCTGAAGATAGGCCCAGCATGGGGGATCCTCTTGCAATATCTCTTCTGATTGTTTTTGAGATGACCTCCTCTTACCCTCCAGACCAGGTTAGATTCTTTATTCTCTATTATCTGCTTCCATAGCACCATGAAAAAAGCCTCCTTTGTAGCCCTTAGCACAATAATTAATTCATAATTACTTACATAATGCTAGCTGTTCCCAAAAGACAATCAGTTCCATGAGGGCAGGAAACAGTAGTCTTCATCCTTGTATCCTAATTATCTTAGCACAGTCCTTGGCACGTATTGGATATTCAATAAATACTGTTGACTATGACTATTTTTTCCTTCTCTGTGCCTATTAATTAAAGCTACCCTGTTTCAGATACTTAACAATAATTTTTATTAAAAATAAACTTTTTTTGTTAAGAAAATTATCAAGTGTTCTAAAAGTAGAGATTTTATAAAGAACAGCTATGAGTCTGTCACCCAGCTTTAACAATGACTACATCCTGCCAATCTTGTATAAGTTTTTTTCTAATTAAAATAGATAATTTTTAGACTTTCAGTGTCAGCTCTGAAACATCTTTGGATTGAAAGTCATCACTTCCGTTTTTGCAAGAAACATTGGAATAAACTATATACCAGTGACTTCTCTGAGACCTATCAGAGAAATGAAGTTGCAGGACAAATCACCACCCTGAAATCTGGAGGGAAAAGTGAATCCAAAGAGCCACAGCTTAGATCTGCTTATCTGAAGTAGAAGCTGCTGGTAATTTTGGTAATAAAAGTGATAATTTTGATGAATTGCTGGAAGCTGAGTGTGAGCTAGCCTGAAAGTGAGAAACTCCTGGTACTATAGTCTTAGGGGGTCCTCACACTTCTGTGGGTTTCACCTCCAGGAACACTACCAGGTTCTCATGGTGAAGGTTCAAGAGGGATTCCCCGTGGCTTTGGCAGGGGAGGGGAAGAGTAATCATTGTGATATGCCATGAGCATGTTCCCTAAACAAGGCCTACTCTCCAAGGGGAAAATGCCAGAACCTTATCTCACTGGGGAAAGAACATTCCTCCCACTCCAGCCCCCTTTAGCCTTCCATTCTCATTTAAGTCAGGGGAAAGCTACAAGAAGCACTTGTGAAGGTCACAGTCCGGAGACTAAAGTCCACTAAAACTGAGATATAATCATATGTTTATAGAATGCTTCCTCTCTCCCATACCTCACCACAAGGCTTACCAAAGGCAAGAATAAAATAGTCTGAAGAGACTAAGCATCAGGCCCAGACTTAGATATGACACAGATGTTGTAATTATCAGATACAGAATTTAAAATAATAGCAATGATTTATAAGTTAAGAGCTCTAGTGAAAAAAGTAGAAAAAGTAGACAGTATACAAGAACATGTGGATAATGTAAGCAGAGAAATGGAAATTCTAGGGAGGAAATTCTAGGGAGGAATCAAAGATGTCTTTGATGTCTCATCAGTAGACTGGACACAATCAAAGAAAGAATCACTGAGCTTGAAGATAGGTCAATAGAAACTTCCCCAACTAAAATTCAAGTTGAGAAAAGAATGGGAAAAAACTCCCACAAAGACCAGAACTCATCACCCAAGAACCATAGGTACTATTTCAAAGGTGTAACATATGTTTAATTGGAATACAAGCAGAAGAAAGAGAGACCAGAACAGAAGAAATATTTGATGTATAATGGCCAAGGACTTTCTAAATTAATGACAGACACCAAAGAACAGATCCAAGAAGCTCAGAAAACACTATGCAGAATAAATACCTGCTTGACATATCATATTCAAACTGCAGAACACCAAAGACAGAGAAAATTTTGAAAGAAGCTAGAAGAAAGAACACCATACTTGTAGAGGAACAAGGATAAGAATTACAGTGAACTTCTTATCAGTAACCTCATAAGCAAGAAGAAGGTAGAATGAATTGTATAAAGTATTGAGAGAAAAACCCAACCAACCTAGAATTTTATATATGCTGAAAACTTCCTTCTAAGGTGAAGAAGAAATACAGGCATTTTCTGATAAACAAAACGTGAAGGAATTTATGACCACCAGATCTTCTTTTCAGGAAATGTTAAAAGAAGTTCTTCAGGCAGAAGGAAAATGATATAGGTCAGAAACTCAGATCTGTATGAAGAAAGTGTTAGAAAAGGAGTAAAGATAATATCTTTCATTTATCTTATTCTTAATTGATCTGAAAGATACCCATTTATTTAAAGCATTAATAATAACTATGGACTCCCTCTTGCGAGAGCACCAGAATCACAACTGGCTGCTGGACAATCATCAACAGGAAGACACTGGACTTCACCAAGGAGGATACCCCACGTCCAAGGACAGAGGAGAAGCCACAGTGAGACAGTAGGAGGGGCGCAATCAGAGTAAAATCAAATCCCATAACTGCTGGATGGGTGACTCACAGACTGGCGAGCACTTATACCACAGAAGTCCACCCACTGGAGTGAACGTTCTGAGCCCCACGTCAGGCTTCCCAACCTGGGGGTCCGGCAACGGGAGGAGGAATTCATAGAGAATCAGACTTTGAAGCCTAGTGGGAATTGATTGCAGGACTTCGACAGGACTGGGGGAAACAGAGACCCCACTCTTGGAGGGCGCACACAAAATAGTGTGTGCATCGGGACCCAGGGGAAGGAGCAGTGACCCTGGGGGAGACTGAACCAGACCTACCTGCTGGTGTTGGGGGGTCTCCTGCAGAGGCGGGAGCTGGCTCTGTTTCACCGTGGGGACAAGGACACTGGCAGCGGAGGTTCTGGGAAGTACTCCTTGGCGTGAGCACTCCCAGAGTCTGCCATTAGCCCCACCAAAGAGCCCGGGTAGGCTCCAGTGTTGGGTTGCCTCAGGCAAAACAACCAACAGGGAGGGAACCCAGCCCCACCCATCAACAGTCAAGTGGATTAAAGTTTTACGGAGCTCTGACCGCCACAGCAACAGTCAGCTCTACCCACCTCCACAGCCTCCCATCAAGCCTCTTAGATAGCCTCAACCACCAGAGGTCAGACAGCAGAAGCAAGAAAAACTACAGTCCTGCAGCCTGTGGAACAGAAACCACATTTACAGATAGACAAGATGAAAAGGCAGAGGGCTATGTACCAGATGAAGGAACAAGATAAAACCCCAGAAAAACAACTAAATGAAGTGGAGATAGGCAACCTTCCAGAAAAAGAATTCAGAATAATGATAGTGTAGATGATCCAGGACCTCGGAAAAAGAATGGAGGCAAAGATCTAGAAGATGCAAGAAATGTTTAACAAAGACCTAGAAGAATTAAAGAACAAACAAACAGAGATGACCAATACAATAACTGAAATGAAAACTACACTAGAAGGAATCAATAGTAGAATAACTGAGGCAGAAGAATGGATAAGTGACCTGGAAGACAGAATGGTGGAATTCACTGCCACGGAACAGACTAAAGGAAAAAGAATGAAAAGAAATGAAGACAGCCTAAGAGACCTCTGGGACAACATTAAACGCAACAACATTCACATTATAGGGGTCCCAGAAGGAGAAGAGAGAGAGAAAGGACCAGAGAAAATATTTGAAGAGATTATAGTCGAAAACTTCCCTAACATGGGAAAGGAAATAGCCACCCAGGTCCAGGAAGCGCAGAGAGTTCCATACAGGATAAACCCAAGGAGAAGCATGCTGAGACACATAGTAATGAAAGTGGCAAAAATTAAAGACAAAGAAAGATTATTGAAAGCAGCAAGGGAAAAAAGGCAAATAACATACAAGGGAACTCCCATAAGGTTAACAGGTGATTTCTCTGCAGAAACTCTACAAGCCAGAAGGGAGTAGCATGATATACTTAAAGTGATGAAAGGCAAGAACCTCCAACCAAGATTACTGTACCCAGCAAGGATCTCATTTAGATTTGATGGAGAAATCAAAAGCTTTACAGACAAGCAAAAGCTAAGAGAATTCAGCACCACCAAACCAGCTCTACAACAAATGTTAAAGGAAATTCTCTAAGTGGGAAACACAAAAGAAGAAAAGGACCTACAAAAACAAACCCAAAACAATTAAGAAAATGGTCATAGGAACATACATATCGATAATTACCTTAAACGTGAATGGATTAAATGCTCCAGCCAAAAGACACAGGCTTGCTGAATGGATACAAAAACAAGACCCATATATATGCTGTCTACAAGAGACCCACTTCAGACCTAGGGACACATACAGACTGAAAGTGAGGGGATGGAAAACGATATTCCATGCAAATGGAAATCAAAAGAAAGCTGGAGTAGCTATACTCATATCAGATAAAATAGACTTTAAAATAAAGAATGTTACAAGAGACTAGGAAGGACACTACATAATGATCAAGGGATCAATCCAAGAAGAAGATATAAGAATTATAAATATATATGCACCCAACATAGGAGCACCTGAATACATAAGGCAACGGCTAACAGCTATAAAAGAGGAAATCGACAGTAACACAAAAATAGTGGGGGACTTTAACACCTCACTTACACCAATGGACAGATATCCAAAATGAAAATAAATATGGAAACAGAAGCTTTAAATGACACAATAGACCAGATAGATTTAATTGATATTTATAGGACATTCCATCCAAAAACAGCAGATTACACGTTCTTCTCAAGTGCGCACAGAACATTCTCCAGGATAGATCACATCTTGGGTCACAAATCAAGCCTCAGTAAATTTAAGAAAATTGAAATCATATCAAGCATCTTTTCTGACCACAACGCTATGAGATTAGAAATGAATTACAGGGAAAAAAACGTAAAAAACACAAACACGTGGAGGCTAAGCAATATGTTACTAAATAACCAAGAGATCACTGAAGAAATCAAAGAGGAAATCAAAAAATACCTAGAGACAAATGACAATGAAAACACGATGACCCAAAACCTATGGGATGCAGCAAAAGCAGTTCTAAGAGGGAAGTTTATAGCTATACAAGCCTACCTCAAGAAACAAGAAAAATCTCAAGTAAGCAATCTAACCTTACACCTAAAGGAAGTAGAGAAAGAAGAACAAACAAAACCCAAAGTTAGCAGAAGGAAAGAAATCATAAAGATCAGAGCGGAAATAAATGAAATAGAAACCAAGAAAACAATAGCAAAGATCAGTAAAACAAAGCTGGTTCTTTGAGAAGATAAACAAAATTGAGAAGCCATTAGCCAGACTCATCAAGAAAAAGAGGGAGAGGACTCAAATCAATAAAATCAGAAATGAAAAAGGAGAAGTTACAACAGACACCGCAGAAATACAAAACATCCTAAGAGACTACTACAAGCAACTTTATGCCAATAAAATAGACAACCTGGAAGAAATGGACAAATTCTTAGAAAGGTATAACCTTCCAAGACTGAACCAGGAAGAAGCAGGAAATATGAACAGACCAATCACAAGTAATGAAATTGAAACTGTGATTAAAAATCTTCCAACAAACAAAAGTCCAGGATCAGATGGCTTCACAGGTGAATTCTATCAAACATTTAGAGAAGAGCTAACACCTATCCTTCTCACACTCTTCCAAAGCATTGCAGAGGAAGGAACACTCCCAAACTCATTCTATGAGGCCACCATCACCCTGATACCAAAACCAGACAAAGATACTACAAAAAAGAAAATTACAGGCCAATATCACTGATGAATATAGATGCAAGAATCCTCAACAAAATACTAGCAAACAGAATCCAACAACACATTAAAAGGATCATACACCATGATCAAGTGGGATTTATCCCAGGGATGCAAGGATTCTTCAATATATGCAAATCAATCAATGTGATACACCATATTAACAAATTGAAGAATAAAAACCATATGATCATCTCAAAAGATGCAGAAAAAGCTTCTGACAAAATTCAACACCCATTTATGATAAAAACTCTCCAGAAAGTGGGCATAGAGGGAACCTACCTCAACATAATAAAGGCCATATATGACAAACCCACAGCAAACATCATTCTCAATGGTGAAAAACTGAAAGCATTTCCTCTAAGATCAGGAATGAGACAAGGATGTCCACTCTCACCACTATTATTCAACATAGTTTTGGAAGTCCTAGCCACGGCAATCAGAGAAGAAAAAGAAATAAAAGGAATACAAATTGGAAAAGAAGAAGTAAAGCTGTCACTGTTTGCAGATGACATGATACTATACATAGAGAATCCTAAAACTGCCACCAGAAAACTGCTAGAGCTAATTAATGAATATGGTAAAGTTGCAGGATACAAAATTAATGCACAGAAATCTCTTGCATTCCTATACACTAATGATGAAAAATCTGAAAGAGAAATTAAGGAAACACTCCCATTTACCATTGCAGCAAAAAGAATAAAATACCTAGGAATAAACCTACCTAGGGAGACAAAAGACCTGTATGCAGAAAACCAGAAGACACTGATGAAAGAAATTAAAGATGATACCAACAGATGGAGAGATATACCATGTTCTTGGATTGGAAGAATCAACATTGTGAAAATGACTATACTACCCAAAGCAATCTACAGATTCAATGCAATCCCTATCAAACTACCAATGGCATTTTTTACAGAGCTAAAACCAATCATCTTAAAATTTGTATGGAGACACAAAAGACCCCGAATAGCCAAAGCAGTCTTGAGGGAAAAAAATGGGGCTGGAGGAATCAGAGTCCCTGACTTCAGAGTATACTACAAAGCTACAGTAACCAAGACAATATGGTACTGGCACAAAAACAGAAACATAGATCAATGGAACAAGATAGAAAGCCCAGAGATAAACCCCCGCACCTGTGGTCAACTAATCTATGACAAAAGAGGCAAAGATATACAATGGAGAAAAGACAGTCTGTTCAATAAGTGGTGCTGGGAAAACTGGACAGCTACATGTAAAAGAATGAAATTAGAACACTCCCTATCACCATACACAAAAATAAACTCAAAATGGATTAGAGACCTAAATGTAAGACTGGACACTATAAAACTCTTAGAGGAAAACATAGGAAGAACACTCTTTGACATAAATCACAGCAAGATCTTTTTTGAGCCACCTCCTAGAGTAATGGAAATAAAAACCAAAATAAACAAATGGGACCTAATGAAACTTCAAAGCTTTTGCACAGCAAAGGAAACCATAAACAAGACGAAAAGACAACCCTCAGAATGGGAGAAAATATTTGCAAACGAATCAACAGACAAAGGATTAATCTCCAAAATATATAAACAGCTCATGCAGCTCAATATTAAAAAAACAAACAACCCAATCCAAAAATGGGCAGAAGACCTAAATAGACATTTCTCCAAAGAAGACATACAGACGGCCACGAAGCACATGAAAAGATGCTCAACATCACTGATTATTAGAGAAATGCAAATCAAAACTACAATGAGGTATCACCTCACTCCTGTTAGAATGGGCATCATCAGAAAATCTACAAACAACAAATGCTGGAGAGGGTGTGGAGAAAAGGGAACCCTCTTGCACTGTTGGTGGGAATGTAAATTGATACAGCCACTATGGAGAACAATATGGAGGTTCCTTAAAAAACTAAAAATAGAATTACCATATGACCCAGCAATCCCACTACTGGGCATATACCCAGAGAAAACCATAATTCAAAAAGATATATGCATCCGAATGTTCATTGCAGCACTATTTACAATAGCCAGGTCATGGAAGCAACCTAAATGCCCATCTACAGACGAATGGATCAAGAAGTTGTGGTACATATATACAATGGAATATTACTCAGCCATAAAAAGGAACGAAATTGAGTCATTTGTTTAGACGTGGATGGATCTAGAGACTATCATACAGAGTGAAGTAAGTCAGAAAGAGAAAAACAAATATCGTATATTAATGCATGTATGTGGAACCTAGAAAAATGGTACAGATGAGCCGGTTTGCAGGGCAGAAGTTGAAACACAGATGTAGAGAACAGACATATGGACACCAAGGGGGGAAAACCGCGGTGGGGTGGGGATGGTGGAGTGCTGAATTGGGCGATTGGGATTGACATGTATACAGTGATGTGTATAAAATTGATGACTAATAAGAACCTGCAGTATAAACAAACAAAACAACTAATAAAAAAAAAGTTAAAAAAAAAGAATAACTATATTTTGGGTGATTAAAGCATATGGATAAGTGAAATGAATGACAGCACTTTCATAAGAGATGGGAAGGAGGAATTAGGAATACTCTGTTATAAGTTACCTGCATTCCTATATACATAGGAATAATTCGAATTAGAAATTAAAAATACTATTTACAGTAGCACAAAAGTAAACACTTGGTGTAACTCCAACAAAATATGTACAGGAGCTGTATTCAGAAAATATAAAAATCAGTATTTAAAACTGATTAAAAAAAAAGAAGATCTAAATAAATGGAGAGAGATTCTGTATTCATGGATTGGAAGATTTAATATTGTTAAGACATAGTTTTTCCCACCTTGATCTATAGATTCAAAAAAATCTCAAAATCCCAGTAAGTTATTTTGTAAACATTGACAAACTGATTCTAAAATTTATATGGAATAACCAACACAATACTGAAGAATAGACACATAGATCATTGGAACAGGCGAGAGCCCAGAAATTGACCCACACAAGTATAGTCAACTGACCTTTAACAAAAGAACAAAGGCCATTTAGTGGAGAAAGGATAATGTTTTCAGCAGATGGTGTTGGAACAATTGTATATCTATATTGAAAAACATGAGCCTAGACACAGATCTTTAACCATTCACAAAAATTAACTCAAAATGTATCGTAGACCTAAGTGTAAAGTACAAAGCTATAAAACTTCTAGAAGAAAAATGGGAGAAAAATCTGGATGGCCTTGTGTTTGGTTATGAGTTTTTAGATCTAACACCAAAAGCCTAATCCATGAAAAATTGATAAATTGAACTTTATTAAAATCAGTAATTCTGTTCTGTGAAAAATGCTATTAAGAAGAATGAAAAGACAAGCCATAGACTGGCAGAAAATATTTGCAAAACACGTATCTTATAAAGGACTTGTATAAAATATATACAAAAACCTTGGGCTTCCCTGGTGGCGCAGTGGTTGAGAATCTGTCTGCCAATGCAGGGGACACGGGTTCGAGGCCTGGTCTGGGAGGATCCCACCTGCTGCGGAGCAACTAGGCCCGTGTGCCACAACTACTGAGCCTGCGCGTCTGGAGCCTGTGCTCCCAATAAGAGAGGCTGCGATAGTGAGAGGCCCGTGCATCGCGATGAAGAGTTGCCCCCGCTTGCCGCAACTAGAGAAAGCCCTCGCACAGAAACAAAGACCCAACACAGCTAAAAAAAAAAAACTTTAAAACCCAACAATAAGAAAACAACCCAATTAAAAAAATAATGGAGGGAAGATCTGAACAGATACTTCACCAAAAAAGATGTATAGAGGTCAAATAAGCCTATGAAAAGATGCTAAACATCATTTGTTTTTAGCAAATTGTCAATTAAAACAACAGTGAGATACCACTCCATACCTATTAGAATGGCCAAAACCCAAAAACCTAACAATACCAATTGATGACAAGGATGCAGAGCAATAGGAACTCTTACTCACTGCAAAATTATTCAGCCACTTTGGAAGCTAGAATAAGTTTCTTACAAGTTTAATTACAGTTTTTCATATGATCTAACAAGCATGCTTGTAGGTATTCATCCAACTGATTAAAAAACTTATTCCCTTACCCAAACCTGCACATGAATGTTTATAACTTTTTTTCATAAGCACCAAAAAATGGAAATAACCAAAATGTCCTTCAATAGGTGAATGGATGTAAAGACTATGTTACATCCATACAATGGAATATTATTCAGTGATAAAAAAAAATGAGCTATCAAGTTATGAAGAGACATGCATGAATCTTAAATGTATATTGCTAAATGAGAGAAGTCAGTCTGAAAAGGCTACATACTGTATGATCCCAATTATATGACATTCTGGAAAAGGCAAAATTATAAAGATGGCAAAAAGATCAGTGGTTGCCAGGGATTTAGGGGTAGGGATTTAAGGATGAAGCATGAGGCATTTTTTAGGGTGATCAAGCTATTCTGTAGGACACTGTAATGGTGAGTATATGAAAAAAAATGCATTTGTCAAAACCTATAGAACTTTAGAGTGCAAAGTGTGAATCTTAATGTATCCAAATTAAAGAATGGTTTAGGAAGTCAGGGGACTCCAAGATGGAATGGAAAATGTGACAAATATGACAGAACAATCTAGCTGTATTACAAATGTATGAAACAACTCACTGAATGGGGTGGAGGAAAAAGGTGCTGACCTAAGTAAGTTTGGAAATGAGCAGAGTCTGTAGAGCTAAAGGCAAAGTGTCTGTAAGCATTGTATATACTCTAGTTAATAAAGTTGTTTCCCATGGGAGCCTGGATTAACAATCCTGATACTACTATAATGTATACTGGAACTAAATGATTAAGTAAGTGGATGGTGCATGGTGGGAACCAGGTTTTTTAACTGTTGGAGTGGGATTACAGATAAGCAAGGGGAGCAGGTTAAAATGATTCTCACAGTAAGAGAGTCGGAGATAATCAGTATGAACTTGTGTTTAGCCTAATATAGATGATTACATGTAGTAATATTTATTTATATATGTGATTATATTCATGGGTTAGTGTACACACGTGTATTTCCTTGCTCTGTCAGCTGAGAGGGACGAGAAACAATGTTACCCCTGTAGCAACCAGTACACTTAGCACCTGGATCTTGGTTCTAACACCATTCTCCAGTATAAGAAATAAAGAAATAGCTAATTCTAGCACAGAGACAGGATATTTACACGTTGATCTTGGAGCATCTTCTAGTGCCAGAAAGTAAGGAAGCTCTAAAACAACAACAACAACAACAACAACAAAAAACCCCAGGGAATTCCCTGGCAGTCCAGTGGTTAAGATCCCACGCTTTCACTGCTGAGGGCCCAGGTTCAATCCCTGGTGGGCGAACTAAGATCCCACAAGTCCCGAGGCACAGCCAAGAAAACCAAAACCAAAACCAAAACCACCCCCCTCACCCCAGTGCCAATAATCGAGGTATGTCAAAGGGACATAGCAACCGATGGCAAAAGCTGGAACAATGTGAAAAACAAGATAAATAAAATAATATTGGATCATAACCAAAAATATAAAATAAATACCATGAGTTCATACTGATATAAACAATTGATTAATAAATAACTGGGAGAGAGTTGAAAACTTCCATGTAGAAGGATTCCATGTAACTTATGCAGATACTCTGCCCTCAAGGAAGGGGAGCATAGCTCCCCACACTTCAGTGTGAGCTGTGCATTCCAAAAAGCACAACATGGAAAAGGGGAATAAGGAGTAATTTAACAGTGGAGAAATCTGACCGACACTACCTGGAGCCAGGTGATTAACATCAACAGTGATAAGTCATGTTGATAGCAGCTACCCTTGATATGATGTGATGAAAATGGTACTTTAATTCTGGATCTTCCTCCCAAAAAACATATAACTCCAGTCTAATTAGGAGACAAATTTTAACTGTGGAACATTCTACAAAATACCTGACTGGGATTCTGCAAAGCTGTCAAAGTCATCACAACCAAGGAAAGTCTGAGAAACTATCACAGCCTAGAGGAGTCTGAGGAGACATGACCGTTAAATGTAATGAGGTGTCCTGGCTGGGATCCTGGAACAGAAAGAGGACATTAGGTAAAAAATAAGGAAATCTGAATAAAGTATGGACTTTAGTTAATAATGATGTATCAACATTGGTTCATTAATTGTAACAAATGTACCATACTAATGTAAGTTATTAATAATAGAAGAAACTGGGTATGGGGTATATGGGAACTCTGTACTATCTTTCCTTTTTTTTTTTTTTCCTGTCAATCTAAAACTGCTCTAGAACAGTTTATTTTTTTATAAAAAGATAATTTTTAGAAATTCCTTCTGGGATAGAGATATAGTAAATCCAGCCACTATTTCAGAGTCTAAGGGGAGGCATTTTACTTGCAGGAAAACAGGATGTACAGAAAGGCCTCAGAGCCCCTGACATGTGATCCAAGTTCTGGATGGATGTTCACTTGTAATTTGAAATAGCCTCCATCATCTACATTCAGTGGTACTAAACTGGGGTGAAGCCACCATGTTGAGGGTGTTTTGATTTTGTCACAATAATTGGGGGATGCACAACTGGCACTTAGTGGGTGAGAAACAGTAAATGCTTAATATCCTGCAATGTATAGAATAGCTTCCTGCAGTGAAGAATTGTCTCACATCCTGCATGATTGTCTCTGAACTTCTGTTTAGGTGGAAAAGCTGTTGAAAATGATCTAAGCCCAGACTCAATCTCTGTTTTATATGTAAGCACTAAAGATTTTTTGCATGCTTTTAGTACGCACTGAATTTTCCAGAAATGTCACCATCATGTAAATCCAAGAGAAGATTGTAATTTACTTCGTTCAGAAGAGTTCACCTTTTTGGAAAAATCATACCATTGAAAGTAATGTGGCTTTTGATATTTGAGTCACCAATATAGCACGCTTGAAAAAAGCTTTTGCTTTTATGGTATTTTACATATAAATAGAGTAACTATATAATTTATTATCCACACCAGACACTTTTGAGTGTAAAAAGGAGGTGCTGTTAATAATTACCAGGAAAATGGGCATAGACATGATTGTCCTAGGAAAAGTGGGTCATACAAGGGAACCTGGGAAATGTAGTTTTAGGTTTCTAGCCCCACAGTCCAGGAAGATATACCACAGAGTGATTAGAATGAATGTTGAGCGGGAAAATCCACCAATCCTTGGTGATGCTTTATCTGTTTATCTATCAGTTACTGAGAGAGGTGTGTAAAATTTCCCTCTATGATGGTGGGTTTGCCAGTTTTCCCACGGTTCCTTCACCTTTTGCCTTCTATCAGTATTTTTGAAGTCCTACTTCTTAGCAGCATACAGTTCCTAAGTGTTATAATATCCTAGTGAATAGAAGTTTGTATCAATATGCAATGGTCCTTTTAATGTCTAAGTAATACTTTTTTGCCTAAAAATGTATTTTCCCTGATATGATAGCTCCCTTTCTTTTTCTGTGACTTTTTTCTTTTTTTTTAAAAATTTTTATTGGAATATAGTTGATTTACAATGTTGTGTTACTTTCTGCTGTACAGCAGTGAATCCGTTATACATATACATATATCCACTCTCTTTTAGATTCTTTTCTCATGTAGGTCATTACAGAGTATTGAGTAGAGTTCCCTATGCTATACAGTAGGTCCTTATTAGTTATCTATTTTATATATAGTAGTGTGTATATGTCAATCCCAATCTCCCAATTTATCCCGCCCCCGGTAACCATAAGATTGTTTTCTACATCTGTGACTTTCTGTTTAGTAAATGTTTCTTTTAATTTAGTATTTACTTGGCTGACTTCATCCTTTTACTTTCAATGTTTCTGCATTCTTATGGTTTTCTGTTTTTTTGTGGTTAGCATATACTTGGATTAAAAAATGACAGCCTTCGCTTTTAACTGAGAATTTAATCTATTTACACTAAATCATGGTTGCTCCTTGATTTGGATTTATTTTTATCTTATTTCATGGTTTTTCCCCTCACGTTTTCAATGTTTATTTCCCTTTTATTGCCTTCTGTTTTTTTTAAATTTTATTTTTATTTATTTATTTATTTTTAAACATCTTTATTGGAGTATAATTGCTTTACAATGCTGTGTTACTTTCTGCTTTATAACAAAGTGAAGCAGTTATACATATACATATGTCCCCATATCTCTTCCCTCTTGCGTCTCCCTCCCTCCCACCCTCCCAATCCCACACCTCTAGGTGGTCACAAAGCACCGAGCTGATGTCCCTGTGCTTTGCGGCTGCTTCCCAACAGCTATCTATTTTACGTTTGGTAGTGTATATATGTCCATGCCCGTCTCTCACTTTGTCCCAGCTTACCCTTCCCGCTCCCCGTGTCCTCAAGTCCATTTTCTAGTAGGTCTGCATCTTTATTCCCGTCCTGCCCCTACGTTCTTCATGACCATTTTTTTTTTTAGATTCCATATATATGTGTTAGCATACGGTATTTGTTTTTCTCTTTCTGACTTACTTCACTCTGTATGACAGACTCTAGGTCCATCCACCTCACTACAAATAACTCAATTTTGTTTCTTTTTATGGCTGAGTAATATTATAAGAAGTATAAGAAGTGCCACATCTTCTTTATCCATTCATCTGTCGATGGACACTTACGTTGTTTCCATGTCCTGGCTATTGTAAATAGAGCTGCAATGAACATTGTGGTACATGACTCTTTTTGAATTATGGTTTTCTCAGGGTATATGCCCAGTAGTGGGATTGCTGGGTTGTATGGTAGTTCTATTTTTAGTTTTTAAAGGAACCTCCATACTGTTCTCCATAGTGGCTGTATCAATTTACATTCCCACCAACAGTGCAAGAGGGTTCCCTTTTCTCCACACCCTCTCCAGCATTTATTGTTTCTAGATTTTTTGATGATGGCCATTCTGACTGGTGTGAGATGATATCTCATTGTAGTTTTGATTTGCATTTTTCTAATGATTAATGATGTTGAGCATTCTTTCATGTGTTTGTTGGCAATCTGTGTATCTTCTTTGGAGAAATGTCTATTTAGGTCTTCTGCCCATTTTTGGATTGGGTTGTTTGTTTTTTTGATATTGAGCTGCATGAGCTGCTTGTAAATTTTGGAGATTAATCCTTTGTCCATTGCTTCATTTGCAAATCTTTTCTCCCATTCTGAGGGTTGTCTTTTTGTCTTGTTTATGGTTTCCTTTGCTGTGCAAAAGCTTTTAAGTTTAATTAGGGTCCCATTTGTTTATTTTTGTTTTTATTTCCATTTCTCTAGGAGATGGGTCAAAAAGGATCTTGCTGTGATTTATGTCGTAGAGTGCTCTGCCTATGTTTTCCTCTAAGAATTTGATAGTGTCTGGCCTTACATTTAGGTCTTTAATCCATTTTGAGTTTATTTTTGTGTATGGTGTTAGGGAGTGTTCTAATTTCATTCTTTTACATGTAGCTGTCCAGTTTTCCCAGCACCACTTATTGAAGAGGCTGTCTTTTCTCCACTGTATATTCTTGCCTCCTTTATCAAAGATAAGGTGACCATATGTGCGTGGGTTTATCTCTGGGCTTTCTATCCTGTTCCATTGATCTATATTTCTGTTTTTGTGCCAGTACCATACTGTCTTGATTACTGTAGCTTTGTAATATAGTCTGAAGTGAGGGAGCCTGATTCCTCCAGCTCCATTTTTCTTTCTCAAGATTGCTTTGGCTATTCGGGGTCTTTTGTGTTTCCATACAAATTGTGAAATTTTTTGTTCTAGTTCTGTGAAAAATGCCATTGGTAGTTTGATAGGGATTGCATTGAATCTGTAGATTGCTTTGGGTAGTAGAGTCATTTTCACAGTGTTGATTCTTCCAATCCAAGAACATGATATATCTCTCCATCTATTTGTATCATCTTTAATTTCTTTCATCAGTATCTTATAATTTTCTGCATACAGGTCTTTTGTCTCCTTAGGTAGGTTTAGTCCTAGATATTTTATTCTTTTTGTTGCAATGTAAATGGGAGTGTTTCCTTAATTCCACTTTCAGATTTTTCATCATTAGTGTATAGGAATGCAAGAGATTTCTGTGCATTAATTTTGTATCCTGCTACTTTACCAAATTCATTGATTAGCTCTAGTAGTTTTCTGGTAGCATCTTTAGGATTCTCTATGTATAGTATCATGTCATCTGCAAACAGTGACAGCTTTACTTCTTGTTTTCCAATTTGTATTCCTTTTATTTCTTTTTCTTCTCTGATTGCTGTTTGCCTTTTGTTTTTTATTGATTAACACCAGTTGTCCAGTTTTTCTATAGTAGTTTGGACATGATATACTCTATTTAAATTGTTTTAATGGTTACCCAAAATTTTAATAGATACATTTAATTTAGTAATGTCTAAAGATAGTTAATATTTTATTCTCCTTCTGTACAAGAAATCAAATGCCTTAGCTTCAGTCTTCTTTTTTTTTCCTTTAGTTAGAAATTACTGTTGTCATGACTTATTGGTTTAATTCTACATTGATCTTTTAGCCCCTCAAATGATCATAATTGTTACTATTTATAAAGTCAATGTTTATTTATGTTTACTCTGTTACCCATTTACTTTGTTCTCTAGTCCTTCTTGCATCTAAGATCTACTTTCTAGGCTCATTTTCTTTCTTAAATACATCCTTTTTTGAATATTTCTTTAGTTCTTTAGAGATTTTTATTTATTTATTTGTTTGTTTGTTTTTGGCTGCATTGGGTCTTTGTTGCTGTGTGCAGACTTTCTCTAGTTGTGGGGAGCGAGGGCTACTCTTTGTTGCGGTGCGTGGGCTTCTCATTGCAGTTGCTTCTCTTTGTTGCGGAGCCTGGACAGGCTCTAGGTGCATGGGCTTCAGTACTTGTGGCACACAGGCTCAGCAGTTGTGGGTCACGGGCTTAGTTGCTCCCTGGCATGTGGGATCTTCCTGGACCAGGGCTCAAACCCGTGTCTCCTGCATTCTTAACCCCCTGCAGGTGGATTCTTAACCACTGTGCCACCAGGGAAGTCCTTTAGTGAGTTTCTTTAATGAGTTTCTGTTAGTAACATATTCTCTTAGCTTTGATTTATTTAAAATTATCTTTCACTTTCAGTCTTTTTTAAAAAATTTTTATTGATGTATAGTTGATTTACAATGTTGTGTTAGTTTCTGCTGTACAGCAAAGTGAATCAGTTATACATATACACATATCCACTCTTTTTTAGACTCTTTTCCCATATAGGTCATTCCAGAGTATTGAGTACAGTTCCCTGTGCTATACAGTAAGTCCTTATTATCTGTTTTGTGTATAGTAGTGTGTATATGTCACTCTCAGTCTTAAAAGTAAATTTCATTAGGTGAAGAGTAGTAGGTTGAGATTTATTTTCTCTTAGCACTCTAAGCTTACCATCTTATTGGGTTCCAGCTTACATTGCTGTGATTGAGAAATCAGCTGTCAGTCTAACTTTACTGTCTAATTTAAATTATTTATTGGTAATCTTTTTTTCTCTCTGGTTGATTTAAAGGTCTGTTTGCTTTTGATGTTTGTAGTTTGACTATAATGGGTCTAGGCTGTTTTTTTTTCTTTTTTCTTTCTTATCTTTTTTGGGGTTTATATTGCTTCCTGAATCTGTGGATTTTGCCATACTGTATTTTGTGTATTTTTTTCAAACCTATTTTTCAGTTTACTCACTCTCTCCAGTTTTATATGGTTAAACTCATCAGCTGAGTTTACACTTTCAATTCTTGTGTTTTTTTATTTCTAGGAGTTCTATTTTGGCATTTTTTCCAATCTGAATTGTTAATTTTGATAAGCTTTTTTTCCCTTTAAATAGGAAAAAACTCTCAAAAATTAAATACTCTAAGGTTAAATAATTTCTTTAAACATATTAAATGCACTTATTTCACATTCTGTATCTGAGAATGATAATATCTGTAGTCTATTGTACTGATTCAGCAATTTCTTCTTGCTTCTCAGTCTTGATCATGGTAGCTTGTTTCCCTGTGTGCCTGGTAATTTTAGAATTTTGAGCTGATGTTACTGGAAACTTCATCTGTGAGAATTCCTGAGGCTTGAGTTTTAAGTGTTTTCCTGTAGAGAAAGTTTACTTTGCTTTTGCATGACCAACACAGGACCATTTAAAATGAAGATTTCAACTTGAGTTTTTAAGTTTACATATATAGTGTGAATTTTACCTCAGAGAATGTGAACTTGTGTTTAGGGATTTATAGGGAAATATTTTTTTTTCCTGTTCCATCCGGAATCTAGTTTGACTCAGACAGTGTCTATAGACTTTTGGTATGGCACTATTTCTTCTTTCCTCTGAGGATGGTCCTTTGGGAATCCTAGCTTTATGCAGTGGTCTCCTATCTGACCTCCAACCCTGCCCAAGCCCAGGCTTAGTCTGTTGTCTCTAGGGCTCTAATCTGCCAGGAACTGGCAAATTCCCCCAGGGTTCCAGCACTCACTTACCCCTATGTATCTGAACCATTTTATATGCCTAACACAGAAATCTATGTTGATTTGAATTGCTTGAGAGAGATATGAGATTCTTTGTATGTAACTTTCTAACATGTAATGAAGGGAACAGAAGTTATAGGAAGGGGTCAGCTCAGTATAAGGAAGACTCTTCCCAATAAAATGAGCTATTTCATAAGGTAGTGAGTTTCCTGTCACCGTAAGGATTTAAGAATAAGCTAGACAACCACTTATGGGGAATGATTAGGTATAGAGGATTGGATTGGAGTGGACAAGGATTCTGCCATCCTTTCCCTCTACTTGCTTGATGCTGATCTGCATGCCAGAACCAAATCTGTAATACACTCAGGAAGAAGATTCCTTTCCCTGGCCATCTGAACGTTTCAACTATTGGCTTAACCAGGCTGCTCTCTTCCCGCAAGAAGAAGGGAAGGTGTCTTCTTGAAACCTGGCAGCAGAGCTGTCTGGGCCTGACAGGCTGCACCAGAGCATGCG
Organism: Balaenoptera acutorostrata; assembly: GCF_949987535.1. Lineage (NCBI taxonomy): Eukaryota > Metazoa > Chordata > Mammalia > Artiodactyla > Balaenopteridae > Balaenoptera > Balaenoptera acutorostrata. Next base: position 58,418,117 of record NC_080065.1, on the reverse strand, counting down.
ATGCCTGGGCTGCCAGGGACTGCTGTTCACGTGGCTGCATCTCTGGGCTCTGCCAGGTGGCCATGGTTTGCCTTGGCCACATTGCTGTCAAGGGGACGGTGGACAGGGGGGCAGGATGAGTGAGCAACAGGTGTTACCAGGAGTCTAGACAGAAAAGTATCCTTATACCCACAGGAGCATTTGTTTAAAATAGCTCTTTCCCCAAATATTCTTCTGGTGGCCCTGGGCCCGTCGGTGCTGTGGTTGAAGATCATTTGGCAGCTCTCATTCTTGTAATCAGAGAATGGCTTCTGAGGCTATAACGTCATCAGTGAGCTAAGCCAATTAGCTCAGCCAGGAGAGGATTATACACACCAGCTCTGGTACCAGGGCAACTTCATGCAAGCTGATTTTACAAAGTTTTACTGTTTTTGCTTGCCCTGTTTTTCTCCAGGGCAGTCGTAATTTAACTGGGATGAGGCCCCAGCAGGTGATACCTTTGGGTGGTTTTTTAACTGCCTTTGGAGAAACTGGGTGAAAAGTGTTCATACGCTCATGTTTGGTGTAGTAAGGAGAGGAGAATTACCCTGCAAACATGGGCAGTCTGTTTATATGAAGAGAGTAGTAAAATGTCCTTTCTCGGTTTGGGAGGAATTGGAAAAACTCTCACCGAGCTCAGTCATGGGGGACTTGGATGAGGCTCTGTCAGGAGTGATGGGATCCTGAGGGCCCTGCATGGAACCCAGGCTGATAATAAGGTTGAAGCCAAGGGGTCAAGTCAGATGTGAGCCAGAGGGGACTGTTCTGTGTTTGTGCAAATTAGTGCTCTGGGTTACACATACGATTGAGGTTAGTGTAAGGTTATTCTGGCATGTAAAGGACAGTGAGTTCATATGTGAACCTGAGGAACAAGAGCTGAGTTTGTTATGGGATTCCGGCCCCCCACCCCTGCCACCAAAATAATTTCTTTTTTTGTTTTGGCTCTTGTTACAATAGCATCTTGAACTGTGAGTAGAAAAAAAGAGATAAAACAAGACTATAAAAAAGCCCACCCTTCCAGGGAAAGCTACTGGTGACATTTTGATGTATATCCTTCCAGATCCTTTTCTGTGGGTATGTGTGTGTGTGTGTGTGTGTGTGTGTGTTGTGTGTGTGTTTCCTTTTACAGAAATAGAACCAGACCCTGTCATCCTCTTTTCCTACTTCTTATATTGATTCAGTCAACAGATAAAGAATTACTGTCACATGCCTGGTCCTGTCCCAGGCACTGGGGGTACATTGATGAACAAAACAAATCTCTTGCCCTCCTGGAGCTGATGTTCTAGAAAGCATTCTGTAGTGAGCACCTTGTCATACCCATAGATCCTCTTATGGAGGAGCGTTTTTAGGAGCTACATACTATTCCATGATATAGATGGACAATAATTTCTTTGTATCCTGTTGTTGGAAATTCAGATGCGTTGCAACTTTTCCCTGTTACGAACGATGATTTGATGAACATTTTGGTGGCTGATATGTGTGTACATCTTTATTAGAGTAAAGGCTGTAATGGAAAATTAATAAAACTAAATGTTCCCTCTGGTAGTGGGAATAAATGTGTACTCTCTGGTTGTGACCTGCAGGCAATTAGTTGCAGACCCTTGAGCTCGGAGGGTATCACTGACAGAGCTGGCTGACGGCGTGGCTTGGGTTGGGGCAGTCAAACCATGTGTGGATGTGCTTCAGCTGACCCAGGTGGACTGCCTGGCAGCACTGAGACCTGTGGATCAGTTAAGGACAGATATGGGTTTCAAGGGTCTTTAGAGGCCCATTTGCTTTCATTGTGGTTTAAAAAATAGAGGTAAGCTGCTCCATGATGATAAGCTATTTGAAATTATATCTTTGCCAACCAGAGAAAAGGATTCTGTGCAGCACACACGAGTGAGTTGGGGACAGTCTGCTCTTGTACATTGAGGGTTGGGCACAGACAGCAGGGTGTTTAGAAGGACCAGCTTTCGTGAAGGCCTTTCCATACACTGAGCCTCTGTGAGCAGAATGGGAGCTGTAGCAAGGAGACGGAGCTGATCGCAGGAATTAAGGGTTGCATTCGTGGGGCTCCCTAACTTTGTAGACTGGCATTCATGGGGCTTTAGATTATCCATGTGCATCCAGGATGTGCTCTTGTGCTCACTGCAGGAAGTGAGTCCTTCCCTTTGCTGGATGGTTGGCTACTGTTCTGGTATATAAGCCTAAAATATTGGAATGATTTTTAGTACTTTCTTCCTTGACACCCCTCCCCTTCACCAAATTCTGTCCAGTCTTGGTGACAAAGTCTCTTGAATCTGTGTCCAATGCCTAATCCTCTCTCACTTGAAGAACTGCAGGAGCTCTCATGAGTCACCTGGCTCCCTGAGTCCTGGTCCCACACGACAACCTAAGGGATCTTTGTGATGTGAACTTTGCATTACATGACTGCCCCTTGGAAACCCTTAGTGGCTTCTTGTTGCCTATAGGGTGAAATCCAAACTCCTTAGCGACTGACAAGGCTTCTAAGCTGCCTGGCCTACCTGACCAGTCCTGTCCCCAGCCTCACCCACACCTGTTGTCCAGCTGTGCGCCACCTGTAGCTACCAGAGAGTGACACATTCACTCAGCCCCCTGCGTCCTAGCACACGCTCTTCCCTTCTGCCTGGGATGATTTCCCTCTTTTGTTCCTTGGAGTGTTCCTCTTCATATCCAGGCACCCTCTTTGTTGTGACCCCATTGCATTATGTCCATCTTTGTATTATAACTTATCACGCTGCTCATTTGCTTGTCTGCTTGTGTGTATCCTTACCGGACTGTGAATTACTTGAGGATGAGCACTGAGTCTTGTTCATTTTCTTATCTCCTGTCCCATAGCCGTGCTTGACGTATATTTGTTGCTGAATGTTAGAGGAGTTGATACAATCTGGACTGCAAAAATATTTTCTTTGATGCAGATCTAACCAGATAGAATGTGTTCCCAGTGCCTAGTTCTGATTTATATTTTCAGACATTTTTCAAAGATTTTTATTCTAAAGACCACTAATTATGTTACATAAAGGATGTTTATTAGAGTTGATTTTCACACATGCTCTCTTAGACACATGATTTGATGTTGCAAACACACACACACACACACACACACGTTCAACTAGTAAGTGGTGAATTCAAACACAGGACTGTGACTTTAGACTGTGCTTTTGTCTTCTTTACTCTAATGCCTGGGGGTGCTGGTATTCAGGCTCCAAGAGAAGGAGCTGTAAATGGAGAGAAAGGGAAATGTGGAAAAAGGAATAACAGAAAAAACAAAAAAAATCCTCCATGACTACTTGTGTTTAAATAGACATTAAAAAATAGGCAATTGCTTTCTCTTTTAGTGTCTCACTTTCCATATTTGTCAAATGTGAATAATAATATTCTTCCTCATAAGACAGTTATAAGGAAGGATTAAATAGAATAAGATATCTTATATAGCAAATGCTAAAAACGTACCAATTATATTTATTTTCCTAGAATTCCTGACTTTCTATTTTTCCACGTGCTTGAGAATCTGTGAGTGGGCCCTAATAGAGATAAATCTTTGCAGACGGAAAGCTCAGCTGTATGTAATTGATGAGAAGAAGACAGCTTTTAGGACTCCTTCAGGAGTGTCTGAAGACCTCCATGCACTTTCTGCTCTACCACCTCTCTTAATTACTCCATGAAATCTCACAGTCAGATTTCACCCTAGCCCATGTTCATAGATAGATAAAATCTGATACCCTTGCTAGAGTTAAGAAGTTAAAACTTTTACTTTATACCTCCATGAGCTTGAGTTGTGGGTTCCTTTCCTGAGAAAGGATTTTTATTTGAGCAGGAGACCTGGGGCTAAGTTTGTGGAAGAAGTATCTGGTGAGGAAAAGGCTGAAGGAAGGAAGTAGTGGAATAAGGAATTCTGCAGAAAACTACATTGGCTGTATTATCCAGGATTGGCCATCCATCTTCCTTCGTTCTTCCTGCCATCTTGTGCAGGATTGTCTCTTGAACTATTTCTTTAATATTTTACAGCAATCCTTTGATAGAATTCTATTGAAATTTACTTCTCTGGGAAGTATGTGATGAGGAGGTATGCTGGGGGAAGTGTGAGGGAGAAAATACCTTATTAGCCCAATATACATTCTGGAAGTCCTAGAGCTGAGCTTACTGGTAAGGACACAGTAAGGTTAGGACACAGCCCAAGGGGCAGAGCTGATGGAGGACATGATGAGTTCACAGCATGGGGATATGATTGAGAACTTCAGTTTCCCCAGCAGCTTTTATTTTAATGTGGTAAAATATACATAATGTAAGAGGTAACCATTTTTAAGCATATGGTTCAGTGGCATTAAGTACTTTTACACTGGTGTTCAACCATCAACACCATCCATCTCCAGAACTTTCTTCATCTTCCCAAACTGAAAATCCATACCCATTAAACAATAATCCCCCATCCCTCCAAACCCAGACCCTGGCAATCACCATTCTACTTTCTGTCCCTATGATTCTGACTACTCTAGGTACCTCATATAAGTGGAATCATACAGTATATGTCCTGTTGTGACTGTCTTATTTCACTTAGCATAATGTCTTCAAGGTCTATCCATGTTGTAGCCCCCAGCTGCTTTTGGAACTGCTTTGGAAGCAGGAATGAGCAAGTTGACCACTGTCTAGTAGGCCTCAGCCCCAGGCCTGAATTCAAGAAGGAGGTGCCTGGGTGATCATTTGCCTTTCAAGGAGCTTGGTGATGGCATTGTTAGCATTTCCTGGACACCCAGGAAAAGAGCAGCTGGCCGTTCTGTTTGTTCATTGCCTTCGCCTTCTCAGGGGCCGTCCAAATCCAAAGTGGCCTGTTCTTCCCACTGAAAAGCCTTTGCAGGCTTGGCAGTGAGGCTGGCTACCATTGGTAACCAGGACAGACTCTGCTCCCGTTTAGGAATTAGGCCACAGTTGACTATGTTTGGTCCCACTTCGTGTTTTCAAATAGCCCTCCCAAGCGTCTGGTGACTTCTGCCCCCCATACAATGTGTGGCTTCTGCGGTAGGCTGTAGAAAGCTTGTCACTTCTGTGCTGGTCATGCTGACAGCCCCATGGGGATATTGGCAGAGCTGGCCAGTGGCCGCCAGTCTCCTGGACGATTGCCTTGGTCCCTGCTTGGAAGTCTTGTCATGTCTGATGTGGCAGGGTCCGGTTTCTAGAGGAAAGGTTCCTCTGGGATTTGGATGAAATCTGGGCTGTCCTGTCCTATCCCCAGGAAAATCTGAGCAAGCAGCAATCGTAATTAATCCTCGGTGAATCGTGCCCACGGGAGGGTTAACTCTCGTCAGCCGAATGTTCTGAATGGTTAGAACACATGGTGTTGGTTTGGTGCTAGCCATGCTTGCTAATGAAGAATTCACTTTGCTTCTTTTGGCCGTAAGGTTAGTCAAGGTTAGAGGCCCAGAAATAAAGCAGTGCCTTGATGGCCACCTCCCACAGTGCTGCTGGCTTTGCTTTCTCCCCCTCCGGGGGCTCATCTCATCCTGAAGTCGCCGGTATATATTTTCACTGCTAAGTAGGGGAATTCTTTTTTCTATTTTATTTTTTACTTCTGTAATACTTTTCTTTTTCCCACACATTTAAAAAATTGAATTATAGAGACTTCCCTGGTGGCGCAGTGGTTAAGAAGCCTTCTGCCAAGGCAGGGGACACGGGTTCGAGCCCTGGTCCGGGAAGGTCCCACATGCCGCAGAGCAACTAAGCCTGTGCGCCACAACTACTGGGCCTGCGCTCTAGAGCCCACGTGCCACAGCTACTGAAGCCCGCGTGCCAAGAGCCTGTGCTCCACAACAAGAGAAGCCACCACAATGAGAAGCCCGCGCACCGCAACAAAGAGTCGCCCCTGCTCGCCGCAACTAGAGAAAGCCCGTGCAGCAACGAAGATCCAACACAGCCATAAAAAAAAAAAAAAAAAAATTGAATTATAGGTGATTTACAGTGTTTCAGGTGTACAGCAAAGTGATTCAGTTATACATATATATGTGTGTGTGTATATGTATATATATACACACACACATATATGTATATCTATATTCTTTTTCAGATTCTTTTCCATTATAAGTTATTACAAGATATTGAATACAGTTCCCTGTGCTACACAGGTGGTCCTCGTTGTTTATCTATTTTATCTGTAATAGTATGTATCTGTTAATCCCAAATATAGTAGTGTGTATAAATTAATCTCAAACTCCTAATTTCTCTCTCCCCCTGTTTACCCTTTGGTAACCAACCCTAAGTTTGTTTTCTATGTCTGTGAGTCTGCTTCTGTTTTGTAAATAAGTTCATTTGTATCATTTTTTAAGATTTCACATATAAGTGATATCATATGATATTTGTCTTTGACTTACTTTACTTAGTATGATAATCTCTAGGTCTAGAGTAAGACAACTCCTAAAATTTTTTTAGCACATATAAAAAGTACACAAATCATAAATAAGCTGGTTGATGGATTCTCCCAAAGTTTAAAACCCATGGAACATACAGATCAAGAAATAGAATATTCCTAGAGTTACAGAACCCTCCTCCTCCTCCCATGCCCCCTTCCAAGGGAAATCACTATCCTGATTTTTAATATCTTAAATTAGTTTCACCTACTTTTGAACAAGAACTTTGCCTGTTTTTGAATCACCAGTGCATACACTTTAGTGTCTGGCTTGTTTTGCTTAACATTATATCTGTGAGATTCATCTATGCTATTGTTGTAGTTCATTTATTCTCATTGCGTATAGCATAATTTATTTGTCCATTCTACTGTCATTTCTGTGCCAAGCCATCCTGGAGCCTGAGGAAAAATCAGTAATACTGATCCTGCTTTTATTTAAAAATTTGATATTTTGTTCATCATGGAGTTTTTGCATTACTTTTGATTGAAAAAAGCCATTGCATTAAAATATTATTTCTCTTGAGTATTAGATTTTTGGGCACCATTTAAATTTTGCTCCTGAGGTGAGTGCTTCACTTACCTCACTCTGGTTCCAGCCCTGTCTGCTAGAGATGGACACGTGAATTTTATACAGTTTTTGGCAAGTATAGGTAGTGTTGCTCTGAACATTGCTGTACATGTTTCATGGTGAACATAGGTATGCATTTCTGTAAGTATATACCTAGGAGTGAAATTTCTGTAGACAAATTAAAAAAATTTTTTTTTTATTGAAGTATAGTCGATTTACAATGTTGTGTTAATTTCTGCTGTACGGCAAAATTTATACACATATATATTCTTTTTCCATTATGGTTTATCACAGGGTATTGAATATAGTTCCCTGTGCTATACAGTAGGACCTTGTTTATCCATCCTATATATAATAGTTTGCATCTGCTAATCCCAAACTCCCTATCCTTCCCTCCCCCTGCATCTACCCCCCGACAACCCCGGCCTTGGCAACCATAAGCCTGTTCTCTGTATCTGTGAGTCTGTTTCTGTTTCGTAGATGTGTTCATTTGCGTACAGACAACTTTCTGATGGCAGGCTTGAGTGTAGGGCCAGGGGGCTTTTGTTTTCCCTTCCATGTACCAGCCTTTCCTTCCAAAGTTGTTTTGAGAATGCATTCAGCCTTAGTACGTGAGGCTGAGTGTTTCTTTCTGTTGGCAAGAGAGGACTTGACAGAAAGTCAAGCACCAGGCTCCCTGGCACGTGTGTCCATCAGAGCCTGAGGCTGCCTGCGAACCAACCACGTGCGCGTGAGTATTTTGGAGAGCACAGTGTGGTCCCTTATGAGGAGAGTCCCTTAGAAACAAGGTTCCCTGAGGCTAATAGGCCAAGTTTTGGTATCAGTTAGCTGGTATCGAGAACTAAGTTAGATCTCTTTTCATCTTTTCATTTTTTCTGCAAAAGTTAGTATCTGTTTCTTGAAAGTTCGGGAGAATTTACTAATAAAACCTTTTAATTTTTATTTATTTGTTTATTTATGGCTTGTGTTGGGTCTTCGTTTCTGTGCGAGGGCTTTCTCTAGTTGCGGCAAGCGGGGGCCACTCTTCATCGTGGTGCGCGGGCCTCTCACTATCGCGGCCTCTCCTGTTGCGGAGCACAGGCTCCAGACGTGCAGGCTCAGTAGTTGTGGCTCACGGGCCTAGTTGCTCCGCGGCACGTGGGATCCTCCCAGACCAAGGCTCGAACCCGTGTCCCCGGCATTGGCAGGCAGACTCTCAACCACTGCGCCACCAGGGAAGCCCAATAAACCCCTTTAGAAATGAAATCATTCAACATGCATATTGAAAAAACAATGTATCCCATGGATATTAGTCTATTCAAGTTTTCTACTTTTTCTTGAGATGATTTTTGTTTGGAAAAGGTCCACTTCGTTAAGATTTTCAGATGTGTTAGTACATATTAATTTCTTGTCCCTTAAAAACATTCTTCTCTCTGCTGTTATATAGCCCTTTTTTCATTACCTTTAAAATTTATTTTGGTAGAGTTTTTGTTCTCTCTTATTCTTGCATTAATAAAGGATATCAACCCTTTGTAAATATTTCTCAGGGTTTTTGTTGTTGTTACTTTAAAAAATGTTTTTGACCAACAAAAATTTAGAAATTTTATTTGATCTAGTGTCTTAATTTTTTCCTTCGTGACTTCTTTCATTGCTTCTGTGTTTAGAAATTCCACCCCACTCCAGTATTATTTATCTATTTTTAAATTTTCTTGTATTTTAAATTTTTATACTTAATTATTTAGAAATTTCTTTGATCTAAGATAAGTATTTAACTTGTTTTTCCACCAAAACTTGCTAGCTACTTTTAACATTATTATTATTTTTTTTACAGTCCATATTTTTTTCTGTTGGTTTATATAATTTCTTTATTATCTACTAAATTCATATATATATATGTACACACACACACACATACACACATTTTTGATTTAATGCAATATGTGTGTTCCTGAAAAATCTCTCATTCTGCAAAATGGTGCACTAAAAAATAACAGGAATTATGAGGAAAACAGGTTTAGAGGTTAGCCGCTAAAAACCTAGCCTACTTCATAACAAAATTACTACAATTGTCATAAAAATTTTAGCATAGTTAAACCTTCACTGTTATTTGTACCCATTGTCACAGGCAGTCCATCACTTACAGCTATAAACCTCAGGGCTTTTTTTTTTTTTTTTTTAAAGATTGAGGATGACACTGGATCACCATTATCCTCATCACTCCCCTCCACCCATTACATTCAATAGAATTCTTTTTTTTTTTTAATTTTATTTATTTATTTACTTATTTTTGGCTGTGTTGGGTCTTCATTTCTGTGTGAGGGCTTTCTCTAGTTGTGGCAAGTGGGGGCCACTCTTCATCGCGGTGCGCGGGCCTCTCACTGTCATGGCCTCTCTTGTTGCGGAACACAGGCTCCAGACGCGCAGGCTCAGTAGTTGTGGCTCACGGGCCTAGTTGCTCCGCGGCATGTGGGATCTTCCCAGACCAGGGCTCGAACCCGTGTCCCCTGCATTGGCAGGCAGATTCTCAACCACTGCGCCACCAGGGAAGCCCAACCTCAGGGCTCTGAGTTATAGATCCTTGAGGATATTTACTAAATATAGACAAATTTTTATCAAAATTAAAATCTGATATGGGGTATACCCTTAAAAAACAATCAGTTTTATTTCTTCTTCTTTTTTAAACACATGTGAAAGGACATTGTAGTTTTTGCAGCTTTAGCAAAATTGTCATGTTGTAGAAGACATGGGGGTCTGGAAGCCATTAAGCCAACCACAAATTTCATTAAGATACTTCTGCAGAATTCTAAACTTTTAAAAAATGATGTACATATATTACTAAGACTTTGCTCTTTGTGATTTGTTTTGTCAGAAAATATCTATTGTCCTCCTTACTCCAAGAACCAGATCCTGAATTTTAAAATTTTATTGATCTTCTCTTTTTTTGGTTCATTTATTTCTGCTCTTTACCTTCATTTTTATTTGTTTCTTAGGTAGTTATGACATTAAAATTAAAAAAATATTACTCAGCTAAATGCTAATTCATTTATTTTTAAGCTTTTTGTTTAATTAGTATTATATTTGAGGCTATGGATTTGCCTTTGAGCACAACTTTGGCTATAATAATTTTTGATATTTAAGTATTCTTATTATTTTTGAAATAGCCCCTGTGCTTCCCGATTTTGACTCCATATTACTTAGGAGCATTTTTTGTTGTTTTTTTTCACTCATTTTGAGCTTTACTTCTTTCTAGATTTTATAGAATTAGTCTTTGTGGCCTAATTTATGCTGACATTTTATTAAGCAAAAATGGACAAGAAATTTGAGCAGAGTTTTACCAAAAGTTTCATTCATGCTCACAAAAGTATGAACTATATTTCAGAACTGTCCTACTGTGGTGCAAGCAAGTTACCCAGCTACTCCTAACTCTCACTGGTTGAGGGTCACTCCTGGGTGATAACTCCCTGACAGGTGGGCGGAGCACATCCCCTGGCCAGCACAGGCCTTTAGTCGGTGAGATGTGCAGGAAACTATTGCTGTGTTTGGGGACAGAGGGCAGAAGACAGAGGGCATATTGTGAGAGCACTTACAAGGTCTTCTAGGCTTCCCAGGGGTCCTGAAGGTTGAGTAAGAGGTCATGACTGGAAGTGGCAGCAAAGAGGTATAGGACTCTCCAGACAAAAGGAACAGAACATACAAAAGAGATAAAAAGAAAGTAATGTGAATTCAGTAACTTATGATGAAGCTTTTTTGAGTATAAAGGGGTGTGTGGGGGGGAGAGTGCAAGGAGGAGAATGTCTGGAGAGAGGTTAGGAAGGAGTCACGGGCCAGAATACAAGGGCCTCATGTTCCACATTAGCCATTTTGAACTTCATTCTGATGGCAAAAGGGAATATTTAAAGGGTTTTAAATCGGAGAGTGATATGCCCAGGTTTATATTTTTAGAAAGATTATTCTGAATGCTGTGCAGAAAATAGATTAGAGGGTGGTAAGATTAAAATCATGAAAACCAGCTGGGAGGGTGTTGCAGTAGCCAGGTGAGAGATGATGGTGGCTGAACTGAGGTGGTGCTAGCCGGGATGGAGAGAAGTGCTTGGGAGATGTAACTAACAGGACTTGGGTGGGAATGGAGAGGTGGGATGTAGGGGAAGGCAGAGTACGAATGGAGAGGATGAAGAGGGAGAGAGGACAATAAGGACATGACTTCCAAGTTCCTGACTTGGGTCTCCATCATTCCTTGAGCTGGGACTACAGTAGGAGTTTGGGACATTTTGAGTTTGAGGTGTCAGGGGGAGATCCAAAAGGGAGATACTTATCCTAGGGGGAGGATAGAAGGGTCTTTAGTTCCTTTGATAGGTCCAATATGCAGATTTAGATTATTTAGGGGTGGTCAGCCTAAAGACAGTAGTTGAAACCGTAAGATCAAACAAGATGGCCCCCGGAGAGTAGATAGAATGAGATTTATGAGAGGAAGCGGAAGACAGCTGTAGAAATGCGAATCCTCCCAGGGCTGCCATTTAAAGTGTGTATTGCTTTTTCATCCAGCCATGAATGAAACCCCTGTCTCCTAACTTTCAGAAAATGGCACACAGAAAGGCGGGTGGGAAGTTGCACGCGAGTGCGTGCCTGAGGCCAGGTTTTCCTGATTAAAACTCTCCCTGGGCTTGTGGTGTTGCATCTGTGGCTTTCCTTGGCATGACCTTCTATTTTGAGAGAACCTTTTTGGAGGGACTGATCTTTTCTTCTTGTTTCTACTCTGGTTCAGCTTATGCTATAATATTTATGTTGGCCACTTGCCTTTCTTTTACCAGTTGGGACTGGTTGTATCCCCATAACCATTCCCTGCACTCTGTTTTAGAGAAATAAAAATGGAAATGGCAGGTTTAAAACAGAGAGTTTGCCAAAGTTGTGTCTTTCTTTTGCTGACAAGGGAAAGAAAACCCACCTATGCCAGATCAGCACATTTCTAAATCTAAATGCACATTGGCTGTCCTGGCTGTGGGGGAGGGAGGGTGGTTCTCCCCCCCGCCGCCCCCCCCCCCGCCGGTGGGAGTAGAATCAGCTTCAATAATACCATTTTTGCACTTCTCCTTGGTTAGTGAAATTTACTTTCCAACATCAACTGCAAATTGTGAATTATTAATATCCTCCCCAAGGTATTCCACGGGCCTAATCTTATCCTGCCCTGTATAAATTGGTTTTGATTCTTCTCATTTAGAAGAGATTTTGCCATCACTGAGACAGTTCCTTATTTGTATTAATGCATGAATATCCTCTCTAACAAATCCTAAGCATCCATTCAGTTTTTGGAGGGGTTTATTTATTGAAAATCCTTTGATTGGATACTGCCTATGCCTTTGTTTTGTACTTCAGTCATGCAGAATAATTCTAATGCCTCTTCCAAAAGATGGACTTTTAAATATTTAAATTCAAATATTTGAACTCCCCTGTCGTGGCGGCCTCCTATTTTTCCTCTCCTTCCTCCCTTAAATTTCCCTACTCTCCCCTCCTACAAGATTTACTTGTGACAGATACAACTTAGTCACTGTCTTTTTGGAGTTAAGCCAAATATAAGTCTTTTCAGTTTAGTTTCTACACTTTAAGAGGGAATTTAATAAATTAAAGTGATTACACTTGTGAAGATACTTGAAACTCTTAACACTTTGGGGCACCACATTTCTATGAAGATAGCCAGAGATCCAATATTTTTTTTGGCAACCACTTTATACTCTTGCCTTATATTCTGTTGGCTATCAAATAAAACTTCATATTATTTTCATGAGAACTACCACTTTCCTTATGCTGCAGTTGTGTGGAGGATCTTATGTTTCTTCTAGTTAGATGACATCTTGCTAGACCTAGCCCATTGTTCCAGTTTTTATCTTTCCGGATCTTGATTCTGTCCTGCAAACTATTAGCATTTAACCTCAAGATCTTGTCATATGCACACGTAATCACTATTTCCTCCTTCAAATCACTGATTAAAATAAAAGTTGTTTAGAAAAGCGTTAAGGAAGGAGAACTGCCAGACACCTTTGTCTACATTGACGTTACTCTTATTAGTCAATACCCTTTGGTTAATATATAATTTAGCTAAAGCTTAGTTAGTTTATGGTGCAGTAATAAACAATCCCCAAATCCTAGTGGCTTCCAACAACAAGAGTTTATTTCTCACTCATAGTTTATGCTGACTGTTGGTCAGCTTCGGCTCTGCTCCCTTTGTCTTCTGTGCAGGGGCAGGAAGAAGGAGAAATCCCAATCTGTGATATCCTTTTTTCATGTCAAAGAGAGAAAAAGAGATATTGCCAATACACACACAATGGTTCTTAAAGCTTCTGCTTGAATGTGGATGTGCCACATCCCTTCACACATTGTTGGTCAAAGCAAGTCACATGACCAAGCCCAACATCAGTGGGACATGGGTGCATACTCCTTCCATAGGATGTTCTAGAAGTATGGCAATGAGTGACAGTGAACAATTAGAAATAATGAAACAATCATTTGGTAAAACTATTTAACATTTGTGTACCAGTTCCAAAATGTTTTCAGATCGCCGTGTTAATTTCCACAACAACTCTGCGAGGCTAGCATTGTTATCTCTATCAGGTGAGGTTCTGAGAGGTAGTGTCTTGTTACAGCTAGTAATTGGCAAGTTAGGACTTAATCTCAAATATTCCGAAGCCTACGATGTCCTTCTTAATACTGATGATGATGATGATGATGACAAAGATGACAAATATTACTTACATTTATCGAGGCACTTTACCTGGCAGGCACTGTCGTGAGTGTTTTATTTTCCTGTTGGACAGGGTAATTAGCTCTAGCTGTCTCAGTAGATGAACCTCAAAATCCCAACGTCTTTTTAAAAAACTTTTAAAATTAAAAAAATTTTTGTTTTTATTTCCATTACTCTAGGAGGTGGATCAAAAAAGATCTTGCTGTGATTTATGTCAAAGAGTGTTCTTCCTATGTTTTCCTCTAAGAGTTTTATAGTGTCCAGTCTTACATTTAGTTCTCTAATCCATTTTGAGTTTATTTTTGTGTGTGGTATTAGGGAATGTTCTAATTTCATTCTTTTACATGTAGCTGTCCAGTTTTCCCAGCACCACTTATTGAAGAGGCTGTCTTTTCTCCATTGTATATTCTTGCCTCCTTTATTAAAGATAAGGTGACCATATGTGCGTGGGTTTATCTCTGGGCTTTCTATCCTGTTCCGTTGATCTATATTTCTGTTTTTGTGCCAGTATCATATTGTCTTGATTTCTGTAGCTTTGTAGTATAGTCTGAAGTCAGGGAGTCTGATTCCTCCAGCTCCGTTTTTTTCCATCAAGACTGCTTTGGCTATTTGGGGTCTTTTGTGTCTCCATACAAGTTTTAAGACTTTTTGTTCTAGTTCTGTAAAAAATGCCATTGGTAATTTGATAGGGATTGCATTGAATCTGTAGATTGCTTTGGGTAGTATAGTCATTTTCACAATATTGATTCTTCCAATCCAAGAACATGGTATATCTCTCCATCTGTTTGTATCATCTTTAATTTCTTTCATCAGTGTCTTATAGTTTTCTGCATACAGGTCTTTTGTCTCCCTAGGTAGGTTTATTCCTAGGTATTTTATTCTTTTTGTTGCAATGGTAAATGGGAGTGTTTCCTTAATTTCTCTTTCAGATTTTTCATCATTAATGTATAGGAATGCAAGAGATTTCCGTGCATTAATTTTGTATCCTGCAACTTTACCAAATTCATTGATTAGCTCTAGTAGTTTTCTGGTAGCATCTTTAGGATTCTCTATGTATAGTATCATGTCATCTGCAAACAGTGACAACTTTACTTCTCTTCCGATTTGGATTCCTTTTATTTCTTTTTCTTCTCTGATTGCCGTGGCTAGGACTTTCAAAACTACGTTGAATAATAGTGGTGAGAGTGGACATCCTTGTCTTGTTCCTGATCTTAGAGGAAATGCTTTCAGTTTTTCACCATTGAGAATGATGTTTGCTGTGGGTTTGTCATATATGGCCTTTATTATGTTGAGGTAGGTTCCCTCTATGCCCACTTTCTGGAGAGTTTTTATCATAAATGGGTGTTGAATTTTGTCAGAAGCTTTTTCTGCATCTATTGAGCTGATCATATGGCTTTTATTCTTCAATTTGTTAATATGGTGTATCACATTGATTGATTTGCATATATTGAAGAATCCTTGCATCCCTGGGATAAATCCCACTTGATCATGGTGTATGATCCTTTTAATGTGTTGTTGGATTCTGTTTGCTAGTATTTTGTTGAGGATTCTTGCATCTATATTCATCAGTGATATTGGCTTGTAATTTTCTTTTTTGTAGTATCTTTGTCTGGTTTTGGTATCAGGGTGATGGTGGCCTCATAGAATGAGTTTGGGAGTGTTCCTTCCTCTGCAATGTTTTGGAAGAGTTTGAGAAGGATGGGTGTTAGCTCTTCTCTAAATGTTTGATAGAATTCACCTGTGAAGCCATCTGGTCCTGGACTTTTGTTTGTTGGAAGATTTTTAATCACAGTTTCAATTTCATTACTTGTGATTGGTCTGTTGATATTTTCTGTTTCTTCCTGGTTCAGTCTTGGAAGGTTATACCTTTCTAAGAATGTGTCCATTTCTTCCAGGTTGTCCATTTTATTGGCATAGAGTTGCTTGTAGTAGTCTCTTAGGATGCTTTGTATTTCTGTGGTGTCTGTTGTAACTCTCCTTTTTTCGTTTCTAATTTTATTGATTTGAGTCCTCTCCCTCTTTTTCTTGATGAGTCTGGCTAATGGCTTATCAATTTTGTTTATCTTCTCAAAGAACCAGCTTTTAGTTTTATGATCTTTGCCATTGTTTTCTTTGTTTCTATTTCATTTATTTCTGCTCTGATCTTTATGATTTCTTTCCTTCTGCTAACTTTGGGTTTTGTTTGTTCTTCTTTCTCTAGTTCCTTTAGCTGTAAGGTTAGATTGTTTATTTGAGATTTTTCTTGTTTCTTGAGGTAGGCTTGTATTGCTATAAACTTCCCTCTTAGAACTGCTTTTGCTGCATCCCATAGGTTTTGGATCGTCGTATATTCGTTGTAATTTGGCTCCAGGTATTTTTTGATTTCCTCTTTGATTTCTTCAGTGATCTCTTGGTTCTTTAGTAGCATATTGTTTAGCCTCCACGTGTTTGTGTTTTTTTACAGTTTTTTCCCTGTAATTGATTTCTAATCTCATAGTGTTGTGGTCAGAAAAGATGCTTGCTATGATTTCAGTTTTCTTAAATTTACTGAGGCTTGATCTGTGACTCAAGATGTGATCTATCCTGGAGAATGTTCTGTGTGCACTTGAGAAGAAAGTGTAATCTGCTGTTTTTGGATGGAATGACCTATAAATATCAATTAAATCTATCTGGTCTCTTGTGTCATTTAAAGCTTCTGTTTCCTTATTAATTTTCATTTTGGATGATCTGTCCATTGGTGTAAGTGAGGTGTTAAAGTCCCCCACTATTACTGTGTTACTGTCGATTTCCTCTTTTATAGCTGTTAGCAGTTGCCTCATGTATTGAGATGCTCCTATGTTGGGTGCATATATATTTATAATTGTTATATCTTCTTGGATTGATCCCTTGATCATTATGTAGTGTTCTTCCTTTTCTCTATAACATTATTTATTTTAATGTCTATTTTATCTGGAGTAGCAATATGAATATTGGTACTCTAGCTTTGTTTTGATTTCCATTTGCATGGAATATCGTTTCCATCCCCTCACTTTCAGTCTGTATGTGTCCCTAGGTCTGAAGTGGGTCTCTTGTAGACAGCATATATATGGGTCTTGTTTTTGTATCCATTCAGCAAGCCTGTGTCTTTTGGTTGGAGCATTTAATCCATTCACGTTTAAGGTAATTATCAATATGTATGTTCCTATGATCATTTTCTTAATTGTTATGGGTTTGTTTTTGTAGGTCCTTTTCTTGTCTTGTGTTTCCCACTTAGAGAAGTTCCTTTAGCATTTGTTGTAGAGCTGGTTTGGTGTTGCTGAATTCTCCTAGCTTTTGCTTGTCTGTAAAGCTTTTGATTTCTCCATTGAATCTGAATGAGATCCTTGGCAGGTAGAGTAATCTTGGTTGTAGGTTCTTCCCTTTCATCACTTTAAATCTATAATGTCACTCCCTTCTGGCCTGTAGAGTTTCTGCTGAGAAATCAGCTGTTAACCTTATGGGAGTTCCCTTGTATGTTATTTGTCATTTTTCCCTTGTTGCTTTCAATAATTTTTCTTTGTCTTTAATTTTTGTCAATTTGATTACTACGTGTCTCAGCGTGTTTCTCCTTGGGTTTATCCTGTATGGGACTCACTGCGCTTCCTGGACTTGGGTGGCTATTTCCTTTCCCATGTTAGGGAAGTTTTCGATTATAATCTCTTCAAATATTTTCTCTGGTCCTTTCTCTCTCTCTTCTCCTTCTGGGACCCCTATAATGCGAATGTTGTTGCGTTTAATGTTGTCCCAGAGGTCTCTTAGGCTGTCTTCATTTCTTTTCATTCTTTTTTCTTTACTCTGTTCCGTGGCAGAGAATTCCACCATTCCAGGTCACTTATCCGTTCTTCTGCCTCAGTTATTCTGCTATTGATTCCTTCTAGTGTATTTTTCAATTTATTTATTGTATTGTTCATCTCTGTTTGTTTGTTCTTTAATTCTTCTAGGTGTTTGTTCTTTAATTTTTCTAGGTCTTTGTTAAACATTTCTTGCATCTTCTTGATCTTTGCCTCCATTCTTTTTCCGAGGTCCTGGATCGTGTTCACTGTCATTATTTTGAATTCTTTTTCTGGAAGGTTGCCTATCTCCACTTCATTTAGTTGTTTTTCTGGGGTTTTATCTTGTTCCTTCATATGGTATATAGCTTTCTTCCTTTTCATCTTGTCTATCTTTCTGTGAATGTGGTTTTTGTTCCACAGGCTGCAGGATTGTAGTTCTTCTTGCTTCTGCAGTCTGCCCTCTGGTGGATGAGGCTATTTAAAAATCCCAATGTCTTAACACAATAAAAGTATTATTTCTCTTTCATATCATATTCCCACGTGGAGCAGGTGACTTTCAGGAGTAGCTCTTTCCTAAGTGGTGACTTGGGAATCTGGGCTGTTCCTATCTTTTAACTAGGCCATTTGGAACATGTGACCTTTAAGGCTCCATTGCAAGGTGAGAGAGAAGGGGAGAGAAAGAGAGAGAGAGAGAGAGAGAGAGGTAGATATGGAGGAACCTGATGTTTTTTTTTTTTTTAATTTTTATTTATTTATTTATTTATTTCTGGCTGTGTTGGGTCCTCGTTTCTGCGCGAGGGCTTTCTCTAGTTGCGGCAAGCGGGGGCCACTTTTCATCACGGTGCGCGGGCCTCTCACTATCGTGGCCTCTCTTGTTGCAGAGCACAGGCTCCAGACGCGCAGGCTCAGTAATTGTGGCTCACGGGCCCAGCTGCTCCGCGGCATGTGGGATCTTCCCAGACCAGGGCTCGAACCCGTGTCCCCTGCATTGGCAGGCAGACTCTCAACCACTGCGCCACCAGGGAAGCCCGAACCTGATGTTTTTGAGGGCCAAGATGGGAATCGGATCACATCTCTTCCACCCATATCCCATTAGCCTATATTAGTCACAGGACATCACCTAGCTGCATGAGGGCTGAGAAATAAGTAGAGCACTAGATATTTGATGAACATTAATAGTCCCTGTAACAAAATTAGAATCATTATCATCCCCATTTTTATAGATGAGAAAATTGAAGTGGAGAAAATTTAAGTACTTTTCATTGGTCATATCTACCGCAGTAAAGTAGATGAGATTTGAACATAGACAGTCATATTTCACAATCTGTGCTCTTAGGAACTACACTAGACTGTCTCTCATCTTTCATCATGATTAGCTAGATTATGAATATGTTGACCTAGGCTGGCATCCAGCCACATTTATCCATTTTGTCAAAAACATCATCAAAGCCTTTTTAACTATTCTACTGAAATCGTGATACTTCGTAGATACCATGATCATAATGGTATTTATAAAAACATTCAATAAAGCTGGTACAGGAGGACTAATTATCAATGATTACTTTGTTTGTTTGTCTTATGAGGGATTAGCACTTTTGGACTCCAAAATGGCCATAATAACAGGGCCAAGGGACGTCTCAGAGGAACCCAGAGGAGCAGATTCCCTACCTCCACCACTATGCCCTCCTCTGCCTATCTCACATCTTGGCTCTATATAGGACCCAGGAATTGTGGATCATTCTCAGGAAGCACTCAGGTTAAATTTTTCTTTTAGCCTGGAAATGAGGGCTTGGACTGAGAAATTATATTGTTATAGAAAATCAAAAAAGTTAAATTTATTGAGTCTGTGGACTGAGATGAATAGCTACTACATTAAAAAAAATCTAAAATATTGCCCGTGTGGTGATCAAATTCATCATTCTCTCATTTGTGAATTCTCTTTATTTTCTGAACTTAAAAAGGGGACTGGCTGTCTCCAGCATGTCTTCTATGGTTCTCTGTGGTTCCTCACTAATTACTGGCCATGTTTTAGCCATTTCATGTGCAGTTTTCACAAAAGAAATATGTGATGTGTCAGAGCCAGAGTATATAATTGATTCTGAATACCTAGGTTTTATTTCATGAACTCTTCATCTACCTTGGGTTGTTAATTCCCTCTCAGTTGATTTATCCCACCATTTTCAGAAAGCAAAATTGGAGCTGAAGAGTCATGGTTTCTGACTGTCCTCCATTAGCCTAGCAAGAATCTCAGCTTTAGCCTAAGGAGTGGTCATCCTGGAAGTTAGATGTAAGCTTGTGTGCCCAGAGTATTGTGGAGCCAGCTTGACAGTGCTTCTTTACTTAAAGATCTGAGGATCCTCCAAGGGTAGAATTACCAGAAAATACAGAGGGTAATGAGAGTGGAGGCCAAGAAGTTGGTCCAAGGAGAATGGACCAGTTATCAAAAGGAGGGACCATTCTGAGCACAGCCCGGCATGTGTCACTATAGTTGTCTCCCAGCCCAGTCCCCACAAAATCAAGTCTGCATCCAGGTATGGAGGCTTTTACAAAAGCAAGGAAAGCTGAAAGCGTCATTTCTTAGTAGCTTTTGGGTGACTTTGAGAGTGTAAGCTGTGAACAGTGCTGCTGTCAGCAGTAGAGATGTTGACAGGGGTGGTGGTGGCTGTTAAAGCCCAGGCAGTAGCTGCCACCCTTTTTGCTGACCATGACTTGAGAATTCTCCACAGAGAATCAGAGGAGGAAAGGAGAAAAATGGCAATTACAGCAAGGAAAACTGGATGACTTGGTATTATCTCTGTTTCCCCTTGGGGCTTCCAAAAGCCATAGGAAAGGAACTTTGTGTGTGTGTGTGTGTGTGTGTGTGTGTGTGTGTGTGTGTGTATCTGTATGTTAGAAGTCCTGCAGAATAGGTAGAGTTGAAGCCAGAGAAATAGTGTTTTGTGTCCATTATTATTATCCTATTATTATTACTATGTTTGTGTGGGCTGGGAAATACAAGTTATATTAGTTTTACTCCATTTGCTTCAAATAGCACTTATACCTTTCTTGTCCTCCTCAATCTAAACACAAGGAAAATGGTCCTTTTCATTGTCTTTCCATATGGTGCAAACTTCAGCTCACTTTGAGCTTCCACTTTCTGACCTGGTGTCTCAGCCTCTTTACTAGTCTTTCATATTCGTCTCTGGGTGTGTCCTCTTCATCTTTTGAATTATTTTTATAGGTATGAGTGTATTGCAAGTTCCCTTTGCATCCCTGTTGTCCTTGGTAGGTCACTTTTCTCCACCTCCCCCACCCCTTAGACTATGTACTTGCCTTTCTTGCTCTGTCTTTGTAAAGAACCAACTTTTAAAATGTTTTACTCTGAAAACAAAAATATTAACTTTACATTATAGAAATTTGAAGGTAGTAGTAAGGAAAGTTGGATCAGCAGTAAGGAAAAATTACGATAACTTCATGACCCAGAGTTAATATTAACACTTTGATGTCTTTCCAGTCATATTCCCATGCATATCTACACAAACATTATGTGTGTATGTGTCTATGAATGTATGTATGTAAATACCTGTAGTTACAAAACTGGGGTCATACCACACATGACATTTTGCAAACTTTTTCATCTATCAGTATACAGTGATCCTTTCTCCATGTCATTTATTCTTCCAAAACCATTATTCTAAATGATTACAAAAATATTTTAAAGCTTTTGATTCATCTGGCTAATTTGCTTTCTGAAAAGGAGATGATAATGCACTTTCACCAGCAGTATTTACGAGCACCATTGCTGGATTCCTTGCATTCTTTTTTTTTTTTTTTTTTTACTGGATTCCCTGCATTCTTATTAACACAACAATTTAAAAAATTTCTGCTAATTGTCTAGGTAAAAAATGGAGTGTTATTGTTATAATTTGCATTCCTTTCATTGTTAATGAGACTGAAGATTTTTCATGTTTATGGCTATTGTATTTTTCTTTCATGAGTTGCGTGTTTGTGCCTTGTCATGCATTTTTAATGATCTTGTTGGAATTTAATTTTTCAGATGTCTCCTAATCCTCTTGCTCCCTCTTCTCTGTCAAGAGTCTCAGACACTGTGATCATGCTGATATCTTATCTCAGGATTTGGAAATCTGCCTTCCTTAAGCCTACAGAATGTTTCTGACTGTATCTAGCTCCTACCTCTGTGACAATCACACAATTAAGTGGCCTGGTCACTTGTCTTGAATTTTATTTGCCTCCAATACCTGACTGATCATATCAGAGTGGCTTACCTTGCTCCCTCAATATCACAATTAGTATGGGGTTGACATCATTGCTTCAGTGATGCCAGAAAACTGAATGAAGGAGGGGGAGGAGAAATCCTTGAAGGGGGTTGGGTGTAGGGCAGTGAGCTGTGCCTCAGCGGGACACAGGAAAGGGCATCATCTGTGATCCTTTGGGTGTGTGTGGGATCTTGTAAACAATCTTAAGCATTTGTGGAAAGCCAGCTGAGGCATGCCTCTGTCAAGTTGTCCCTGGTGTTGTGCTCCAGGGACATCTGATCAGAGATCAGGATCTCCATCCAGAGGGGAGGACAGCGGTAGAGTGTGGACCTTAGATCGTGATGAAAAGTTAGTCGAGGAAGGATGGAGGACAAAGAAAAGGACTCAGGCCCCGAGACTGTTAGAAACAGGGCACCTGGTGGACTAAGGTGAGGCTGGATCTATTCCTCTAAGCAGGCAGGAATGAATGGAAAAAAAACCCACCATCTTCCCATCTAAGGTGGGCAAGGTCAGTCCTATAGAAGGGGAAATGGCAGGGGGATGCTGAAAAGGGAGGGGAACACAGTAGAGTTAAAAGTGGGCTAGAACTGAAGGGAGTGGGACCAAGAACAAGAGCCTCCTTTCCATCCCCCACCCTGCCACACCACTGCTAGGGACACCTTGCTCACTGACTCATCCGTGTTGCTTACTCCTTCCTTACCCTCTACTGCACCCTCTGCACCTCATTTCATTTTAAATTAACTCTTCTCTAGCTTAGACTTCTTGCAAAACCTTCTCTTCACCCCTTGCTTTAACTGATATGTATTCCTCCCTAGAATCTGCTTCCCCAGTAGCCCTTTGGAGGAAAGGAAGGCCATTCTTTCATATTCCACACATCCCTGGGCCAAGGGAGGCGTTTGTATTTCTTCATGTCCCACTAAACCATTTCTCTTGGATCCTCATGCAAAAGTCTCTTTTCCTTTGAAATTTATGTGGTCTGGCTCTGCCACTTCCCCTGATCCTTGACATAAATATTGGCTTACCCAACATTTATGAGGGCTTTGGAACCTAGATTATAGGTTTATTTTTCATTCCACTTCTTGATTGACTTCAATTTCCATCTAACATTTCCACCTACAATTATTTAGCCTCTTTGACTCCCATGACCTTCACGTACTTGAGGCACCCACTGTCAGGGCCTTCTCTACTTCCATCACCAGGATTCTGAGTGCTACTGGAGAAAACTGCACAACCTTGCGCTTGGTCTCACTAATAGTTGATGGTCTGACTTTAACTGAACCTTAACTCAGCTCATTATTCCTATCTCTTGCCCATGGTCAAGAGAGTTTTCTTTCCCATGTCCTATAATAGCCATTCCAAGTCCTCTGATCTTCTCAAGCTGTCTGTTCAAATCCCACTACCTTCTGTAATGAGATGCCCTTTCTTTCTATCTCGTAGGAGACACTGAGGTCATTAGTTGTGACTTCACTCATTTCTCTCCTTTGCTCCTTACTTGCAAACTCATCTGCATCTGACTTTCCTCTGTCCTTCACTCTAGTATCCAAGTAAAATGTTCGTCTCCTGTTTAAAGGTAATTCTCTGCTTGGTGCTTTAAATCACATCCTATTCTTTCCCTTGGGAGCTTCTCCATACATTATTCTCACGCCATTCTGTATTCTTATTCTTTCTTTCTCCACTGATTTTTTCACTTGGTACATAAATAAGTACCTGTCTCTTCCTTCTTAAAAATCCCTCTCTGATCTCCATAGTGGCTGTATCAATTTACATTCACTATGGAGATCAGAGAGGGATTTTTAAGAAGGAAGAGACAGGTACTTATTTATGTACCAAGTGAAAAAATCAGTGGAGAAAGAAAGAATAAGAATACAGAATGGCGTGAGAATAATGTATGGAGAAGCTCCCAAGGGAAAGAATAGGATGGAGGTTCCTTAAAAAACTACAAATAGAACTACCATACGACCCAGCAATCCCACTACTGGGCATATACCCTGAGAAAACCATAGGTCAAAAAGAGTCATGTACCAAAATGTTCATTGCAGCTCTATTTACAATAGCCAGGACATGGAAGCAACCTAAATGTCCATCGACAGATGAATGGATAAAGAAGATGTGGCACATATATACAATGGAATATTACTCAGCCATAAAAAGAAACGAAATGGAGGTATTTGTAATGAGGTGGATGGAGTTAGAGTCTGTCATACAGAGTGAAGTAAGTCAGAAAGAGAAAAACAAATACAGTATGCTAACACATATATACGGAATCTAAGGGGAAAAAAAAAAAAAAAGGCCATGAAGAACCTAGTGGCAAGACGGGAATAAAGACACAGACCTACTAGAGAATGGACTTGAGGATATGGGGAGGGGGTGGGGTGAGATGTGACAGGGTAAGAGAGTGTCATGGACATATATACACTACCAAATGTAAAATAGATAACTAGTGGGAAGCAGCCGCACAGCACAGGGAGATCAGCTCGGTGCTTTGTGACCACCTAGAGGGGTGGGATGGGGAGGGTGGGAGGGAGGGAGATGCAAGAGGGAAGAGAAATGGGAACATATTGTATATGTATAACTGATTCACTTTGTTATAAAGCAGAAGCTAACACACTATTGTAAGGCAATTATACTTCAATAAAGATGTTTAAAAAAAAAAAAATCCCTCTCTGAATGCTGCCCCTTCTTCCTTCCCAGCCAAACTCCTTCAAAGTATTATCCCTACCTGCTCTCTTGACTTCCTCATTTCCTGGCTGCTCCTCAATTCTCTGCAATCTGACCTCCCACCACAGAGTAATCTACGAAAGCATCTCTTACAGAGATTACCAATAATCCATTTATCAAATTCAGTAGGTACTCTTTGCACTTACATTACATGTTCTCTCTTTTGTATTTGACATTGTTGATCATCCCCTTTTCTTGACATTTTTTTCTCTGGTTTCCGTCACATCACTCTGTCAGCTCTCCTTGTTCTTTCTGGATCATTATCATCCATTACTCTACTCTGAGGAATTTTCTTTCAGATGCTCCCAAAGATTCTATGCTTATTCTTATTTGGCCATTCTACACACTTTACACTCAAGGCTTCCGGTGTCACTTATATGTTGTTGACTCTAGAACTCTTCTTGAGTTTTAGACCACAATAGCCAGCTGCCCATAGGAAAACTCCACTTGGATGACCCTACAAGGCTCAAACTAGATATGGTACTTAATTAATAATTGTTTTATGAATCAATGTCCAGAACTCAATTAATCATTTCTGTCTCCAAGTCTGTTTTTCTTCTTGTTTATTATTTTTTTGTATGTGAAATGACCATTTATTTCTTTATAGCAATAGGAAATGGGATTTTTTGTGCCCGAAAAAGTCCCCCTCTGCTTTACTGAAGGAAGAAGAGGAAAAGGTGAAATGGAATGACTGTAAGCTCTAGTCTGCATTATTCTACAGAGATGTCTCCCTTCTTGCTTTCACCACAGTGGGAGTTTGTCTTTGCTGTTGTCTGCATCCTGTTCTACATTGTTTAGGTGTGAGAAGCACAGGTTGCTTGGTCTGAGCAGATGTTGTTATTTCTATACTCCAGTGGTTCTCAAATGTTAAAATGTAAAATGTTCACCTGAGAAGGGTTTTTTGTTTGTTTTTGTAAGGTAATGGACACTATCCACGAAACTATAGGACTAAGGTGGGGCTTAGAAATCTGTCCTTTCAGAAGCGTCCCGGGTATTTGTGATAAACGTAATTCACAGACCACATTTTTAGAAACACTATTCTAGTGTATTGGAGCTGCCAATTTGCCATTTGTTTTAGCTATTAAAGATCTCCGTCATTGAAAGTCCTATTTAATTGATATGCCAGTGAACTTGGGGGCTTGATTCTGTAAGATTTATACAGGAAGGTCATGTGTCCAAATTAGCATCCCACTGAGCTGTGTTTTTTTATAGGATACCCAGTTTGACTTCTTCGAAGATGGAATGAATGACAGATTTTATATGTATTGACTTGTAAAGACAAAGCCATAGTTCTTAACTTGTCCACTGGGAGAATGGAGCAATTTTTTTGCAGGTGACTGAATATGCTGCTTGGGTTTTGAGTGCAGGTGAACTATTATCTTCCCATTCCATTGTAGAAGAGAATAACGGAAATGTGGCAACTTTTTCTTGCTGAATGTTTTTCAACCTGACTTCAAAAGCAGCTTCCTCAGAACATGCATGTGATGGGTTAATCAATAACAGCTTGCTCATTCTGTGGTTTGCTCTTCTGAGGCCGGTGCTACCTATGGCTGGTATCCTAGCCAAGACACTGTTTACATCTCTCTCCCTCCAAAGCTTTGTGTCTAAAAGGTTTTTCCTGCTTGCCGATGGTAGAACTTACATCTAAAAACAGAGGAATGATTCCCAGCTTTTTATAGTTTGTGGGCTTTCTAGCCAGGAACTTTACAATTGCTCGATAACAACAACAGCATGAAGGCAAGCAACACTCATAAACTTGACATCACCTCAAAAATGACAACATAGTGAGCCATTCATCAGCCTCTGAGATTTCAGTCTTTTTCCTCAGTTGCTTCTGTTTCCTTCTCCAGATATAATAAGACTTTCCAAGTGATTACTTCTCATGACTTTGGTGATATTCAAATGACAACTAGTCACTTTTGCTATTCGGTGATTGTGAATAATTCTGAGCTTCAGCTGGGAAGTTTCAAAGTGTTGTTGTGTGACTCAAGAATATCTTCTGTTTTCTGCCCCCAGCAAAGACCTTTAAAGGGTCAGCAGGAGGGAACTGCACGGGATAAATGTGCTAAAGCATAGATTAGTGCGATTTCCCATTAGTGGTGTTTCAGGCAATGCAGAGTTGAAAGATCGGACATGATTATTGTTGGAGCCATGTCCTCAGGAGCCGGGCACGAGTTGTATGTATGTAACTCCAGGCAAGGGAATTCTCTGCCCTAGAATAGTCCGGCAGTTGTGGGAACAGAGTTTGGAGTCAACAAAGGGATGGGTTTCAGTCTTGGCTCTGCCACTTATTAGCCAGGTAACTCTGGGCACGTTACTGAACTGCTCTGAGGCTCTGTAAAGTAATGTTAGCAATTCTCACAACCACTCTTTGAGAAAGAGCTCATTAATCTTCCCTGGCAAGGGGCTGTTGTGAGGGTCAACAGCAACTAGCAGCTAGCATTGCTTTATTCATTTATTCAGTCAAAGAATGTATATGAGCAGCCTCTGTGCTAGAGGCTAGAGATGGAGTGGTGAGCCTGAAAAATTAAGTCATTAACCTCATAGAGCTTACCTTCTAGTTGGGGTGAAATGGACAGTAAACAAATTAATGTTCAAGGTAATTACAAATTGTGATGCATGCTGTAAAGGAAAGAAACAACCTAATGTGATAAACAGTAACCAGAGCAGAGAGGTCAATTTAGATTGGTTGGCGACCTATGAGGTAGGAACTAAGTCTGAGAATATCTGGGGATGAGCATACCAGCTAGAGGGTGCCGCTGTGCTGTGTGCTTTAGGGCAGGCTCCTATTTAATTCTCACAAAACCCTGTGTGGCCGATAGAATTAGCATCTGTTTTTTTCAGATAAGGAAATTGAGGTTTACAAAATTGAATACGTTGCCCAAGGTCACACAAGTAATAGGTCAGCAGGGCTGGGATTAGAAGTCCAAAGCTCAAGTTTGTGGCCACAGCATGTCAGGGGTGCATCTTAGAGGAGGGAAGAAGCTTGGAGACCACCTAGCTCACACAGTCATGTTATGAATGAAGCATGACGGGCCGAGAAAGCCCATGTGACTTGCTTGAGGTGGTGAGGACACGGCCAGAAACCTGGCCTCCTGCTCTCACATCCAGTACTTTTCTCAGTGCTCCCCATTGTCAAGTGGGTTTGCAGTAAAGGTCTTAGTGACCCAGTCAGTTTCTCTGTTTGATTCTAGTTTCTGATAAAGATAACAGTTGGCTGATTTTTGGACTCCTAAAGTGTACAATTGTTTTTGAAAGCTAAATCAACTTGACAGGTTTTGTTCTAACACAATTCTTATTTTTCCTTTCTTTAAATGCATATATGCACGTTATAAAAAGAAGTTGAATCAGTGTATGAAAGGGCATTTAAAAAAAGATTTTTCCTCTCAGAGATATCTCTCCATCCCCCTAGATTTTTCTCCCTAAAGTAACCATTATGAGCACTTTTTGTGTACCTTTCTAGAAATATTCTGTGAATATGCAAGCATATATGTACACATCCTTTTCACATAAGACATACCTTATTGCACACAATATCTGTACCTTGCTTTTTTCACTTAGCATTAGATGTTAGAGCTCTTTCCTTATTCTTATTATAGAATTGACTCATTCTTGTTAATGGCTACAGTATTCCACTGTATGAGTAAAACTAAATATATTTATCCCATTGCAATCAATCACTATTTAGGTAGTTTCCAGTCTTTTGTGATTGCAATATGCTGCTGTGAACATCTTTGCAGAGATATTTTTGTGCACACAGGCAAGTCTCTCTGTAAGACAGACCTGTAGTGGAATGGCTACGTCAAATGGCATGCAGATTTTAAGTGTTGATAGGTACTGCGCAACTGCCCTCTGATGAGTGGGACATACCCAACAACTGCATGTAAGGGTTTCATCTTCAAGCCTGCTGACTGGTTGAAGAGTGGTCCCTTTTCCTGTGAAGTCAGCCTAAACCACTGGGGGAGCTTTTGGGGAGGCCTTCAGATTTCTCTGCTCTGGATTGCCCCGGGCCCCCTCCTCTTCCCAGCATGTTTACACCTGAGGCTGGAGGCACCCAAACCCCAGGGAACTCCCCCCTGGTTGGTCCTCTGTGCTTGGTTTAGAGCCTTCCTATGGCCCCTTCTTTGAGTCCTGGCTTACCTGGCTCCAGTTCCTATACATTGTTTCCCTGGGTTATAGCCCATGAGGCATGGCTTCAGGCAACTGCCCTGGCCTTTGAGTCCTCACTGGGTCTTGGTCTGGGGAGTGTGAAGAAGAGGGAAAGGAAGAGGGAGGAAGAGGGGAGAGGAGATTAAGGGGGAAGGTGGGAGAGATAGAGATAGAGATGATGATGATGATGATGATGAAGGGAGAGAGACAGAGTGATTGAACGTCAACTTTCTTATTTCTGTTCTCACACACATCTCTTCTGGGTTTGTTTTCTTTAGACTTTGAACCTTAAAGGAGACTTTGGGTCACTGATTCCTTGGTCATTTTACTCTGTTCATCAGCAGGGTCTTTGGGGTTCATCACTGCTGCCCAGCTTGCTTCCTTGCTTGCTGCCATTTAAACCCAAAGGGAGCTAGAGTAGGGAAAGATCTGAGGGAGCCAGAATCCAGTGACATCCACGATGTTCTCCTTAGGGAGCAACGGTGTCCCAAGGAGGCGCCTCAGGGGTTTCTGAGGGAGGACTGAGGGTCATGACCTGTAATGGAGGATGTTGGTGGTCAAACTCTGGACCACTCAGTTTTGCTTTAACCAGAAAGATTTTGATCCTGTTCATATTATTGGACTTTTGTGTAGTATTATATTTAAAAAGGAACTCTGCTGTCTAAGAAAAAAAGTGTTTTAAAAAACCCCCACCAGTTTAGTCCAATTCCCCATTTGGATGTAAGGAAAGTGGTCTGGGAAGGAAAGTTGACTTATCCAAGATCATCCAGATATTTAAATGATGGAGGGGGGATTTAAACTCTACAGACTTCTAGTTCACTGCCCCTTCTGCTGTAGAACATGAGTCACGTAAGAGCTTGTAACTGAAATGTAGACCCCCTCATCAACGCCCCAGGTGATGGAGAGGCCTAAGTCTCTAGTTAAAACTCAAACCAAACCTTTGTTGAAATTTCTACGCTCCTTAAAAAAATAATTTTCACTCTTGCACTGAACCCATCTGGGAATAAATGTGTTGAAAGACTCTCAGAAAAGCTGTTCTCACTGTGCCTATTTCTTCCCATCTAGAAATTCCAGAAGGACTTGCCACATAGTGTATCTCAGGAGAAAACTGTTAAGATCTATTTTTTGGCTATATTCTTATGACATCACCCATTTCTTCTCCAGAGAGCTTGGAGAAAACTGAGTGGCAGAACTTCAAATCCATGTGAGGCACTGAAGTCACTAATATGGAGGGATTCTTAGGTATTTTATTTCTAAAATCACCATTACTGAGCTTATTTGTTTGTTCTGACAAATCATGCACACCTGCCGGCCTTTGCTGCCACGAGAACAGGCCATTTGCAAATTACACCGTAGGGAGTACATGCAAGAAGTACATAGAAATCAAAGATACGAGAGCACAAAGTACATGCAAAAAATACACAGAACATATAGATACAAGAGGCAGTATTCAAACATATATTTCTAAGTCCAAACACACACATCTGGGAAATGGATCGGAAATGGAAACATACAAATTCTCGAGAATATAAGTTTCAGTCTAGAGGTTCTATTGATACCAATTCCCTCTGTATTATAGCTCTGGCTGAAGGTAGAATTTACTTAATAGTTGAGATTTTCCTTTGCTTTCCTTCAGTCTCTCCCTGTTACAACCACTTGAACCATCTTTTAAAAATAAGTCTCTCTTTGTGGTGTTTGGTTACACCCTTCAAATGCTCGTGGGCATTTACTTCCCCCTTCAGGCGTCATTTGGTCAGGTTCTGCATATTTAATTATTTTACTTTTCCCCATAAATGAATATTTCTGGCCCTTTGATCCTCCCCTCTCTGTTCAGGAACCAGCTGAACTGAGCTATTGATGGGCTCAGGCCTCCTTCCCTCCAGATGATGGGGAGTGAGGGCAGGTACGTTCCCAGTACAAGTGCACAGATTTTCTCATTGCAAGACACAGAGGAAGCTGTGGTTTTGGAAGTTATTTGGATGGGGTAATGAGAGATTTGCATGGGGAAGCAAGGAGCGACAGAAAGTTATATCAAAGGCTTGGCTCCTCTTATGGGGCCTTCTGGAATTTCCTTGCCTTGGAATCCCTCCCTATTCCAAATAGGACTGGATAAATAGATCTTGAAAATCACATAGCCCATGCTTGTTTACCCTGGCCGCTTTCATCCCATCACTTGGTTATTGGAAGTATGGTGGGATTTGGTGGGGCTCACTCTTGGAGCCTGGTTTCATCTTTCTGCTTCACAGGAGCATCAGGAGGACTAGTGAATCAATTCTGGGTGAAGGGTGTTCAAAGCCCAAGTGCACGTGCACACCATGATGATTCCCGTTTGGATTCAGTCTTTCAAGTGTATGTTTGCACGGACATCCATACTTCCCTCTTATGGCTGTAGCTGTAGTAAGTGTGTTTAAGGAGAGTTAGTGGAGCACAGATACAGGCTCTGTAGTTCAGGAACTTGTTCTGGGGCATTAAACTAGATTACAAATGCAGTTCCACTACTTAATTAAAATGGAGGATTTTCATCATGAGTAAGCAAAGCCTGTTGTTAAAAGAGTTGATGTGTACAGACAACTGATGCTTATTGCTGGAGCAGCAGTGGGGACACTTTACCTGGGTCTCTGGGCTGAGATGCCGCCAAAGGTTCTCAGTGTGCTGATGAGAGAGGGGAGTGAGATTGAATCCTTTCCCTTCTACTGTCAGGTATTATGTAGTCAAGGACTGATTACGGTTAAAGGGTAGAAGAACGAATGGCATGAGGACAGAAGCAAATAAACCTGGGAACCAGAATCTCTTGTCAGCCAGAGATAACTACTTTTAACTGCAGAGATTTTTTTCATCTAGAATGTTCCCTGGGTTTTCTATAGTCTTCATCCTAGGGATTAACTTGAGGCCAGAGCTGTTTAAAGAAGACATGGAAGATTCCTGGGCCACCATGGGCTTTTCTGACAAAATGTCTAATATGACAAAATTAAGTTTAGTCAAATAGCCTTAGTTTCCTCAATGTATTCATGCCATCAACTTCTGTGCAAGTGTGTGTGGATATGCTGTCTGTAACCATTGTGTAGCTAATGTGCCCATCACCTCATCAGGTGTAGTCACAGCCTCTCACTTTGATACTTTGCAGTTATTCATTCATTCATTCACTCGTCTCTTCCATTATTCAACAGACATTTATTGGACGCCTAACATGTGCTTGAGATAGATTCTGTCAGGTGCAAGTGTGAGTCACAGACCAGTCTCTATGGCCCTCAAACTCCAGGGCGTTCAGGCCACGCTCTCAAATGGTCCCCTTCAGGCCTCTTCCATAGGGGTTGGGTGGGGTGGGGAAAGCATGGCCCACTGATAACTACTTCCAAAGAAATCTACTCTCCCAGCTCTCTACCTTGAACTTCTTGTTAGGGGCCAATCCCCACCTCCTTGTCTTTAACATAGAGTCGACTCATTCTTTTTAATGGTTACAGAGTATTCCATTGTAGGAGCAAACCTAATTATATTTATCCCATTCCAATCATTCACTATTTAGGTAGTTTCCAGTCTTTTGTGATTGCAATATGCTGCAGTGAACATCTTTGCAGAGATATTTTTGTGTACACAGGCAAGTCTCTCTGTAAGACAGACCTGTAGTGGAATGGCTACGTCAAATGGCATGCAGATTTTAAGTGTTGATAGGTACTGCGCAACTGCCCTCTGATGAGTGGGACGTACCCAACAACTGCATGTAAGGGTTTCATCTTGAAGCCAGGTGACTGGTTGAAGAGTGGTCCCTTTTCCTGTGAAGTCAGCCTAAACCACTGGGGGAGGTTTTGGGGAGGCCTTCAGATTTCTCTGCTCTGGATTGCCCCAGGCCCCCTCCTCTTCCCAGCATGTTTACACCTGAGGCTGGAGGCACCCAAACCCCAGGGAACTCCCTCCTGGTTGGTCCTCTGTGCTTGGTTTAGGGACTCCCTATGGCCCCCTTTCTGAGTCCTGGCTTACCTGGCCCCAGTTCCTATACATTATTTCCCTGGGTTATAGCCCATGAGGCATGGCTTCAGGCAACTGCCCTGGCCTTTGAGTCCTCACTGGGTCTTGGTCTGGGGAGTGTGAAGAAGAGGGAAAGGAAGAGGGAGGAAGAGGGGAGAGGAGATTAAGGGGGAAGGTGGGAGAGATAGAGATATAGATGATGATGATGATGATGAAGGGAGAGCGACAGAGTGATTGAATGTCAACTTTCTTATTTCTGTTCTCACACACATCTCTTCTGGGTTTGTTTTCTTTAGACTTTGAACCTTAAAGGAGACTTTGGGTCACTGATTCCTTGGTCATTTTACTCTGTTCATCAGCAGGGTCTTTGGGGTTCATCACTGCTGCCCAGCTTGCTTCCTTGCTTGCTGCCATTTAAACCCAAAGGGAACTAGAGTAGGGAAAGATCTGAGGGAGCCAGAATCCAGTGACATCTACAGTGTTCTCCTTGTGGAGTGATGGTGTCCCCTGGAGGTGCCTCAGGGGTTTCTGACAGGGATTGACGGGGCACCTTGGCACCTTGGAGGGCTGTGCAAGTTATGCCCAAACGTTGTCACTTCTTTGTTGTGGATCGTCTGGCAAGTTACGCTTTCTGACTCAGTTTTCTCATCTAAAACAATGGGCATGATAAAAGGCCCACTGAGCATGGGAGAGGAGATGTAAATAAATAATGCAAGTTGAGGGCATGTTGTAAAGTTCTATTCAAAGGTTAGTTCTTTAAAAAATCCTACTATGTCATTTTCAATGTAATTTGTGTGTGCTGCTGTGTATTTAGCTCATTAAGTGGGAGGAGGTAGGGGATCAGTATCCTTAAAGCATAATTTTCCATTTACCTCCTCAAAATGCAATTCCCTCTTTCTCTCACCTAGGGTTGGAATAAATTCATGTACTTGCGTTTGGCCGTGAGTCGGCAGGTTCCCCAAGTGGTTGGGGCCATGCCTTTGCTGCATTAAGCTGAGTGTCTTGCCAGTTGTTGAGAAGCCTCCACCCCCAACAGTCCCTCGAATTATCTGTGCATGAAGGAAACAGAGGGTTGATCTGAAGGCCCTGTGGGGCACCCACTTCAGGGAGGCCCAAGGATTGGGGAGCCTCGGTGCTAGGATTTGCTTCCCCAGACCATCTGGAGTCCGTTTGTGCCTTCAGGCCCCTTCTGTTGTCAGGAGGATGTACATAAACAAACAGAAAAAGGCCATGTGAGAAGGTGCCGGTGAAGGACACAGAGGAAGGTGCCAACGCTGGAATCACAAAGGCTAGGCTCTTAATTGGCACCAAAGCAGAATGGACACCCAGCCCTCTGTCTTTTCAGGGCCACAGCTGTTTTGGATCAGAAAAACTGTCAGTGTGCGTGATGGATGATGGCACGGATTCTTGCTTGCCTGATAGGAGAAAGAAAGCACTCTGCCATGTTATGTCTTGGTAGACATTGTTATCAGCTCTGCTCACATTCTGTACATGTGAGGAAATCACCTGCCAGGATCAGGTCTGACTGGATATGAGATTAACGTCTTACCATAGGAATCTCTTAGTATTTTAGTGGAAAATGCCTGGTGACTCTGTTACCAATGCAGGCAAGCTGTACATGGTGAAGATTGTTTAACCATGTGGGTTTTTTCCACTTTGAGTTGATTTCTCCACTAAGGGGAGGTTCTGTACTTGTTCACTGGTGCCCTCTCAGTGCCTACCAGGTACCCAGTTTGTAGCAGCTGCTCCATACGTGTTTCTGGAATCAAGTAGAGAAAAGAACTGGTAATAATGTTAATTAAATAGACCGAGGAAAGTCTAAGAAAAATCCAGAATGTTAAAAAAGTTTGGTTTTTTTTTTTCCTCCATTAAATTAGTGCTATTGGGCAAATTGTACCAAAATTCCTTTGCCTTGTAGCTTGGAAAACCATATGAAATTTTATTAGACCAATAGGAATGGGCATTTTCTTTTTGAAGTGGAGTTGGGTAAACAGTCAGCTGAGAGGTGACCTATCCAAGCAGCCAGCTGGGAGAGCAGGACATTAGGCAAGATGTGGCCAGGAGATGTTTGTGACCTGGCTGGGATGCCAGAATGGTCTCAGCAGGGCCTCTTATTTCCATGCGAGGAGCTGGCAAGGGTTGCCTTCCCAGCTTCAGCTTGTGGCCTGTGTTGGTTGGGTGTAGGTAGAGGGGAAAACAAAGGCAGGTTAAAATGGTGCTGGCATGCAGGGGCCTGGTGGCTGGCATCACTGTGCCCCACCTCTTTGAACCTTCTCCCCAGTGTTACTTTGACATGGTTTAAGGGAGGGGAAGAAACAACACATCAACTAGTGTGGAAAACCTTTTTCTTCCCCGAGGTCAGGGATTGTGAGGAGTTTAAGAAGGCTTTTAATCACTTGCTCAGAAGTGACACAGTTTTGAAGGGAATTAAAACCAAATAACACAGTTATCCATTAAAAATACCAAAGACAGCAAACACAAATAAACAACAAACAGACAAAAAAAGTGTGTGGGGAAAGGACAAAACAAAAGTATCAAGAAAAAAAAATTTCACCCCCCTTCTTTCCAACCTCCCAGTACTGCTTCTCTGTCTAAAGGAACCCAGATTCCCATGAAGCCCATGCCCTTGGAGGAGAAAGGAGGACCAGTCCAGTGGTCTGAACCCACTAGGCATCAAGGCAGGGCTGGGAGTCCATGAGACAATTAGCTGGCCTTTGCTTGCCTTCTGCCTGCCTCTCTCCAGGCCAGTTTTGATTTCTGTTCCGAAGAACATGGGTCCTTACATATCATATTTCATTGGTGAGATCCAAGAGCTCCATTTAAAATTTAGGTATATCTACTGAAATAATACTCCAGCTAGAAGGAGAAGAAGAGAGCTGGGGAATTTGTTTGGGAGTCTTCATCCTTTCCCACTGAATAGCACAAGTTCTAGGAGATCCTGCCGAGGATTAGAGGATCCTGCAGTGGATTAGGAAGGGTCTTCTTGGGGGGAAGATTTGTTGGAAAAGCGTCATATAATGGAAAAGAATATGAACTTTGGAGTCAGACAGGCCTGGGTTCAAATCCCACTCTGCCCCTTACTTAGGGTGGGATTACAGACAAGTTATGTCACTTGCCTTTTTGTGGCCTAAATTCCTTCCACTGTATGATGGGTAATACGAAATGCCTCCCTGGTGGTGTTGTGAGAATTAATGGAAGTAAGTGTTTGGAACTTACTGTAAGTGTTGGAACACAGTTAAGTGTTGGACTTACTATACCCTTGCTATTGCAGTTGTTAAAAATTAAATAATTATATAATTCATAATAGTTATATAATTATTCATAAATTATGAGAAAGCAGGGAGAGGCGGGGGTGATCAGACCATTTGTAGGCAGCAGCCCTGAGTGAAGTTGGGGAGTAGCCCGAGCGGATCTTTCGAGGGTCTCTCTCTCCTTTGTCTGCCACGCTTGCTCTCTTCCCCCAAATACAGAGTCCTCTCCTTCAGGCTCCTGGAGCCACACAGACAGCACCACGGTGAGGTGATGGCCCATAGGGTCTGTCCCAGGCAAGGCAGAGGCCTGGTGAATGGACTTCTTGCCACCCAGGCACAAGGCCTTCTGCAAGTTGCCTTCTGGAGGTCAGAGAGATATAGTTGCTCTTCCCCTTATCCTGAGGAAGCCCCTCTTTCACCCACAGGTATGATAGACCGAGGTCCAAGGTTACCCTTCCTGGTGAGTCAGAAGCTACAGATGGCCACAGTGGAGGACTCTGTGGTCTTCGAACCTTCCCCATGATGTTAATTTCATTTCTTCCCATCTCTGTTTCCCTGTAGAGATTAGTAGTAAACCTCTAAAAGGAAGACAAATACCACATGATCATTTTTGGGGGCTACAAGAAAGTGACAGAACAGGGGTGAATGCTTCCTTTACAGCTGATCTTGGAGAAGGGGGGAGAGGAACCCTGAGAAGCAGCATGGGTAGTGGAGGCCTTGAGAAGGAGTACAGAGCTGAGGCCTGGGTTTGGGGCCTGCTTCAAAAAGTGAAAGAAAAGGTGGGAGCTTGCTGGAGTCTGAGACAACCTCAGGAATGTCCTTGACGCGTGACCCCTAAAGCCAGGTTTAATCAAAAACATCCATGGCCAAGTCACTCTCTGCCAGGACCCTATGCCAAGGGTATTCCATATGATAGATCTCATCCTCATAAAGGTCCTGCAAGGTCATTATCACTCCCATTTTGCAGCTGAAACTGAGGCTCAGACTAGAAAGTGGCAGATCCAGGCTTTATACTCAAGTGTCTGATGAAACCTGTGTGCTTTTGCCCTTCTTAGCTCCAATATTATCCTTGCTCATTTCTTTTCATGAAAGACTCCCATTTTCTCAACTCTCTGAATTCAGCTAGCAATCTTGAGGAAAAGGTGGCTGACAGGCTAATTCTTTCAGTAAAGACTGAAAATCACTAAGTCATTCCTTTCACAGCAGTCCTAGAAGAGGACCTTAGAGAAGGCTAAGAGGGAAGCCCAGAAGGTGGGATTTTGCAAACACTACTCAGTGGTAGTGTTTGCCATTTGCCTATTTATTATGTCATTCAGAATTCCTGAATTATTAAAATGTGAGTATAGCTCATTAGTTTCTGAGCCTCCTTTCCAAGTATTTTAGCCAGAAGTCTCCTTTCCTCTTTCCTCTTGAGGGCAGACTGACAGGGAGGTTTGCTCTCATTTGACCCCCTGTTCTTTATTCCATAAGTGGACCAACTGAGACTTTATGCAGGAACACTGCTTCTAGTTTTTGGGGCGTGGGATCCTTCATGACTTGCCCTCTCCTCCACCCCTGTCCACTACTGTTAATCACCATCCAGATGTTACACTGGGAGAATCAGAAGATAGTGCAGGTAGAAGACAAGTTTTGTAGGAGCAAAATGATTAGGATTTTGCTCAGGGATCAGGCAGGGAGCAGGGTATGGTTAATACAAGGAGGACCCATTGGGGCCAGTCAGAAAAGTAGAAAACACAGGGGCTTCCAGCATAGAAGATTGAATATAGGAGATTGGTTCAACATGTTTCAGAAAAAACAAAAAGTGAACCCTGAGGTAACACAGAGGTAATAATTACATGAAGCCATTGCCATCCCCCAGGGTTGGGGAACAAAGGGAAGAGGTGGGGTCGATCAGAACCCAGAGGCTCAGAGGAGGGTCTCACAGAATTGGGACTCAGACTTCTGAGGAGGGGGTACCACCCAGGTCCAGATAACCTCAGCAGCTCAGGGGAGAGGCCAGTGGGTGATAAGGCTAGTTCTGAATGGGGCAAAAGGAAGCAGGAGATTGGAATGAGCTGTCACTTCCAGGATGAAGGACCATTGTTGGGGTGATGCTCATAGGAACAGAGGCAAACAGGAAGCAGAATGTTGCTTCTCCTGGCTTCTCCCTTGAAGTTTCCCTCTAATACCCGCTATTGGCAGAGTTGAATATGGAGCCAACTGACAAAGGAGAAAGGTGGCTTGCAGAGCCCCAGTCCCAACATCATGGAGCAGAGCATAAAGGGCTGAATTTTGGCACTGAGAGACACTATCGTAAAAACTGACACATGGGATGGATAATTATATATGGTTGTCAGTAAATCACTAACGACAAGGAGCTTCATACTTGGTGTTTAGAGAGACTGTCTTTAGTGCAGTGTTTCCTCTGCCCTTCTGTGGTACCTTCCCTGTTGTGAATATTGACCGTGTGTGTGTGTGTGTGTGTGTGTGTGTGTGTGTGTGTGTGTGTGTGTGTTTAAGGATTAGGAAGAGGGCTTGGCCTTTTTCACGTCTGCAGGAGTCCACTCCATCATGCGGGGAATAAACACTATCGCTCTCCTCTGAGTTGTTAATGAGACTCCAAAATAAATGTTTTTCTTTAGATTACACCTTGTAATTTATGATTCAGTCCCAGAAAAGGACCTTTAGTGTATTGGGAAATGGGAAAAGAAGACGGTGTACTCAAAGAAACTTAACAGGGGCCAGAGCTGGAAGGATTTGGAATAAGGACAAACTCAATTGCCAGTAAACCTCAGTTAAGCCTCATGTCTCCAAGTCTTCGAAGCAGGCTAATGGCTTACAGTTTTCTCCTCTTGCTTACAGAGTTCCCGGAAGACAGGCAGCTCCCAGCCCCGAAAGCTTAGTAACTGAGCTTTACATAACACCTGGGAACAGAAGACAGTGTGTGGGGGGGGAGGTGCTGATGGGGCCATTTGAAGGTTGAAGTTAGCGCCTGGAAATTGTTTATCGTCTGCTCAGTGTGCAGAACCCCTGGAAATTGAATTGATAGTGATTATGCAAGAGAGGGATATGGGAGCAGAATAAATAGCACGTGAAAGGCATTATGATTGTTGAATGAATTAGAACCGAGTTGCAACTTCGTGTTCCTTGCCTGGGTCTTGTTCAGTTCTCCTCCGTTAAGCACTGGTTAAATTGGAGGCCACCAGGAGGAAGAACAAAGTGTAAAATTGCAAGTGCAGTGTTTGGTACACTCCTACGTGGCACCAAAATAGACAAGTGCTGATCTCATAAACAACATCATCTGCTGGCAGTGTTGTTCTCTGGTACCAAAAGTTGTCAGTGACAGAAATCCCAATAGCCAGAAAATTTTCCGATGGGTAGACTCTTTTATCTCATTCTGGCTGCAGAATTCCTATTTGCAGCAGCTAAGGGTTAATATAATTGAGTGCATAATTAAATTCATTTATCAGAGAAACTGAAGAGCTTGGTCTCTGGAGTGATCAGACCAACCTGGATTTCAGTCTCTTTTCTCCCACTTATTATGTGTGTATGATCTTGAGCAAATGACTTCCCTAAACCTCAGTGTCTTCATCTTTAAAGTGGGGATAATTTTACTCCTTCTCTTGCAGTGCATTTGTGAAGACTAAATGAGATGATGCAAATAAGATGTTCGATTGAGTTCTTGGTGCAAAAGAAGGACTTGAGAAATGTTTGCTGTTCTCTTTATTATTATTTACAATTGCTATGATTAATACTTACTGAAAACTTACTATATACTAATTCCAGGCTCTAGTGATAGAGAGATGAAATAGACCTAGTCCCCACTGTCAAAGAGTTCATGACTTATTGAGAAAAGGTATTCAAGAGCCTTTATTTAGGGAAAATGACCTAGCTCCGGTAGTTGGGTGTGGACTCATTCTCAGAGATCTTAATTTGTGAGGGAAATTGCAAGGCTGTGGAGGAACAGCAGTGGATGTAAGGAGAACACTGCAATCAGGAAAGGAGCCTGGATGTGCAGGACTGGCTGGGAGTGAGAAAGGAAGCAGGAGGAGATGGCTTAGAGGGAACATCTGCTTTCTCTACCTGCTGCTTAAGTCTTAGGAACCCATGGAGCTTGATCAATGGAAAGGACACCAGCTCTAACTCCTGACTTGTCTACAGGATGCAATGGTATTGAGCTAATGACAGAGGTTCTGTAGGATATCACTATGAACGGATGTGAATTTGTGTCATATTGACAACTCTCTTGCTATTAAATGGCTTTCTACTTGCTCCTGGAATTGATTATTGAGGATAAGGTGTGAAATGTGTTGATTGCAAAATTGTTGCAAAGACCAGGGCCAACAGAAACTTCTTATAATCCTTGGGTTAGGAATGGAGTAGGTGGGCCTCATCTAGGCCTGTCAGCAGACCTTGATAGGCACCTTATTGCTCCTGACAAATAGGCTTTCAGTATCCTCTGTGGAGAGAAACAGGGTGGCCCGGTTCTAAAAGGCCCCTTGGAAAGATTTCAATGTGCTGTCTTGTAGCAGATGAAGGGTGGCGGGACCCTAAAGACCATAGCGGAAATAGCTGTGTGCTGCCAACATTAAATACATATAAGGGTTATTTGGGGGACCATCTATACCTTGCTGAAAGGAAATAAAGAATATGTCAATTACAAGTTATTAATTTTTCTATCCTGTAATGGAATACTAAATCTCAGTTAACATATATGTTTACATGACTGGTTTTCTGTGCAATGGCTAATGCTCAGCTGCCAGTATTTGCTTATCTTTAGTGAGTCCCTTGCACATTTTGTGAGAATTTTTAGGGTTGATAGGCGATGACTATTCTCTTTCATATTATAACAGATATTTGATAAACAACCTGAATTTAAAAAAAAAAAAAACCCATGAAATAACACTCCAGAAAAAGGGAGATCATGGCTTTTGGGACATAAATTTTCTTTTTTGTACAAACACTTTTTTTTTCTTATCTGGAGTCTGCTATTTTTGGTTGACATGTGCAAACGGATGAAAGAAAGCTTAATCTTAGGTTAAAAAAAAAGCCACTAAATGGTTTATATTTTAGTAAGCCAGTAAAATCCAGAAGTTTTCCCTCTGGATAAAGAGCTCTTTCCACATAGCATATATTTCCAGAAATAAAATAACTGGATCATTTTCCCTGTGTTCTCTCTAAATTGTTTTAGCTCTTGGAAAGGGAGTGCCGTATGTGAGGTTTATAGTAAATTCATTCAAGGGACGCTAGAACCTGCCGTAAGGTATCCCAGGGTCCATGCTATGAGAAAGCTGTTTGAAATATCCTATAATTCAATCATTTCAGATCTTCTTTTAGTGCTTTGGTGATTAAACCCCATTGAGGGGAGTTCGTTAAGAGGCTTTTATACACGTACGTGCTCAAATGGCAGGCTCTTCCATGAAATGGAAAGAAGCATTACAGAAAGTCAGGTTCATTCAGCATATACATAGTTTTATCATAGCTTTTCATTGCCCAGTTTTGAATACATTTGAATATGTTTGTTTATTTATTTATGAATAGAGTAATTAGGCTTACTTGCAAAAGTTTAAATATTGATTAAAAATTTTATAACTGTTTCTAGGAAGCTGTAGTTGATCTAAAAGAGGATGCGATCTCTAACATTAAGGAAAATGACTAGGTTGGCTAAAAAGTCAAAATTTTACTCACTGCCCAGGGAGGCTGGCTTGGAGCAGAGCTTTCATAGGAAGCTTGCTGTCTCTGACTCTCCTGGTCTGATCCCCTTCTCTCCCCTTTTCTCCTCAATTGCCTTTCTCTCCTGTCCAGAATGCCCTGCAATGTCTCCCCTGGGGATCTAGGTCCCTGGAGTTGTTCATTTGAATTATAATAGTTTATTTTCCCTGAAATTTCTTTTGCTTAAAGTTCCTTATTATAGATCATCTCATTCTCCATCCTTGGTTCATCCAAGTCCTATTCCTTGGTATTGACCAGGTAAGGGACAGGCTTAGACTGAACTTGGGAATGCAAAGATATGGATATAATGATAATAACAACATTGTGATTATGGTTACTATTTAGTATTATGTTAATGGCAGCTTTGTCAGACATTTTTAGAATGGCAATGGAAGGTAATCTGAATGTACATCAGGAGTGGAAATGTTGAAAAATTGGGGAGTATTTACACTGTCGAATCTGGTGTGACTGTTAGAAATGAAAAGTTAGATATACATGTATTGGCCTGGAAAGATGACCAGATGTTTTTTAGTGTTTGTAAAAAAGATAAATTTCAGAGTAATGTGTATAGTGTACATTAGAGTAAAAGAAAAAGGGAAAAGCATCCCGATGTGTGCCTTTTTGTTCTGTGAATTCATATGAGCACAGAGAAAATATACACGCCACATTTTACATTGGCAACATCTGAGGACAGATAGACAGCTGAGAGGAAGATTATGAAGTTAAAAAACTCATCTATGTAATTTTTATTGGTTACAAAATAATATCACTTTTGTAATTAAAAATCCAATCAATTTAAAAATAAAGATGGTAAATTTTTTATGCCCTCATGAAACCTAATATTTAATGAATTCTTCCTATGGGAAATCACTATACTAGATTTAATAGACCATAATAATCCTAATAACTCTATAGGTAGGTATCAATATAATTTCCACCTTACAGGTGAGGAAGTTGAATTTTAGAGTGGTAATCTGTCCAAGTTCACACAGTGATGGAACTTATGCTATCATATATCCATGTATCTAGAAACTGGAGCTCTTCTGAGGAAAGCTTAGGTAAAAGCACCAACAGACATAGAATTTTTATTTTCAAAGCATAGCTTCCAAGTGGTCTATCCGTACAATGGAATGTTATTTGGCAATAAGATGGAATGCAGTACTGATACATGCTACAACACGGTTAAACTTTGAAAAAACTATTCTAAGTGAAAGAAGCCAGTCACAGAAGACCACCTATTACATGATTCCATTTATCTGAAATGTCCAGAATAGGCAAATGCATAGAGACAGAAAGCAGATTAGTAGTTACCTAGGGTTGGGGGAGTAGGGGGATTGGGGAGTGACTATAAGTGGGTACGTAGTTTTCTTTTGCAGGGACAAATTGTTCTGAAATGAGATTATGGTGATGGTTCCACAACCTTGTGACACGCTAAAAACCTATTGAATTGTATACTTTAAATGGGTGAATGAGTTGGTATGTGAATATGTATTTCAATAAAGCTGTTATAAAAAATAATTCCATTAATGGACATCCTTTAATGTCCAGAAGGGTCTTGTATACCCTTCTGCCTACCTTGTCTCTGATTCTCCTGGGACAGGACTCATGCAGGTCAGATTGCTCTGACTTTTTAAAATAATTTGAATTGAAGTATAGCTGATTTACAGTTGTGTTAGTTTCTGGTGTACAGCAAAGTGATTCAGTTATATATCTGTATCTATATCTATGTATCTATATATCTATATATTCTTTTTCAGATTCTTTTCCATTATGGTTTATCACAATATATTGAATATAGTTCCCTGTGCTACACAGTAAGACCTTGCTGTTTATCTGTTTTATACATAGTAGTTTGTATCTGCTAATCCCAAACTCCTAATTTATCCCTCCTACTCCTTTTCCCTTTTGGTAACCATAAGTTTGTTTTCTATGTCTGTGAGTCTATTTCTGTTTTGTAAATAAGTTCATTTGTATCATATTTTAGATAACATATATAAGTGATATCATATGATCTTTGTCTTTCTCTGTCTGACTTCACTTAGTATGATAATCTCTAGGTCCATTCATGTTGCTGCAAAGGGCATTATTTCAATTTTTTTATGGCTGAGTAATATTCCATTGTATATATGTACCACATCTTTATCCATTCATCTGTTGATGAACATTTAGGTTTCTTCCATGTCTTGGCTATTGTAAATAGAGCTGCTGTGAACATTGTGGGTGCATGTATCTTTTCGAATTAGAGTTTTCTCCGGATATATGCCCAGGAGTGGGATTAGATTGCTCTGATTTATTGAAGTTCAAGGAAGCTTGCAAGACAGCATCAGTGGAATGAAGGCTCCCAAGGACCTCATTTGTGTGTGTGTGTGTGTGTGTGTGTGTGTGTGTGTGTGTGTGATGTC
This sequence comes from Balaenoptera acutorostrata, assembly GCF_949987535.1. NCBI lineage: Eukaryota > Metazoa > Chordata > Mammalia > Artiodactyla > Balaenopteridae > Balaenoptera > Balaenoptera acutorostrata. The sequence continues at coordinate 58,374,219 of NC_080065.1, read as the reverse complement.
ATATTCAAGAAGATTGTATAGATCTCTCAACTTACTTAAAATAATCTCAATAGTACAATAGTCCCTTTTGTCAATCAAAGGCTACTTTAATTTTGATGAAGTTGCCAGATCTCTCCTGGAGTTGTGAGAAGTCCTCACTCTGGGAATTATCATTAATTCTTTCTTCAGCCAGATTTTTTGTCAACAACTGCAAACAAATTCAATGTCTCAAATACTGACTTTTAAGCCTGTCATTCTTTTCATTCACTCTTTCCTCTGACTGATTCATCAGCACAGGTTCAATTGTTAGTTTTCAGTTGCCTGAACACTAGTAACAATAGCTATTGTGTTTCACTAGTAAAATAGTTACAGCCACAGTTGTTTTTAAAAATTAAAAATAAATTATTACTAGCGACTGGTTAAAATTACTCTCAGAAGCTTTCTGTTATGACAGTCACTGCTACCATTTGGGTTATGACTCACAATGCAACTTCTGAGATGACTGAAAAAAAAAATCTCAGTATGTTAATGAGGATGACCTGTAAAAAAAAAACAAAAACAAATATTTATTGAGTGCAGATTATGTTTAGGACATTGGGATTTTTATGGGAGATCGAAAATCATTAGGAATTTAAAATCTTTTAGGGAAAGATAAGGCATGACGGACTACAAGTTTGAGAAACAAGGTAAGAGTTAACAATAAATACCCCCCAATATTAGAATTGTTACTTGTTGAAAGTATAAAAAGAGTCTTTGTTAATTCATTCCTTAAATAACTCTTCATTCAGCATCTCTTATAAGCAAGCTCCCAGGGGTGAAGTTGATACTTTGTGGGGCTCCAAGCCCCATGAGAGGGCCTCCCTCTCCTTTACCAGGAAGTAGGATAGAAACCCCTAAACCTCAGGGAGCTTACAATCCATGGGCGGACAGGCACAGTGCGATGACTCTACTGCAGTCCTGCACACCAGGCATTCTGTCTCCTGCCTTGGACCTTGCTTTTCAGAGGCCTCACGTGAACCCTCTCTGTGGAGTGAGGAGCTTGTGGGGCTAAGAGAAAAGTGCCCACCCAGCATCCATACCCCCTTCCTCTAGGCACTGTGGGTATTCAAGGCCCTGAACTTCCCCGCCCAGATGACTTGAGTCAGTTTCTAGCACCTGTGCACTTCCCCTCTCTGGGCTCACCTGTGCTGCTGGCATACGCATCCCTGGGCAAGAGGAGGGGGTCAAAGGGCAGCTCTGTGTAAGGGATGTAGGCAGAGCTTGGACATGCAGGTTGGGGTCTTGTAAGTGTGTGTATAAGGTGCACTGTGATATAGGAAAAGAAGGGGAGTGGGCTCTGGGCCGGGGGCTGACTGTCCCTACCCACCAGGTTCTGAACTAGAACTTGGAGAAGTCCAAGAATTTATAATTCCAACCTGGCCTTCCAGGTCACTGTGAAGGTATTTTGTCAAAACAGGTAAAATAGGATGAGCCTCCTTTATTGGACAGTCTGTTTCTCTTACCCTGGGCCCTGCAAATGTGAGGGGTGAGTCTTCAGAGTGTGATAAGTGTCGTCACAGAGTGAGGAGCAACTCATTCTGATGAGGCAACTTTGTAGGAGGGCTGACAGCTGCATTAGGCCTTGAAGGATCCGTTTAATGATTTTTTTTTCTCTTACAGCACAAGCATTGCAGCAAGCACATTCCTTGGCACAGAGATACCTAGAGAGATCTGCTGTGGTCTCTGCCCACAGGGAATGTGCAATCCAATAAAGGAATGAGATTTGTAAACAAAAGCTGCCATGAAATAAGCTAGGCACCAAATGGAGAGTCTGTAATAGGTACACACTGAGGGGACTGATGACTCATCCTCTAGGTAATCTGTCAAGGCTTCACAGAATTATTTGATTTGGGTCCAGAAGACTGAGTAGGAGTATTTAAGTAGATCGGGGCATAACTGAAAACCATTCCAGGCAGAAGAGAATAGCATGTGCAAAGACTTAGATGTGGTGCGTTTGGGGAACTGCACATATTTTGGTATGGGTTATAGGAGAGTTTATGCGTTGGAAAAGGTGAACAGTGATATTTGTTCATCAGTATATTAAGCAGCTGCTTTTGTCAAGCACTAAGAGTTCTGGACTAAGCCTGATTAGAAGTTAGTGAGATAGATAGGGCTTGATATTTCATATCATTGGATATGATAAAGGGTTTGAAATTTATCCAGAAAGATATGAGAACTATTATAGTTATTTAAGTAGGCGACTAGAGAAAAGACAAGACAGGAGACTATTGCACTAGTCCAGGCAAGAGATAAAGATGGCCTGAACTAAGGGCAGTGTCAGGGGTGGCTCAGGACACAGATACGTGTGATATGGATTTGAGAGGACTTTTAAAGGAGATATAGAGTTGATATAGAGTCTCCAGTTGATATAGAGGTAAAAAGAGGGAAGGGCAGTATTAGTACTCTCAGGCTGTAGGGACCAGCATTGTGTATGGTGATGGAATTTATTAGGCTAGGATGAACAACACACTTAAGTTGGAGTGAGGCTGGAGAGTATTAAATTCTGTTCTGGATGCATTGAGTGATTGAGGTTCTTATCAGATATTCATATAGAAGTGTCTACTGGATATTTGGAACTGTGGCTCTGAGCTCAGATAAGAATTCTTAACTGAGTATGTAGATTTGTGAGCATAGAGGCGTAGAAAAAAAACCCATGGGGCTAGATGGAATTGTTTACTTTTTGAGAATCCATTATATACCAGGCACCTTATTAGGTTCTGGGGACACACTGATTAAATAAATCACAATTTCTTTTAAGTATCAATTATGTGGGATTCAGGGGGTGGTATGGGAGTGCAAAATTATGTTAAGTAGGAAAAAATGGATCTTAAAGTGTTTTATGTTTTGTTTGTTTTCTAGATTCAAATAAGTCAGATGTATAAAGGGAAAGGAGGATTCCATGACGAGAAGAGAACATTTAGATGGAATGACTAAGTGTTAACCCTGGTAGGATAGATGGTGATGTTCAGAGAATAGGGCATCAGTCTTAATGATTCAGGACACAGAGATAAGGTCCTGTGTGAACCACTGGAATGGTTGCTGATGAGCAGAGCAAGTAAGAGTGATGGAGTCCAGAGGTTTAGGAATTATGAGATCAGGGGTTGGGTGACCCCAAGTCATCCCAGAAGATGGCACAGATTGGAGACTGTAAAGCAAGTGCCTTCATCCTCACGGGACATCATTGGATAGCCACTGGAGGTGGATGGGGGATGAAGTCAAGGAAAGGTAGAAGGTGGCAGAGCTGAATGGCATGAGTCTCCAAGACAGAGGGGGTTTCATCAAAGGCAGGAAGGATCAGTGGTGGGTTGGGAAAATGCTTGCATTACTATCTATCCTCACAGTATCTCCTAGAGATGGCTGTAAGGCATTTGGGGTTAGCATTCCTTGATGCGATTCCATGGTGAAGAGGGCATTTGTTTGCCAAGGAAATTTCATAGAGATTGGTGGAAAGAATTGGGAGGTAGGTCCACTTAGGGGGCTAGATCATTGGGTAGGAGGATGAGGCAATGGCCTTGAATTTCAGGTGTGGACAGGTGAGGGGGATATAGAATTTCAACCTGCCTCCTGGCTCTGAAACATTCAGAACTCTGTCACAAAGTGATAAAGCACAAATATGACATTTTGGAATGGAAATGTGTGATAAAGTTTTTTCAGTGATAATACTCAGGTCATGCAGTGCCATTGCTGCAATCAGCTTTGATTATCAGTGTGAATCTGGGGAGGAATCCCTTGAAAATAAAGGCTCTTTTGGAAATGTTGAGGGTGTCATTTTCTCTTCTCTATCCAAAAGGATATAGAGCATTCCAGGAAGAGGGATTGTCAAAAATGAAAGCATGGAAGTAGGAAAACTGCGTGGGAGTTTGGAAAATGACCAGACATGGGGCTCAGAGATGGAAGAGATGACGACTTAGACTGTAGGAAGTGGCCAGTTTGGGAAGGGCCTTGAATGCCAGATGGAGGAATTTGGTTTTATTCTGCAGAATAAAAGAGAAGTGACGTGCATAGGAGTTCTGTGGTTTGAAGATGTAGAGAAATAGGAGTGATGTAGAGAATGGAGCAGTGGGAACAAGATGAGCTGTCAGGAGATGGCTGCTGTTGGGCACTCAGTAATGAAGTACACCTGGTCTCTGCCCTCAAGGAGCTTCCTATCTATTCAGAGGGGGTCAAGAGCGTCTACAGGGTAGAATGTGATAATGTGAAAAAAGGGGTGCAGAATACCATCCTGACCAGTGCAAGGGGATCAGGGAAGCTTTATGAAGGAGGTGGCATTTGGTCTCCACACTGAGAGGGAGGTAAGGTTTTGATTTATGGTCATGAAGGGAGGAAAGAAGATATTCTCAAAGTAGAAATTACCTTGGTTCAAAGCATAGGATGTGTTTGAGGGAAGAACAAACGGTCCATTTAGTTTATAGCGGGGGTTCTTAATCTTTTTTGTGCCATGGATCTGCTTGACAGTCTGGTGAAACCTATGGCCTCCTGGAATAATATTTTCGATGCATAAATTAAAATAATAGGATTGCAAGGGAAAGCAATTGGATTGAAATAAAGTCGTCAATAAAACAAACACATTGATGATATAGTAATATATGTATTTCATTAGTAATGCAATAAATAAGAAGGTCTAGCAGCAATCTGATCATGACTATAATTTCCAAGTTGAGCTTAAGTGATATTTGCAAAAACTCTAATGTGGTATGAAAATATCTGAGATCTCAACTGTTGACAAAATTAGTAGTACTGCTAATACTATGGTTTGTTGCCTACAGTCATAATATAAGAAAGTGCAATTTTTGAGTCATTATTGAAAATAAAGATAAATGTTTTCCCCATAAAGGTCCATGCCTTCTCTAAATTCTATCCACAGATGCCTGGGAAGTCATGAACCTCAGTTAAGAACTCCTTTAGAGAATGGGGTTCGGAAAGTAATATACCACAGTGCTGCTCTAAGTTGTGAGTTCTGCCAGGGCTTTAAGATAGAGTTTGATTTACAAAATCAAGATTTATTCAGTACTGGAAAGGACCACGTTTACCGAGTAAACCAAGAACGCCCATGGTGTTGTATTTCTTTAGGCCACCAATGTGTTTTGCCCTTTGTTGCCTAAGGAGACTTCTTGACAATATTTACAGAATGAGGAGTTCATTCTTCCCAAGTCCGCAGAAAGGCATCAAGCTCAAGGTGTAGAACAGAGGTCTGAGTAGCCTAGGTGGTCAACGGCACAGTGTGCTCTTTATTTGTCTTCCAAACCTTGGGCAGGAGATGGAGAGCCGGAGAGATGCTGCCTGTTGTCTTGGCATTAGGTGCTGGTCCCTGGTCTTTTTGTTTTAGGCTGCTTAGTTATTTGCTAGTTGGAGAAATCTTAGTAAAACACAGGTGGAACAGTTAAATGGAGAGATGGAAGGACAAAGAAAGCAGAAGGAAAAAGTGAGGGAGCATTGGAAAGGCTTTTTTTGGTGGTAGGTGTGTCCAGAGAGCTCAGTCTTCAGCATTGAGATTTTCCTCTGTGCTTGGGGCTTAGTGTAAGTGACTACCTTTCACAATATGCCATCTTGGAATACGACAAAAGCTGTGGAGATGACTGCTTACTTTAGAAACAAATAAGGGCTTCTTTGTCTTCTAACAGTGAAGTGGGAACAAAAGGGCTTTACGTACGTGGCTCTAGTCACAGCCTGACCACACCGAGTGGGAAACCTGGGACACTTGGAGCTCCTGAGGCCGAGAGAAAATAAACCTTTTAGTCCTGCAGCCCTCATATTTCCCTCCTTTCTTCCCTGGGCAGTATGAGTCCACAGTGAGGTGGTCAGCATTGTGCTTGTGAAATTTGCCCTTTATTCAATATATGACTGCTGTTCCTTGTGCCTTCTGGCCCCTGGGGACTCCTGGCATGGCTTTGAGCTCAAAGTCCTTAGGGCCACCTAGGCTGCTTCACGGTTCTTACTGTCCACCATCGGATGCCCACGCTCACAGAAAATGTCACCTGTACCACTCAGTGCGCAGAGGAGTGATTCCCTCTGCAACGGCAAAGAGGAAACATCTGATGTCATAGCCAGCCATCTGGCTATCTTTGGGGACCGAGCATGCATATTAATTTCATCTTTTGTTTATTACCTAGTTCACCTTCCAACATGTAGGTGGTGTTAACTGCAGTATTTGTTAAACAGGCTCCCCACTGCAATCCATCCTTTCAATTCCAATCCTTGAGCAATTACCACCACTAATATATTTCCAGTTGAGTGTACCAGACAGTAAAGTGGACTGCCTATGTCTATTTCTCTTGGATGATGATCAGTCAGCTTTTCTGGCTCTTTAGAATGTAAAGATGAAACATATTATTGAAAGATTTAATTTTCTAAAGTTAAGAAATGCAAAGGGAGTTCCTAGGGAAAGTGGAATGTACTGATAGAATAGTACGGTCTGAAACTCACTTACATAAAAGGTACAAAAGGTTTGGGTGGGACACACCTTCACTGGGCTTATAGGCAAAATAAAGTCCTAAAACAGATAGTTTGGCTTGTCTTGAATGGGTTCTAGTCACTGCTTTGCAAAATAAGTACACTCAAAGACCACATAGCCCATAAATATCCTTTTTCCGCTTGCCAAGGTTATGAACAAGCCAGAGTGACAGTCTAGTCTTGACAGGGGCACCTATGATTATATCGACTTCTCCTTTTGCTTCCTCTTATAATATATGAACTTCCAACTACAAATGAAAATAGTATCTGATTCCACACAGCACAGTCAAGTGGGGAGATGAAGGCTGGCTAACCAGGTCATCATACACACTATGTTGGTCCTTAATTCCTTGTTCAACTGGGACAGGCAGATGTCTCTGCAAAGTGAGGTGGAAAGTTATTTCCATCTCAGAAAGTGGCTTAGAAGAAGGTGTAGAGATAGGAGTGGAAAACAGAAATGTAAGGAAGCCAAAGGGGAATTTAAGATGAAACTCTGATATATGATATTCTTTCATGATTTTTATTTAATTGACATTTCAGTAATGTGTGATAAAGATATCTCTATATGGAATATTTGTAATTTCTGACCCCAATCAATCAGGGTATAGAGTTGAGCAAGAGGAGTAATAGTTTATTCCCTTCCCAAATGGGAAGGGAAAAGAGAATGGGAAAAGTTAGGGATTTATAGAACTGCTTAAGGAACATGAAGTTTGAATCTCTCCTGGAATCAACATTTCTAAAAATATCAGTACTCTGAGCTTTATGCTTAGTATCTTGTGGTTTTCCTATATATTATATGTATACATACATCTTCTGTTTTGTTTGTTTGTAATGTCACAAAGACGGGTAGGTGGGTAGCCATTTGTCTTCCCATGAATGTGGAGTCACTGCAAATTTCTAGGTGTCAGGAATGAAGCAGTTGGGTTCCTTTGTCCTTACTCTCTCTTATGTAGGCTACACTGAGACATGTATTCTTTGAGTAGCTTGAAGGGAAACCAGGTGGGCAAAAATGTGATTTGGTGACTAAACATTGCACTGTTTTGCAAGGACAAATTAAGTAAAAACTTAGAGCAGGTAATATACAAACATACGGATTCTCTCTCTACAACTGAACTTGTTGGAGGTGACTTTTAGAATAAAGGTGCAGATTGATAATTTAACAGTTTTTGGCTATTTTGCATTTTCCTTCTAAATTCCCTAAAATCCTGGCTTACCACTAATTTTTATGAAATTAGTTTGGAAATTAAAACCATTTACTTCTTTTTTCAAGCAGAAAATCTGAAGCATGTAGCATGTTATATTGCAAATAATACGTATCCATGAAATGCTTGTTAAATAAATGCCAAGCTGAACACTAAAATCTTGTGATTTTCCCCTGATTCTGGACGTGTTTATAAGAACACCATATATTTTTAATGGTAATTAACTTTTTCATGAAGCTTGTTCACATATATTCTCATAGCATTGTTATTTCTTCTCTTAGACTGGGATATTGAGATTCGCAAAGCTTGGGTGACATAATTTTAATTATTTTTCCATCATTCCATCATAAAAAATTTTCTAACCATTTCTAATGTTCTTCATTCCTTCCTGAAGATTCAAATTTCCATCAGCCTGAAGAACTTCCTTTAGCACTTTTCATAGTGCAAGGCTACTGTGATAAATTCTCTTTGTTCCTTTTGTCTGAAAATGTCTTCATTTTATTTCATTCTTGAAGGATATTTTAATTGGATCAAGAATTTTGAGTTTACAGTTATTTTTATTTCAGAACTTTAAATGCATTGTTCTGTTTTCTGGTTTGTTTGTGATGAGAAGTCACCTACCATTTGAATCATTGTTTCTTTGTATGTGATGCTTTTTCTAGATTTTTTTCTGTATCTGTGGTTTTTTAGCAGTTTAACTGTCATGTGATTAGTCATAGTTTTATTTGTATTCATCCTTCTTGGGACTCACCAAGCTTCTTGAACTTGTAAATTTATATCTTTCACTGAATTTGTGAAATTTTTGGCTCTTAATTTTTCACATATATTTTCTGTTCCATTCTTTCCTGTTTTCTAGAATTTCGGTTACCTTATGTTTGGTAACTGTTATTTTGATATTGTCCCATAGGTCCCTGTTCATTTTTTCCCAATGTTCTTACTCACTCTTCTTTTAAATTAGAGCAATTTTATTGATCTGTCTCTAAATTCACTGACTCTTTCCTTTGTCACCTCCATTCTGTTGTTAAGCCTGTCACAATTTTTTTTCAGATATTTTATTTTCCAGTTTTAAAATTTTCATCTGGTTCTTCTTAAAAAAAAGAAAGTTTTAGTTATCTGTTGACATTTCCTATCTTTTCATTTAATAAAAGCACATTTTTCTTTATGTGATTGAGCATAGTTACAATAGTTGCTTTAAAGTCCTTGTCTGAAAATTCCATCATCTGGGCCATCTCATGACTGCCTTCTTAGGATTGTCTTTTCTCTTGAGAATGGGTTACATTTCCCATATGTTTAGCACTTTTGGATTATATTCTGAAGATTATGAATGATTTGTTGTGAATACTCTGGATATTGTATATTTCCTTGAATAGAGTTGATTTCTTTTGTTATAGTAGGCAATTAACTGTCCTATAGCTGCAACTGCTGTTTCTTGGATGGCCATTTCAATCTCAGCTTAGTTGTTTTATCCTTGGCTGAGCTGCTTGGAGTCTGACCACACACTTGTGGTTCAGTCGCCAGAGATTTGGGAAGAGTTATACACAGAATTTAGAGCTCCCCATTTCTGGCTGTTTACTTCTTGAGATCCGGCCCTCATCCTAGAATCCATGAAAACAGGAAACTTACCCAGTGTTGTTTTCTTCTTTCAAGTGTTAACTTTCTTCCAGAATCTGCCTGCTCTTGGTTGTTCTCCAGTGTCTTCAGGTAGCTGGCTTCTTTTTGGTTTTGTTTTTGGATTTTGTCCAGAGTTTATAGTTGTTATCCGTGGGAGATTCAGTCTGCTAAGACCTTATTTGGCCATTTTAAATTATTTTTGAGCCTTTGATTATAGCCACATAGAACTAGGATTCTAAAAGCTAGCCCTCCTTTTTCAACTCAAAGCTGCCACACTGGTCAGTTATCCTTTAACTTGGTTGCTGTACACCAGTTCTTCTTAGGTGAGTGAAACAGTGAGAGGGTTTTACTGTAAACCATAAAATATATGTCAGTTTGGATCTGATTGTGGTGTTCAAGGTAAACATTCACCTTTCATGGACTTCTATTTTTTATGGACTTTTCTTAGAAGTCTAAATAGTTAAAAGCTTCTTCTGATACCCTCATGTTAAAACAGAGCAAAATTAGTTACCACAGACCATTATAATTATCTTTTTATAACAAAGTTAACTCCAAAGTTAGTATAATGGCTTATTTATTTCAAGTCATATTTGACATGAAAAATTTGTCAATCTAACAAAAGAACTGGGGCAATCTTGTAGACTTGGCTACAATGGGATCTGAACTATCTTAATGGATTCCAAACATGGGGAAGCCACACATAATCCTAGTTGAGTAACTTAAAAGCTGAAACATAATGTAAATCTGTTGGATTTTTCTTTTGTGTTTAATATTCTATTAGTTTAAAACTGTCAGAAGCATTTTTCATAGAGATATATTTTCATTTAACATAATTTTCAAACGTAGCTTGAAGCATATTACATGGTCGATCTTAAGCCTGTTTAAATGTTAGATATTTATTTACAGAGTCCGTAACATAGCCTAATAATATTGAGCAAAGATCAGATGTATGTAAACATTGGGTAATATCAATCTAAATTGAAAAAATTCCAATTTTATCAAAATCACCACTGGAAAACTTCTTTATTAAGTATTTCTTATAATAAACAGGTTGTGCTCTGTTATTTTGGAAGTGATTGTTGCTCTTTTCCTTTTCTCCTCTTTCTTTGTGTTTCTGATATTACTCACTTGAGAAGTTCTTTGAATGGGCATCATTGTTTTCAAAATTGAAGATTATATGAAAAGCACACCATTTCATGTAGTTTAAATAGTTTTGTAGTTTAAATTTGATGTTGATTAATTTGCTCCTCAGTGATTGAATCTTTCTTTTGCAATAACTTTAACTCAATCACTACTTATTCCACTATTGTATGCCTTTTTTTTTTTGTATGCCTTTTGAAATCAAAAGTTTAATCAAGAATTTTCATCAGCTGAAGATCTGTGTAACTGAAGTAGAATTTCCGCTTTGAATACATCTTTCTATATACAAGCTCACCTATCATGTAGGAAATATATTTCCTGAAATTATATTTTGACATTGTGCCTAGTGTATGATAAAACAAGTCTCTGTTCCAGTGAAAAATAGCTAAATCAAATTTTTTTGTTTGTTTCATTCTTAGGGTGATATTCAGACTCATTTATTCAAATGCATAAATAGTACTCTGCTTGGAAGTTTCAGTCAGTTAAACTGGTTGTTAGAGTGTTATTCTCTAAGGGTAGAAATGATTTCTTTCTTCTTCCAGTAATTATGTGCCTTACACATAGTAGGTGTTTAATCAGAATATGTTTAACTTATGTCTAGTGAGATGGAACAATCCTAAATAACTGTTCATTGGGGATATATAATTTTCACTTGAGAATTTATTGAATTCATTTCCTTTAACTTTAAGCTTTTTGGTTTTAGAATAATTAAATATTGATGGTTAGGCTATGATGAATAATATTGCTCCTTTATTTAAATGGAAGATTTAAAAAATGTTCTTATGCATTTTCCTAGTAAGTGGGGGAAAATCCCTGAAACTTTATATAAACTAATAAAATCCTTCTCATTCAGAATGCTATTTGAAATTGAAACTATTAAGGTAAGGATATTGGCACAAAGCATGCCATAAATGCCTATCAAGTTGAACTTTGTGGTTTTGAATGCATTATTAGTGTTGAGCTATCTTAGCTGCATCGTACACATTGGTGAACTTGAAGGATGATGATATTTACTCTTAAAAAAACTTTGAGAGAAGTGGTGGGCTGCAAATTATAAAACTCTGTGTATAAAAGCTCTTTCCTCTCTATGGACTTCAGCCTATTTTATATTTTGGGGGAAATATTTGCTTCATAATCTGTATATAAATGTATATACTTTTCATTGCTTGACATTTTCATATTTACAAGTCAATGAGAAATATCAGCATTTTCCCTCTATTCAACTGTCTTCTTTCTTCTGTCTAAATAAGGGTGTAATTGGAGATTGACAGACTCTGGTGGGTGGCATTTGCATTATGGTGCAATGGAAATCTCAAGACTGGTTAATTATATTTTCAGCCTACACTAGGAACTGCCACCCTCCTCTCTCTTTTTCCTTATTCTCATTCACTACCTTATAGTTAGTTATGTGCGGGGAATTGTGAGCTCTTTGAAAGCAAGGGTTGAGCTTTACTCATCTCAATGCCTAGCACCGGACCTGATACAAAAATGATTATTATATAAAATAAATCACCATAGTTGTGAAAGAAACAAGAAAGAAACAACAGTTGATAATGTTCATTGCCATTGACCAAACAAGTGAACTGATGTATAAAGTAATGATATCTGGGATCTTCCTTAGCAAGATTATGTAGGTCACTGGTCAGGAGGCAGAACCAGGACCCAGGGTTGGGAACCCATGCCAGATACCACCAATGTAAGCATTGTGCCATTCTGACTGCTGTCAGTTTATGAAAGTGGCCATTTTCTTTACAGAAACCAACAAATGTAAGCGAGCACACATTACCTTTGAGACCTGGATTACTCAGTGTGTTCAATGCATTAATTAAATTCTCCAGATGTTTTCACGATTGAGACAAAGAAATGAAAACTCTCCTAGTGTTAATGAAGTATGATAAGAAAAGATGTCTACAAACAGTGGTCAGTCTGTCTGTCTGTTGTTTGCTCTGCCTACAGTATTGAATCTGATTGTGATTTGGCTAATTTGAATCTAAGACTATTTGAGCCTTTTAGCTCTGTGTGTGGAATTTCAGCAGGGTTGAATTTTTCAGAATTATTCATGAAAAATCACATCACACTCAGTATTCTAGGACAAAAAGAGCAAGCTTATCAGGCAAGATTTAGTGCTATCTTTATACCAGCATCTTTAAGCAACACTAGCAAACTTGCGAAGTAGGTCTAAAATTATTGATATTAACACCAATAAAATTGTAAAGTAGGCACAATTGTAATAGTCTTTAAATAATATCAAGACATTTGCTTGATAGAAAACCAGACAAAGATGTCACAAAGAAAGAAAACTACAGGCCAATATCACTGATGAATGTAGATGCAAAAATCCTCAACAAAATACTAGCAAACAATCCAACAGCACATTAAAAGGATCATACACCATGATCAAATGGGGTTTATCTCAGGAATGCAAGGATTCTTCAATATATGTAAATAAATCAATGTGATACACCATATTAACAAACTGAAGGAGAAAAACCATATGATCATCTCAATAGATGCAGAAAAAGCTTTCGACAAAATTCAACACCGATTTATGATAAAAACCCTCCAGGAAGTAGGCATAGAGGGAACTTACCTCAACATAATAAAGGCCATATATGACAAACGCACAGCAAACATCGTCTTCAGTGGTGAAAAACTGAAACCATTTCCAGTAAGATCAGGAACAAGACAAGGTTGCCCACTCTCACCACTATTATTCAACATAGTTTTGGAATTTTTAGCCACAGCAATCAGAAAAGAAAAAGAAATAAGAGGAATCCAAATTGGAAAAGAAGAAGTAAAGCTGTCACTGTTGGCAGATGACATGATACTATACATAAAGAATCCTAAAGATGCTACCAGAAAACTACTAGAGCTAATCAATGAATTTGGTAAAGTAGCAGGGTACAACATTAATGCACAGAAATCTCTAGCATTCCTGTACACTAATGATGAAAAATCTGAAAGAGAAATTAAGGAAACACTTGCATTTACCATTGCAACAAAAAGAATAAAATATCTAGGAATAGACCTACCTAAGGAGACAAAATACCTGTATGCAGAAAATTATAAGACACTGATGAAAGAAATTAAAGATGATACAAATAGATGGAGAGATATACTATGTTCTTGGATTGGAAGAATCAACACTGTGAAAATGACTCTACTACCCAAAGCAATCTACAGATTCAGTGCAATCCCTATCAAATTACCACTGGCATTTTTCACAGAACTAGAACAAAAAATTTCACAATTTGTATGGAAACACAAAAGACCCCGAATAGCCAAAGCAATCTTGAGAAAGAAAAACGGAGCTGGAGGAATCAGGCTTCCGGACTTCAGACTATACTACAAAGCTACAGTAATCAAGACAGTATGGTACTGGCACAAAAACAGAAATATAGATCAATGGAACAGGATAGAAAGCCCAGAGATAAACTCACGCACGTATGGTCACCTTTTCTTTGATAAAGGAGGCAAGAATATACAGTGGAGAAAAGACAGCCTCTTCAATAAGTGGTGCTGGGAAAACTGGACAGCTACATGTAAGAGAATGAAATTAGAACACTCCCTAACACCATCTACAAAAATAAACTCAAAATGGATTAAAGACCTAAATGTAAGGCCAGACACTATCAAACTCTTAGAGGAAAACATAGGCAGAACACTCTATGACATAAATCACAGCAAGATCCTTTTTGACCTACCTGCTAGAGAAATGGAAATAAAAACAAAAATAAACAAATGGGATCTAATGAAACTTAAAAACTTTTGCTCAGCAAAGGAAACCATAAACAAGATGAAAAGACAACCCTCAGAATGGGAGAAAATATTTGCAAACGAATCAATGAACAAAGGATTAATCTCCCAAATATATAAACAGCTCATGCAGCTCAATATTAAAAAAACAAACAACACAATCCAAAAATGGGCAGAAGACCTACATAGACTTTTCTATTTAGTTTCTATGAAACTTCAAAGCTTTTGCACAGCAAAGGAAACCATAAACAAGACCAAAAGACAACCCTGAGAATGGGAGAAAATATTTGCAAATGAAGCAACTGACAAAGGATTAATCTCCAAAATTTACAAGCAGCTCATGCAGCTCAGTATCAAAAAAACAAACAACCCAATCCAAAAATGGGCAGAAGACCTAAGTAGACATTTCTCCAAAGAAGATATACAGATAGCCAACAAACACATGAAAGGATGTTCAACATCACTAATCATTAGAGAACTGCAAATCAAAACTACAATGAAGTATTACCTCACACCAGTCAGAATGGACATCATCAAAAAATCTAGAAACAATAAATGCTGGAGAGGGTGTGGAGAAAAGGGAACCCTCTTGCACTGTTGGTGAGAATATAAATTGATACAGCCACTATGGAGAACAGTATGGAGGTTCCTTAAAAAACTAAAAATAGAACTACCATACGACCCAGCAATCCCACTACTGGGCATATACCCTGAGAAAACCATAATTCAAAAAGAGTCATGTACCACAATGTTCATTGCAGCTCTATTTACAATAGCCAGGACATGGAAGCAACCTAAGTGTCCATCAACAGATGAATGGATAAAGAAGATGTGGCACATATATACAATGGAATATTACTCAGCCATAAAAAGAAATGAAATTGAGTTATTTATAGTGAGGTGGATGGACCAGAGTCTGTCATACAGAGTGACGTAAGTCAGAAAGAGAAAAACAAATACCATATGCTAACACATATATATGGAATCTAAAAAAAAAAAAAAGGTCATGAAGAACCTAGTGGCAAGACGGGACTAAAGACACAAACCTACTAGAGGATGGACTTGAGGATATAGGGAGGGGGAAGGGTAAACTGTGACAAACTGAGAGAATGCATGGACATATATACACTACCAAATGTAAAATAGATAGCTAGTGGGAAGCAGCCACATAGCACAGGGAGGTCAGCTTGGTGCTTTGTGACCACCTAGAGGGGTGGCATAGGGAGGGTGGGAGGGCGGGAGATGCAAGAGGGAAGAGATATGGGAACATGTGTATATGTATAACTGATTCACTTTGTTATAAAGCAGAAACAAACACACCATTGTAAAGCAATTATACTCCAATGAAGATGTTAAAAAAAAAATTTGTAGGGAGGGCAGGTAACTGTTTCCTTAGCTCTGCCTTTAGGTTTGGTCAGGAGTCCCCTTCTGACTGACCTAGTTTTGAAGCAGTAGTTCTTGACTGACGTTGTAAGATGCACTGATGGCAACTACTTCACAATCCTTGAAAATTACGTCCACTGTGAAAATGGACTTGCCATAAACAAGAATGTGTTGGTTCTCTTTAGAGAAGGAATTAGAAGTGCGAATGGTAAATGAAGCCCCTACCCCCCCCCCCCAATGATCAGACCATCTTAGTAGGATAGAGGGAGGGAAAAATGATGATCAGAATTATAGAATTGTGGAATTTTAGAGCTAGGAAATACCTCAGATGTGGATTAGTATAAATATGGGTAGTAGAGTTGATAGACTTTCAAACATTTCTGGTAATCAGAATCAATTCTACAATCTAATTGGTTCACTCTCAAGAATCTCTGAGCAGTATATCCTGACCCCTCTAATAATGTTTGGAGTAGTGTTCTATAGTATTTGTGGTATACCTTTAGTTATATTACGCTGGGACAGTTCATAAAGTAAAAGAGCTTTGTCCCATCTTTATTACAGGACAAATCCATCCCTAATTCTTCAATAACCTTTGAATTTCAGAGTGAGTTAATTGCTGCTGATGTCTTGGTCTAGGCAATGAGAGACAGTCCTGACACAGAAGAGGAACATGGAACAGTGGACAGAGGCAGTAAACCCAAGGTCTTAAAGATGATTTCCAGGGAAGTCTCAGGAAAGTTTTCTAAATTGTCTACTTCCACTATAGAGAAGACACGTGGGCATACGAAAACTAAATGAATTAGCCACCTTTCTGAAGCACACATCAGTAAGTTCTACTCTAAACCCCAGTCCTCTTATCTTTTTGTACTTGCTCTTGTCATGAATTCCTCATGATTCTTCTCATGAATGGAGTTGGTCTTTCTGTACTCCTCCACACCATTCATTTGATAGAACTCATAGGAATTAGCAATACAGTATCGAGTTGAAGTCAAATGTCTATCTTTTCCCTTTTCAAGTGTATATTTTGAGATCTGTCTTACCCTAAGACTGACGTGGCTACTTGGAATACAGGATTTTGAGCCGTGGTGCTGGGTGTCATGTGCAGCTCTTGCCAGGCATCTCTAAGTGGCCACGGTGCCATTATAAAATACATCGGTTTCACTTCTTACTGTGTGGCCAGCTCCAAAGAATGGATGGCATTTTGATGTATGGACTTGAAGTCTTCTATGACCTTTGTGAGTGATTTCTCAAAAATTTTTCTCTATGATCTGTAGTCAGAGTACCAATAGTTCAAGGCTTGACTTTCATGCTGGGAGTTGTCAGTAACCTGAGTATGCCCAAGGAAACGGTTTTTTTCCCCTTGAAAATAGTCTTCAGTTGTTTTTTTTTTTTTTTTCATTTAAATAATTCAGTTGAGGAAGATGGCAGCATGAATAAAAGACATGGACTAGTAACTTGTAATGAGAAGCTTAGGGAAACATGGACCCCCAGGCACATCTCTGCTCTGTGTTTCCTATAGGGCGGAGTGGCCTGTTATGGATAAAGGTAAATGGAGTTCTTCTACTTGACCCAAACACTGATTCCGTGGCTCACATCCTGCCAAGGTAGTTGCATAGTTGCTGTTTAAAATAAGTCACAGCCAAAGATGAACTCTGAGTGCTGTCTAAGTAGCAGCAAAAAAGACCTGGTCCTCCTCTGAAGGTCAAGTGCGGTTTTCCAATGTGTCAGCACAATGGGAACCCAAACACTTGGCCGGGAGAGACCTTGAAGATCTAAGGTTGTGACATGTGTATGGAGACTTGGCTTTGGTTATTGTCTGTTTGGACTGATCTAACACTGGGATGGAAAAAAAAAAAACCCACTCAATTTCTTCCCACCTTGGTCTCATTTTATTTGTACATTTATTTCTCTCTTCCTTAAGAAGATTTCTCCCTGGCTAATTTAAGACACACTGACTGTACTGAGCATGAATCTTTAATCGAAAGCAAAGCTCTTCAATGAAAGAATGGCTCGTTTGACTTCTGAATACCCTTTTGTACCTGTATTTCTAAACTTATCTAATTCCTATGAAGCCTTTCCATATGAATCCTTCTCGGGCAGATGAAAAGCTTGCGGAAACACCCAGGGTTGGCTTCACTTTTGCTTCCCCTATATAAATAGGATAGCCTTCCAATCCATGGGGCTGAAAAACATGATATGGCATTAACTTTCCTAAACGGGGGAGGGTAAGGCTGATGCTTTAAAAAAACTTTTTATGCCAACTAACCACTATGCAGCTGGACCAGGAAGCTTCCTGGCAGTACAACAGTCTGGAGGAGAAATGTGGTCACTGATCAATAAAACCCCAGTGTGGGGAAAATAACAGGAGGCCAGTTGTAACATTAGGAAATGGTCTTTTCAGCGTCTTTCTCATTTCTTCTAAGTCTGTGTGTTTGGTATGGCAGCTCTCTATTTCTCAGACAAAGCTCAGTGGAGAAACTGTTCTAATTGCTAATGGGACAAATTGCGGGTGCTCATAAAGAGAGATTCTGGTGACAGACAATTAAGTATCCAAGTATTTGAAAGTGTCAGGAGAGAAAATGACATCTTCACCTCACCAGGTTCATTTAAAAAGTTGTATTAGTGGTTTTTTTTTTTTTTTCTTTTACCCTCATTCATGTCAATGAGAAAAATCCAGAGAAACTGAAAAGAAAATCCCCCTCGACACCAGAATTTCCTTGCCCTTGACTTAGATAAAGAGGGTACAGAGAGGCTCCAGTGAAGTCACCAGTACTGGAGTCCCTACAACTCTTTCTTTCTAGGCCCGCCTGTAGTCTCTGCTGAGCAGTCTTTTCAGAGTAGGGTATTGTTTTTTTTTTATTCTGGGATAAGTGATGCTTTCTTCTGGAACTTCTTTTATGCAGTAAAAATGAATGTCTGTGTATGCCGGTGATTAGGGGCTGTACTCCAGAACAGTGCAGTGTTCACTTTAACAGTTGAAGGAGTCCTCAAAAATTCCAAATAAATAAAATCACTTGGCAGGGTGGGAGGGTGGTTGGGAATTTTAGATTGAAAGGGAATCCTTCTGTGATTTTTTTTTAGTAAAATATTGAATCTTTTTTTGAAGCAAATTAGCACATCCCAATTTATCCTGTGTAAATCTGGAATGCCACATGGAGACTTGACTTTAACTGGAACACGCCTTCACTAAGCTAGTTCAAAGCCAATTCCTCCCCTTCCCCCAGACAGAAAGGAAACTCCATGAAAGCAAAGTCCTTGCTGTTCATAATTCCGGACTGTTGATGCTTGAGAGCTTAGAGTAGTTACTCACAAAATGTTAAGTCAATGGGACAAATGAAGAGGCAGACAAGGAGCTGGTATTCTAAAACGTGATCAAAGAGAAAAAAAATCCAGGATTCCTTGTTAGTGCTAATATTTAAAAGAGGCCTCTTTGGGTTGAAATGGAAAGAATTTGGGGTCTTAACATAAGAGTACTGCTTTGTACTGAGTATTAATTTTACCCCAGTGCAGTTTCTCCAGACCAGTGGAATCCTTTCTACATTTATGTCGGCCACAAACAGAATCTACACAGAGGAAGGACCCGTAGCTGGCTACCCAGGGATGTTGGATCACACAATGTGGTTGGCTTCCTTTTTCTGTGTCAGGACATGGTTGTAAATTCATGCACAAGGCATGAACTGTCGACGTGTACATTTACAGCACTCCTCGTTCCATGCCATGACCTTGCCTCATGAACATTTAAGTGGGAACTGATACGGGGAGGGGGTGAAGGGAAGCACCATTAAATGGAAACACGGTCCTGCCGTATCTCTTACTTACAATGAAGCTAGAGACACTGGCACCCATAACATGACTCCCTTGTTCATGTTACACTCGGGGAAAACCAGAGCCACATGTTTGAGTGGCACCTTTTGAGCTCCTGTTTCCAAATTCAAACTGAGCTGACACGTGGTGTACACAATTTCAACTCAGGAGCAGATTTCACTTAATCCACAGGGCATCTGAGTTACATGAGTACAAAATGAGAAACAGACGTGACTGCAGGTGCTTTCTGCCCTGCTCTTGTGTAACTAACTCAAAGGTGTCTTTGATTTCAATAAGAAATTTGGCAGAGAGCTTGTCCATAAAGCACTTTAATTGCATTGGTTTTTGGTAAAAGGGCTTCACTCTCCTCCCACCTTGCTCTCACCACAAACATTCAAATACACATAAAACTCCCATTAGAAAGAGTAGAATGACTGTGTTAAAAATAAAATTTAAATTAAAGACCAACCTCAGTACCTCGTAAGTTTCCCATTTTCCTCGTAAATGACCATTGGTTTTGGTTTTCGTGCTTTGGATAATTACCCGATAGTTCATAATGGCTTCAAATGTATCATATAAATAATATGGCTTGTAAATATATTAACAAATAAATATTTAACCAATAAACCAAAACAACTTCAAAGAAGTCAGTCAACTCCAACAGGGACATAACACATTTTAAAAAATTGCCAAAATAAGGATTTGTTCAGTAGACCATAACCATTCACGGCTCAAGAAAGAGTATGCTACCTTTGTGCCTGGAAATGTTTCTAGCAAAGTCCTCAATTCCTAGACTAAAGGTTGTGTGTAATTGAAGCGAAGCTGCCCTACTATCGCCCCATGGTTTGGGAATCTTGGGAGAAACTTTTTGTGTATTCTCAAGGCTCAGCATTTAGAAGGTGCCTAAAAAATATGAAATGATAATGATGAATAAGACTCCATTTGGGGTCTGGGTGGGCTGAATACCATTTACAGCAAAGCGACCTATTTCGGCTGTCTATAGGAAGCAGAGAAACTCACCTTTTTAGCATAGGCTTGTTGACCTTGGGCAAGACATATTATATCTCTGGCCTTCAATTGCCTCATCTGCACAATGAGGGAATGGTCTGGATGATTATAACCAGGTCCCCACTAGTTAGAGTATGACTGTTTGGGAAGTTTGGGTTTTACTGTGCGCCTTAAGAATTTTCTACAGAATAATCTACAACAACTTAAATTTTTAATAGCCCGAAGCTGCTACACCTTTGTGGAAATTATTATAGGCATTTTTCTGACTTAGATACCCTGAGTCAGGGTTGTCTAAGTTTGGTTTCACAGGTTGTGCACTGCACAACTCCAGGGGGCACTATTCACAAAGATTATAAAGTGAATGCCCCCCTCTCCTTCAAGTTATGCAACGTTGCTTCTCTGCCTTAAATATACAATATATTTTCTTTCAGCCTAGTGAACAGATTCATGTTGTCAGATTTTCTTTTTTTTTAACACCTATGTTTGTCAGAATCCTGCCAGCTTCTTCCTTCAGACTCCTTTTCCGAGAAGACTCTTCCCCTGATTCTTTCCTAAGCCTTGATGAGAATGAAACTAACATCTAGTGAAAAGGTAATCATTCTCACTCAGATGGATTCTGCCCTAAAAGTGAGGGAGAAAAGTTCTAGAATTGGGGCACCAAACTATTTGTTGCCCCTTATCCGGCATTGTGCATGTAGGGTAGGATGGCATCAGACGGCAATAGAACCTATGGGTTTCAGGTGGCCTGGGGGCTGGGTAGCTCTATATTTTGTATGTTTCCAGTATAGAAAAGAATCAGAAATAGATGGCTGTTTCTTGAAACTCTGCCCAGTGGTTTGGCTAATGGGACTTTTCCACCTTGCATCGTGGAGTCCATTTGATCTTGAATTGGGGCTGATCACATCCTTAGGAAGGCTTCAGGCTTGGTGGCCTGGGGAAGGCACAAGTGGAATGCTAGCTGACTGCTCCTCTGCTCCCACACCGGGAAAGGACAAAGACTGCAGGGGTTTGCTCATGCCGGTTCTCTCCCTTGTGGGGAGCAGACCTAGGCTCTTTAAAAAAACATTATTGCTTAAAAATAACAAGTAGGAGCTGAAGTGCTTTTCAGCTAATGGATAAAAACTAGCTCTTTCTCACTGAAGTCAAATTAATATTTAAAGTCTGGATTCTGGGTTTTAAGATGTTCTCAGTATCTTAGTGGAGTTTTCATCACCTGCTACTGATGAGAGTAGCTTTGTACCTGTGTATCCCCGTCTAGAGCAGGCTTCGTTCTGCTGGCAGCACTCCAGCTCTGCGCACACGTTTCTAGGGTGTGCAGTGTGTGGGGGACAGAATTACCTTCTCCCGTCTGTCCAGACTGTTTAACTCAAATGATGAGATTATTTGATATTGACAGTTAGACCTGTCTTACCAGTCAGCCATATGCATCAGCTCCTAAGAAAAGATGAGCCCAATGCCTTGTAGTCCACATCATCAGAGCAATATTTAAGCTGAAACATGGAGCCTGAAACCTCTTCAACAACAGAATTCTGACTAGTTATCTCTTCTGAGGTTTATATGTGGCCCCTGACTAATCTATCAGTAATAGCAATAGAATTATTTACCCCAGAAATGATACTTTTTATTGAGACCTTACCTTATGTGATCACTAATCCCTACCCAGACCTGCAAGGTTTTGGATACTATTATCCCTGTTTTACAGGAGAAGATATTGAATCTCAAGAGGGAAGGCATTTGCTCAAGACAGGGTCAGGTTTCAAGGCCCAGTGTAAAGCCTGGCTCCATCCTTCAAGCCATGTTGCCATCCCTCTCTTCATCCCAGTTAGAAATGCAAGGCTTCCTGCCATCTCCTCCCATGTTATCCTCCCTTCTTGGCCCAGCGCATTCTCCAGTCTCAGGCCATCTTGTGGATATACTATTGACCTCTTCCCATTGCTCCTAAGATTCTTCCATCTTTCCACAGCATTCCTTTCCTTGGCCACTTTCTGGTTATGTGATCTTGAGGAAGTTATTTAGTTCTCTGGCCTAAAGTTTCCCCATCTATATAATGTTTACAGAATTATATACATCTCATTATAGGTTTTTTCACGGCTTAAATGTGATTATGTCTGTGACACCTTTGGCACAGTGCTTTACACATAAGGGACCCTGTATATACAGTAGGCACTCAAATCTTGTGGAATTGATGCCACATTCCAAGTCCTGCCACTTGGTGTCTCTCTCAGCTGTACCACTGTCCCTTTGCACTGCTCATGCACTAACTCGGATTATCATGACTTCGTGCTTCAATATATTGCAGCTGGCTCCTAATTTTTCCTCTTATATCAATTTTTACTTTTTTACAATCTATCCCATACATTTCTGAAAAGTTAATTTTACCAAAGCAAAGCTCAGACGCTATCACTTTTCTGCTGTGAAACTGTGAGTAACGCCAAATTGCCCATTGACTTAGGCAAACATGACGTAGTAATGGTCTAATTGACATGTCTAAATGTGTCTCTTCTCACTGCCTAAATGCACCCTCACTGATTAAAGTTTATCCTGGAGATATGATCATATCTGCCCTGCCGTCTCCCCTTTCAGAAGCTGCTACACCCAGAGCCCTTGCCAGACAACACACATGAACACAGCTGGTTTGACCAGAGTTGAGCCCCGATGTAAAGGCTGCCGGTTCATAAGCTGTTTAGTGATCTATAATGTTTGATCCAGCTCCAAAAGATGAACTGGTTTGGTTAGATTTTGTCTTGGGAATATCAACTAAAACCTAGGAAGAATTGTGCTGCTAACAGATGGAACTGAACCAAAAAGTCATGAGCAAGGCTGATAGGGGCATGGAAAACCAAAGCCCTGTGTAGATGAAGTAAAGGAGAAGCAAAAATGGTAAGCAGGCAGTGTTAGCATGGCTTAGCGCATGTTGGCCCTCAGTAAGTATTTGCTGAGGGAATGAATAAAGGCCAGTTGGAACAGGAAAGGAAGAAGCAGATACACAAGAGTATATGTTAATAGTGGCAATGGTGGACCAAAAGGAAGACCCCCTGGAGGGAGCCCTTCACAGCCATTTTGAATTCAGAGCCCCCCCTTCAGCTTTGGTTTCTGTGGGGTTCTACTATGGCTCCTGTTCTCGGATTGCAGAGACATTACACTTTGTCACTCCATATGTATCCTCCTCAAAATTCCCTTCATTTGAACTAGCTTGAGTGGATCTTTTGTTTCTAGTAAACCAAAAAGCAGGATTGAAACACCACTGAAATGGGAACTGAAAAGCAGAGATTCTACTTCTGGTTCTATTGCTATTTCTTAGTATCAGTCAATCAGTGTGTATTTATTGAGTGCCTGTTCTGAGTCTGGCAGTTTTTCAAGAGTGGGAGATGTGGTGGTGACCAAGAAAATCTGCTCTCTAGGTGTTTATATTCCATAAGGGTGATAGATGGTAAGAATGCAAACAAAGGAGTAAAATAGTTTCAGCCCTGGGTAAATGCTGTGCAGAAGATGGGAATGTGACAGACAGTGCCTGGGGGCTGCTCTAGCCGGTGATTGGTCTTCTGAGCCAAGACTAAAGGGATGAGAAAGTGGTAGCCATGCAAAGATCTGTGGGGCGAGCAATCGGAGCAGAAGGAATTACCGTGTAGAGACAGAGCCAGGAATGAGAATAATCTGTTCAAGGAACAAAGATGAGCGGTGTGACCAGATCGAGTGAAAAGGGAGATGGGGGGGATGGGTTGGCAGGGTTAGACTGTCTAGGGCCACGAAAGTAGGGTAAGAGTTTAGGTTTCATTTTAAGTGTCAGTAAGGGTGTGAGATGATGCACGTTTATGCATTATTAGAAAGATTATTTTGATTACTACATTGCACATCTACTGGAAAGAGAAAGAGTGGAAAGAGGGAGACCAGTTCAGAACTATTGAAATAGAATAGGCAGGAGCTGACTACAGTGTAAACCAGGGTTGTATTGGTGGCGATTATGGAAAAGAGTTGAATTAGTGATTTATTTTTGGAAATGGAACTAGTACCTCCATTTAGGACGAATGCTGACTTAGATATGGGGTGTGTAAAAAATGGAGAACTGAAGGATGATGGCAAGATTTTGGACCTGAGCAACTCTGGAAGAGTGGTGCAATATGTCAAGGAGAAGCCTTGGGGCAGGGGGAGAGGATGGGGAGAGGCCTGGGGTAGAAAAGTAACAGTTCTGTGGGGAGGTCTGGGCTGAGAGTTATTAATATGTGGTGGCATTTAAACTCATGGAACTTGTGGAGTTTTCTAAAGACAGAATGTGGGATAAAGAACAGAGGAGGGCTGAGGGCAGAGTTCTGGGCACTTGGGCTGACCTCAGGCTGGTCACTTCGTTTTTCTGGAGTTTAGTTTCCTCTTAAAATGAGAGACATGGACTAGATCTCTAAGCTGCCCTGTCACCTTAACATTCTTAAGTTCTATAAATGAAACAATAACAAATACATATATCATCTGAATCTGAACTTAAAATTATATACTGTCAAATTCAAACACATTCAACAATTGCTTCCCCGACAAAGCAGCAGCCTTCAATGAGGTCAGGCTGCCTTGGTTGTCAGAAGCTGATTATGTTCTCTGTTCAGGAAGCGGCATTTCAAGAAGAGATTGACTTTGCTTATGAAAAGTAACTGGTTTTGTGCTGAAACAGAAGGTCAAGGGGAAAATGGCACTAAAGGGGCAAAGGTTGCAGAAGGGTTGGAGACCCTTCCCACTTGTTAACTTGGGGCCTGGATTGCCTAATTATTTGAAAATGATTGGTGTTTCATCAAAGGAATCTTCCCAGTAAGAACAGCCTCTCCCTGACTACAGCACCATTTGTTGATCTGGTTCCTTGGCCTGTGTTAAACAAACAATAGGGAATTCACAGCAGATGAATTCCAGCTCAAAGGTGTCTGTTATGAAGGGAAAAGTTGCCGATAGGATGCACGCTTACTTGCCTCCTCACAGGGCAAACTCAAGCCCTTGCTTTGCCCTCTGCTAGGGCACATGCAGAGGGACTTAGCTGGGCACAGAGCATAACTTGTGGGTTGGGGAGTGAGGTTGAGAGGAGCAATTATTCTTGGGACTTGTGTGAAAACCAATAACACCAGGCCCTGACACTTAGCTATTACTCAGGGAGCCCAGGGTGCTTCATAAACATGGGATAATTTGTTCATGCCTCCAAATTTTCCCTGGAAGACAGCTCAGTGTTCACCTTTCCTCCTGCTTCTATGGCTGGGGAAGCCTGCTTAATCACAAAAGTAAGTTACTTCCAATCCCACCACAAATCAGTTACCAGTTGCAGGATGTGTAAGTCTCGACACAAGTGTTGTCATCCACCTTGCTCAGTATTTCCCAATTTAAGGAAAATAGTCCCAGTTACCTAGGAGATGTGGTATGACTTTGTAGATAGGCTAAAAGCATTTATGAGCTAAAAAATGTTCAGCTGTCACACTGATTTTCCACCCTAGCTAAGACTTACTGGAATTGCTTACATAGCTGAGCTAGAGTCACATGGTAGGTGACTTAGCATTGGGGTAAAGATGAGATGAAAACTATAAGGCATTTTTTTTGAGATTCACGTGCCCTCCACTTCAACATGGTGTAGCCCACTGATCCTCTTACCAAAAAAATCGGAGACCTACTCCTGGCCAGTTAAGTCAGGCTCTCTGGCGATGGGACTTGGGTGCCCATGGTCTTTAAATCTTCTCCAGGTGATTCTACTCTGCCGCCAGGGCTAAAAACCATAGGTGCAGCAGAAAGGACATGGATTCTCCTCTTGTTTGTTATAGGCATGTCAGTCAACTTCTCTGAACTTTGATTTCCTCATAAAATGAAGATAGTAACACTTACCTCATGAGGTTGTTGGGACGATCAGGGAAATTAAGTCAAATGAAGTACCTTATGGCAGGTACCTAGGGTTTACTCAAAAAACGTTACCACCCTGCTCTCCTTTACCTCAGCTGTTGTGGAAACAGTTTCCATCTACTGTGTAACTGGGATAGAGTTTTCTTCTTTTTTAAAAAATTGAGGTAACATATTGACATATTACATTATATTAGTTTCAGGGGTACCACATATTTGTATAAATTGTGAAATGATCACCACAATAAGTCTAGTTGAAGAGTATTCTATATGATAGAAATGTACTTCTATATCTCATTGCCAATTAAAAGACTAAAAAATGAAAGGACCAAAACCTCTAGCTTTGGGTTTAGTTGAAATTAGTCAGTAAAGCCAAACGAGTGGTTGGTGTTGTCAGGAAGCCTCACGTTCAGCCTCCGTAAAGCCAGGTTCTTTGTTTCCAACCGATTCTGAACGGTTCATTTCATCAAGTAGAAGCCAGGATGAAAGTCCACAGCAGAAGGGAGGTGCTCTCTATTAGATGGGCAGGGCCACCTGGTTTCCTGTATCCTGGGGGGCTCTCTGGGGAGAGTGGTCCAGGGTGGGTGAAGGGAAAATGGTGGCCCTTGTCTCTCAGAAGCTGGGTCTTAGCAGAGCCCAAACTCTAACCACAAGGAAGTGTAATCTGACTCCAGCCTGGCTTTTCTTTTGCTCAGTTCCATCCTCTACCCCTCAGTTACTGTGGTGCTGGTGCCTCTCCTTTCCTGGTCAGAGGAAACCTGTCTGTATGCCTACAGCCTGAGTAGCTCAGTTGTTTCTACTTGATAGCAAGGTTCTGCCTGGAAAGAAATAAAGCAGGGCCAGTGAAATGGCATTTCCACAAACCCTACTACCTTCCATTCAAAGGCCCGTGGCCTCTTAGGCTTTATCCAGGGGGATAATAGCCCAACCGCACACGTGTAGACATGGCTGTCTGGACAGATGCACAGGCTCCAGGCCTCCTCAGTCACATCTGGGATGAATGGTCAGTGTGGCAGCAAGGGCTGCAGTTGCAGTGCCCCACCCAGCCTCCCTCATTAGCTCAGGGGCCAGGGAAAGACTATGCCTCTACTCCTCTGCTCACAGAGGTGAGCAGCACTCAGAGAAAAGGAAAGCCTGTCTTGGGTGTGTTAGTGAGGGCCACTGTGTTCCATGGGTTATCCCAGCTCCATTTCCTCCTGGGCCTGCTATGGAAGGGCCCACCTCCACCCCCAGCTGGATTTAGTTTTGGGCAGGTGACTCAGTAGGCAGGAGACATTGCACCTTCATGCTCTGGCTTGGAGCCCCCAGAGCTTGGTGTGGGTTCCATGATCGTGCCTTGAGTTGCAGGGCACAGCTATAGTCAAGCTTCTCAAGCTGCAATTTCTATCATCTGTCCTTCTGTCTACCAAGTACAACACTGAGACAATTCCTCATCCCTCCATCCTTCATCCCTCCATCCTTCCCTCCATCCCTCCATCCTTCCCTCCATCCCTCCATCCTTCCCTCCATCCCTCCATCCCTCCATCCTTCCCTCCATCCCTCCATCCCTCCATCCTTCCATCCTTCCATCCTTCCATCCATCCCTCCATCGATCCAGCATTTACTGGGCATCTGCACTGTGCCTGGCACTGTGGAAGATGATGAAGGTCCATGGATGAGGAAGACAGAGCACTGCTGTCAAGAATCTCAGGGTTAGTGAATGTGATTGACAATGAACAAATATCGGTTGGTTAGTGGAATATCATCTGGTGAGACAAGAATGATCACAGTTAGGAACAGGATATGTTGAGGTTCTGAATTTTACAGCAGTAAACCTGGATAGAGGAGGTGGAGAAGGCACACCTCTAAGGATTTTCCTGAGTTTAATGGATGTCCTGGGACAGTGGGCTCAGCTGAGGGACTATCTGCTTTGGGAGGGACCCAGTGGGGACATGGGAGGATGGGGCTTGGCAGCATCTCCTGAGTGGAGGACTATTGTTGTCACCCCTCTTCCCACCCTAAAGAGAAGGTTGGGGAGTAGCAGCCGAGGGTTGTTCTCCTGTGTCTCATTACCCCATGCTGCCCTTTCAGGGAAAAAGCCTGGAGACCCATCCATCTCATTTTATTACTTTGGAAGGAGAGAAGCCACAAGTGTAGGGATGATGGCAGAGGCTGCTTTCAGGGTTATATTTAGAGATCAACTCCTACATTCAAATGGAATCCTAAGCAGGCTTTCAGGTGGGTGGAGCAATTGCTTGGCTGGACAATCTTCCTTTGGATACTGGAAACAGCTACCTAAACCTTGATGGAGGAGGATCTTTGGTTTATCAGCAGGAGGAAACCCGAGAAGGTATACTTTGTGAGCTTAAATAAGCCCCCAGCCTCCACTCCAGCTGGAGCAGATTAAAATTTGTGGACCCTTGGCATTTTCTGAGGAAATAGAATATTTTTTTCTCCCCAAAAGACAGGTCTCTGGTTTTGTTATGAGACAGTAAGATCTGAAAATAAAGACAGCCCTAAAATTCATTTTGATTGAAGACAAACTTGGTTTGATGCCTGTTTACAATGAACTTAGATAATTTTGCTTCATTATACAGTGTATTATGTTTGCATTGGGGGGTTCTGAAAATAAGTTACTTGCTTGAAGATATGACTAAGATACCACTTTTCATCATGGTTTGGGCTAGTTGTATTTCTCATGAGGATGAAAATATGAAATAAGGATGGATATGAAATGAGAGGCCAAGAAAGATGAGAGCCTTCACTTCCATTTTCCTTTGCAAGGAGCTCCAGAATAACCTACGTCCCTTTTCCCCTTCTATCTGTTACTTGGGACCATCTTCCTCTTTGGCCTAAACACTCTCAGCTCATACAGCCCCATTGCCCACCCTCTCATTAACACCTTTGTCGATTAGCACCATGCAGAAAAGTTGAATACCATGTTATTCATGTGCGGTGCTCTTCTTGTCGTGGCAGAGATTCTGCAGGAGAATATACAGAGAGGGAAATGCTTCCTGAGATCCACCATATCATTTAGTTTATAGCCTCAGCCAGGGATCTTGCAGCCCAATACTCCTTCCTTGAAGTCATCCTTGGGAGAGTTTCCGGTTACTGTACCCTAAAAGCGATTTTGCTGTCCACTTGAGCCCCTAATATACTCTCCATTCTGTTAAGCTGAATTTGGACAATAGCTATCAAGAACCAAAGATGATACAAAAGCCAGATGTTTCTGGCACATAGCTGGCTACAGATACCTTGCCTCTCCCCACATCCTTACTTCCTGTTTCCCTTCTGATCAATTTGTCAGAATTCATCTGCTGTTCCGTGATGGAGCTAACACTGCCAGTACCAATTCTTCCACATTGAATTATTTATTCATTAAGCAAACATTTAATCCAGTGCTGCCTGTGTATGGGGTACAAAGAAGGCAGACCTGGTTCTGTTTTCAAGAAGCCTCCAGTCTAGTGGGAATACAGATGTACAGAACTAGTCTGTCTTACAGGGGCTGATGTAGATGAACATATTGTGTGGGAACTTGGAGTAAAGCCAGTGTGAGTTGCCCAGGGGAGCTGAGGAAGTTTCTCAGTGGAAATGACTCTGAGGAATGAGGGATGATTAGGGATTTTCTAGGAAGATAAGAGTGGAGACAGCATTCTAGCAGAAAGAACAGCATGTACAAAAGCTCAGTGCCATGAAAGAGGATGGTAGTTTCTGGGACTGGTGAGTAACCCCATGTGGCTGGAGCCTAGTTTCTATAGGGAAAATGGCACAAGGGGTTTGTCCTCTAGGCCCAAGAAGATCCCCATAGGCTTACTTAGGAAGATCTATTTGTCCCATGGGTGATGGGAAACTTGAGGAATTTTGAAGAGGAATGATAGGAGCAGATTTTGATGTGATCTCAACAATAGGATATAGACTGATGAGAGGAGAACTGACATCCTCCTGTGGCTCTTTAGTGGATGCTATAGTGTGTCCCCCAATCCTAGACACTTGTCTCCCAGCTGTTGGGAGTATCGCCTGCTGATGTCTCACAACCAAGCCCCTCCCAGAAAACTGACTGAAGAGAGCTGCTTGCCCAAGACGAGAGGCCATATAAAGGCTTAGCTCCAGCTGGGACAACTCTGAAGGGCCATCCCCGCTCTGGAGTGCCCTGTGGGATCCACTGACACCCTTGTTGTGACCGTATCACAGCTCAACTCATCCTTCTGCCTAATTCTGCTTGCTTTACTCCCTCACTGGTGGTGTTCCCAAGAGCCCTGTCCAGTAAGCCGCCTACGGACAAATCTCCATCTCAGAGTTTATTTTGCAGGGACCTGAACCCCGCAACAGTCTTCCCCAGTCTGGAGAGTTGGTGGCCTGCTGCTCCTTTCTTGACTCACCTTTACTCCTTAAAGTCTTCATGGCAAAAGAACAGTGGTTGGGTATCTTGCACACCCTGTTTTGCAAGGTTTCTGATTCTCATTGGACACCAAAGTCTTTCTCTTAAGCACTTCTGAAGACTGGGGGGGAGAGCAGAGATGACCCTTCCCTGGCCAGCCCTTCTCTCCAGTGTGAGGGAAGAACAAATTTAGGTTCTTCCCATACATAAAGGGGAAACTTTGCTGCAGTGACCAATTGGATCTATGGTTTTGTGGGATTCTACTGGGAAATCATGACATGGTCTATTTGCTCAGCATCTGTCTCTGCTCTTAATGAATTCAAAGAGAATCTCTGACTTAACATTTACAAAAGGTCATAGAACTTAGAATTTAAAAAATAGGTAATAGTGAGAGACCTTCAAGATGGCAGAGGAGTAAGATGTGAAGATCACCTTCCTCCCCACAAATACATCAGAAATACATCTACATGTGGAACAACTCCTACAGAACACCTACTGAACGCTGGCAGAAGACCTCAGACTTCCCAAATGATATATATATATATTTCTATTTCTCTTTTTGTGAGTGTGTATGTGTATGCTTCTTTGTGTGATTTTGTCTGTATAGCTTTGCTTTTACCATTTGTCCTAGGGTTCGGTCTGTCCGTTTTTTTTTTAGTATAGTTTTTAGCGCTTGTTATCATTGATGGATTTGTTTTTTGGTTTGGTTGCTCTCTTCTTTCTTTCTTTTCATTACTTTTTAATTCTTTTTACTTTAATAACTTTTTTCTTTTCTTTCTTTCTTTCTTTTCTTCCTTCCTTCCTCCCTCCCTCCCTCCCTCCCTCCCTCCCTCCCTCCCTTCCTTCCTTCCTTCCTTTCTTTTCTCCCTTTTCTTCTGAGCTGTGTGGCTGACAGGTGTCAGGGCTGAGCCTCTGAGGTGGGACAGCTGAGTTAAGGACGGTGGTCCACCAGAGACCTCCTGGCTCCAGGTAATATCAAACGGCGAAAGCTCTCCCAGAGATCTCCATCTCAACATCAAGACCCAGCTCCACTCAACAACCAGCAAGCTACAGTGCTGGACACCCTATGCCAAACAACTAGCAAGAAAGGAACACAACCCCACCCATTAGAAGAGAGGCTGCCTAAAATCATAATAAGGTCACGGACACCCCAAAACACACCACTGGATGTGGTCCTGCCTGCCAGAAAGACAAGATCCAGGCTCATCCACCAGAACACAGCCACCAGTCCCCTACACCAGGAAGCCTACACAACCCACTGAACCAACCTTACCCACTGGGGGCAGACACCAAAAACAATGGGAACTACGAACCTGAAGCCTGCAAAAAGGAGACCCTAAACACAGTAAGTTAAGCAAAATGAGAGGACAGAGAAATACGCAGCAGATGAAGGAGCAAGGTAAAAACCCACCAGACCAAACAAATGAAGAGGAAATAGGCAGTCTACCAGGAAAAGAATTCAGAATAATGATAGTAAAGATGATTCAAAATCTTGGAAATAGAATGAAGAAAATACAGGAAACGTTTAACAAGGACCTAGAAGAACTAAAGAGCAAACAAACAATGATGAACAACACAATAAATGAAATGAAAAATTCTGTAGAAGGAATCAATAGCAGGATAACTGAGGCAGAAGAACAGATAAGTGACCTGGAAGATAAAATAATGGAAATAACTGCCACAGAGCCGAATAAAGAAAAAAGAATGAAAAGAATGGAGGACAGTCTCAGAGACCTCTGGGAAAACATTAAATGCACCAACATTCGAATTATAGGGGTCCCAGAAGAAGAAGAGAAAAAGAAAGGGGCCGAGAAAATATTTGAAGAGATTATAGTTGAAAACTTCCCTAAGATGGGAAAGGAAATAGTCAATCAAGTCCAGGAAGCACGGAGACTCCCATACAGGATAAATCCAAGGAGAAACACGCCAAGACACATATTAATCAAACTATCAAAAATTAAATACAAAGAAAAAATATTAAAGGCAGCAAGGGAAAACAACAAATAACATACAAGGGAATCCCCATAAGGTTAACAGCTGATCTTTCAGAAGAAACTCTGCAAGCCAGAAGGGAGTGGCAGGACATATTTAAAGTGGTGAAAGGGAAAAACCTACAACCAAGATTACTCTACCCAGCAAGGATCTCATTCAGATTCATTGGAGAAATTAAAAGCTTTACAGACAAGCAAAAGCTAAAAGAATTCAGCACCACCAAACCAGCTTTACAACAAATGCTAAAGGAACTTCTCTAGGCAGGAAACACAAGAGAAGGAAAAGACCTACAATAACGAACCCAAAACAATTAAGAAAATGGTAATAG
Source organism: Balaenoptera acutorostrata (assembly GCF_949987535.1). NCBI lineage: Eukaryota > Metazoa > Chordata > Mammalia > Artiodactyla > Balaenopteridae > Balaenoptera > Balaenoptera acutorostrata. The sequence continues at coordinate 58,341,317 of NC_080065.1, read as the reverse complement.
GAACATACATATTGATAATTACCTTAAATGTAAATGGATTAAATGCTCCAACCAAAAGATATAGACTGGCTGAATGGATACAAAAACAAGACCCGTATATACGCTGTCTACAAGAGACCCATTTCAGACCTAGGTACACATACAGACTGAAAATGAGGGGATGGAAAAAGATATTCCATGCAAATGGAAATCAAAAGAAAGATGGAGTAGCAATACTCATATCAGACAATATAGAATTTAAAATAAAGACCATTACAAGAGACAAAGAAGGACACTACATAATGATCAAGGGATCAATCCAAGAAGAAGATATAACAGCTGTAAATATTTATGCACCGAACATAGGAGCACCTCAATACATAAGGCAAATGCTAACAGCCATAAAAGAGGAAATCAACTGTAACACAATCATAGTAGGGGACTTTAACCACCCGCTTTCACCAATGGACAGATCATCCAAAATGAAAATAAGGAAACAAACTTTAAATGATACATTACACAGGAAGGACTTAATTGATATTTATAGGACTTTCCATCCAAAAACAACAGAATACACTTTCTTCTCAAGTGTTCATGGAACATTCTTCAGGATAGATCATATCTTGGGTCATAAATCAAGCCGTGGTAAATTTAAGAAAATTGAAATCGTATCCGGTAACTTTTCCGACCACAATGCTATGAGACTCGATATCAATTACAGGAGAAAATGTGTAAAAAATACAAACACATGGAGGCTAAACAATACACTACTAAATAACCAAGAGATCACTGAAGAAATCAAAGAGGAAATAAAAAACTACCTAGAAACGACAATGAAAACACGATGACCCAAAAGCTATGGGATGCAGCAAAAACAGTTCTAAGAAGGAAGTTTATAGCAATACAATCCTACCTCAAGAAACCAGAAATATCTCAAATAAACAACCTAACTTTACACCTAAAGCAATTAGAGAAAGAAGAACAAAAAACTCCTGAAGTTAGCAGAAGGAAAGAAATCATAAAGATCAGATAAAAAATAAATGAAGGAAACAATAGCAAAGACCATAAAACTAAAAGCTGTTTCTTTGAGAAGATAAACAAAATTGATAAACCGTTATCCAGAGTCATCAAGAAAAAAAGGGAGAAGACTCAAATCAATAGAATTAGAAATGAAAAAGGAGAAGTAACAACTGACATTGCAGAAATACAAAGTATTATGAGAAATTACTATAAGCAACTATACGCCAATAAAATGGACAACCTGGAAGAAATGGACAAATTCTTAGAAAAGCACAACCTTCTGAGACTGAACCAGGAAGAAATAGAAAATATAAACAGACAAATCACAAGCACTGAAATTGAAACTGTGATTAATAATCTTCCAACAAACAAAAGCCCAGGACCAGATGGCTTCACAGGCGAATTCTATCAAACATTTAGAGAAGAGCTAATACTTATCCTTCTCAAACTCTTCCAAAATATAGCAGAGGGAGGAACACTCCCAAACTCACTCTACGAGGCCACCATCACCCTGATACCAAAACCAGACAAAGATGTCACAAAGAAAGAAAACTACAGGCCAATATCACTGATGAACGAAGATGCAAAAATTCTCAACAAAATACTAGCAAACAGAATCCAACAGCACATTAAAAGGATCATACACCATGATCAAGAGGGGTTTATCCCAAGGATGCAAGGATTCTTCAATATACACAAATCAATTAATGTGATAAACCATATTAACAAATTGAAGGAGAAAAACCATATGCTCATTTCAATAGATGCAGAAAAAGCTTTTGACAAAATTCAACACCGATTTATGATAAAAAACCCTCCAGAAAGTAGGCATAGAGGGAACTTACCTCAACATGATAAAAGCCATATATGACAAACCCACAGCCAACATCGTCCTCAATGGTGAAAAACTGAAACCATTTCCACTAAGATCAGGAACAAGACAAGGTTGCCCACTCTCACCACTATTATTCAACATAGTTTTGGAAGTGTTAGCCACAGCAATCAGAGAAGAAAAAGAAATAAAAGGAATCCAAATCAGAAAAGAAGAAGTGAAGCTGTCACTGTTTGCATATGACATGATACTAACATAGAGAACCCTAAAGATGCTACCAGAAAACTACTAGAGCTAATCAATGAATTTGGTAAAGTAGCAGGGTACAAAATTAATGCACAGAAATCTCTTGCATTCCTATACACTAATGATGAAAAATCTGAAAGAGAAATTAAGGAAACACTCCCATTTACCATTGCAACAAAAAGAATAAAATATCCAGGAATAAACCTACCTAAGGAGACAAAATACCTGTATGCAGAAAACTATAAGACACTGATGAAAGAAATTAAAGATGATACCAACAGATGGAGAGATATACCATGTTCTTGGATTGGAAGAATCAACATTGTGAAAATGACTCTACTACCCAAAGCAATCTACAGATTCAATGCAATCCCCATCAAACTACCAATGGCATTTTTCACAGACCTAGAACAAAACATTTCACAATTTGTATGGAAACACAAAAGACCCTGAATAGCCAAAGCAATCTTGAGAAAGAAAAACGGAGCTGGAGGAATCAGGCTCCCAGACTTCAGACTATACTACAAAGCTACAGTAATCAAGACAGTATGGTACTGGCACAAAAACAGAAATATAGATCAATGGAACAGGATAGAAAGCCCAGAGATAAACCCATGCACAAATGGTCACCTTATCTTTGACAAAGGAGGCAAGAATATACAATGGAGAAAAGACAGCTTCTGCAGTAAGTGGTGCTGGGAAAACTGGACAGCTACATGTAAAAGAATGAAGTTAGAACACTCCCTAACACCATACACAAAAATAAACTCAAAATGGATTAAAGACCTAAATGTAAGGCCAGACACTATCAAACTCTTAGAGGAAAACATAGGCAGAACACTCTATGACATAAATCACAGCAAGATCCTTTTTGACCCACCTCCTAGAGAAATGGAAATAAAACCAAATATAAACAAATGGGACCTAATGAAACTTCAAAGCTTTTGCACAGCAAAGAAACCATAAACAAGACGAAAAGACAACCCTCAGGATGGAGAAAATATTTGCAAATGAAGCAACTGACAAAGGATTAATCTCCAAAATTTACAAGCAGCTCATGCAGCTCAATATCAAAAAAACAAACAATCCAATCCAAAGATGGTCGGAAGACCTAAATAGCCATTTCTCCAAAGAAGATATACAGATCGCCAACAAACACATGAAAGGATGTTCAACATCACTAATCATTAGAGAACTGCAAATCAAAACTACAATGAAGTATTACCTCACACTGGTCAGAATGGCCGTCATCAACAAATCTACAAACAATAAATGCTGGAAAGGGTGTGGAGAAATCGGAACCCTCTTGCACTCTTGGTGGGCATGTAAATTGATATAGCCACTATGGAGAACAGTATGGAGGTTCCTTAAAAAACTAAAAATAGAACTACCACACGACCCAGCAATGCCAGTACTGGGCATGTACCCTGAGAGAACCACAATTCAAAAAGAGTCATGTACCACAATGTTCATTGCAGCTCTATTTACAATAGCCAGGACATGGAAGCAACCTAAGTGTCCATCGACAGATGAATGGATAAAGAAGATGTGGCACATATATACAATGGAATATTACTCAGCCATAAAAAGGAATGAAATTGAGTTATTTGTAATGAGGTGGATGGAACTAGAGTCTGTCATAAAGAGTGAAGTAAGTCGGAAAGAGAAAAACAAATACTGTATGCTAACACATATACAAGGAATGTAAACAAAAAAATAGAATGGTTCTGAAGAACCTAGGGGCAGGACAGGAATAAAGACAGAGACCTACTAGAGAATGGACTTGACGACACGGGGAGGGGGAAGGTTAAGCTGTGACAAAGTGAAAGAGTGGCATGGACATATATACACTACCAAGTGTAGAATGGATGGCCGGTGGGAAGCAGCCACATAGCACAGGGAGATCAGCTCGGTGCTTTGTGACCACCTAGAGGGGTGGCATAGGGAGGATGGGAGGGAGATGCAAGAGGGAGTGGATATGGGGATATAGGTATATGTATAGCTGATTCACTTTGCTGTAAAGCAGAAACTAACACACCATTTGAAAGCAATTATACTCCAATAAAGATGTTAAAAATATAAGTAAATAAACATAATAAATAGGTAATAAACACATAGAGTACAAAGTTCATAAGGAAGAAAGTTTAAAAATATTTTTAGAATAAGTAATAAATGTGTATCTCAAAATATCCATAAGGTACAAAAGCATGAAAAGTAAGTATGCTAATACTTTTTCCTTCCCCTAATCCTTTCAGTATTTTCCTTTCTCCCCATCCGTATCCCCCACCCAAACAACCACTGAGACTAGTTTCTTAACAGTTTGTAAAGGCAAAGAATTTGTCTCTTCCATCCTTTCTGGTGAATTGATCTCCATCGACAAGGCCTCAGTGTGTAAAGGCTGGGAATCATGTGTGTTGTATAATTGAACTATTCTATTTCTCAGGCTGTAGCTAATTTATAGATTTTCTGTGTCAGAGAGGTCATTAAAAATGCCTATTTTGAGAAGCCTTTCCTAATTTCCCTCAGGAGATCTTTGCCCACCTTGAGAGGCTAAGCCTTTGTATTTCCATCTGAAGACATACTTTCCTTTTTAATGTTAAACATAGCTTTTACTTTTTTAATTATAAAATCATATTTCATATTAGGAAATGTAGATAAGCCATCCTATACCACCACCATCCAAAGATAAACACCTATACTTTGCTGTATATACTTCTAGAGAATTCTCATATATTTTTATACATAATCTTTTAAAAAGTGATATCACATTATAATAACAATTTTTCAGCTTATTCTACCTTAGTATACATTCTGTATTTTTCCATTTCTAGAAATCATTCCAACATTTATGTTAGAGCAACCTGGCAGCTGTTGTAAATAGACCCCATCATGCAATGGGCGCATACAGTAGAAGTTTAAGCCTTGCTTTTGTACCAGTCCTGAACATGAATAGGCCATGGGGGCAGCTTTCCTCCAAGTGAGCAACCAGAAACTCAGGCTGTCTGAGGCTCTGCCATCTTTAACACTTGACTTCTAGGGTTTTGTGATCTTGCCGTTCCAACCAGCCAGGAGGAAAGAGCATATAGGATCTCACAGGTGCAGCACTGGAAATGGTGTATTTTATTTCCATCTACTTTTTATTGAGCAGGACTCAGGCACATGGCCACACCTAATAGTAGAGGAAGTTGGGAAGTGTATCTAGCTGTGTATGCAGGAATAAGAGGAGGAATTTGGGCGAAAGCCTAGCAGTCTCTGTCACGTATTTATTAATATAGCTTGTCTGTGGTCTTGCCTATGCCTGGAAAGCTGAATCCATGTCTGATTCATGCCCATAACACTTTTTACAGTAACTGACACATAGCTGTCTCTGCTCTGTAGATATCTGCTGAATGAATGAGTGGAAACTACCTAATTCTATTGTCCAGGATTAATGAGAATCTATTCCTTTTGTTAAGGGGTAAACAAGAGACACTTCTCAGATCATGAAGGAAATGTGGAGTAGAAACTTGGCATCTGAGAAGGAAAAACTTTTTAAGGAAAAGACAGGGTCCTTAGCCTGGTCTAGGAATACAGGTGAAGGGAATATAAACTTCCCAGGAGCCAAGGAGGCTTCCGAGCAGAAATAGTCTGGACTTGCATGGTAAGGGAACTGCATGATTTCTTTCCAAAGCTGGATAAGGCAGATCTCTCTATAACCTTTATGGGTCTGAACTGTAATCCTTGATGTTTATGTAGTCTGTATCTTCATGACATGCTTATATTTATAGAAAAGAAGTTTTTTTTGGTAGGGTTGTTCCTGAGAAGACAGGTCTGAAGGTGCTGTGTTGAGGGCTCACTCTGAGAAATAGGAAAGGCCCTGCAGTGGAGGAAATGCCACAGGCTCCCAGGGGACTGGCAGTGGGACTCTGGGGTGGCACCCAGAGAGCAAGTGGTGAGGACAGGTGGTCTCCCGGCATTGCTGGGAGACGGCAGGTTCAGGACCTTCACTGATCAAACAAATGTCTGTTTTCCTACACAGTAGGTGATGCTGATAGGGATTCTGGGCAGCAGGTGGGGGCAGGAGAGGCTATGCCAGTTCTCCACGTGCCTTCTGCCCAGGAGAGCCTGGAAGGTCCGTGCTGTTTTGTTCCCCTTCTGCCAACCCCCAAAGCGTAGTGACTGGTGCCAAGGCAGCTGGCGAAGGAGGCTGAAGCCAGGCCCAGAATTCCCTTCTCACTCCAAGCCTGGGTTTTACTGTAATGTCAGGAGCCAGTGAGCTCGGTCCATGAGCTCCCCATTCTGACTTGGCCAGCCCTGCTCTCCACCTTTAATTTGGGAGATCATTAGGGAATAGTTGATTTCTCACCGTACAATCTGATCCCCCCAGTGTACTTACTCTTGGAAACTACCTACAGATTTGGGGCTTGCTTTCCTCTTCTCTGTAAGAGGGTAGCAGGAAGAATGCCCCCCCATGGATTCTCATGGCCATGGCTGTCCTGTTATGGGGTCAAGTGGCCATTGGCTCTCTTCCACAGTTGGCCTGGTTGGGGAGTGGACTGAGGGCTTTTGGGCATCCTGAACACTTTTTTCTTTTTTTTCTGCAGGATTAGACACAACCTACTGGGACACACAGGGCGCTGGAGGAAGGAGGAGGAGTAATGCTCAGCCCCTGCCCCACCATGCCTTCAGAAGCTGATGGCCAGCCAGCCAACATTTCGAGGCAGGCGCACATCCTTCGGGGCTTATGAATCCACCTTCTTGCCTCCTGCAAAGGGAAAGGGGATGATTGGGCCAGGTAATTTTATTATTGGATAGACCTTCTGGTCATTTAACATTTAACATTTTACAACTTACATGAAAATCAGCTTAACGTGTTGAAGGCTACTTGCTTGTTGAATGGAATTTTTAAATGGTGCAGCAGTTACTTTGGCTTCAGTAAAAGCTTGGAATGAAAAAAGTCAAGAGTATATATAGTTTCCTTTCAGTATCCCGAGTGGCACATGTAGTTATTAAGATTTAAAGCATTTTGGCCTTTAGATCATAAAATTCCTAGAGCTAAGGGGGAGAGGGTGGAGATGAAGGGACAAAGGAAAGGAAGGGGAAGGGGAAGAGGATTCTTGTAAATGTTCTTAGCTGATAAATAACGCTATCTTATAGGGCACTTGTCCATCTGAAACCTCGGAGCTCTTTGTGGGATCATACCATCAGTCCTCACACTGTCCCCCCTAGGAGATAAGAGAGGCACATGGCAATCGATATGAAATATGAAAGAAGAGGTTCTGAGGAGGGGCTGTCAGTTGTTTGCTATAATGTCACCAGGAAGTTTCTACACCATGAGTGTAGGGCCAAGTGTCCCAACCCCTGTTAGAATGCTTAGACTGCTCACATGGCTGTGCCCTGGGCTAAGTAAAAGGATGAAGGTCGCCATCTTGCTTTATGATCCATTGGGGGTGAGGGGAGGGCACTATTAAAGAACATGAAAAATCATTTAGGGTAGAAGTAGAAGCAGGCTCTTGGGATGGTCCAAATGACAGGTTTAACTGCCTCCATTTTAATTATGAAGTTATTTGTTTGGATATGGCTACCATTTGAAAGCCACAAAAAGCAACTGAGAGCACAAAAGTATTTACTGTAAAAAAATTCAGTGGAAAAGAAATGCAGCGCGGTGGGCTGGGGAAGGGACTATCATAACATTTCTTCTAACCCCTCCCCCAGCACTTACTCCCCACCCAATGAATCTCGTTAGTTGGTATATAAGGGGGAAATTGTAATTTAGTCATGGTTGAATGTATCCCATTTCCTTTTGGTATTTAGAGACTTTTTTTTTTCATAATTATGCTTTTGTGACGAGGGAGGTATTGGGATTCTCTGGGGTTTGGGAAGATCTTTGCTTTATCCTGAAAGCACCTGTCTATTCCCTCTGTGCAATGGTTTCTAATCCTGCCTAGGATGGAGAGATACAAAATGGGCTTCCAATTTCATGGTTGAAGTGAGAAGAGATAATATCAGCTCAGTTCCCTGCATAAAAATTATTTCTAATACAAATCTTCTAGAAGTTTGCCTTTGTGGCTGCAACATGGTCAGGAGGATGAGCTTGTGTATGTGTGTGTATGTAGTTTTCACTCATGTATATATATAAATAGATCATGGGGAGAAATTCTTAAATAACCCAAGAATTGGGCAGGATGCTCTATGTTATCAATGTGAGTGTGCAAGGTGATTCCTTTTAAGCGTTTTGTAGCATCCCTTGAGTTAGAATCATGGCAAGTGTCAGGTGTATCAGCCCTTGATGGGAGCAATATTTCAGGCATCTCTAGCAGCAGTTATTTCAAGACAATCGTCCCTGTATAGGCTCCGCACATTGATCTTTGGCATTTGCTGTGCTGTAATATCGAAGGAGCTGAGAGAGGAAAGGGTTAAGGAAAATAAATGGGGTCTGATGTGAACATCTTTCCTCCTTTTCAGCTTTTTAGAAGATAAATGTTTTAGATTTCAATCTGTGGTTCCCAGCAGCTCTCTGGGAACACTGCAGTCGGCCCACAAAAATCGCTACTGCTGAGCCAACCCTAGATAATGCCTCTCAGCAGGGATGACATAATGTGCTAAAAGAAGACTATGATGTAATGCCCATCTCAGAAGTCAGAGCCAATTTCCGTTACAAAGCCTTGGAGTGTAGCAGGAGGTAATGAGCTAGCATAAATTTGTGAAGCTCGGAAAACTTTTAGGTCTGATATTCTGATCTGCATGTTTAAAGGCAGAAGAAAAAAAAGAAATAGAATTCCTAGATCTGCTGGGCTTAAGAGTATCTGCTCAGCAAGAAGCTCTGCCCACTTCCAATCTGGACAGACTGGTGCCCCAGGCTGCCCAGATCACCTTGGCCCAAGGGGGAGATAATTGTCTGGGTCCATCATCTGCAGCAAGGTGGTGATGTAATGTGTAAGGCTAAATTTGTTTCTGCAGATGATGCTTGAGAAGCGGGTATGGTGTTTGAAGGAGATCGTGCCTTCCCTGGCATGTGGGGGTAACCAGGTTGGAAATGCCTAGGAGGAAGTCGGGGGAGGGGGTAAGGAGTGTTGAAGAAAGTCAGAATGACCTTGAAAACTGTGTTAGGTGCAACCTGCCCTGGTTTGGAGAAGTACGCTTGTGGGGTACCTGAAGCTCCCAGGTAACCTCCACAGCCTCACCTTAATGATGTATCCCGACCTCCTAGGGTGTCGCCTGCCTGGCAACCAGGGTCCAGCTCTTTGTTGTGTTTCATACAAATGTTGAAAACAGCCATAAATTCATCTAAGCAATGGCCTAGAGTCTCATAGGATATGGAAAGGAAAGCATGATCTTTGATTTAAAGGGCGTTCTATCCCATTCCCACTACAGTTTTCTTTTGGTTCATTCTTTCCTTCATTTTATTTTTAATGGCTCTGAGTGCTTCCATGAGGAACACATTTCTGTTTTGTTTGCCTTCCATGGTTTCTGTTGCTTATTCCTCACTGGGGGGCTTGATCCTGTAACCTGCCCTGCACACCATCAACTCCCTCTGGATGGAAGGACAGTAGTTTTGTGTGCCTTCTTGTTGCAGATCAGGCCACCAGTGCCACAGACCTGGTGACAGCGTTGGCAGAGAATTGCTGGCTTCACAAACTGAATGCTGTGTCTTTAAATAAGGAATGGACATCAGGAGCAGATGAAATTTTTCTGGTATAAGAAAATGAAATAAAACGGAAAACATAACATATAGGTTAAAGAAGAAATGCTCCTGTGACATGCCACCTGAAATGGGCATTGCTTTCTAGACCTTTCTGTGAAGTGCCAGCAAGTCTTTTAAGTGTATTCTTCCCTGTTGAAAGGAGAGTCGCCATCTCAGCCACTGGTGGTCATTTGCAGATGGATCACAGGTCAGATATCAATACTATTAATGATAATTTTTATCCAGTGTTTTCCAGTGTACAGCAGATGCTGTCCTAAACTCCTTGCATTAACTGTCTTGTTTAATTCTTAACCAGAACCCACCCTGTGGGGTAGGTCCACTTAGTATTATCACATCCATTTTACAAAGGAGGAAACTGAGGCTCAGAGGGTTTAAATAACTCACCAGGTTCCCAGCTAGTACGTGGCCCAGCTGGCACTGGCATCCCTCTTATCCTAGGACGCTGCAGGAGACATGCTTAACCACTGTGGAGCACTAGTGTACAGATGACACCAGGTTTAGGTAGAGATGGTTCCTGTCTTCAAGGTGAGGTATTCCACAGGGCAAATGAATGCCTTCATTGATAGTTGCACAAAGCAAAGGATTGTTATCTTTTCTTTCTGTATCTGCATCACTTGGCCCAGTGCTGGGTATGTACCATGTGCTCACTAAATATTTGCTAAGGTGGGCAGTGGGGGATGCAGAAGAAAGAGTGCATGAAAGAATAAAATCCAAATCAGATAGAGAGTGCTCTGAAAATGACAAGGAGTCAGGTTGCTTCTAGTTTATCAGTGAAGACTGCATGCAAAAGATGGTCTACAATGTGTCTATATTAGCAGCGAAATAAAGTGAAAGGGCTATTATTATTTGTCCCCAAATACTTTAGCCTCTGACTAGGTGACTGAGTCTGCTCAGTGAATAAGTGGTAGAAAAATGTTATGCACAGATGGCATTTGTATCAATAGAGGCCCCTCCATAGGCAAATTCTTACCAGTTCAATAATGTCAGTTTTTAAAAGGAATCTCTGATATACAAATGAATGGGGACAGGAGCATAGTTTGACTATAGGAAGGACATGGTAAAGCAGAATTACTGATTTGGATAGTCTCCTTTATTTTCAACAGCCATGGGTCCACCACTATATAGTTATTGTATTTACACAACAGCACAGAGATTATGAGACCTTCTCCCTCTTCTTTAGTCTGAGATATGTGACATCTGATGTTTGTTTATTCTCATCTTTCTAAACCATAAAAAGACATAGAAGGGACAATACAATTTAAAAAAAATCTCACAAATATCCTCAACCTACGGCAAGCAAAATCATTCAGTCAGCAAACATTGGGCAATGGTGAGACCATCTCAGTGGTAGGTTCAAAATCTCATGCTTTCAAGTATCTATTTGGCATGGAGGAATTTTGTTTTCACCACAAAAACCCTAGGAGATGCTCCTTCGACCTTCAAACCAAATCATTCCTGCCCTGTCTGCATCCTTAATGCCTAGTGAATCTGCCTCCTTTCTGTTCTCACAGCGAGTGCTCTTTACCTCTCATTTAGATCATCATAAGAAGCTGATCCTTCCTCCAGTGTCTTTCACTCCAATTCATTATGGCCCAAGTAATCTGCCTAAAGGCCAGTCCTCTGAAAAATTTTCAGTGTGTCTATCACCTAGAGAATTTAGACCAACCTTTCTATCTCATTCTTTTAGATACTCTGCAGTTTGGCTTCCACCAAAACTTTCCAGCTGTATATCCCTTCATTTATCTATCCTATGCTTTAGCCAAACTGGCCTACTTGTTGTCTCCCAAACAGATATTTTATTCTTGTGCCTTTGTGCAATTTCCTTTTTTCCAGGAAGGCCATTCCTCAGTGTCCTCTTACTGTTTAAGCCTTTTCTGTCCTTCAAGCCCCAGCTCAAGAGGCCACATCTTTGATGAAGATTTCTTGGCTCCTGCCTCCTGGAAATGACTTACTCTTTCTCTGGGCTCCCGTAATATTCAGGTCGAATCTCTCGGGGATCCTATCTGATTCCTCCCTGTGTTATAATTGTTAGTGTGAAATGTCACAATCTTAGACTTTTGCAACCAGGAGAAATATTTTTCTTCTTTTTAAATTCCTAGAGGCAAGAGTACATCTCCTGCATATTCACATCCCATGGAGTGTGCAGCAGATTCTTATCACATGGCAGATGTTCAGTAGATGACTGTCAAATGAATGAAATGAGCATTTAAAATCCACAGTTGCAATATTAACCATTGAGACATATATAGTCCCAAAGCTGGAAAATGGGGTTCACTTAGATATACTTGTCTCTGCTTCTTTTTGTCCCTTAGATATGGGTGACCAAGGATATTCAGTGAGACTTGCTGCTATTTGGTTTATCTGAGGAAGCCAAAAATAGTTGGGAAGAAAAGGGTGATGACAAGGAGATGACAGGAAGCCGCTGACTAGTTGACTTTCTTTTTTTCATCAAAAATTTTCACCCTTTACTTCTCTCTTTACTATCCCTTTCGTCTTCCTCCTGTTCTCCACACTTTTTGACTCATGGTAAGGACCATGAGTGATCAATACAGATTAGAAAGATAATACTAGATTTCTTGCTCCATGGAAACTTTCTGGTTCCACTGAATTATTATGTCCATTGAGGAAATTTAAGTCTTGCTTTCCCATTCTATAAAATGAAAGGGTGATAATGGATTAGCCCTGAGTTCCCTTATAGCATCAGAATTTGTTGAAATCTAGTAAGCGACAATGCTAGATATTTCCCCCCTCACTCAGGCTGTTGAGTTCTTGAGTAGAACATTGACATTGACATCTTCTTTGCTATAGATAGTTTTATGGAGGATGTTAAACCTTGAGTGGGCGAAAAGGATTTGAGCTGACTGGTACCGAAAACTCACAGGGCTAAAGAAATTCCCTTTAATGAATAATAGGGTAATGAAATTCCCCTGTAAAATTTGGCAAAGTCAAGAAAAGGGTGGGTATTACTGTGGTGAAACTTCTATGAACCAGAGGGTAGCTAATTGTAACTATTCTTTTTCTGGAAGCTGGTGTAGGCACACACATCCCTGAATCCAAGAAGAAAAGACTTTTTTTGTCCATGCTCAAGCACCTGTTAAAAGACCTGTCACTGAGCCTCTATCTGTGAATAGCTAGGACGAAGCTCCACCTCTGACATCCTTAAAGCATTTCCTTTGACGAAAGATCACAACCTCAGCCTCTCCAGGTTGACTTGAAGCCAGCTACTTCCTGCCCAAACCAAAATAACTATGAGCCAAGCCAAAGGATAAGACAGTTTGAATGGATCAGCAGAAAAGATGATAATGAGATGAGGATCATCAGGATGGTGTTGCTTCCACTGATGGTTCCCAGGTCTCCTGCCCATGTAGGGTAAATAGGGAGGGGAGAAGAGACCTCCCAGGAAATGCATGTGAATCATGAGCAGTCCCCCATGACTACCTGTGGACCCCCTCCTTCCAGGAATGAACTCACCAACTGACTTCAAAAAGAACTCAGCCCACGTCTGCCATTGACCACAGTCTTGTCACCAACACCTTATGATTAACTGAATCAAAAGCTTCCGACAGGTCTAAAATTAGCCTAGCTAAACATACCATTAAGGAGTCAGGGAGGAGTGTGAATGACCTTTCTTCAGCCCTGGTCTCCCAGATCCAGTCAGCTGTGGGAGCTCACTGGCGTGCTAAATTGAGCTTTTAGGTTCTTAAAATAAATGACCCTTTAGATGGATTTTTTTTTTTAATTGCCTGAAGGTGCATATTTTTAGAAAGTTTGGAAGCATTCTGTTCATCTATTTTAAATCATTTGAGTGTAAAAATGTGGCATTTTCACACTTTGGGATATTCAGGTCCCCTATTCCTTTTTTAAAAGTCTCTAATATTTTTATAAACCTTTCAAATTAGTTTATTTTAGGGCCAGATTTGATTTCCTCCCCATTTCTGAGGTAGGAATGTAACTTTATGAGGGAAAAGAAAATCACGGTAGTTTGTCATAAAGAAGTTATAAATATGTGGGAATACTATTCTCAGCATTATATTTCTGGTGGGGACTTAAGTACCCATGGAGAAGAGTGGCAAAGGCAGGGTCTGTGTTTTTACTGCTTTACACAAACCTTTAATGGTAAATTAAAGAAAAATGTTCATTCTCTTTATCCTTGCTACTCAAGGACATCCTTAGCCTCCATGTCTTTCCAAGTTCCAGGCATGAAAGACCCAGGGGAAGAAACTGAAGATGACATCGTGCCATTTCTGAACTCCTGCTTGACATGAGCCAGACTGTTTCAATTTCTTTACCTTCCAGCCCAAGTATTTTGGAATTTCATTTCTCTTCTCACTAAGCCAGCGTGTCCCAAAGTCTGTTTCCTAGAATACTGGGTCGGTAGGATGTTAATAGATATGACATGGAAAAGGAGTTTTGAGTTAAACAGATTTCTGTACTGCTGGGCTTCTTTCTCAGATTCCCTGGTGTGTGATGTGAATCTCTGAGAAGGGAATGTGTGGTGTGTAGTATTTCTCACGCTTATGTGCCTTGGTTGAACTTATTCTGCCCTCTCTCTCTTTCATTCTCTTCGTCTATTTATTAAACCAAGTATCTAGAAGACTGATGTTTTCAGAAGCACAATCTGGGAAGTAAAAGAGGATAATATTTGTAATTTCAAAATTTATATGTTCTTCAGTTGACTGGGCAGTGATCATCTAGAGTGGCTACTGGTATGGCCCAGCTCTCCCGCCACTGGGTGGTGGCCCTGGACCATCACTTGTCTTCTCTGAACCTCCATTTCTTAATGTATAAAATGAGAGGGCTGGGCCAGAGGATCCTTTGGACGATTATAGTGCCCCCTCCCCAAGTTCCAGCAAGGATGACAGTGACAGGGCTTGGCCACCCAGCCCCTCACCCACAGTTGGTTGGACTAGAGGTGGAATAGTGTTATCTGTTCAGGCGTGAATGATGTACTTTTGGCTTCTTCTATTTGAGATATTGTCAAAGAGTCATTAGTGGTCAGAGAACAGACCTAAGACATTTTAGGCTGAAGGAAATCCTTTAACAAAGGGCAGGCCTCTGAAAATGGGAGCTTGGCTAGAAAGTGGATCCTCAGCCATGATTTTAATATAGGCCTTATAGCCCAGCTAAGGTCATTTTCATGATTTTGAATTAAAGTGTGTCTGTGCTAATGCTGTAATTATAAACAGGCTCTATCAAGTCAAGGAGCATTTGCCCTTCAGTCATTGTATTTCAAGACACTGTCCACTTTTGACAAGTGAAAAATGTCTTTAGTTTGGAAGTCTACTACAGAAAAACATAGCTGTGATAGTTACATGTCATCTTCTCTCTGATCCTCCTACCTCACACCCAGAGCCTGCAATCAATGTTTGAAGAGCCCTGGACCGGAAGGAAAGCCTATGTTCTATGTAAAGACACACTAGACTCTAAACCCCACTGGGCTCCAGTTTCCTGATCTGTGAAGTGAGATCCTGATTGTACTGTCTCTTGGAAGCACACCTCCAGAGGCTTCTCTGTCCTTCTCCTGATCAAAACGTACCCGCCCCAGGGCCTTGCCCTCCGCTTTTCAAGCTGAGTCTTCAAACATCTGTGGTGGGTTAGGTGTTCATGGCTTCATTGCTCTCATGGGGACGTTGTTCTAGTTCTGTTGGCAGTAAGACATCCTTGCACACACTCTGCCATAGTTTGAAGGAATGCATTACTCCTGATGCAAACCACATGTTCTGAATGTGGCCATAGCGTTTTGGTGGCTTGGTGTATTTTGGAGCCATCTTCATTCATACTCCGCAGGCAGCTTCCTTTCGTCCAAGTCTGTTCATTCTCAATAACAGTATACAGAAGCCAGGGTAAAGCCTCTTATTTACACTCTATTTTCATCTTGGCTCAGACAAGTCGCATAGGATCAGAGTGGTGAATACGGCACCTGTCTGAGCATAGACGAATCGGGAAGAAGAGTCTCTTCCCCAGTAGACATCGTTGAGTGGCTGTCACAAGTCTATAGTTTGTCCTTTAGGTCTCTGAAGACAGGCTCTGCTGTACCAGTCCCTCCCACAGGCCCCTTCTCATAAATCAGCTCACCCTCTCTAAGCTCCTCCAGTGTAGACAGTAGATTGCGTGACCCGGCCCTCCTCAGGTGAGTGTTGAGTGGACCAGGAATAGGTATCTGATCCCAGAAGAATCATTCCCTAGGCTGGGTTGATCAATGATATTTTTTCTCTCAATAATTTGACCTAAGGATTACTTTCCTGTCTCCCATGCATTAGAGTTGGCTCCTTCTAAAAAAGCCTCATCTCAGTTATGCTTCTGCCTAACCTTCCTGTCATCCCCACCATTTTTCTTTTCCTAAAATTTGAGCTGAGAAATTCCTATGGGAATGACTTACCTGTTGGTTTCTTTCTCATGTATATGGAAGTTTGTCTGTTTGCTTATTAGTACATGATGGAGGAACAAACGGATGGATTTTCATCTTATTTGGAGAGTACATTTACATGGTCTGACTTAAAATATAGGCTGTGTAACGTCCATGAAATTCACCTTTTGGGGATGGATGAGGATAACTCAAAGAGGGACTTTTCTTCACAGACATTTTCCAAAATATCTGCAAGAGTTGATTTGCAATCAAGTTGCTTTTGGGCAGTTGGGTCTAGCTGATTTGAATGATGGAGTTTGATGTAGAGGTTGAGGTAGTTTGGGAACTAAAAGGGACTTGGGCATTTACGTGTTTCTCTCACTGGAGTCTGGAGTGTGGTATGGACCATCTTTGTGCACTCTTTTCCAGGGATGGTTTGGTTTTCTGCTGAAAATATTTGAATCACTTTAGGATTAAAGCCAGGTTGAAGAAGAAAAATAGAGAGAGAGAGAGAGAGAGAAGAGGTGGCTTCCTGCCTTTAGTCCCTGAGCAGTTAGGATCTTCCAAAGTAAAAGGGTATGAGACTCATTCACTGATGCTCAGTGCCTGAGAAACACCGAGAGACCAAACCACGTAGGACTGAGATGGAGGCTTGGGGGTGGCTCTCTGAAGTCTCAGGGACTGAGGGATGGGCTGCATGGCTGGATGTTCTGGCTACAGTGTCATGTCAGAGATCTGGGATTATGTTTGCGTTCAGCATTTTTTTTTTCTCAGCACGTTTCTCAGAAACTGTGGAAAGCAAATGCTTAGGCATATGGGCTGCTGTCAATGATAACAAATGAATTGTACACATTTTTTTTTTTCTAAATTCCTGGAAACTGAATGACCACATGGCTGGATATAAAATAACCCCTCCCTTATTTTAGATTTTCATGTGAGGTTTAAAAGATAATGGTGATACATCTTCAAGGAATTAGAATTTCGGGGGAAATCTTGATGGTGTATCCTGTGGCAGTTTCAATGACAATTTGCAACTTTTCTGTTGGTGTGGTACATCATTTATTCTGCAGTGAGCTGGATGTTGTTTTAAACACTATGAATTGCAAACTTCATAAACAGGAGAAAAGCAGAAGTAGTTAGAAGGGCCCCTTATAAAAGTCCATTTAGTTTGTATAAACAATTTAACATTTATGGAGCCTCCTTTGTTTGTAATTAAGAATAGTGGAAATGAAAATAACATTTAAAATAAAGCGACAGGATGACTTTATATACTAATAATATTCCCTCAAATCACATAAGGTAGGCATTATCGACATCTATGTTTTACTGATGATAATCAAAGAGATTAATTGACTTGCTCTAAATGACACTGCTGGTGGTGAAGTAGGGATTCAAGCCCAAGTCTTCCCCTACTATTTCTCATGTAATTCCGTAACCCAGCCCTGTGGTGTCTCCTTTTTACAGTTTATTTTTGGTGAAAAATGAACCTGCAGCAATAAATAAAACAAAGCAAAGCAATTTAAGTACCCAAGAGGAAAGGTGTACTGGCCAACTCTTGTCCCCCACCACACATCCTCTTGCCCTACCTTTTATTCCAGCCATTACCATGGAAACCAGCTACACCATCTATCTCCATCTTTGTGCCTCCAGGATTTTTTGACTTGGCAGTGTGGGCCACCTACTGGAACTCACTAGGCTGTTCTCATGCATGCGCAAGCCTGGAACGGCAATCCTTGACCAATGGAGGATGGTAGCCGGTCAATAAATGCTCCTTTCCTGGATGGCTGCTCCTACAAATCTCTGCAATATACCTTGCGTTATTTTTTTCTTCTTTCCTGTTTTGTTCTTTCCAGCTCTCAACTGTTTCCTGGATTGATCTCTGTAAATTAATGACCCATATTCAAGCCTTTATCTCAGGCTCTGTTTTCTGGGGGAAACCCAAGCTAAGACAAAAACTTTCTGCAAACATGAGCTTCAAGACTGCTCACTAATTACAGCAGACATTCATTGTTTCTGTCATTTGGTATTCACTCTTTCTTCTTCTTTTTTTATTGAATTATAGTTGATTTATAATGTTGTGTTAGTTTCAGATATATGGCACAGTGATTCAGTTTTATGTATGTATTTATATATAACTTTTTCAGATTCTTTTCCATTATAGGTTATTATAAAATATCTAGTATAATTCCCTATACAGTAGGTCCTTGTTGGTTATTTATTTTATATATAGTAGTGTGTATATGTTAATCTCAACCTTCTAATTTATCCCTTTCACCCCCTTCTCCTTTGGTAACCATAAGTTTGTTTTCTATGTCTGTGGGTCTATTTCTGTTTTATAAATAAGTTCCCTTGTATCAGTTTTTAGATTCCATATATAAGTGATACTATATGATCTTTGTCTTTCTCTGTCTGACTTACTTTACTTAGTATGATAATCTCTAGGTCCATCCATGTTGCTGCAAATGGCATTATTTTATTCTTTTTCATGGCTGAGTAATATTCCATTGTGTATATGTACCACATCCATTCTTCTGTCGATGGACATTTAGGTTGCTTCCATGTCTTGGCTATGGTAAATGATGCTGCAGTGAACATTGGGGTGCATGTATCTTTTCGAATTATAGTTTTCTCTGGATATATGCCCAGGAGTGGGATTGAAGGATCATATGGCAACTCTATTTTTAGTTTTCTGAGGAGCCTTCATATTGTTCTCCATAATGGCTCTACCAACTTACATTCCCACCAACAGTGTAGGAGGGTTCCTTTTTCTTCACACCCTTTCCAGCATTTATTATTTGTAGACTTTTTGATGATGGCCATTCTTCACTTTTTCTTCTTATGGTAACCATAGCTTGAATTCTTCTTTTTCTAACTCAGTCCATGTGGCTTTGGTGTACCTGATTCCATCCCCCGATCCACATGTTCCAGGTCATAGTCTAGGTTTGGAGGAGAACATGTGATCTAATCAGATGCTGTCAGACTTTTACTGGGGACAGAACTTGTGCCCCTATGTGCTGGGCTGGGACCCTGAGAGGCTGAGAGGTCTGTGCCACCAATGCCGTCATGTGGGACTGGAGACTGCGGAAGGCAGGACTAATTGAAGGAAAAAAAGCCGTGTCCTGATCATACTATTTGAGTCCTGGATCCATCTATGCACCAAACTAGATCCACCCCTGAACTGTTAGTAAGCCCATAAATTGCCCTTTAGCCAAGCTGCTCACTTGCAATGAAAGTGTCTCAACCATTCTCCAAATCTTCAGGACGTCTAGGTTCAGGCCTTGCCCTGTACATCCAGACGCATCTCAATTTCCATTGCACAAGTATCCTGCCAACAACAGGATTAAAGAAACTACCATGGGGAGATAGATTTTTTTCCTCATCCCATCCATCCAATCAGACTGAGATGTTCTGGGTGAAATAATCTGTGGCACAGTTTCAATCTTCCCTCACAGAGGAATGGCAGAGTCTCAATATCTTTGCTGATGAGATCATGGAAGCCATGGCTAAGATGGAGTCATTTCTGTCTTGATGAAAGGGGTGGGTTAGCTGTGTAGTGATGACTTTGGTGTGACTCACTTCTTCTGGGGCCCTCGTGTCCTCTTTCATTTTCTAGAATTGCTGTTTTTGAGGAATGCTCTGTACTAAGTTATATACTGAGTCTACACTAGGATAATGCATTCACAAGCATCGCTGGTGATGGTTTGGATAATCCAGGTTCTATCATCTGCAAGACTTTGCGCCTCAGATTTTACCTTCTTGTTCTCATTTATGCTTATTTCACTTTTGGAAATTCACAGCCTTCTTCCCTAATCTAAATCATTGTCTTCTGCAAACCAGTGTCTTCTGAGGAAGATTACTCAGATTTAGAAGAGTTTTACCAGAAAGACCTTTTCCTGTTCATTGCCCTCCACGTCTGCTTCTGCTTCTAGATGCCAGTGTATTTATAACCTACCTGATGGTGTGATGCAGATAAAGCCTTCCTAGGCAAGGGGATGAGGGCATCATGCCAGTCTTAAGGTGGCCCTAGTTTCTGAGCATAGAGGCAACCACTTAAATCTCTAGAGCTTGCGTGATTTCTCAACGGTTTCAAACTCCACATCAAAGCATCTCTGGCTTCTTAAAGGAACAGGAAACTCATAAGCTCACCTCATCTGTCAGCCATTCTTAAGGCTTTTTCTCCATAGGCTGAACAATTTTATAATTTTCTTGGTTGTCTGAGGTGTAGAAAACTCAAGAAGAGGTGCCCAGAGTTAGTCTGGGACAAATACAAGGGTGTAGGACAGACTTGCAAACAGAAGTACTGAGCTGAAAGGAGACACCAAACTAAAGAAAAGTTCTGTTCATCTAAGCAGGCTTTCTGACCAATGCCTTTTTCCCTGGGGACTTGATCTACCAGTATCCATCTGATCACATTCTCACTATTAGTTCTATCTTTTGAAGACAATGCTTTCCTTTGAAAAAGAAGTCTTTATCTCTGGCATCAGGGTTTTTGTTATATTTGCCAAGGGGCCCTGGGGCTCAATTTTAAGTACTGGGAGTGCTTATATGTTCCTTTGAGTTATTGTTAATTTTTTACTTCTAGGTAAAGAAGTGCGATGTGACTAGTTTTTTTGTTTTTAGAGTAAAGCTCTAGTTATAACTACCCTGCTTTTGCCTGTTGGTATAACTCAGTAGTCTACTTTTCAGCCAGGAGAATGGGGTCCTTCTGAGATAGAAGACAACTGAGCAACAGAAGGATGGAGGAAGGCACTTCTAGTTATACTGGTAGCCTTGGACTGACTGGTTGCTTCAACTGGCCTCCTGTAGGCACGTTGATGAGAGCCCCCAATAGAATCCTGCTCTATTTAGGATTGCCGTTGGGGACCCCATGCAGGGTCTGCTAGAGTTTCTTTTACCTCCTACTATACATAAACAAATTGAATTACACAATTATGACAAAAACATACCTCACCAGCACCATTGGGCATCCCTCAGGCATTTGGGGTTATAAATCAAGGTCTAGAGAGGGCACATCTGACCTCACAGAGCTGAGAACCTGGCTCAACACAGCTAGTTGTAGGGATTTCTTAGACACCTTGTTGCACGATTGTGAGGTTCATCACCAAGTCTTCCAATGGGCTTCTCTTGGTGGTCATTTTGTAAAGACTTTAAAGCTGATGGTTATTTATTAGTGAGCATCGCTCTGTGCAAGACACTATACTTAGCACCGCAAGATAATACAAAGAAGGATAAGAAAGGGTTCTTGCCTTCCACACATTTACAATCTTGCTTGGGAAGCCAGGGCACCCAACAGACAAAATTAAACAATGAAATACGTGTTTTGTAGGAACACAAGACTGCAGTCCTGGAGATGTTACAAGGTAGCTGGTGATTACTAATTAGGTTTACTCAATATAACTTACTTTTTTGATGATAAATAAGTACATCATTGTTGTTTTACATAACCTTAACATTCATCACCACCCAAAGACAGATGTAGATTTTGTTTCTGATGATGAATACCCTATGATTTATTTTGCAGCTCTGACATAGAAACTAAGATGCT
Source organism: Balaenoptera acutorostrata (assembly GCF_949987535.1). Lineage (NCBI taxonomy): Eukaryota > Metazoa > Chordata > Mammalia > Artiodactyla > Balaenopteridae > Balaenoptera > Balaenoptera acutorostrata. Next base: position 58,319,665 of record NC_080065.1, on the reverse strand, counting down.
GTTGTTATTTTATTTATCAAAACTAACAGTTGATGGAACTAGATTGGATATTGCTATGGCCCAGGAAAAGTTCTGAGCCGCTGAGAGTATACTGTTGCCTGTCTGAAGAAGTCAAAGAAGTAACATGTGGTGGGGGGAAAAAAAAAAAAGTTTCTGGAGTCAGACGGGACTAGGTTCACGTATAAGACTTATCTTGACAATTTGTGAGCTGTGTGACTTTGGGTAATTTACTTAATCTCTCTGATGTTCTGATTGCTCACTGGTAAAGCAGAGACAATATCTTTTTTGCAGGGATATTGAGGGGATACATGGTTTAATGCACATAACACACCTAGCATAATGGCACGATATGTGAAATTGGTAGGCACCCCATAATGATAGCCTTTAGACTGATGCAACTATACACATCTGAATAGCCTCTTCAGGTCACTTGAATCTTCCCATGGGATGACCAGGAATTGTGACATACGCTGAGGGCCCAGGGTAAGTTATGCTGGGCTCTATCTTGATTAGAGGTTGTGCAGTTTTAAATGCCAGGTATATAACAGTAATAATTTAAGAAGACATTATTGGTTTCAATAAATTTTTAAAAATCTAGAATTTGTTTTTACTAACTATTAATTCATAATTGGTAAAAATATTTTCTACACTTTTTTTTTTTTAACAAATGAGATCAAATGATGTCTTCTAAGATGAAAACTATAATATGGTTGATGTTGCTGGTAACAGTGTTTGAATAAGAACTATGGTTTGGTCACAGAAAAACTTGTCTATATCATACACTTGTCTAAATGCACACAAATGCATTTAGAGAAAGTAGTGGTTGTCAGGGTCAAAGGCATTTATATATGTACCATAGACAACTTTGTAAAAGGAAGTTGTTAGGATACTGTTACAGGCTGAATGATGTCCCCCCCCACCTCCAATGAAATTCTAACCCCCAGTATCTCAAAATGTATTTGGAGATGGGGTCTTTAAAGACGTAATTAAGGTAAAATGATGTCATCTGAATGGGCTCCAATCCAGTATGACTGTAATCCTTATAAGAAGAGGAAATTAGGACACAAACAGGTACGGAAGGAAGATGATGTGAGGACACAGGGAAGAAGACAGCTACCTACAAGCCAAGGAGAGTAGTCTGAGAAGAAACCAATCTTGCCAACATCTTGATCTAGGACTTCTAGCCTCCAGAATAGTGAGAAAATGTATTTCTATTGTTTAAACCACCTAGTCTGTGGTGTTTTGTAGTGGCAGGCCAAGCAAACAAACACAGAAACCAAGGTAGTCCTAGAGGATTGGGAGCTTATCTTTACCCTGTGGATAAAGGTGTGTGAAGGTAATAGAATAAATCAGTGCTACTCAAAGTGTGGTTCATGGACCAGTGAAAGTCAGCAAATAGTTTCTTTTTAGTCTGTGAGAAGCACATAAATTGAGAGAATAAATGTTTATAAATTACCAAAAAAAAAAAAAAAAATTGGGAGCTTATAACCTGGGGCCAGGATCATTCCATTTAGATCTGGCCACTATTTTTCTCAAGGGAAAAAACATAAAGAGGAGCTTGTGATTCCCTGAACCAGGTACTTATACTGCTAAGCCAAACCCAAAATGTGATATTCAATATGGAAGTCTGAGAATAGAGTACAAACTGGGTTTTAACTGATGTCATTTAAAATGTGTGAAAAATCAGCTTGACTAGCTGGAGGATTGAGAATTTGCCATTAAAATAAAGTTTGACAGTCTTAGTACTCAAAATTTGGTTTTGTAAACAACAGTGTAGAAATGTGATTAAGTTCTCAAGGTGAGCACCTAGGAAGATCTACATTTGAATCGAAACTGTAACACTTCTGAATGGTGTGGTTTTGGTCAAGTGACTTGAGCTCTTTAAGCTTCTGTTTCCTCCCATGGCACTTCCCATGGCTGTTACAAGGATTAAGTGAATTAGTAATGAGTTATTGTGTAAATGTACAATAAGTATGAACTGTTATTACGTTAATATTAAAGCACAAAGTTGTTTAAACAGTAACTTGCTAATAAGGAAGAAGTACATGTTTTTTGCAGGCAAACTGTGCAAGAATTCAAACTTACCTGCAGTGGTTTACACAAAGGGTAGCAAATACCATTGATGTGATTCCTTTCTAATTACTGCAATGGCTGGCGTGAAAACCCCGGTGGTTCTATACTCTCAAGTACGATAGTGAATTAGCTTACATCGAAATATCCTCATTGCTTAAAAGACTGTTCACTATGAGGGTAGGGCTACTTCTTTGGGTCAGGGTGGGCTGTGGTTCATCACAGTGTTCTTTATCGATTCTTTTGCACTGTTGGTGGTTTTCTCTTCTACGTACCTGTATATGTGTGTTAGAGGAGGTAGGATATGGTTAGTGGCTTATTTTTAGATCTCACGTAACTCTTAGCTGTGCCTCTGCTATTACAATTCCAGACACCATAGCTTCCCCAGTTACCCTTGCTTTGCTAGCTCCTTTTACATTTTATGGTAAACCAGTTGATCGTTGAGGCTGAAGAAAATAAAGCATGCAGAGCCAAAGGCTGAGAACTATATTTCTTTCACAAACCCTAAAGAGGAGGAGTGACTCAGGCCTGGGTGAGCCCAACGTTACCCAGGCCCTCTTAAAATAGGAATGTTCTTTTCCCCGAAGCTGTAGGGATTAGTGCTGTGGGCCTGGGAGTTCCTGAAATGAGCCCTCCCAGGGCACTTCCCCAGGGCACAGAGTGGGCCCCTGCCCCTTCCTGGAGGAGGGTGGGGACCCTCGATTCCCATGGACACCCTTCCTGCCACCTGCCATAGTTGAGTTTCCAGAAAGGAGAGGAGGGCAGATCCTGGGGGAGGCAGGGAGAAGAAAGCAGGGTTCCCAGGCAACAAAGCACCACACAGAAGCCTATGGCAGGTCCATGTAGCCCCAGGGGAATTGACGATAGCAGGGAAAATTGTCCTCCCTATGGTTCCAGGCATGGTGCTCAGTCACCCTTCACAAGCCCATCAAATCCTTTCTGAGGCAGATCCAGCCTGGGATGTTCTGTTACTTTCTCCAGAATGTTGTTTGAAGTTAAGAGCCTAAAATCATAAATAATGTTCCTTCTTGCTTTCTCCTTCCAGCGTGGAAAATCTTACAGCGTTTGTTTGTTTTTGGTTTTGGTGTTGTGTTATTTTGTTTTGTTTTGTTTTTGGTAAAAATGTTCACAGAAATTTGGGGGTTATTTCCAAACCAGGCTGATAATAAAGACATATCTTTTCTGGGAGTGCTGACCAGTGACCTCTTCAAGTCTGAAGGAAAATAGTCTGAAACATGTACCCCTGATGGGGAGAAGAAACCTGGAAAGCAGTAATGCCAAAGGGGAGCTGGGGTGATAGTGCCCAGACCCCGAGCAGCCAGACTGCAATGAGAGAAGGCAGCACGAAAGGCCAGACCTATTTTGGGACACGTACCCTGAGTCACGGAGTAACAGAGACCAGAGGTGACAGCTGGTCTCTTGGCTTCTCGGTGAACGAGCATCTGGAATATCACTTTGATTTTATAAAGCTCAGTTTAGGGGCATAGAACCCTAGGGAATTTGGAGAAGGGCAAGAAGGAATAGTTGGAGGTGAGGAGGACTTGGGGAATCTGATCAGAGGAAAGATTAAAGGAACCAAATATGGGTAGCTAATGGGGGGTTGGTAATGTCTACTAATTCACGACGCCCTAGAAGGCAAGAATTATTATAGTAGGAGATGTTAAAATTAGAAGATAAGAGATGGGAATTGAAAGGCTGAACAATATAAGAAAATGCTCTGGCCAACTGTATTAGCTTACACAATAGGGCTACCATTTCCAAAGGAATTTCAGTGTGTGTGTGTGTGTGTGTGTGTGAGGCCTTCATTACTTTAGATATCTGAAAGCAGATTTTTAGTACAGTGGTACCATAAGCTTCTCTGGATCAGAGACCATTGCAGCACAATGGTGTAATCTACAAAGCCTCAAGAGCAGAGTCCTATGTGAATATTTTATACTTTCATTGCTTGATCAAAGTGAATTATACCTGGGGTCACCTGAACTCTAAATTTGGCAAAAAGTGTCTGAATGCAGCTTCTAGAACCCACAGCCTTAGCAAAGTAACCTCAAAATGCTCCTCTAAAATGTAGGCTTCTTTCAAAAGATTTTGATTTGATTTCTTACAATCTATTCTGTGATGAGAAAAGGAATTCTATGAAGGCTAAGAAGTAAGGGGCTTAGACTTCACTTGGAGGAAGCATGGTCCTTCCATGGAGAATGGAGGGAGGCCCAGAGAGCGAAGTAGAAGGCAAGGACCACATTCTGGACAGGAACCCATCAATAAGTTTGATAGGTGAATCCTAAAGGATGCTGTGACATAGGCGGTTCCTGTTACAGGACTGGGGATCTGGTTAAGTGTTTGAAAGTCCATGGAAGACTGACTCTGCTAGCAGGGATTTTGATTTGGACTGAAACAAGCCTTCTTTTTGTTAATTCCAGTTTCAAAAACAAAAGTTTGCTGCTAGGTTTGGAGGACAGCTGGGAAAAGCCTCTGGACTTGGATTCATACAGGCCTTCTCAGACATCGGGGGCCTATAATGGGCCAGACATTTTTGCTGTCTATTTTTATTTATAAATAAGTCCTACCTCCCAGGTGCTGGAAAGCTAATCCAGGCTGACAGATTTCCTTACTTGACTGCCTTGGTTTTCAAGGCCTGTGTCACTGCTATTAATAGTAAACTCTATATTCTTAAAGAGCTTTTCTGTCTGCTCTGCCAGTCTTAGGGCAGACCTTGGTAAGAAAGATCAAGTTGGGGTTAGGCTGGAGGAAGACAGAAGCAATTAGAGGGACAGAGAGGCACCAAAAGAAGAAAAGCCAGGAATTTCTTGAGGGAAATTAACCTTAAGAGGACTTTGAAACTTTCCTTGATACATTCTTCTAGCAATTGGTTTTAGGGTTTACCTAATACAAGAATTAAGGAGCTCAACAGGACCCATGGGTAGATGGAAAATGCTTTCGATTACTAGATTAGTTGGCTTCTACCAGAAGGGAACTCAGAGATGGTCTTTGTTGAGTGAGCTTCTTTTCTGGCTCCCTTTTTCTTAAGCAAGGTTTGGCTTAAAACAGCAATATGTATCTTTTTGCTAGTCTCTTCCTTCGGTTTTCAAAGTGCATTGCATATTTTGGGAGAAATTCCAGTCAATTTTGGTATCTTTGTGTTTTGCTTGTTTATCCTACTGTGGCCCAAAGTCTCAAGCAAAGATTGCAAAGTGCCCCCAAACACTTTAGAAGCAAAACCTTTACTAATGGAATTCTGGGGAAATAGAATTTATGCTTAACTCCTAGTTAAACATAAAACCCCCTTTGCTTTAATCCTTGATGTTGAAATCCTTTCTAAAATGTTTACGTTTGCTTTTATGTCTGCACACAGTGCATGGATATGATCTAATCTCTCTCTGATGATTCAGCATCTTGCAGCCCCTCAGTTCTAAGTGTTTTATGGTTGGGGGAGAGGGTACAGAAGGTTGGAATGAGCCTAAGCCTTGGCTGAAAAGGCTCTTTTATCTAATTGCGTTTGAATCCTGGAGCCGACTGGCATTCAGTTCTAAAATCCTACAGACTCCAGCCCCAAATGCTGCAACTCCTTTAGCAGGACCAGAATAAATTGTCTGCTTCCATCTTATCTCCTCTTAGGAAAATTATGAAGCCCTGATAATGAAGACCAGGGCAAGAGCAGTGTCTGTAAGCAACACAAAAACCGGAGAGGAACTATTTCTCTGGGGCATGGCTGGGTGTGCCTGACTTTTAGGCCTGAGGCCATGTGCTCCTGAGTTTCTGCCTTGACATGCAAGAGACCTGGATGGGCCCATGAGGCACAGGGAAGCTTCTAGCTCTTTTCCAACACAAACAGCTGAGGAAGTGTAAATGTATTCATTTACGTGGGGTGGAGGAGTCATACTCCAGTCTGTCTTCCCTTTGAGTTCAAGGAAAAGTGCCAGGTTGGAAGACATAAATAGCCCATCCAAAGACAATTTTGAAAATCCCCTCTCTCTCACCCTTTCCATCCCAGCTGCCAGAGTGATGGTGGGTCACATGAGAAGGACAAGAACATGATAGGAGGTCAGTATTCCTATTAGCCTTGGCTTCTTTTGCTTGTTGTGACAGCGATGAGAGAACCCACTGCATTGAAACTTCTGCACCACCTTTTTCAGCTAAAGGATTTACAGCATTTATGAAGTAAATGGCCACATAAATTAGAGCTGCGTCAAGGACGACAGGAGTTAGTCAAGGGAGCCCCGTGGTGCCTTGCTCATCATGAATGATGTATAGAATGAGGTAATGCAACCAAAATTAAGTGAGAACTGCAGAGTCACTTTCCGCACAGCTGGGAGTGAAGCTTTTTGATGACCATACGATTTTTAAAAATGTCCTGGAGCATCAGAAGGCCTGAATTCTAGAAATGCATTGCCTTGCAACCTTATGTATGTCACAGGTATATCTGGCTTTCAAGGGAAGTAGGCTGTCTCCAAAGAGGAATGCCACAGATACTGACATTGGGAGGTTTGGGAAAGCCTTTCACTCCAATTGTTCCTTGGTCTCCATCTGTGGTCTGGGCCTTCCAGCCTAGAGAATCAGCATGATTGCTATTGGAAACCTGGGAGATGGGAAGGTGTGATTGGAGAGGATAAGAAGTGAAAGTCTGAAATGGGGCAGTATATCTTGAGGGAATTAATTGGCTAATGCAGAGTTTATAAAAAGAGCAGCCTCCCTGATCTACTTAGAAACAGAACTTTTACCTGCCTTGAGCTTTCCTTTACTTGAGGCTCTATTTCTAATGTTTATCATCAGCTGACTTTTCAGTCCCGTGGACTTTCCTTCTGAGGAAGGGAGTCAGGGAGACATGGGTTAGCCCCTGTTCTGGCTGTGTAGCCTTGGGTCTCATCTGCAAATAGAGAGAGACCATCTGCCACAAAATGTCGTTTTGAAAATTGATGTAATGTCAGTGGCCAAAAAATATCAATTCTCTCCTTCCCTCTATTTTCCCTCTCTCTTTTTCCTTTTCCTGTTGACTTTTCCCATTAATATTCTAGTAGATGTTTACCTTGAAGCTGATAAAACTTCTGCCTATAAAGTGGGCTCTGGGCCTGCTCTTTTTGGAAACTCTGCTTTAGCCAATTAGTTCCCTTTGGAGGAATATATTCAGAGGATTATGAGAGAGAGAGAAAAACCACTATTTAGGGAGTCATTTTGAGTGCATAGAAGGATTAAGAAAGGGGTAAGAAAGAAGGCATTTTATTCACCATGGGTAAAAAAGGAACACGATTCTTATAATCCAGTTGTTTTCTACAGTGTCCTGAGCATTAGCAAGAAACAGTGTGAAAGACAAGAAATAAGATTTTCTATGGACCTGTGTTTGTTTGACATTTGATTTTGTTCTGTCTACATTATTTGGGAAACTTCCAAGCTGAGAAATGTTTGCAAGAAAGCTATTCCCTGGGGTTCCTGCAGAAGCAGACACAAAACAGATATAGTGGGATGAACCCTTAATCCGGGTCTCTCAGGAGTCCCACAGATAAATACCTGCTGAACATGAGCTCATGATATATAGTGGTAAAATACACAAGAAGACAAGCTACCATGAATGTACAGTAGTAGATTTTAAAAAAGCACATTAGAATTAGATAGTTTCCAATAATTTTAGATAGTGGAGTTATTGGGTAGAAGCTATGAAACTAATGTTTTAAGTAATTAAAGACACATAATAGGGAATTTAAAATATGAGGAAAGAACAAACTATTATAAAAAATAATTTTAAAAAAAGAAAAGGCAAATTTGAAAGAACTTACTAGAACTTCCAGAAGGGAATGTAATTGAATGCAATTGAAGTGAGGATTAGTAAGTGGAAAGTAGATCTAATAAAATTATCTGGAAACTAGCACTGAGAGATAAAGTGATGGAAAATATATAAAACAGGTGAAAATACATGTAGAACAGAATTAAAAGGTTTATATATGTTAATCATAGTTCCTGAAGGAAAGAATAAAGGAAGTAGGGGAAAAGCAATTCTTTTTTTGAATTTTATTTTTTTTAATACAGCAGGTTCTTATTAGTTATCTATTTTATACTATTAGTGTATATATGTCAATCCCAATCTCCAGTTCATCCCACCCCCACCCCCGCTTTCCACCCTTGGTGTCCATATGTTTGTTCTCTACATCTGTGTGTCTATTTCTGCCTTGCAAAGCGGTTCATCTGTACCATTTTTCTAGATTCAACATATGTATTAATATATGATATTTGTTTTTCTCCTTCTGACTTACTTCACTCTGTATGACAGTCTCTAGGTCCATCCATGTCTCTACAAATGACCCAATTTCATTCCTTTTTATGTCTGAGTAATATTCCATTGTATATATGTACCACATCTTCTTTATCCATTCGTCTGTCAATGGGCATTTAGATTGCTTCCATGGCTATTGAAAATAGTGCTGCAGTGAACATTGGGGTGCATGCATCTTTTTGAAATATGGATTTCTCTGGGTAATATGCCCAGTAGTGGGATTGCTGGGTCATATGGTAGTTCTATTTTCAGTTTTTTAAGGAACATCCATACTGTTCTCCATAGTGGCTGTATCAATTTACATTCCCACCAAGAGTGCAAGAGGGTTCCATTTTCTCCACACCCTCTCCAGCATTTGTTGTTGGTAGATTTTCTGATGATGGCCATTCTGACCGGTGTGAGGTGATACTTCATTGTAGTTTTGATTTGCATTTCTCTAATAATTAGTGATGTTGAGCAGCTTTTCATGTGCTTCTTGGCCATCTGTATGTCTTCTTTGGAGAAATGTCTATTTAGGTCTTCTGCCCATTTTTTGATTGGGTTATTTGTTTTTTTAATATTGAGCTGCATGAGTTGTTTATATATTTTGGAGATTAATCCTTTGTCCATTGATTTGTTTGCAAATATTTTTCTCCCATTCTGAGGGTTGTCTTTTCGTCTTGTTTATAACTTCCTTTGCTGTGCGAAAGCTTTTGTTTCGTTAGGTCCCATTTGTTTATTTTTGTTTTTATTTCCATTACTCTAGGAGATGGGTCAAAAAAGGTCTTGCTGTGATTTGTGTCAATGAGTGTTCTTTGTATGTTTTTCTCTAAGAGTTTTATAGTGTCTGGTCTTATATTTAGATCTTTAATCCATTTGGAGTTTATTTTTGTATGGTGTTAGGGAGTGTTCTAATTTCATTCTTTTACATGTGGGGAGAAAAGCAATTCTTGAAGAGATAATGACTAAGAATTTTCCAGAGTTGGGACTTTCTTGGTAGTCCGGGGGTAAGACTCCATGCTCCCAATGCAGGGGGCCTGGGTTCAATCCCTGGTTGGGGAACTAGATCCCACATGCATGCTGCAAATAAGAGCCCGCATGCTGCAACTAATGATCCCGCATGCTGCAACTAAGACCCGGAGCAGCCAAAATACACTAGACTTAGTGAAATGAAATCTAAGAACTCAAAAGACAAAGAGGAAGTCTTAGAAACAGTAAAAAAGAAACAGTATATTATTTACAAGAACTGACAACAGACTTTTCAAGAGCAAAAAGAAGAACAATATTTTCAACAGGCATATGTCCATGGAAACTCTATTTTCTTGTTTTTCAAGCAGTATCTTGATAATGCTCAGGACACTGTAGAAAACAAGTGGATTATAAGAATCTTGCTCTTTTTTTACCCCTGGTGGATAAAATGCCCTCTTTCTTTCCCCCTTCCTAATTCTCATATTCACCCAATGTGATTCCCTAAATAGTGTTCCCCTCCCCACTCTGGTAATCCTCAGAATATATTCTTCCAAAGGGAGCTAATTGGCTAAAGGGTAAAGATAAAATTTTGCTATTACACCCCCATTTTTGAATGATCATTTGGCTGAACATCAGATTATTCAGTAATATATTAAATTCAGAAATTAGGAGTGAGAAGCAAGAAGGAATGATGAACACATAAGTTAGTAAACATGAGATAAATCTAAATTAGTATTGACTCTACAAAATAACAATGTCAACAATGGCATGATTTAGAGGTAAAAAGACAAGGAAAATTAAAAGCTGTACACAAGTAATATGCCAGACAGGAAGGCACTGATTGGATTTAAAGTATTCTAAGTTCTTGTATTGTTTAGGAGGAAGATAGAGATATAGATTAAACATAAACTTTGTTAAGGTAGGTATGCACATTAAAACTTCAGAATAACCACTAAAAAAAAGAAGAAGAAGAAGAAATATATAACTTCCAAACAAGGAGAGAAGGGGGAAAAAAATAAAGAAAATTCATTTAATGCATTAGAACCCAAAATAGGAGATAAATATAACTTAGAGTAAATAGGAAACACAAAATAAAATGGTAGTAATCTATTCAAATATGTCGGTAGTCACAACAAATGTACATGGACTAACTCTCCTGTTAAAAGATCAAGGTTATCATATTGAATTGAAAAGAAAAGCAAAACAAAAGCCAGAAACATATCTATTACATAAAGACCCCAAAGTTAAAAGTGAAAGCATGACAAAAGATACACCAGACATATTTTAATCAAAAGAAAGCTTATAGGGACTTCCCTGGTGGCGCAGTGGTTGAGAATCCACCTGCCAATGCAGGGGACATGGGTTCGAACCCTGGTCTGGGAAGATCCCACATGCCGCAGAGCAACTAAGCCCATGCCCCACAACTACTGAGCCTGTGCTCTAGAGCCCACGAGCCACAACAGCTGAGCCGAAGTGCCACAACTACTGAAGCCTGCATGCCCTAGATCCCGCCCGCTGCAACTACTGAGCCTACGTGCCGCAGCTACTGAAGCCCGCGTGCCTGGAGCCCATGCTCCACAACAAGAGAAGCCACTGCAATGAGAAGCCCATGCACCGCAATAAAGAGTAGCCCCACTCGCTGCAACTAGAGAAAGCCTGTGCACAGCAACAAAGACCCAACGCAGCCAATAAATAAATAATCAAATAAAATAAATTTAAAAAACCAGAAAGCTGATATAGCTAAATTAAAATCATACAAAGTAGTGTTTATCTCTTAGAGGTAAAGATGATCCTTAAATAAGGAAAAAAGAAACAGTATGCTAGGAAAATACAAATTCTTTTCAAGGACTCATGGGGCATTTAAAAAAACTCATGTACCATTACAGAGAAAGTCTTGGTAAATACAGTAAATACCAAAAAAACATATATACAACAAGTTCTCTGACCACAGTGGGATTAAATGAGAAAACAATAGGTAGAAATTTTAAAAACCCAATATTTTTGGAAATTAAAAATGACTTTATTACTAGATAAATAATGAATAACAATGGAGACAAAATTTATAATTAAACAATAATGAAAATGTCACAGATAAAAGTAGTGTGATAGAGCTAAAATGCTACTTAGAGTTTAATTGGCAGCCTTAACTGCTTCCATTGTAAGTGAAGAAAATCAGGATTTAATGAATTAAGAATCTAGTAACAGAACAGAATAACTCACAAGAATTAAAAGGAAGGAAAATATGAGACGGGGAACGTAAACTAATAAAATCGAATGCTATGGACTTATATATACTACCAAATGTAAAATAGATAGCTGGTGGGAAGCAGCCGCATAGCACAGGGAGATCAGCTTGGTGCTTTGTGACCACCTAGAGGGGTGGGATAGGGAGGGTGGGAGGGAGACGCAAGAGGGAGGAGATATGGGGATATATGTATATGTATAGCTGATTCACTTTGTTATAAAGCAGAAACTAACACACCATTGTAAAGCAATTATACTCCAATAAAGATGTTAAGAAAAAAAAATCGAATGCTTTTAAACTAGGAAAGTTCAACAAAATCTAAGAACTGACCGTCTTATTTTCCTTTATGCATTCTGTCCCTAGGAAGGTAGGATGATTTACCTAATTAGTACATTTGAGAGGAATAAGCTGAGCTTACTGACCTCAGCTCTGCCCTTCTTTCCGGGCAAATGCATCTGGAGAAAGCATATGTTTCCCTCTGCTCCCTTGTGTCATAGACTTTATCCAGGCAGCCCTTTCAGGGTATTCTGCTTAGTCAGTCAGTCAGTCAGTCAGTCAGTCAAATTCTGGCTCTCATATTAAGATACAACCTCCCACCTAAACTTTATCAGTAATAAAGTTACTCCTTTATTGGATTTCTCAATTTGTTCATAACCTGGGCAGGAAAGAGGGAAAGCACAAATAAAATTTTTTAGGAATGAATAAGGAAACATGGTAAGATTTAGTAGATATTAGAAAATAAAAAGAGTATACTATGGCTAACCAAATGCCCATAAAGTTTAAAACTTTGATGAAGTAGACTGTTTCATAGAAAAATAGAAATTTACCAAAACTGACTCAAGAAGAAACAGATAAGTAGTTATAGTCGTTAACAAAATTCAGTTTTTTGAAAAAAATCTACACATATACATGTGCATGAGGATACACACACAAACATTCCAAACTTCTCATTTACAGGTGTGTTCTATCAAACATCCAATCTTATACACATGTTCCAGATAATAAAAAGAGTGAATGCCATTTTATGAAACTAGTGTAATTTTGATAGAAAATCAAAGTTTGATCAGTACTGAAAACAGAAAAAGTCAACATGAAAAAGGAAATTTGGAGGCCAATAATCACTAATAAACAGGACCAAAAATCATAAATAAAATATTTACAAGTCAGTATCCAACTGTATCTTTACGAGTTTTATATATGCGTATTTGTGTGTGTGTGTGTGTGTGTGTGTGTAAACCAAGTAGGGCTTACTAAGTACTAATGTAAAGAAGGTTTAACAATAGAACCCCTTTTAATGTAACATTAACTAAAGAAGAAATATAATCATTTAAATTGAAGCAGAAAAGGCACTTGAAAATTCAATATATTTTATGATAACAGATTTTTAGTAAAATGGAAAAGAAGCATTTGATAAAGGATACCTACCAAAATTTTAGAGTAAATATTATACCCTATGATATTACCTTCAGAGAGGGATAAGACAAGAAGGCTTGTCATCACAGTATCTATTTATCAATGTACTGGAGGTTCTGGTCAGTGATGGCAGACAAGAAAAAGAAATGGAAGCTGTAAGGACTGGAAAGGAAGAAAGACCTTTCTCTTTTTTAAATTTATTTTTTATAAGTGTTTGTCTTTATTTTTCTTTCTTTTAAAAATTTTTGTATTGGAGTAGAGTTGATTAACAATGTTGTGTTAGTTTCAGGTGTACAGTTTTTCTTGTTTTTTAGACACTGTACTTACATATCCAAGAGAAGCTGTCAAGTAATTCAAGGATTGGATAAAAGATTTTTGGCAGTTGAGCTCCAGGGAAGCTGACTCTGAGTGGAGATAAGCCTGCGGAGAGGTTGATAGGTTGTGCTCTTGATATCAACACCTATGGAAAGAAAGGGTGTGACTGTGCAAAGGGAGAAGTTGAGCTGCAGTGCGGTCCTAAAGGAGGGCCCAGACAACCCCAGGGGAAGATCTGAAGCTGGCAAGTCCCTGCAGAATCGTCCCAAGTTGGGATGAGGAGGCCCTGACTTTCCATCTCCAAGTGACCACTTTTGAGGGGTGGGATGCTGCGGGAAGGGGAGTGGCTCTGGACTTGCCTGCTGCTTCCCACCAAGACACTTCTTGAAGAGGGCTGGGAGAGGAGGTCTAACTGTTGGCATTACTTCCTGCACCTCAGGGGATAAATTGTTTAGTCTTGAAGGGGATGTGGTGGGCACTGGGATCTACTTATTCATCTAAGTTCTGGGAGCCATCTCTTCAGGATTCCTGTGGGAGTCTTTTCCTTGGGGGACACTTGTAAGAGGAAGATGAGTGGGATGAACTATAGCTCCTCTTGTTGTAGCTGGTCTTGGGGCCACATACGATACTCATCGATCCCTGCTTTACTTGGCATGCCAGATCCGTCCCCCTCCCTCCTCTTAGCTAGCACCTGTACTGGTCTCAGTGGCTTACCTGGTGGGTGACCCAGATCCTCATTGCTGAGAGGTCTGACACCCTGGTCACTGATGCCCTTCTTAAGCCAAGGTTGCTGCAACTGTCCAGGTACCATCAAAACTGAGCAAGAAACTACCAAGAGGCACCCAGGTGCATCACTTAAATGCCAGATATATTCTTCCCTGCCTACATTATGAAACAGCAGCCCTACCTTCTCCTGATAATCAGAGTTAATGCCCCTGCCTCTCTGAACCTGCCACTCATTATGATAATTGCATCTCCTCGGCTTCTGACAATTAAGAGCCGCCATCTGGCCTCTGTTGTTTCAGGGTCCTGGTGTCATCATTGCTCTCAGTGAGCCAGGCTCTGTAAGGGCCCCTGACTGTCATTCCTGGCCCGCAGATGGGAGCCACCACTGAGCTTGGGGAGGCCGGTGCCCCTCTCATCAGCACATTCGTTATTGTTTGGGCCCTCCCACGGAGCGTCGTCAGCCTATGGATTTTTCAGTTTGACCCTGGAAGTCCACTCTTGTAGGCCTACTTCTCTGAGTATTTCTTCTACTTTCTTCCTTAGCATTCTCCCTTCACTTAGTGAGGGCTAGGGTGAAACAGACTTTTTCTATAAAGGGTCAGAAAGTAAATATTTTAGGCTTTGTGGGCCACAAACAGCCTTGTTTGCATATCTTTGTTTATTTTTTTATAACCCTTTAAAAATGGAAGAGACATTCTTAGCTTGCGGGCTGTAGAAAAATAAGGCACAGGCTGGATTTGGCCAGCAGACTGTAGTTTGCGAACCCCTGGGGCATCACTTTTTCATGCTTCTGGGAGCCGTCCTAGCAGGGTGTTTGCACAATCTCCCAGGTCCTTAACTGGACCCCTGTGAACTCCCATGTCCTGTCACGGTGCCCTGAACACTCCCTTCAGCTTTATCTTCTGCTTCCCTTGAGCCAGTGTCCTCAGGATCCAGTCCAGTGCATACTCTCCTGGCTCTCGCTGGGACATGTTTTCTAGGTCCTGTAGCTGCTTTTTGGCGTGTTCTCTGTTCTTCTTAATCAGGATCAGCATGTCCTGGACTGGGTTAACCTTAGTTACTGTCCTTGTTGCCAGGAGGGGAGGGGGGAAGGTCCCAAGGGGGATGCATGTTGTCCTGCGGGAGAGAGGCCTCTTCAATATGTACACGTGAGGGGGAAAGAACTAGACCTGAACAGGGAGGGGTGGGACACTTCTGCAAGTTCACAGGGTGCCAGGAGATGAAAGAGTTTCATAAACCCAGGCGTCCT
This sequence comes from Balaenoptera acutorostrata, assembly GCF_949987535.1. Taxonomy (NCBI): domain Eukaryota; kingdom Metazoa; phylum Chordata; class Mammalia; order Artiodactyla; family Balaenopteridae; genus Balaenoptera; species Balaenoptera acutorostrata. The sequence continues at coordinate 58,304,440 of NC_080065.1, read as the reverse complement.
CATTCCTGTGACAGGGTTCACTCTTTCCCAGCCCAGGCTCTGAACTTACATAGCCGACCTGCATGAACTGAGAGCTTCATCTTCTTTGGAGCTCTGCTTCCCTTGTGAGTAAGTCCTGGGCCTGGTCCTTAGCATTTCTTCACTCTTCCCTCCGGCTGCATGAGGTGAGAGCCACTTTATGTATGTGATGCTATGAAGATCCTTTGGCTTTCACATTTAGTTTTTTTTAAAATTAATTAATTAATTAATTAATTTTTGGCTGTGTTGGGTCTTCGTTTCTGTGCGAGGGCTTTCTCCAGTTGCGGCAAGCGGGGGCCACTCTTCATTGCGGCGCGCGGGCCTCTTACTCTCGTGGCCTCTCTTGTTGCGGAGCACAGGCTCCAGATGTGCAGGTTCAGTAGTTGTGGCTCACGGGCTCAGTTGCTCCACGGCATGTGGGATCTTCCCAGACCAGGGCTCAAACCCGTGTCCCCTGCATTAGCAGGCAGACTCTCAACCACTGCGCCACCAGGGAAGCCCTCACATTTAGTTTTTAACTGACAATTTCTGTTGGTCTTTCTCTTTTTCAAAGGATTAATGAATCTTAGCTATAGCCACCCAATTCCACTATTCTTGTTATTATTTGCCCCTTGTATCTCAAATGCCTGATAAATTACATTCTCTTGTGCACTCTCTTTCACCAGAATACCCTCTCAGTTTACCACTCATGGAAGTTTTAGCAATTACACCTCTACCTTTTGCCAGTGATGGGTCCTCATTGTCAGTCATGCAGAGGATGACCCAATTCCCAAATCTCATTTTAGCATCTGCTTTCATGGCCTGTTTCAGGTTGGGTTCTCCAGGAAGCAGACTCTGAGATAGAGATTAACCTGCAGGAAGCATGCTCTTGAGGTAGATACCTATGGACAGGACAAGAAAGAAGCAGGACTGAATCGAGGAGAAGATGAGCTGGGATGTAGTCTCAATGAAGACCTTGGTAGGAAAGCTGTAGAACTGGAATGGCCCTTCAGAGTTGTCCCAGCTGATAAGAGGGGGGTGAGTTCTTACTCCCTGACAATCAGTCTTTGCATGGGGATTCCACAGAAAAGAGACGTGGCCTTAGGTAAGGCACTTTCTAGAGAGGACCACCAGCTGGGGGGTGTTTGCCGGTAGCATTTCCCACTGAAGGCAGCTAAGCCGTTCAGTCTTAAAGGGAGATCTAAGTGGTACGTCACAGCGTTCACTACGAAGATCCCTAAACACTGGCCACAAATGTAGGGAATTTTCAGAGTTAGAAAATATAAGTAATGACACCTTTTAAAAGAATAACAAAAATTCTAAGGTGTCTGGGAATAAATCTAACCAACTTTTATGACATCTTAAGAAAAAATGATAACTTTATTGAAAGACATTAAAGTAGACTTAAATAGATATATCATGTTTATGAATGGCAAGATTCAGTATTTTGAAGATGTTAATGCTCAAATTAATATAAAATTCAAAATCCCAATAGCTTTTAAAAATTGGACAATATTATTCTAAAATTGATTATTATTCTAAAATATGAAAAAACAAAGGGCCAAGAATAGCCAAAACAAGTTTAAAGTCAGAACAAGGCAAGAGGACTTGCCCTACTGGATAACCAGATTTATTAAAAATTAAAATAATCAAAATAGGAGGTTAGTGTTTTGGAATATAGACTAGCACAATCTAATAAAGATTTTACCCTTGTTTGAATAAATACTTAATACATGAGTGTAGTAGCTTTGTAAATTAGCGGGAAAACAGATTTTTAAAAAATGGTGTTAAGACAACTGACTGTTTCTATAGGAAAAGATAAAATTATAGCTGTTTTAGTCCATGTATAAAAATTTGATTCCATGTAGATTGAATGTGTATAAATTGTAAAACTTTAAAAGTTTTACAAGAAAATATACAGAAACATCTTTATGACTTTGAGGTAGGAAAAGACTTCTCAAACAAGGCCTGAAAACCACATATCATAAAGGAAAATACTGATAACTTTGACGCCTTCAAAAGTTTTGTACAGCAAAGACAACTTAAATAAGTGACAAGTCATGACATGAGAGAAGATATGTGCAATATATGTAGCTGAGAGAGAAATAATATCTGGAATACTTAAAGAACTCCCAAAAAATCAATAAGAAAAAGACAAGTCAACGTATCAATAGGTGAAGGATAACAACAGGCAGTTCAGAGAAGGTGAACCATGAATGGCCAATATGCTTTTGAAAAGCTGTTCACTTTCCTCAGTGACCTGGGAAAAGTTCATGAAAACCATAATGAAATACTTTTTCACATCCATCAGTTTTACAAAAACTGAGAAATTTGCTAGTTCCAAGTGTTGGTGAGGATGTGGCACAAGAAAATATTCATACTCTGCTAGTGGGGGTGTAAAGTGGGAGTGTACATTGGAACAACCACTTTGGAAAGCAATTTAGAACACCAAATAAAATTTGGAGTGAACTTAATTTTCACCCCAGCAATCCTCTGCTACACTAGGGAAATTTTTTTCACATGTGGATAAGAATGCTCAATTTAGTATCATTTGTAATGGATGGAGATTGGAAACAGCTTTAACTTCCATTCACTGGTGAATGGATAAGTTGAAGTATCTTCATACAAAGACATATTATACTGAAGTTAAAGTGATCTAGAATCACATGTCTCAGTGTGGATGAAACTTAAAAGTAAAATCTTGAACCAAAAAAACACCAAACCCAAAACCAAGTTGCAGAATATTTATAGTATAATGCTATATATTGTTTTTGAATATACACACATTATGTGTATGTAGTTCACATGTAATGGCACGCATTACATACATGTAATTTACATGTTACATACATTGCATATATGTAATGTTCCATATGACATGCATTACACATATTATACATATATTACATATATTTTATAATATTTTATGAAATATTATGAAAACATGAATGAAAGTGAAAAACACCAAATTAAAGATGGTAATTCCTTCTGTAGAGGGGGGTGTGAGAAGGAGAAGAATGGGATTGAGGAGGGGGCTTTCATCCTATCTGCAATATTTTTTTCCCCTTAAACACTCTATAAAGCTCTAAAATTATAAGGCAAAATTTTTTTTTTTTTAAATTTTATTTATTATTTATTTATTTATTTTTGGCTGTGCTGGGTCTTCGGTTCGTGCGAGGGCTTTCTCTAGTTGCGGCAAGTGGGGGCCACTCTTCATCGCGGTGCGGGGACCGCTCTTCATCGCGGTGCGCGGGCCTTTCACTATCGCGGCCCCTCCCGTTGCGGGGCACAGGCTCCAGACGCGCAGGCTCAGCAGCTGTGGCTCACGGGCCCAGCTGCTCCGTGGCATGTGGGATCTTCCCAGACCAGGGCTCGAACCCGTGTCTCCTGCATTAGCAGGCAGATTCTCAACCACTGCGCCACCAGGGAAGCCCAAGGCAAAATTTTAAGCTTTGACAAAACTGAGTGGTAAGTACATGAATGTTTGTTGTTTTATTTTCTACTTTTTGGTATGTTTGAACTACAGAATTTAAGGAAAAAATTAAGAAACTTAAATAAATGGATTGTCTAAGGAAAATCTATTATTGTGATTTGATTAAAATTAGCATTATAAATCCTTGTTTCTGACCAGTGAAACCCAACTTTCATGGAATTTAGCCTGATAAACTCTATCTCAGACTCTACAGGGACCCTGAAAGGGGATAGTTAGATGATCCCCAAAAAATCAAGTGTACTGAGAGTAATCAGATGGGATCTCTTTAGTCTTTCTTCTCTGGGGACTTTGAGGATGGGATGGGGAAAAGAATGTTGGTTCAGGGAAAATCTCAGAGATCAGGAGCTTTGAAGGAGATTTAGCAACTTGTACAGGACCTAGTCCAAGGTCTCTCTGTCTCTGCTGTCAGGATCAGGCTTCCTACCATTCATGTCACCCACCCCCTGCATCCTCGCATCTCTGTGGGCTTGTTGCTCTAGGTGTCCTGGTCAAAGAAGCTGTGAAGCTGTGACATTTCAGGCCTTCCTGTTAGGGAAGGAGCATGGAGGCAGCACAGCTGACAACATCCCCTGTCTGTTCAGTGGAAATGGAAAGATTGCTGTGCTGGGAAGATTGGCGATCACAGCCATGAGGATGGAAACTTTGGCAAGTCAGCGTTGGAAGGGACTTTAGAGACTGTGCAGTTAATCTTTTGTGTGTGCGTGTTCAAATGTTTTATTGCAACAGAGTATATAAAGCAGGTGACCATGAAACTGCTCTGGTTAGAGAAAATGAGGGGACCCCAAAGAATGGTCCTCTGTGCTCCTGCTTCCCCGTCTCCATCCCTCCCCTCTCGCTCACACCCCTGCCGGTCCCTGACCAGGCTCTAGGAAGCACATGGTGTAAAATGCTGGTTCACGTCCAAGCCCTTCATTTGACAGATGAGGATATTCACGTCTAGTGGGATCCTGTGATTTGCTCAAGGTTACCCTCAGCTGGTGGGGGTAGATCCCCTTGACCCCTGCCAATACTCTGTCTACCTAACCCTTCAAGCAGTTTCTTGATTTTCTTGTAAATGAGCCACTATCAGCAGGCTATATTAGTTTTTAATTCCTTTGTTTATTCATTCTCTATATTCTAGATTTTTTAAAAAACACAATATTGAGTGTCTTTATAACAATCTATGATATTATCATCCTGCTGTGTTTCATCATTTTATTTCACTGAGCTCCATGTGAAGGAATCAGAGTTAATTCTTAAGTGTTATGATGATGGAGGAGGGAAGAGGGATCCAGACTAATTCCATGTGGGCAGATAGGAGATCAATGTTAAGAAGAAGGAGAGGAATATCTCACTCTGCCTGTTCTCCCCAAACAGCTCTCTCCTGAACCCCACTCTGTTAGATAATAATTTGGTTTATTAAGCTGCATTTTTAAAACGCCCACATCTCCCCTGCAGGTAAGATCCATTGATCACTTGCACCACAAACTGAATATTAATGACGTTTCTAGAGCACTTTCTACATGCCAGGCACTATGCTCAGTGCTTCACACGCATTATCTTATATAATCCACATCATAGTGGTATGAACTAAATACAATTATTATCTTCATTTACAGAAGATAAATGGAGGTTTATAGAGATTAAGTATTTCACTCAAAAGCACACAGCTAATAACTAGCAGAGTCAAGATCTGAGTTCATGCTCTTAGAGGCTGTGCTATCCTGCGATGGACAGTCACTTTCATACCCGATACTCAGAGAATGGGTGCTTCACTGGATGTGTGGAAGAAGGGGTAATTAATTACAGAGCAGGTGGACATGGTTGGGTGCGGCTTTCCTCCCCATTTTACAACATGCCTTAAGTTACTTCTGTATTGATTTTGATATGAGAGTCCCAAGAATAAATAAAGTATAAAAGAAGAAGACATCTAAATATCGCCAAATTGTAAGAACCAAAAACTGCACTTTAAGTATAAGATTTGCTGTAAAACACTTACATGAATGAGAGCATAATTTCTGGAGGAGCTAAATGCTATCAGCCCCGATTTCCTATTGCCTTTGTAGACTTTCAATTCTTAAAATCAGCTTTATAGTGAGAAGGAACTGTTAGGGACATTTAAGTAATATAAAAGTTAATTATTGATTATCTATTTCAAAGAGAGGTAAGCTGGGTATTTGAAATAATACTTTAAAAAAATCTCTTTTTGCAAATGGTGTCAGTCTTCACATCATTCGAATTCATTTGCAAGAAACAGATTACCAAACTCAAATGGGCTTAAACAACAAGGCTATTTATTAGGTCTTTATAGAAGGCAGTTTGGAAATAGAGGGGGCTTTATGTTTTTGATTCAGTAACTCAAAAAGTGTCATCAGAGGGTCAGGTTCTCTCCATCTCTTTATTGTGTCTTAAGATTTGGCTTCATTCCTGGGTTGGTTTTCCTTGTGTTCGCAAAATGGCTGCCAGCAGCATTTGGGGCTAGAAGCCTCCTTATTCACATACAGTGAGGAAGAGAAAACAAGCTTCCTATTGCTCTCCCTCAAGAACAAAGAAGAACATTTCTGGAAACCTCCTTTCCTTCTCACTGGCCAGAATCAAGGGTCACAGGACCATTTCTTAGCCAGTCTCTGGGAAATGGGTTGAGATTGCTCATAGGCAGCCAGGCCTGTCTCTTTAAATGAGGTCATTCCCTCAGACGTCATTGCTTTTTCTCCATAAGAGGGAAGTGGAATGTATGTTACAGAGGCAACCACAATCCCCAGTGTAGAATTCGCCTACACCAGATGGGTACCATGATTCATTGACATATTCAAGAGACATGTTATTAAATAAATATCTGCTATCTGCTCAGAACCAAGAGATTCTAAAGAAAAGTTACACATGAATACATTTTCCTATTAGGTGACAAAATGACAAACTGTGGCTCATGCCCCTTCTGCTTTCTCCTCCCTACCCTTCAGTGTAAGCACTTAACGAAAATCCCAACACAGCCAAAGATTGGACTAAAGATGGAAACTGAGCCCAAACTGATGGCTCCAAAACAAGGAAACTGGCCAAATTCAGTCAACCAGTTAGTTACTAACCAATTATTTTATTAAACACCATCCTTTAGAAGAATCAATCTTTCTTTTTTGTACAGACCAACTTCCCTTTATCAGGTGATAGATTGCTCTGACTTAAGCATCTCCACAACCCACAACTCATCAGTTTAACAGCTAGCAACTTTACTCTTGGGCTTAGTATATTACATACTTACATCTTTTATATCGAGAGGGGTAGGAGAAGGGCTCAAAAATTCTTATATGCAGAGCTCAGAGTGCCCTATGTTGGTAAAATAATTTCATTTGTAAGTGTGAAATACCTTCAGAAGCACTTCCCTTGAAAGCGATTGAGATATGGGAGCTGGGAACAAGTTATGAGTTGTCTTATACTGTGGTTTAGCAAGATTTGAAGTTGGTCAAATAAACACTCTTCACTCTCTCCTTTTTTATTTTTATTTTTTAACAGCCTAGCTGACTGCACCTGCCTCTTTATTAACCACAGAAAAGTGAGAACCTAGCAACTTGAAATTAAATCTTTTTCTGCTTTGGCACCAGGTATGCCCATGGTGAGTGCTAAAGACATGTGGAAGATTTAATGCTTAGGGAGAGCAAAAGATTATTTGCTTCTGCTCCAGCAGCAGAGCTATTCTAAGAGCTCTGATTGCTAAAGAGAGGCACGGCACAGGCATGGCCTCCCTTTCTGTCTCTTGCTTAGACTTTTAAATTCCTGTTGGTTTATTTATTTGTCAAAGAGATTATAGTGTAGTCTAGAGCAGTGGCTTTTGAGTTTGTTCTTCTAGGTGACTCCCAGGCTGATTACTAATAGTATTTGTGTTTATAAAGAGATAATAATCTACATTTTTGCTTTCGGCATCATTTTATCATTGAACTGTTGGTTCATAAATCCCAGGAAGCATTTTATTCTAATTCTAGCAAGTGTTGTGATGGTGGAAGTGAATAGAGAGAGGTGAGGAGGAGAGAGATGTGAAAGTAGGTGAGCTGAGGATTATTTTGCTGTGCCAACGTGGAAACATGGGGCTTCGAATTGCCACAGTCCTAAATTCATGTGGCTTTTCAGAGCTCAGCCTCTCACCTTCAAATGACTTTATACTTTATGAGTTTTGTTTCTCACAGCTATTAGATGCCAACTCTCCAAACTCTTCTGCACTGCTCCACATTTCTTTTGCCATGCAAACCTTTGTCCCAGTCTGAATATGGATCCCACCTGTGTCAGAATATTTCATACACAGAGTTTAAGACCCACTACACCAGGACCATAAGAATACTCTGAATTTGCTGAAGAATGAGATTAGCAAAACATGAGGCTTTCTTGTTGAGTCCACTTCCAGCCTGTCTACATGACTGATTTTTTTTTTTTTTTTTTTTTTTAACATCAAGGACTTGGTGTTTTGGTAAGTTGGAGACTCACCGAATGTCCTCCCCATTGTTCTTCAACCCAGTAAATGTAATATTATCCACACTTTGTTTAGATTAGAAACATAGGAGCAATCCCTAATGCTTCCTTTTTTGTTATTCCTCACATCTATTTCCTTCTGAATTCCTATGGTTCTACCTACAAAATACACATCGAATGTGTCAACTTCATCTCTGTGGTCAATGTCCTCACCCCAACCGCCATCATCTCTAATCCTCAAGAATGTTCTGTCTTGTTTCCTTGGCTCAATCCTTGCTTATCTACAATCCATTTTCCACCTTGAGGCCAGATTTGTTTTTCTTTCTTTCTTTCTTTCTTTCTTTTTTTTGGCAGTGCGGCGCAGCTTGTGGGATCTTAGTTCCTGACCAGGGATCGAACTTGGGCCCTCTGCAGTGAAAGTGCGGTGTCCTAACCACTGGACTGCCAGGGAATTCCCCCTTTAAAAAAAAAAAATTTAATTGGAGTATAGTTCGTTTACAATGTTGTGTTAGTTTCTGGTGTACAGCAAAGTGATTCAGTTATACATATATGTCTTCTTTTTCATATTCTTTTCCATTATGGTTTATCACAGGATATCGAATATAGCTCCCTGTGCTATACTGTAGGACCTTGTTGTTTATGCATTCCATATATAATAGTTTGCATCTGCTAATCCCAGATTCCCAATCCATCCCTCCCCACCCCCCTGCCCTGCCCCCTCCACCCCCCTCCCTCTTGGCAACCACAAGTCTGTTCTCTGTGTCTGTGAGTCTGTTTCGGTTTCGTAGATAAGTTCATTTGTGTCATATTTTAGATTCCACATATAAGTGATATCATATAGTATTTGTCTTTCTCTGTCCGACTTACTTCACTTAGTATGATAATCTCTAGGTCCATCCATGTTGCTGCAAATGGCATTATTTCATTCTTTCAGAATTTTCTTTTAAAAATACAAATCAGAGTATGCTGATCCCCTTCATAAAGCTCTCTATGGTTTTCCAGAACTCTGAATAAAATCCAAGTCCTTACTATGATCTCCTAAGCCCTGCTTCTCCTAGCTCCTCCGGGTTCTTTATTGCCCTCAATCACTATGCCTGGAGTTGTTACCCTTGTGTTTTTTTTTTTTTTTCTGTGCCTGGAAAGTTTCTTCCTCAGTTCTTTACATGGTCTTAGCTTAAATGCCACCTCCCCCAGAGGCATTCCTTGAATATCCTTCCAAAATGGTGTGATAGTTACTATGGATTGGGTAGTTTAACATCCATTCAGACTCTTCTTTCCTATGCTGAGACTGCAGAACTGAAATTCACATTTCCCAAACTTTCTTGGAGCTTGGATCCTAGAAATGATTTTGTTTCCAGGAACAAAGTGCAAGGCACCAATTTTGTGGTTCACAAGGTCTCCATTTTGAGGGGACCAAGCATCATTTTGTTGGCGTGGACTGTGGTGGCCGTGGTGTGATTCTGGAGCAAGCAGTTGTAGCTATGGCTACAATGTGTAGCAGCAAAGGGCAGCTTTCTGATTCTGTGGCTCTGCAGCAGCAGTTTTAATTGCACTGGGGCCTGGAATAGTTCTGTAGTCAGTAGGGATATAGCACCTTCCTAATACAACAGTTTCTTATGACAGATTATGCAGAGGCTAGGGATTGTTCTTGAGAGGTCAGTCTAGAGCCTACTCTTCCAGCCCTTTTAACAATTTTATAATCACTAAATTCCCTGTGTAGAATCCCTTTCTGTTTAAATGAGCAAGAGTGGATTCTGTTGTCTGCAATAAAATCTGGACCAATATAAGTACCTTCCATAAGTTACTCTTTAGCTCATCTTTTAATTTTTGTTCTTCAGCCTTATAAACTATTCTTGTATTGTCTTTCTCCACTACAATATAAGCTTCATGAGGATGGGGCCTTGTCTGTCTGGTTCACTGCTCTGTCCCCAGCACCTAGGACAGCTCTTGAAGCATGGGAGGTGTTCCATAACCATTTGTGGCATGAATGAATGGGCCCTAGGGATTTGTAGAGGTACCCCACACCATGCCCCAGCAATCTTAGCACCAGGGGCATTTGCTCTGCAGCTACAGCTTTCATTTGACTCACCATTTGTTTCTGGTCCTGCTCCAATTTAGTTCTTCTGACTCAGCAGTGGAAACATGCACTTCTGATAATGATGACAGAGTGAGTCCTTGAATTCTCTAAAAGTTCTGCATCAGGGAGCTTCTGCTAAGTGGTGCCTTGCACCACTATCAGGAGAGCAGGGCTCGACTGGATTTCACTATCAGTGGCATCAAGCTGCAGGGCAGAGACTGGTCAAGGAGGGCAAGCCTAGCTTGGCCATTGCAGGCCCTTCTTGCTTGAAAGACTATTTCATAAACAAAAGCAAGTCAGGATACTCTCCTCCTGAAAGATCATCCCAATCTGTCCGAGATCATCTCATCCATTCTGGTTGCTTGCAGTCTATTTGCTCTTTCTAAGAGCCCTGCCTTTCCCTTTGCCTATTTCCAAATGACTCGAAGGTCCAGAAATGCATGTTGTCTTTTTGCTTTGTTTTTAGCAAACCAAGAAGTTGGGTTCTCAGCATAAAATCTTGAATAATAATTTGCCTAAAATAATCTATGCCTCATTTAATTTTTTGTCCCAGTGCTCAGTACAGGGTCTGGTACATAATGGGTACTCGATAAATGTTTGAAGAATGATTGAATGAGTGCATCATCCTAGTTTTGTGCTTTTTAAAAAAACTGGCAAAAGGTTAATATATGCAGAAAAGACTTAGTATAAGAGAAAAAAATCTCACATATGACTTTGATTCTATTCAAATGTGTTCCGGCAGTTAGGCAAGATTTCATTAACATTTTCTCCACATCATGCCTGCTGAGTATCATTGCAAGGTTTAGTTGACAAGTGCCATTCACAAACCACATCCCTGAACCTAAGAGGGTATCCTGCCACACAGGACTTTTCTCAGTCCTGACACAAATAAGACAGCAAATGTCAAATGTTCTTTTTTAGAACTCGTATGTAGAATGATGTGCTTTTCCAAGGTCAGGGCAAGCACACACTTTACTTTGCATTCATGAGCGAGAATGCTGGCTGGCGACAGGTAACCTTCAGAGAGAGGGGCTGTCATTAGCAGAAGGGCGCAGGCTGGGAATTGAATCTTCCTAAAAAAGTCACATCTGCCGGCTGGCAGGAGAAGGAACTCATGTCAGGGCAGGCTACTAACGCATGGCAGTGGAGGGCGGCTGGTTACTGATTAAGCTGGGCAAGGCATTTTAAAAGCAAAGAGCACTCCTGGAGTTGAGATTAGGCAGGCTCTCACAGCCGGGAGGGGGGTGGGGAGTAGGTGGGTGGAAAAGGGTGAGGTCAGGGAAAGGAGAGGGAGTGGGTATACCCTTGGCTTGGTGGGAGGGAGAAGTCTTGCAGGGGGTGGCCAGGCCCTCTGCTCTATCTCTGGTTAGACAGGTCATGTCTATCTCTAGGGCAGAAATTCCTGTCCTTGAGGTTGAGACACTTCACGGGTTTGCCAACTGTCTCAAAGGGCAATGTGAAACTCCCAAACCCAACTGGTTTCCAAGTCTCTTGGCTAATCTGTAGATCATACATCTACCTTTGAGAACCTTTTGAAGGCTGAATATTTCCACTCTTAAAATGCCTGGGAGTAGCAGCTATGCTTGCTACTCTTTTCACTTGTTTCCTATATGGCAAACCGTGAGTTATGTGCTTTGCAGATATTACATAACTGTTACATTGAATCCTTACAACCTGGTGAGATAGGTGGATTTATCCCCATTTTATAGATGAAGCACCTAAGGCTCAAAGAGGCTGAATATCTTGTCCCATATCACAGAGCTGGAAAGTGACAGACTCCCCTGAATGGAAGCAATTCTGGCCCTGTCTAGGGGAGTGAGTCCCTAATGGTTCCTTGCCAACTGCAGAAGATTTAAAAGATATTTGGCCCTAAGGCATGCTATTTTCCATAATTGGGAACTAACTGTACATTGATGCTCTTGTGTCCCTCAAACACTTAATATTATTAACTATAGATCAATCTAAGGTTTGATTTTTTTCCGCAGATTCAACTGAATGAAGCAAAACGTGGACTGGCCATAGGATGGGCAGCGAGCACATGAGGAGTGGGCAGCTGGCTTATAAAATGTCAGAGTCGAAGCTGCAGCCTCTCCCTGTCTTCCCCTCCCCCAGGCCAGCATGCCTGATGCCTGAAATTCCCCCAAACAGAGCCACTGGTTTAGATGAGATTTCTCTCAGTCCCTCCTGAAATGTCAGTTTGTTACCTGTAAGGACTAATGTACTTACAATAACAAAATATTAATACTTTACCTGTATATATTAATTTCTCTCATTTGAATTTCTCAAAAAACCATAAGGCATGTGTTTTCTCTTGGCATAGGTTAGTATATCAGAATAGACAGCACTGAGCAAAGCTCTCAGAGAATGGAAGGTAGGTCAGGTACGTTTTGATGGTAAGAAAGATTATCAGGAAGAATTGTCAGAAAAGGCCAGGAACATTAGGCCTGTTCCTTGGGGTGAATCCTGATAGAACTGAAAGCAGCCAGAGACCAGCATCAAGGGTTGGGAATCCCAGGAAGTGAGGGTAAGACCACAGAAGGTTGTGAAGCTAAAATGTGAAGAGCGTTTGTATATAGAGGGGAATCCATAGGCAGCTTAAGTATTTAAATTTCTTTTTAATTTTTTAGGTAAGATTTATCAATGAGTACCACTCAATAATTACATTTTATCAAAGAAGTAAACCGCATCTCTTAACAATTTTGTCTTGCCAGTCCTAGAGGGAGCATGCAGGAGATATGGGGAGAGAGGATGAGAAAAGGGAAGAGGATCGTGGAGCTGATGTGCACATTTCCACACCAGAATCAGGATAGGTGTGTGGTGTTGCCAGTTCTTCCTCACACGCTCTTTGCTAGGAGATCAGAGATCCCAGATGGGCTTGGGAGGCACTCCCAGATGCCTGGCCGTGGCGTGAACTGTGCCGGCATGCCCACCTCCCCAGGAGATGGACCCGGGCACGGTCGCCCAATGGGAAATTCCAGGGCCTCTGACCCACTCCACTCTTCCCAACCTGGAGAACTTCTGATGCTTCCCTACATCTTTCCCCTGCTCCTGCTCTGCTCCTGCTCGACACTCCACCCAATCTCACAGCTCTGTGAGAGCTTATTGTTCCCTTAGGAGTGGTGCCAACGAGGGCAGGGTATCAAAGACCAGTCACATCCCCCTTCCCTGGGGTCTCCTCCCTGTGTGCCGGTAAGCGCAGTGCTGGCTCAGGCAGATTTGTCAATTCAGCAACGTCTGGTTTTCATTTCCTCTGCTCCTCCTGCTGCGTCTCAAACCAGCCAAGTGTCTAGTGCCCTCATTTCCTCTCTCCCACCCCCATCGCTACCCCCTCCTACTGTTTCCTGTATGCTGGTCCTAGACCACCTCCTACTGTGGATAATTCTCCTCTTCCTTTTTAGCTTCCTTTTCCAAACTTACCTGTCCTGGGTCTCATCATTTCAGGACCTGTTCTCACGTGGGTGATAACCACGTTGTCCAGATACATGAAAATTTATCAATACTAACATATTAACCAATATTACAGTATTAGCTAATTCATATGTTACTTCTTCCTGATAAACAACACCTTAAAACACTTCAAGATAGACCTTTGTCTAAGAAGGCTTCCAAGGAGTAACTTTAATGGGAAACAAACTATCACCAACCAAAAGGGAAGATCTTGCAGTCACTGGTCCCCTTCCCAGTGGAATCAGCTGCCCCTTCTTTGTGACTCCAAAAAGATCTTGGCCACTAGCTGTAAACCTCCCTAGAGACTCCAGGGTCTCCCTCTGCAAAGTAAATGTTGATAGTGTGTGGGCAATCTCCTTTCTCTAGGTGTGTCTTGAGAGAAGGCTACTAAATTATTGCAAAGTACTCTGCAAATACTGAGCATTTTTGGGACAAGCTTAATAAAATATTTGGATGAAAATTCTCTAGAGGTGGGATGGGAGGTTGAGATGGGTTCCTTGGCAGAGTTCAGTGCTAGAGAGTGAACTTCTTGCAATGCATTAGAAAAACACTAAATGAAGTACTCGTGGCCATTAGATGCTTTCTACCCTAAAAAATACCAAGTCTGGCAAGTCTGGGAGATGACTGCTGCCAGCTATTGTCCAATTTTGTGATGCTATCTTAAGGCATCTTAGAGACATATTGTGCCATGGAGGTTTTTAGGCTGGTAGAGGAGGGGCCGGGGGTGGGGGCGGGGAGACAGTTCCAGGATATGACTTTGCTTTTTCACAGAGTTAACTGGAACATGCGTGTTTCCAGATGTTGGCCTGAATAAATCCTGACCACTTGCCTTGTTCCAGAAGCTACCTAGAATTGGATTTGGTCATATTTACAGGCAGTACAGAGTGTCCCAGGAGAAACTCAATGATACCAAATGGCTCTTGGGGGCATTTTGACTTTTCCATTTTCTCATAGCTTGGGGTATGAGCGCCTCACATCTGGTGGCCGCTTTGGTTTATATGGAAGTGTACCTTTTTGGATACCTGAAATTCCATCTCTGCAGAGTCTTCACTTGGATCCCGTAGCCAGTTCTGTACAGCCCAGAGTAAAATCAGGCCCCATTCTAGGCAACTGCCTCCAAATTCTTGATCAGGGTGGGTTTTGGGTTGAGATAGAAACCATACAGTGTACAGACATGTGAAGTGTTTTGCTGGTATCTGATGAGCATAATTTACTTCTTTTTTAAGCTTCTATGATTTCTCAAGTCTGTGCATCATGACAAGACAGAACAAGAGGACACGGAGCATTTGACGAGTCTCTCCTTTATTTCTCTTGGTTATGTTACTCTGTGTTACTGCTGTAGGTTCTGTATGTCTGTGCATTATGCACAGCAAGGAGCAGAGGCAAGGCCAGCTGGCTAGGCTTCTTCTATCTGCTTGTGGTGATGTTTCCTCAAGCAGCTGTTTTCGGGAAAACCATTAATGCTAAGTGCCCTGGGGAAATGGAGAAGAATCAGTACCTTCCATCAGCTGTGGGATAGACTGCCCATGCCAGAGAGGCAACTCCATACTTGGAAAATTCTCTGCCCTTTTTTGTCAATGTTGATATTTCTGACAATCATCTATTTTTATTTCCTTTACCATTTTTTGGTAAACTAGTGCTCTTTTGGTCCTATCAGTTTCTGTAGGGAGGAAATCTCTTGAGGATACTTGCACACCTTTGACATCTGGTCTTTTTAATCAGGAGGAAGTGACTCGGGAAGGGCAGTTTTGCTGTAAGAACAGGAGGAACAAGTGTTGCAAGAAGAGGATGGATGTTGGATCTGAAGCTTTGATGATAAGATTGGATTGAGAGAGAGGCCACTGATAGATGAAGGTAAGAGTGAACATTCAAAACCAAAACCTCTGGGTCTGTGAATTGGGGTGGTGTCTTTTCATGGAGACAGTTACCACTCCAGTGTGGTTATAACATGGACCTTTGATTATTGTTAATTCACTAGTAACATATCCATTCTATGCTAGCCAAGCTCCAAACTTCTGCTCCTCTTTTTGTTTCTTTCTCATTTTATTCATGTTTATGCTCAAAAAGGTTTAGTAGGATGGGAGGTGAGACATACAGTTCACCATCATCTGCAAATTTTTTGGAGGTAATGATCTTTTTCATGAAGTCAAGGATACTAAGCCCCCATGTCCCCATTCTCAGAGCTTACTAGTATAATAGGTTATGGAGACCTCTTGCTGTGGGCAGGAAGGAGGTTCTGTAGGGAAAGGACTAGAAATTCCAGTCTCTTTCTTGGAGGGTCAGTGGCTCAGATGTGGAGAAGGAAGCTTTCTGTCCCACAGAGACCAGACTTTGCCAGCCTGGTAAGGGCCAGACACACTGGTCTGAGATGGATGGAAGGATAGAAGAGAGGCCCTAGCCAAAAAGTCACAGACTTACCTGCTTCCCTGGCAACCCTCGGTCCCCCAGCCCAGCCTCTGCCCACAGAAAGAAACAAGCTTATAATAAAAGCTCTGGCAGAAATAAATGTTCAACTGTGTAGGTTTATATTACTTAATGCACAGGGTCTTGGTTTTTTTTTTTAATTGAAAAGTTAATTTGACATTGACATTAAAGAATATATATTTTGAAAAACTGGAAATATTATCCATAGAGCCTTATATATTCTTTGTGGTACTTTTATGTATTTTCTAAAGTTTTTACAGCCAATACGTATTACTTTGAAAAAAATAAAGTGATATTAAGACTGCAAAAATAAATTACATATAATCCCCCAGGCTACTGCATCTATTTCCATTTGAGGTGTTCTCTCTTTCAGTGTCTGTCAAGTTTGTGCGATTTTGGCATGCTTTAAAAGATAATTTATTGAGATGAAATTTACATAACATAAAATCAACCATTTTTAAAGTGAACAATTCAGTGGCATTTAGTACATTCATAGTGTTGTGTAATCACGTCCATCAAGTTCCAAAACATTTCCGCCTTAATTTAAAGGAGATGATATTTTGTATTAATAGATAAAACCTCTTACCCATTAAGCAGTTTTCCTGCATTTCTCTGCATTTCCCCCTTTCTCTAGTGCCTAGAAACAACTAATCCACATTCTGTCTATATGGATTTATCTATTCTAGAATTTTATGTAAACAGAATCATATAATATGTGACCTTATTTTGCATATGATTTTTGTAGGTTCATCCATGCTGTAGCAAGTATCAGTACTTTTTTCTGTATATGGCTGAATAATATTCCACTGTAAAGATATACCACCATTTATTTATCCATTTATCTGTTGATGGATATTTGGGTTACTTCCACATTTTGGGGTTGTGAATAGTGCTGCTGTGAATATATACATCCATGTTCTTGTTCCTCTGTTTTCAATTCTTTTGGTTCTATGCCTAGTTTATACTGGTATTAATATAATTGCTGGGATATAGGGTGACTCTTTGTTTAAATTTTTGAGGAACAAACAGCCAAACTGGTTTCCACCGTGGCTGAACCATTATGCCTTCCAGCCAGCAGTGTGCAAGGGGTTCAATTTCTCCACACCCTTGCCAACACTTGTAATTTCTGTTTGACATACTTTTAACCATTGTCAACATGTCATTTTATGCAATCGACTAAATGTTGAGTTTTAAAATTTGTATTAACCTCTAGCATTTGTGTGTATTGGTGCATTTTATATTACCTGGATTGCCACTTCAGAACAATTTTGTTCCATTATCCTACTTTTTCTCAGATCCTATAATTCATCCCTATGAACTTACATTTGATAATTTTGAGCCCAGGGCTTATGGTTGGAGCAAATTCTCTTGCGTCTTAGAGTGACCTCTGTATTAGACATGAGAGATCAAACATGTTGGCCCCTGCCCTACTTTTTGGCCACATGAACTTTCTTGAAGCATGACATTCGAAACAGAGCTCTGTCCTAAAAACCAAGTAGTGGTACTCACATTTGGCTTCTACTGAAAGCTCTGCTGAAAATAGGAATATGTGTATGAGGCAAAAGAGGGAACAAAGTGGGAGACGTCTTGGAGTGTGTGTTTTTCTTCAGCCTCACCCACATGCCCAAATTTCAGGCTCTCACCAGGCACAGGGGTGAGAAGAAATGAGACTGTTTCGTTAGGCCAAGAGAGTCTGGGGACAGAGGGGGAGGCAAAGATGGCCTTATACCTACAGAAATGGACAGAATGAAAGGCGGGAATGATTGCCTTAAGCTGGATTTGCCTGCTGTAACTCAATGGGTGAATTAAGCGATCAGTGAAAAATGACAAGGCAAAATTCAGGGCTTCTCAGCCTCAGTACTGTTGCCATTCTGTGCTGGATAATAACTCTGTGTCGTGGGAAAGCTGCCCTGTGCATCGTAGGATGTTTAGCAGCCGCCCTGGCCTCGTCACACGAGATCCCAGTAGCACCCGCACGCTCCTCTCCCCGCCCCGTCCAGACATTGCCAGTCTTCCCAGGGGGGGCAAAATGACTCCCAGTTGAGAACCTCTGGGCAAAGTGAATATTACTTTTTTCAGTTATCAGTTGGCATTATCAGTGGGTTGTAATTGAAAAGCTAGCATTTATCGAGGTCCCGCTATGTGCCAGGCACTGTGCTTAGCATTTCCATTCATTTATCCCTCAAGCAAATGTTTGGGTGTCTGTTCTGCTAGGCACTGAATCTATACTGTGGACTAAACACTGGAAAGTTCCTGCCCCCATGGAGCTTCCATTCTAGCGAACAGATGGACATACTGAAATAATCACACAAACATAAAATTGCTACCTTGACAAGCGACATGGAAGGGAGGGCTTTGGGGAGTAGGGCAAGAGCAGTTTTTCAGTGCTCCCCACAGACCAGGCTGTGTGCTCAGACTGTCTGTCATGTGTATTAATTCCTGTGCCCCTTACAACGATGGTATGAGGTAGGTGCTGGTGTTCATGCCCATTTTGTAGGAAGGAAGCTGACTCTTAGATGGGCAAAAGTCACACAGATAGTAAGTAGTGGAGTTGGGGTTTTGAACCTGACAAGTTGTCCTCAGAGCCTGTGCTGGCTAACTACCACCCAAGATACTGTGAGTTGAGATCTGCAGAATGAATAGATAACGGCTGGTTAACTGGTTAAAGGAGGGGGGAAGGGAAAGTGTTCCAAGGCAGAGACATAAGTAAACGGGTAGTCCTTGAGGCAGGAGAGAGAGCAGAGAACGTAAAGGAGGCTTGCATGGCCGGAGTGGAGAGAGTGGTGGGGAGGGGAAAGGGAAGGTGGCTGAGGTGACGGGGTCCCTCTGTTGCCGGGCCTTGCGGTCCACGTTGAGGAGATTCTTTACCCAAAAAACTATGGGGAACTCTTGGAAGTTTAAGTAGGGAGAGGACCCTGAGGTTTCCCCTCATAACCATATTTAATACTTACAGCCACGCAGTGAGGAAAGAAGGAAAGTCATGTCATCAATGAGATGGAGGGGACTTGGGGAGTCAAACGCTTTGAGAATGTCACAAAATTGGAAAGTGGCAGAGCTGGCCTCTACACTCAAGCTGGCCCATTCTCAAGCCCATCCTCTTAACCACCACGCCACGTAGCCGGCTCTGCTCCAGGCCCTTTGAGCACGGCCGGGTCACTGAGCACACCTCCCCCATGGCGGCTAGTGAGTTGGGTCTGACGTCTGGAAATTCTGTCCCCGGGAGTTTTGATGTCTGAACACAGACACAATTCCATGCATATCCACAGTCATTCTTTAACTTTTGAATTTTCTAGTCTCTGTTTTTTATCTTGCACTCCAGCTCCAATTCACCCTTTCACCCTGCCCTCCCCTCAGCCCTGCCATTCGGCCCTGGGACACTGCACACATGGCCTCTGATAAGAATCAGTCCATTCAGAGTAGCTGGCAGGTAGATGTCCTCTTTGCTCAAACATGCGTGAAGGTCTCCGCTCCCCAGATCTCACGGCTCCGGAGTCTGGAACTCTTCGGCTGGCTGTCTTCTGCTCTTTTAGAGATAGTGTGTTCCTCCCTCCAGGTAAACTTCAAACTAGTGCTCATTTGAATATTAATTTGCAATTGCACCACCTCTCCTGTCATACTACCACATCCTGTGGGGATGAGGCTGAGCCAGCCTCCTCACTCGCTTTAATCACAGGTTTTAGCAGTGCTGGGACTTTCAGCCGAGTCGGATCCTTCCTTTCACGCCATCCAAAACGCTTTGCAGTGCTAACCAAACTGAAATGAGCCCCTTCATCTTACACACGGATAATTAAACTTCAAACACTGTTTATCTCTGTCCCCAAATCCTCAGAATGCAGAAGCAAATTAATTTTAAATCTATATCTGCTTTAAATAGTAATTGTTTCATCAACAGGCTTGATGGATAATTATATTCTTTGTTCGTCCTCCCTGCAGGCTTGAATAGACCACATAATTCCTGGGTTGCTTTCATTTCTGTAATTAGATCATGTGACAGACCCTCTCTGTATTACAGTTGACTCTAGTTACTTCTCTCCCACCCCCTTTTAAATTCTAAAATGGTTTCTCATGAATACTTAGATTATAACAGCCCAGCTTAACACGGAGCTGTGAGTGTTTGGCTTTAATCCTTTATTCTTCTTTCACCTAATAATTTACTTGGAAGCAAGCAGTCTTATTGGTGGCTGCTACACTGTGTTGGTTGTATCGTTGCAGAGTTAAGAGTTCTGGTCCTTATTTTGAACTCCTGTTTCCCTAAAAGAAACCCCTTCTTGACCACGTAGGAAATATACTGTCTGGACCCCTTGAAGTCAATATTATCCTTATAGAAGGATTTAAGGTTCAAACTGAACAAAAAATAATGTATGGGGCTTTTGTTTTTTGACCATCTGGGGTTTCATGGAGAAAGAGGAAGTCATTTTCCTTATTAGAAAGAGCAGTTTTGTCTCCAAGAATTTATTTGACTTGCCTGGATTCATCCCATAAAAATGAGAGCTGGACATTCAATAATTAGGTCAACATTGAGATCTATTCTCTAATTGGAATTTGTTTGTCCCACACAATATGACTGATTTTCTTTGGGTCTGTGCTAGCGGTAGGATTGTTCAGCCAACCTGGCTCTTTCTGCTGCCTTTATCATTCGTGTCCTCCTGCTGATTATCTTTCAGATTTTATTTCCCAGAGTTCTTGCAATTCTTAATATTTTTCTCATTTTTGTTATCGAGCTATGCAAAATTGAGTCAGGCGTAGTGAGTATGACCTAATCAATAGTGTGTAAACTGGGGGGAGTAAGTGGAAGTTGGAGGGAGAGAGAACATCATTTTTTTTGTTGTTGTTATTGTTAAAAAAAAACCCCACAGGGTGTCTATGGTTAAAGCTCAACTTAGCTCTTTTTCCTCCATCGTATTTCAAAATTATATTCAAGTTTGCACTGTCACTCCTCCGTCTTCTCAGCTTTACTTGTTTTTTACTTTCTTTCCTACTCATGGAATATCCGTGTTTTTGATTGCTTTCTCTTAACTATACAAATGTAGATTTTTCAGGCAGTATCTCATTTTGCTATTTTGATTCAGCTATGCATTTTGATGAGTTTTACCACCATATCCTGCCCATATTTCTGTAACTGTCAGGTTTTTATTTTCTTTTTGATCATTTCACCATGATTTGGGTATTTGCAACATCTCCCAATTAGATCTGTGGAATTAATTTCTGCGTTTGTTATTCACCTTTCCAGATCACCCATGCAAATGCTAAATTAAATGTGACACGCTCTTAGGTACAATTACATTCCCAGATTAATAATTATCCTGTGTTAATGGCTTCATGATATGTTTTGGGTGGAGAATTCTGACCCCAGTTTCTCTCCTACTCGTCAATGAAAGATCAATCATTATGTAGCTTTCATTTGTATATTTTCCAAGATTTAGAAACCTACATCATCATACAACAATAATCTGAGATGTATTTTGATATAGATGCTCTGTCAGATAAGGTCTAGTAGGGAAATATAAACCACTTTTAATCTTTCAATAGAAGGAATAATATAGTACAGGAAGCTGTATTATAGTTCTGTTATATTATAGTATTGTTACCTAGGTGATGATTAAAATGAGACGCCAGTGAGGAGAGGGTACAGCAACCCAGAGGTTGGCAATGGCTGGAAGCTTGTCCCACCCCCAGACCAGAGAGACCACGGAGGGTGGAAGTGTTTGGGAGCTCTGCAGAGGCTGCCTGGTGGGAGCTGGGAGCACAGAGGCCAGGATTGCCTGTTGGAGTTGGAGACTCCCAGGAGAAATAAGCTCTAAGATGCCACCTCGTGCAGGGAGAGGAAAGGATAAACAGGTTCTTTCCTCCTCCCACTCAAGCTTTCTAGCCTCCCAGTGGCTCATCCTACCTGGAAGCCAGTTGGCAAGAAATCCAGTCCTCGAATATGCAGGTTAGAGCAGACAAGTGTAGAGGGGATCTGAGAGCAGAGACAAATGACCAGCACAGGTGTGCTGTGAAAGCTGGTACAAAGTCCTTTATGCGTTTCAGTGAACTTGCCAATTCACCACCACCATCACCTGCCTCTCTAGTCCACTCTGGACACACTGCTAGGCTGGTATTCCTAGAATACTGTTTTCACCTTTGCACAATGATCCTTCTTGCCACATCAAGCTTGAGCTCTTCAGGACTTTCCTCATCTGTACTGTCCTTACCAACTCAGATCTAGATTTAGTTCACGTTTGTGCTGGCTCAACTCTTTGCTAGAAGGAAGGGAGGAGAAAAGGTAAAGTAATGTTGGTTGACCACCTATTGTGCGACAGATGTTGACCTGGGAACTTTGTGTACCTTTTCTTATCATTGAATTCTCAAGTGTTACTCTCGTTTTTAGGTAGGATGCTTAGGCTTAGCAAGGTAAGGTAACTGTTCCAAGGTGACATAGTCTGGCTAGAATTGGAGGTGAGTCCTTCTGACACCAAATCTTGTTTCCACTATGCTGTATCACCTTCCTGGTTTATTAATGCTTGGAGAAAAGAAGTGATTTATTAAAGTTCACATGGTTGGTAAGCACTATCTGACAACTCAATCCATCTGTTTTGGATTTAGAAGATTTTCCTAGTAGTCATATTTTAGCAAGATCTTATCCACTGATCCTTAGTTCAAGTCCTACTGTCTCCATGGTATTCTACCCTACCTGGAAATCCCACATCAAGCTCTCCTTTCTTTGAACTTCTCTGGCACTTACACCACTTAAACATACAGAGTTACTGAGTTCTCTAAGTGCTTCGTATAAGGAACATAAATTTTGGAGTCTAGATGTAAATAGTATAACAACAACCATTTCTTATATTTTCCCTCTCTATCTCTGTAAAATCCCATTCTAGTGACTCAGTTAACATTTCATGATTTACTCCCAACCTGTATTCAGGAGTATGATAAGTGCCTTGCAGTTTAGCCAGAGAACTCCTACTTCTCAGGAGTGATTTTTAACCTTTCGTGTGCGTAAAGATCACTCAGGGGGTAGTGTTAAAATGCAGACTTGGACTTGGGAGATCTGGGGTGAGGCCTGGAGTTCTGCTGATTTTTCTTTTCATTCTGATATTTGTATTTTATTTCTTTTCTTTTTTTTAATTGAAGTATTGTTGATTTACAATGTTCTGTTAATTTCTGCTGTACGGCAAAGTGATTCAGTTATACATATATACATTGTTTTTTATATTATTTTCCACTATGGTTTATCACAGGATATTGAATTTAGTTTCCTGTGCTATACAGTAGGACCTTGTTGTTTATCCATTCTATATATTATAGTTTGCATCTGCTAACCCTAAACGCCCAATCCTTCCCTCTCCCACCCCCTTGGCAACCACAAGCCTGTTCTCTATGTCTGTGAGTCTGTTTCTGCTTCATAGATATGTTCATTTGTGCCATATTTTAGATTCCACATATAAGTGATATCATATGGCATTTGCCTTTCTCTTTCACTTAGTATGATAATCTCTAAGTCCATCCATGTCACTGCAAATGGCATTATTTCATTCTTTTTTATGGCTGAGTAGTATTCCATTGTATATATGTACCACATCTTCTTTATCCATTCATCTGTCGATGGACATTTGGGTTGTTTCCATGTCTTGGCTATTGTGAGTAGTGCTGCTATGACCATAGGGGTGCATGTATCTTTTTGAACTATAGTTTTGTCTGGGTATATGCCCAGGAGTGGAATTGCTGAATTATATGGTAGTTCTATTTTTAGTTTTCTGAGGAAACTCCATACTGTTCTCCATAGTGGCTGTATCAATTTACATTCCCACCAACAGTGTAGGAGGGTTCCCTTTTCTCCACACCCTCTCCAGCATTTGTTATTTGTAGGCATTTTAATGATGGCCATTCTGACTGGTGTGAGGTGGCACCTCACTGTAGTTTTGATTTGCATTTCTCTAATAATTCTGCTGATTTTGGTAATCCTGGAACCACACTTTGAGTGAGTCTAGACCACAAATTTACACATCAGAAGCAGCTGACAACCTACCAAGGACACTTATCACAATGGACATGACAAACAGACAGCTACATATGCTCAAATCTAGGCTAGGAAACTGGGATGAATGGCCAATCAAATTAAGGTTCATAATGTTGGAAGATGAGAAAGTGAGAGTCAATATATACTAATGAGAATAAATTTGGTGTGGGCAGGGCTGGCACAAAGTATTATATGGTAAGGATTTTTTGTCCTTGAAAGCAAGGTTCTTATAGTCTATTGCCATTTTTAACATTTTACTCAAGGGAAGGGTGACTGCAGGAAATGTAAGGAGTGATGCCCTCTGAGGTGTTCTTGGAAGGGAGAAAGAGAAGGCTGTTCTTAGGCTCAGCTCTGACTTAATGGTCTCCAAAGAGGATGAGGAAGGTGTTCTTACGCATCTTAGTTTGGGGAATATATTGGGAGAGGCCTTTGATGTGCTGTGATGGTCCGAGTTTCTTGTTCTCCTTTGCCAAGTTCTAGCTGATGATAAGGCAGAAGAAATCACTCTTGAGAGAGGAAGGAGGATAATTGGTGATATATATGTGCATGTGTACGCATGTGCATATATGTACACACACACAGTGTGCTTTTGATGTGCAGCAGCCTGGTGTGTGGGACTTAGCAGGCCTTCCCCACTTAGTCACCTCTCTTGACTGTGGGCAGGTGTACTGGTCCCCCAAGGTCATGGGGTGGCACTGCTCTGAGCCGTTGTTGACCGCCTCCTGGAGAAGAATGGGAAGATGGACGCTTTTCCTTCCCCATCACCTCCCGCTGGGTCTCAGGAAAGTGTGCTGAGTTGCCTCCTTGATTGTTAGACTCAAACTGAACATTTTAATAGGGATCGAAGAAGTTTACCTGAGGTACTGGCTAGGATCAATCTTACTTCCATTTTCAAAAATCAATACCATATTTTCTATAATTCAATCTTCCCATCTTTCTCCCAAATCCTTGTTGCCGATAAAAAAAAAAAAAATCATTACTGCCTTTGTCAGACATTTAACTGTCTATAATCCATACCATCTGCTGCAGATTTTTCTATTTTATTTTAGGATTTTAATGAAGTTTTTTATTTGTCCATTTCATATCTCTAGCATTATGTCTAGGACTCAGCTCATATTTCCTCAAACCATCTGGAAGAGGATTGGAGCAATCTCATGTACATTGCTGATTTTGGAACTGGATCAGACTTTTTTGGGGAAGATTTGTACAATTTTCCAAAATTTGTACAATTTTTTGATCATGCCCCAGAATGTCCTTGCACACTGCTTAAATTTTATTCACAATGTGGTCTTCCCTATTTACCAAATAATAGCAATTTTTATTGACCTTAATTTTTTGGGTGATCATATTTGGAAAACTTTGGGATGAAGGAGTCAGATAGAAAGAGATAATCCTGGTAGAAATAAATAGTAAGTATAAAATATTACAACTCTCCTCTCCTATCTCCTGTTAAAACTTTAGGAATTTCTGATTTGAATTTGGCTAAATGCATTGCTTCTCTCCTCTCTTCTAGAAAAGACTGTAAGCTCCACTAGTGTTCAGATTCTGTATTTTCATCTGTGTCTCTAGTACTTGGTACATAAGTGCTCAGTAAATACTGATAAATGAATCAATGAATGACTTTGTCTGATTAACTTATATTGTGGTCCAGTGATAGGAAACTTTTTGAATTCTGCAGCAGACTGGCTAGGAGGTGCAGGCCAATCCTTTCCTCCATAGAGTGAAGGTCAGTTTCCCTAAAGTTAATACTTTTGTTCCTTTTATTTTGTTCCTTCCTATCTATGTATCTGTATATAAGCACAGATACTGCATTTCTATATGGAGAGATTCTATATGGAAACACAGACTTGATTTATAATTTCTGTTTGTAGTGAATCATCTCACTGCAGAAGGTGGAGGGAACTGCAGAGGGAGACAGATGGGGCGGCAGAAGGAACACAGGCTTGGAATTAAACAGAAGTGGGTTTGAGTGCTGACCTCACCTCTTTCCAGTGATGGAACCCTGAGCACGTCACTGGTGCTCTGAGTCTATAAAATGCAGACATTAGTGAGGTACAAATGAAGTAACTTATAGTGTCTTAATAAGGCCTCCAAGGCCTTGCCTGCCCTGGCTCTCATGTACCCCACCATTCTTCTTTTGCTCTCTGAATTTCACCCACGCTGCCTTCAGTTCTTCAAAAGCTCTAAGCTCCTACCCACTTACCACAGGGCCTTTGCTCATGTAGTTCCCTCTGCCATCCCCACTTTTTCTCTCAAAAGTTCTTACTCATGCTTCAAGGCTCAGCCAGATTCCCTGATCTCCCTCAAGTAAGTCAGATCCCCATGGAAGGTGTATTCTGACTTCGTACGACTTACCATATTTGTCATTAAATAATAATTGTGTTGTAATTAGTTCAATTCCTTGCACACTTTCCACCCACGAGAATGTAAGCTCCATGATGGCAGAGATCGTGCCTATATTACTCATCTTGTATATGCAGTGTTTAGCAGAGTGCCTGGCACAAATTAGCTTAATAAATATTGTTGGATGAATGAATAAATGAATGAAAAGTTACAAATAAAATCAAAACACAAGCTAGGTGCACAATAATTTTTATTTCTATCCCACCCTCCCAAATGCCTTCTTTTTTTTTTTTTTCTTAACATCTTTATTGGAGTATAATTGCTTTACAATGGTGTGTTAGTTTCTGCTTTATAACAAAGTGAATCAGGTATACATATACGTATATCCCCATATCTCTTCCCTCTTGCGTCTCCCTCCCTCCCACCCTCCCTATCTCACCCCTCTAGGTCATCACAAAGCACCGAGCTGATCTCCCTGTGCTATGCGGTTCCTTCCCACTAGCTACCTAGTTTACGTTTGGTAGTGTATATATGTCCATGCCACTCTCTCACTTTGTGCCAGCTTACCCTTCCCCCTCCCCATATCCTCAAGTCCATTCTCTAGTAGGTCTGCGTCTTTATTCCCGTCTTGCCACTAGGTTCTTCATGACCATTTTCAAAATTAGATTCCATATATATGTGTTACCATACGGTATTTGTTTTTCTCTTTCTGACTTACTTCACTCTGTATGACAGACTCTAGGTTCATCCACCTCACTAAAAATAACTCAGTTTCGTTTCTTTTTATGGCTGAGTAATATTCCATTGTATATACGTGCCACATCTTCTTTATCCATTCATCTGTCGATGGACACTTAGGTTGGTTCCATGTCCTGGCTATTGTAAATAGAGCTGCAATGAACATTGTGGTACATGACTCTCTTTGAATTATGGTTTTCTCAGGGTATATGCCCAGTAGTGGGATTGCTGGGTTGTATGGTAGTTCTATTTTTAGTTTTTAAAGGAACCTCCATACTGTTCTCCATAGTGGCTGTATCAATTTACATTCCCATCAACAGTGCAAGAGGGTTCCCTTTTCTCCACACCCTCTCCAGCATTTATTGTTTGTAGATTTTTTGATGATGGCCATTCTGACCAGCGTGAGATGATATCTCATTGTAGTTTTGATTTGTATTTTTTTAATGATTAATGATGTTGAGCATTCTTTCATGTGTTTCTTGGCAATCTGTGTATCTTCTTTGGAGAAATGTCTATTTAGGTCTTCTGCCCATTTTTGGATTGGGTTGTTTGTTTTTTTGATATTGAGCTGCATGAGCTGCTTGTCAATTTTGGAGATTAATCCTTTGTCAGTTGCTTCATTTGCAAATATTTTCTCCCATTCTGAGGGTTGTCTTTTTGTCTTGTTTATGGTTTCCTTTGCTGTGCAAAAGCTTTTAAGTTTCATTAGGTCCCATTTGTTTATTTTTGTTTTTATTTCCATTTCTCTAGGAGGTGGGTCAAAAAGGATCTTGCTGTGATTTATGTCATAGAGTGTTCTGCCTATGTTTTCCTCTAAGAGTTTGATAGTGTCTGGCCTTACATTTAGGTCTTTAATCTATTTTGAGTTTATTTTTGTGTATGGTGTTAAGGAGTGTTCTAACTTCATTCTTTTACATGTAGCTGTCCAGTTTTCCCAGCACCACTTATTGAAGAGGCTGTCTTTTCTCCATTGTATATTCTTGCCTCCTTTATTAAAGACAAGGTGACCATATGTGCGTGGGTTTATCTCTGGGCTTTCTATCCTGTTCCATTGATCTATATTTCTGTTTTTGTGCCAGTACCATACTGTCTTGACTACTGTAGCTTCCAATTGCCTTCTTTTCTGCAACTCTGCATGGGAGAGTAAGAAAAATAAAGCATTCATGATTTGAATGGGTGCATCGTGACCTCCTTCAGCTGCCTGAAAATTTCTCCCTTGGCCATCCTCTAAGTCCACAATTCTGAAGCCTCACTTTGCCCTAGAATTTGCTGGGAACCTTTGTAAAACTGCAGGTAACATTGCAATCATTGTAGGGTGGGATCTGCACATCAGCATTTTAAAATGCTTTCCAGGTGATTCCAATGTGTAGCCAGGGTTGCAAACCACTGCTTAGGTAAGGAATTATTTTAAAGACTTGATGAAATTCAAGAATATCTGTGTCTGTATAAGTCATGGTATGTCTGTTGGAGTGAGTTAAACACCTTAGCATCTACTAGCACTTTTGCACCAACTGATCAGATTGGCCTTTGGAGAAAGGGAGGTAGGAGAGAATTGTCATCAGACCAGTAAATCATCAGATATCAGTAACTGTCCTGAATGGGTACCAGGACATAATCAGGTGGAATCCTGCAAAGACTGACTTCATCTTCTCAACATTACCAGTACACAGGCTATGCCCAGATACACCATGTTGTTATTTCCATGGAGTGAATTACACTGGGCTAGTCCTGGATGTGTTTTTTCATAGATGAAACAGTGCTGGGATGGGTTTCTGGTATGGGAACAGCTTCAAGGACATTGTCCCCAGAAGGTACTAGGGAGGGGAGGGGTCTGAATGGGCTATGGGACAGGATTTTGGAAGTCAGTCAGCAAAGATAATGGTAAAGAGTCAGCAAGCTTTGGCTTCAAAGAATCAATTTGTAGTCTTCTTAAATTAAAAAAAAAAGGAAAGTAGAAAAAAAAGAATAATAATTTGGAGCATAAAAGCTCTCTGCTGAGGTATAAATGCTAAATCTTAGAACTCTGTTAAAGCAGGGGTTGGCAAACTATGGCCTATAGTCCAAAGACTTCCTGTTGCCTGTTTTTGTATAACTTGAGTGCTGAAGATGGGTTTTTACATTTTCAAATGGTTGAAAAATAATCAAAAGAAGAACATTTCATGACCCATGAAAATTATATGAAATGCAAATATCAGTGTTCATAAATAAAATGTTATGGGAACATAGCCACGCTTATTGTTTGCATATTGCCTGTGGCTGCTCTGTTCTACAAGGGCAGAGTTGAGCCATGGTGACAGGCTGTGTAGCCCACGAAGCCTAAAATATTAATACTCTCTGGGCCTTTGCAGAAGAAGTTTTCTGACTCCTCTGTTAAAGAATCAGAAGGGGAACTGGATAGAAGGGTTAATCCTGGGTGAAAAGAGGAGTGGGAGACAAGAGAAAGGAGGATACAAATATCATTGTGATGATTGTTTTCTAAGTGTCAGGCACATTAACCCTCTCAACAACCTTTAAAGTAGTCATGGTCCCAGCAAAGCACAGATGCAACTTCACATTAAGATCATTGGAAGAGGGTTTAATAAGTAGACTATTTTCAGAGTGAAAGCAGATATAGGGATCCACAAGAGAGAGTGCAGTATCTCTGGGCTAGTCACCTCTGAGCCTGGAGGGTTGAGGGAGGGGAGGAATTCCCAGAATCCAGAAGGAAAGAGTTATGTAGATAGGGCTGCCTGGAAAGCGCAGGGACCTTCACTTGAAGGACACAGCCAGTCAGATAGGATAGAGAGAAGGAGAGAGCCAACGGCATCACTGCCCCACCCTCATCCTTCTCCCTCCCTGCAGTCTCCTGCTGGGGCAGGAGCCTGTTGCACCCAACAAGGGAGTCTG
The DNA here is from genome assembly GCF_949987535.1 of Balaenoptera acutorostrata. Taxonomy (NCBI): domain Eukaryota; kingdom Metazoa; phylum Chordata; class Mammalia; order Artiodactyla; family Balaenopteridae; genus Balaenoptera; species Balaenoptera acutorostrata. Next base: position 58,274,599 of record NC_080065.1, on the reverse strand, counting down.
TTGAGGAATTTCATCCAGGCCAGTCTCCTGGGCAGAAAGGGGGCTAGTGAGGTGTGCAAGGGGATCTGTAGGAGCAAACAGAACATATCATGCCCAGGTGGGTACCACTGTCATCATTGGGCCCCACTTGCCCACAGATAATGCAAGTTAGGTTTAGTCAGGTTAAATGGTGTCTCTCAGTAAAGCCTGGGCTAGAATTTGAACCCAGACATTCTGATTCCAGGACCCACAGTCTCTTAACCATTGTGTTATCCTCAGTTCAGATGGAAGGGACCTTAGAGGGAACCCAGTTTTCCCCGCTCAGGAATCATTTTTTGGGTGGTCCTTTGGCCACTACTTGACTATATCTACCTGGGGACCAACCACAGTCTTCTGATCACTTTTTCCCCACTAAAAGATCCCTCTATGACTGGAAAGTTCTTCCTTGTACTGGATAAACCCAGGAGGTCACATTTACTAATTTAAAAAAATTACATAGATCTATATAGATAGGTAGATAGACAAGATAGAAACATACATACATACATACATATATATACAGAGATTTGAATCTCCAAGTTTTCTTCCTTAACCACTTTCTTATGTTTTTCATTTCAGAGTTACTAAAAAACATTCCTCCATTTCTGTTTTCCTTTCTGTGACCCTCGTGGTGTCCTTTTCTGGAATCACTGGTGTGAATTTTTCCTATGGATACTCCCTCCTTCAGCCAGATGGTCACTTCTTCTTTTTACTCTTTTTCTTTAAAATTAATTAATTAATTTATTATTTATTTTTGGCTGTGTTGGGTCTTCGTTTCTGTGCGAGGGCTTTCTCTAGTTGTGGCGAACGGGGGCCACTCTTCATTGCGGTGCGCGGGCCTCTCACTATCGTGGCCTCTCCTGTTGCGGAGCAAAGGCTCCAGACGCACAGGCTCAGCAGTTGTGGCTCACGGGCCCAGTTGCTCCGTGGCATGTGGGATCTTCCCAGACCAGGGCTCGACCCCGTGTCCCCTGCATTGGCAGGCAGATTCTCAACCACCGCGCCACCAGGGAAGCCCCCAGATGGCCACTTCTCATAGTCTTCTTCTTCATTCAGAGTCACAGCCTTTGATCAAAAGAACTTGGGATAGAAGTTTTTCTTTTTATTGTAAAGGATTGAGCTCTTAAAAGTCATGGAAGGTACATTACCAGGTCTTTCGGTGGCTGCTCAGTTCTGTGTGAATCAGCGGAAGTGGGTGGTGGTCAGGGAGAGTGATGCGTCTTGGCAGGCTTTGCGCTGTGTCTCACACACACTCCAGGAAGAAGGCTCACCTTGTGAATGGCCACATCAGGCCTTTTGTGTACCCACAGTGGGAGCGCACTCTAGGCACCCTTCTATGCTGGCTGTGGTAACAAGATACCTCAAACCTGCTGGTGCTCATGAGTCCTTCTTATTGTTTCATGGATCGTGGGATGTGGTTTCTTTCTCAGGATAAATCTAAGACTCTGTAGACTCTGATGATGATGATGATAGTGACAATAACAACAGAGTTTACTGAGTGCTTGCTTAATCCTTGGTATACCAGCAATATTTGTCAATATTTACCATTTGCCTCCAAAGAATCCTTTTTATGCTTTTATATTTTTAAGTCATTTTATGAGTAATTTACAGAAGTAAAATCAGAGGTAGAGTGAAAAACAACTTTATTAGAAATTTTAATAAAAATTTCAGCATAGCAAATCCCAGTTTTTTATTCCATGTTTTCCTGGTTTAGAAGGTACATATACCAAAAATGGGCAACTTCCTTTGAACACTATTAACTGACCATCGATTGTCATGTATGATTCTGGAACATATCCGTCGTGTAAATCTGATTCCAGATTTCAAATACATCTCTAAAAGTTTTAGCTTACCATTTCTTCTGATTTTATCTCCTTGCCATTAACATCATAAAAATATTATACTGTTGAAAACTTTGATGGTTTATAATTTTGAGAGGACAGCCATCTTTGTTCCATAAATGCAAAACATTTCAGATTTATAAACATGAATTAGAGTGATCAGTAGAATTTTTGACATTTACATTATGTTTTCTTTCATCCACCCTTTTATACGTATCTGCCTTGTCCACTTATGACCTATATCAAGCAAAATTTTGGTGTACGATCATCATAAAGATGAAAGAATATGGTAGTTCATTTTTTAGCAAAACATCACATAATAAAGTTCTTACTGAGCGACTAGCTCATTGAGAACACTGCATTTCCTTTTTGTCTTTAGAAATATAGTAGCCAGTCAATGATTCGAGAGTTTGAGAAAATTCACCTAGGAGATCATCATCTGAAGACTCATAGTCTGAGATTTTACTTACATGAAGTCTCTTTGCATTAATCTTCTGATTTGTTTAATGATTGTGAAACAACTTCTGTAAATTTCCTTATTTTTGCCATTATGGGTAGAAAATAAAAATTATAAATTCTCAACTGTGTTGACTGAAAGATTTTTAAAAAACAACAAAGATGGTATCCCCTGTCTTATCTTAATCCTTGAAAGATGCTGCAATACTTGGGGCAAGACAACAGGAAAACTGAAGGGTGATGTAATAGTGATGGTTTATTTCATTATTGCATCAACCTTTTAGGCAATTCCATTATTTTTCCATTTCACATTATTTTAGTGTGTTTCACCATAGTTGAGAATAATTGATGAGTAATATCAAATAATGCCTAAGATGATGAATAGCAAAATATTTTAAGATATAGGAAAAATAAAATTGCTAACATCCCATAATGTATCTTAAACTTACAAAAATTCAAGATACAATGAGTTTCATTCTTTTTTTTAAAAAGCAGTTTTTCTCTTTGTTCTTTGGAAGACTTCTAAAAGAGTAAAAACAATAAAACATTAATTCCTACAAATAGAACTGCTCAAAAAAGAAACTCAAAAGCTAAAATGAAGCCCCATGTTCCCTGATGTTATGCTGACAGTTAACATGTATTAGGTACCATGCTAAAAAATTTATGAACGTGACCAAAACCAGTTAATGGATCAGAAAAATAATAGAGTTTCAGTTCAGGATGATGAAAAGATTCTGGAAATGGATAGTGGTGATGGTTACACAAAAATGTGAATGTACTTAATGCCACTGACTTGTACACTTAAAAATGGTTAAAATTATAAAATTTATGTTGTGTATATTTAACCACAATAAAAAATAATGGTAATGTTTAAAGGTACTGAGATAGTATACATACTTATAATTATCTTTCCATTACCCAACTTGCAAAAAACAATTCCTTAGTCAATCACCACAGTTATATGAGTTAAAACTGTCCCTCTTCAGGTGGATGGAAAAGGCTTCAGAGACTAAATAATTCACCCGACATCACACCTGGCAAGTGGCAGAGAGTAAAACTCCAGCAGAAAGACCAAGAACCTCACATGTAACCAACCACACCTGCTACTGCCCGTGTGAGGTGTGGCAAGTCACGGTCCTGCCGTGGTCACGTGATACGGAGGCGTTATACCCCTGTCTGTGTCACGCACTCCACTTCCTTTTTCCAAAGTCTTATTGTAGTCTGCGATTCCTTATCTACCTCTCGGAAATCTCTTTCTTCTGATTTTTTTTTCAAGACGCTTAAAAAAAATCTTTACATGTAGAACCACGTGCATTTTTGGCCAAAATAGCTTCTGACACTCTCAGAAGATAGCATGCTCATGTCCCAAAGGCCAGAGGAAAACAGCTCCCCATTCCCAGCTCCAATCCTGTGCCTCCTTTGGACTTGGCTCTGTATTGCCTCCTTCAGACTCTGTTTATGACTGGTCCTGACACTTTCCACCACTTCTAGTTGCCATGCATGTATCAGGTGGTAGTAATTCTCACTAATCTGTATCAACTCCATAGATGTCAAGCCCAATTTGCTCTTATAATATATATTTGAGGAAGATAGTGTGTGATTAGATGGATGTTAGTGGAATTGTTTCTGCAAGTTGGGTGAGGAATTCTAAATATGTGTACTATCTAAATATCTTTAAAAATGAAATACATAGATAAGCATTATTATTCTATTCTGATAAAAATCACATTGATGTGAATAAACAAAGAGAGTATAAGTAGGCAGCAGAATAATTTCTATTACTTGAGTGGAAAATAAAATATTATTCATATCTCAAAAGTAAATTTATTTCAAGGTAAGGATCTAATTGGGGTAAAGAGCTGCAAGTGTCTTAGAGCTGTAGTTCCTGCCTGGACCAGCTGAGGGCAGTTGTTCTGGTGAGATGGATTGTCTGCCCAGATTCCACTTACGATGTCTGGTGAATGGTCGTTTTGAGTAATTAGGAGAAAGACTATCTCTAGCATTCAGAGGGCCCAGTTAAGGTGAAGGGTGACATAAAGCACTCAGATAGTCTACTTACTGTTTTTCTTAAAGTGGTCCTAGGACCACCTTTCCAGGTCCATGCTGGGAATGGCAGATCTTAGGGCCCCACCCATGAGCTACTGAGTCAGAAATTCCTTAGGTGATTCTTTTTCACAGGAAAGCCTAAAAATCACTGCTCTGTTAGCATCTCTTCAAGTGGGAGGAAGGAGAGGAAGACAATAGAAGGAACCAGACCAAGATGAAATGTCAGGATTTATGGGATTACTAGAGTGCTGTGTTGCATCTGATGTAGGATCCAGGAAATAAGAATGTGAGAAGAGCAGTCAAAGGAAGAGATCTCTCAGGAGACTGTTTACTCGCCTGGTTGAAAATGCAAAAAAGGGAAGCAGAGGTGAGGCAGATAGAGCCATAAGATTACAGGATTGGGAACTTGGAAGGCCTGAGGCAGGAGAGGCACTGGGTGGGAGACAGTGGACCTCACCATCAGGAGGGCTTAGGGTGCAGCACAGCGCAGGACCCGATAGGCTGGAGCTAAGTGCTGTACTGTCACAGTCATGAGCCTTCCTCTGCCTGTCCTTGGCTTGAAAGTTAAACTCGCAAACCTCGTGTCCTGTCACGTCTCTCTCTTATGTTAGACAACAAGTAGTTGCAATCTCAGGAGGTCCTGTTACACACCCAACACCCAAGTTGTGGACATGGGGAGCTTTGTAGTGTAAGAGGCTTCCCGAGGGCTCAAAGAACAGACTTGCTTCATGGGGCTGATCAAAGTGAAGCCCATCCAGGGGACTTACTGGCCCATGTGGGGAAGAGCATTTCAAGGAGTGGGATCCATTTTAGCAAAGCAAAGAGCAGGGTGAGGAAAGAACCAAGCAGTTGGGAATCAGTAGCGTGCGTGTATGTACACGTGATGCAAGGCTGGAGAGGGCAGCCTTCTGAAGACTTTGTAAGTTTGGGATTTATCCTGAAGGCGATGAGGAGCCAGGGAAGGGTTTTAAGCTAGAGAATGACATGATCAGATTTGGTTTTAGCCTAAGAAGTGCTATAGCTGGGCTGGTTGTTTTGATCATATCAGTGGCAAGAGAATCAGAAGTGGGGCAAGTTAGTTACTTTTTCACTTGCTGCTCAGACAAAAGAAAAATACACATTTTGAGGACTTTGATGATGCTTCGCTCCCTAAGTCACGTGGCTGGCTTTGGCCTCCATCATTCTCCCTATTCCCTACCGTCCACCTTTTCTGATGTCCTTTGAAAAGGAAACAAAGATACTTCCTCTAACTCCAAGCAGGAAATGGGAAGGAATGTTCCTGGAATGAATCTGTCTTTTCAAGTTTTCTCATAATATTTTTCCAAAATTTGAAAACAGTTATTACAAAATGGATACAAATGTTTGTGGCTTTAAAAAGTTATTGACAAAGCTTCTAATTTTTGCAAAAGAAACCCAAGAAAAATAAGGCAGAAACTAATGAAATTGATTATCTACAAAGGCTGAGTGGGAACCAAGTGCAGGGGTAGGGACCTCTCTTTGTACTTGTTGACTTGGTTTTGACTTTTAAGCTGTGTTAATGGTTTCTGTTTCCAAAAAATAAAATTAAATTACCAAAGATGCAAAAAGATAGATATTGAATTTAAACAGAAAAAGAACCTAACTTTATATCAAATAGGTAAAAATCTCACATAAGAGAAGTTATTCAAATCACTTTTAAACACAGTATTCTGACTGTGTACTCTCAATATGATTTTTTTCTAAGAAAAAATTAAATTGCAAAGAAACCTGGAACTTTACCTACGCTGTTGGTAGTGGTAATTGTGTAGCAATCTTGAAACTGTTGTGTGTATTGCAGGACCCAACAAATGAGTACAAATACTGGGGATGGTGGGAACTTGGGTTCTTACTATGGGGGAGGGGAGATATAAATACGGACTGGGTTATGATGGTTCTTGTCTGAATATTACTCTGATGGTTATGAAATGGTAATTTTCTGAATTCCTTCTTCATTTATTAGTTGGTTTTCTCCTGTAAAGGACTTTCTTTTCCTTTTCTTCCCACTTTATTGTTTTCATATCAGAATATATTTTCCCCTCCCCACCCACCAAGGTGTTATAGTTCTTTCTGTCATTAGCTATTTTGATGTTCAAATTATGCCAGTTTTCCCAGTGGGAATTCCTGCAAGCTAGATCCTATGTCCTCTTGACATATCTCCATTATACGAAGAAATACCTTTTTGGAAAAAATTGTGACTCTATACTGAGACTCCTAAGACCAACACAGTATCACAGAACAAAACAAAAACAAACTCAAACCATAACAAAGCAAGAAGGAAACCAAAGTAACTAGACATGTCAAATAAATGCAATATGAGATCCTTGCTTAAATCCTGGAGATATAACTCTATGTATCATTATCCCTATATTATATACCTATATATATATATATATAATTTAAATATTTATATACATATACATTTCAATCAGCTACATAAGACTTTATAGGGACAATTGGAGAACTCAAGGACTATATATTAGATGATAGTATTGTATCAATGTTACATTTTTTGAATAAGATAATCATATTATGGGAATGAAGAGAATCTTTTTGTTCTTTTGAGATACACCCTGAAGTATGTAGGGGTGGACATGTCATGAAGTTATAAAGCTAAAGCAACTAATTCTAAATGGTTAAATAAAAATATGTGTAAATATGTATACAGAGAGATAAAGCAAATTTGGGATGGTATGGACAACTGGTGAATCTAGGTGAGCTATTCATTATACTTTTCTTACAATTTTTCTTTAAGTTGGAAAATTTTCAAAATAAAAAGTTGGAGAGGAGGGAAAACATGTTGGGTTAAATGTTGGGTTAAATGAGAAAGGCCATGGCAGGCAGGCCTGGGGTCAAGTTGCAAACTTTGAATCTCTGCAGGCCATCTTAGAGGGGTTCCAGAAGGCAGGGCTGCAGGGGGAGGTGGTTCAAGGCAAACAGCAGAAAACAGAACATCTGGGGCAGCAGTGATTTAGGACCTGCAAGCCCTGGGATTTTACTGATGCAGCTATTTGTTTTAAACACATATATAACATGATTTCGTTTCATATCCATATTTCACACACAAAAATTGAGGTCATGTTCCAGGTCTGTCCCAGGCCCACTCACTCAATGGGAGGCACATTTCTTGGCTTGTCTGGTGGATGGGTTTTAGTCCAAAGCTCCTTTCATGAGCGATTTCAATTCTTTCTGGTTAATCTTGCTGTAGAATCACAGTTAAATGATTGTGGGAGAGTACATTTAAGATATCCAGTGATCAGCAATGTGGCTTCTTTTCTGTCAGGTATGACTTCGGCCTTTTTATCTGATACTTACCACACAGCTTCACACAAAACAGGTTTGCTTCACCCCCTCCCCACCCCGCCCCTGCCTCAGCACCAGTCGCCCCAGCTCCCAATACAGACTTGTATTCCTGGCATCCTGCTCTTGTTTGATGAGTTCTAGGAGGCACCAATTCTTGTTTTGTCCCTAGGAGTAAAGCAGCAACTGCTTTAAACTGATAATGACATGATTTTGCCGCCCTATAGACAGTCATTTAAACCCTGTGAGATGTGGCCACTGCCTCAAAATTCAAGCAGTGGAAATGACATCATTATCAGCCGACTCTTTATGATGAAAAATGACCCACATTAGGAAACAATCTGAACCCAAGGAAACTTCAGTGATCAATCATCGCAATTATAACGTGCTGGTCTTTTATGTAAATCCAACCCACAGTGAAGCTGGGTTTGGGTGGAGGACTTGGGGGAGGAGAAATCCTGTGGAAAAAGAACATTAGGACAATATAATTAAGCAAAAGGGAAAGCTTCGGATAATGTACGTTTCTCAGGGGACCATTTCATGCCTTAGGGATCCTGATAGATCTAGGCTGAGAGGGTTGCATCATCATCATTAAAAGCGTTTGTTAAATGCCTGGAGCTACGCAGAGATGGGCTGGGCTTAGTGCTGCATGAAGTTTGTTGAAACCTGCCGAGGCCCTCCCTCCAGGAACTGGGGCCCTCCCTGGACTACCTCATTCATCGGCAGGAGGCAGGGGCCCCCCAGGTCACAGAGAAGCCCTCACATCGATCGCCAGAGGATAATGTCCTGTCAGGGGTGGGAAGGGGGTGGGGGGAGTGCCTGGGTGCCCTCATTCCCCTTCAGTCCCTTCTGACCAGCAGGCCTTTTCATCACCTTTTCACCGCCATGTGGCCAGCCACGGGGTCATGGTGGCCTGAGTATGAGTTGGAAAGGAGTGGGATTGTCAAGTGGATGAGAAACGTTGCCTGCCATGTCAGTAAACAAAAGATGTTGCGGCCATCAAACCGGCAGCCCCTGCAGCCACCCCCAACTGTGCACCCTCAGGGGATTCAGGGTGGAGAAAATCAGGATACTGGTCCTAGACAGTTAAGGTGCATATCAAAGGAATGATTTCAGTGAGCCCAGACTCTTGCATCTTCCCATACATAGAAGAGCCCTAACTAAATTCATTAATTTGAGATGTCTGGTTTCTTTAATTAACAGTAACCTTTTGATGTTCCATCTATCTGTTTTCTTTTGAAAAACAACTCTATGTCCTGGCTCCTCCCTTACCTTTTCAGTGCAGTCCCTCAGAGGGATCTGTAAAGCTATCTTCCAGGCTTAAGTCCTCAGTATGTCCACCGAATAAAACATAATTCTCAACTTCAGGTTGTGCGTTTTTTTCAGTTGACGTCACCATCCACCTGCAAGAAGACAGATGGTTTTCAGAGAGCACAGGAAGTGGAAGCTTTGGTGATAAATCTTGCCTTTATCCGTGGGCACGTGTGACTCCTCCCGGTCCCCGTCACCTGTCCTTGCTTGGTCCTTAGAGTCTGTGTTTTGTGTAGTCTCATTTTGTCAAAGCTAGAAAAGGGGGGAGTGTGTGTGAATGTGTGAGGAGGTGTAAGTGGGGTGAGGAGGGACAGAGAGATAATTAATGTGGTTGGGTTGACGCCAGACAATTGCAGAGCACAGACCTATCAAGGGTACAGTTGCCTGTACCCTTGGATTTGAGAAAACACGAGGAGGTGAAATTTTATCTCATTCATCCTTCATCAAGGACTCAGGAGGCCCTAGGCCCATGGGCTAGCCTGGTAGCCTGGTAGCCCTGGATTTGTGAGTGCTATAAACAGGATGTCTACATCTTGGCCCCCATCTGGGGATACTGGGTCCCCTTCAACCTTATTTTTTCTGTGAAGCAATTTGTGGTATCATCTCTTCTGTCCTCCTTGACTCTACCTATAAAACCTGTCGTGTATGCTAAAAGCAATGTCTAGGTTCTAAGGCCCTGGTCTGCTTTCTCCTTTATTCTTTAATACTCTCCTACAGGATCCAAAAAACCTTTTCCACCTGCAGACCAATAATATATAAGATTCCCTCCTAGATGTTTGTTCCTTGTGGCTAAAGCTTTGCCCTCATGAGGAATACAAATGCTCCTGATAGGGCAACGCATTAAGCGTGGTGTGGCTCTGTGGATTGCGGACCCTTTCTTGTATGGCAGCTAAAAGCATGTTTCAAAAGGATGAAGGGAGGAGTGACCTGGAGCATAAACACTGCCCCGCAGGGCAGACAGGATGGAGCCTTGGGGACAGGGGAAGATGGTGGGCCTAGTGCCCAGGAAGAGGAAAATCCTATCTCACACGACTCCGCGTTTACTCAGAGTCAGGTCCTGTTCTAAATCTTTATACCAGCCGTGCAGTTGATCCCTCAGCTACCTCCTGATGCTGTGTGGGAGCTTTGATTGTCCCCTTCAGGAGAAGAGGAGCCTGAAGCTCAGAGAGGTTAAGTGACCTGCTCGGGGTCATGTGGTTTGTGGACAGAGCTGGGGTTCACACCTTGGCAGCCTGACTCTCAGCTCCTGCCCTTCGCCCTCTCGCTGCGCTGGAAGGAGGAGGAGCACCTGCGGGGAGAAGTCTGTCAAGCTTCCTGGAAGGAGGTCCTGGTTGCTGCCACCCAGCCCTGCCTCTAGTCCAAGGCACCTCAGCTGTCTCTGGTTGTAGGAGAGATGTGTGTCTTGGTGGTGGCAGGAGGTCACGCACCATCCAGAGAGGGTGATGGGCTCGCCAGCAGAGACCTCGCTCTGTTCTGGTAGGGTCACCTTCAGAGCAGCCATGGGATCTTACTTACCCTCAGTAGAAGCTAAGACCCTCCCTGGGTGACCTTTGGACTCGTAGTGCTAGCAGCTTCCTAATCAGACCCACCGTGGCAGTTTAAACACTGCCAGGAAATGCCCAGCTGATTTGTCTACAGAGATTAATGAAACCAAATCTTGGGATCTACGGACGTCACTGGACACGCTCTAGCTGGCCTCCGCTATAGTCCAATGGCCGCTTAGCGAGAGCCCCATCAGTTAAGTTAGCACAATGAGGGTGTTTGCTGAGTGTTCTCTCACCATGTGGAAGGCAGGGGTGTGCTTTCTGCATAGGAAACAACCTTTTTTACTCTGGGCTAAAAATGAGGCAAGAAAACCCCTTTGGAACATACCCGAAAAAAGACAGTTTCTCCAGCTCCCCGAAGTAGCTGATGTTCAGTCAAGGCCTGGTCCCTGGGCTCCCCACCGTGACAGAGTCAAGGAGCTGGGCTCTTTTGGGAGCTTTGTGTATCGGCTCTGGTTCACCCTGAATGTCCACCTCCACCCTCACAGTTTCAGGTGGGATGGGGAAGGGCTATGTGGGGCATTTTGAAATAATCATTTCCTAGCGATGGTTCAAATCATGCTTTCTCTGTTTAATAATCCATACAAGGTTACCGGGAGTCATTAATCGTTGTCTGCCTTCGTGTTCCATGTGGTGGGAAAAGGGGAGGGTGAAACCAACATCACTGGTCTGTTTGCCTCTCTTTGTGAGCATTGCTCTTTTGACCAGCTCAGGTCTTTCTTTCCCACTTAGCGAAGAAGGGGGCCATGGGGACCCTCTGAAAATGTTGTGTTTGGAGGGACAGAAATAATTCACTGGGGCTGAGAAGCACAGGAACTGATCTGCCTCTGTTTATAGAATCCTTCATTTGTGCCTGTGGTGAGACTCTTCTGTCTGAGGTTTTGAGGACATACCGTCATTAAATTTACCGTGGTATTTATATTCAACTGGCTCAAAAGTAAATCAGCCCTCATGTCCAGTCTGCTTCTTAAAGCTCCCCAGTGAAGAGCCCCCCAGAAATTCTTGGATTCTGTTTCTTTCCTGAAAGTCCCTTAGTATATGGTGCATATTCATGACTAGATTTTAAAAGCAGAGATTTGTCATGCCCCACTTAAGTGGAGCCCCTCTTCAGAGCGTATACAGAGGACGTGTTTCTAATCAGAGCCAGATTAGGTTCATAAGTTTGGTAGCGGTTGTGATGACCAAGCCTCAGTGGGTAGAAAAAGCTGAACAGTGTAATGCCAGGAACACTGCGATCAAGAAATAACCAGGTATCAGTGGAGTTACACTGGACTTGACCTAAAACTCTCTGAGCATAAGCTTCTTATCCGTAAAGTGGAGATAATATTGTAATACCCACCTTGAAAGGTTTTGGGAAGGCTCAAGGAAGATGAGGTGTGGGGAAGTGCCTTGGGAACCGTACAGTCTTAAACACGTGCAAATTGTGAGTCCTGGACTTAAGTTGGATCAAATAGTTTTTGAAAGAAGACAGTCTAAGTCTAGAGCTTTGTTCAACAGATATTTCTTATTGATTTTTCTCCTAACAGGATTTAATCTATATTTTGTTGTCTTATGTATAATTTTTCCAAAGACAGGCAAGTTAAAAAGGCTTGTGCTTTAAATCGTGTTGGGCAGGGCCCTGCACTTTGCCGAGCCAAGGTAGAAACTGCTCAGAGCCAGAGCAGTCCTGTCTGGAACAGGTGTATGTCCTTGTAGGACCGTCCCTGACTGGTTGCCATGATGGGTCCCCTCCTCTGCCCCCATCTTGCACCCCTGCCAGGCCTCTGAACTATCTCATCGGTACACTGATGTCTGTAGAGGCTGGGGGCTGTGGTTACATCTGTGCCCAGAGTCTTCAGGCCTTTCAGAAAGAGAGGTGGTTTGACATTTAGAGAATTATTATAAGTTCTACCACTTATTATTTTTATTTTTTAATAAATGTATGTATGTATGTATGTATGTATGTATGTATTTATTTATTTATGGCTATGTTGGGTCTTCGCTGCTGCGCATGGGCTTTCTCTAGTTGCGGTGAGCGGGGGCTACTCTTCGTTATGGTGGGCGGGCTTCTCATCGCGGTGGCTTCTCTTGTTGCGGAGCACGGGCTCTAGGCGCACGGGCTGGCTTCAGTAGTTGTGGCTCATGGGCTCTAGAGCACAGGCTCAGTAGTTGTGACACACGGGCTTAGTTGCTCCGTGGCATGTGGGATCTTCCCGGACCAGGGCTCGAACCCGTGTCCCCTGCACTGGCAGGTGGATTTTTAACCACTGTGCCACCAGGGAAGTCTCCTACCACTGATTTACTGTATGCCAGGTGCCGAACTAAGCACTTTCCATGCATTACCCCAATTAAATTTTCACAATAGCCCTGTAAGGTAGGATGTCTTATCAACCTCATTTTACAGGTAAGGAAACTGAGCTTAGAGAGTTTTAGGTCAGTTGTCTAAGGTTAACAGCTAACATAGTACAGATCAGGAGTCCCATGTGGGTCTGTCTGACCCCAAAGGTGGTTCTTAGCAGAATGCTGCTCCAGGGCCTGGCCGGGCTGAGACTGGACACGGCAGCCAGAGCCTCAGATCACGCGGCAAGATCAAACTTGGCCCTGGGGAGTGTTCTCCTCTTGCTGAAGGGAGGGGAGGCAGAGGGCTGGGAGTGCCTGCGACTTCTATCTTGTGGCACTGAGGTACCAAACCCAACATCAGTCCCGAACTGAAAATGCCACAGGCCGGTTCAAGCAGGTGTGTACATAGGGCAGATGTGCTATATATGGGACACCTTTGCTTCACTACACACATAACTGGCCACTTAAAACATTTCTTTTCCAAATAGCTACCCCCACGTATTTGGGCAGTTTAAAGGGTGGGGTGAGCTACCAATCATTACAACTCTTTGATCCAGATTTCTTACTGTTCATTCATAAGTTATAAGTTACTGCCTGAAAAAGGAAAGGAAGAAGAAAGAAAGAAAACAAGTGGGAAGAAAGAAAGTTTATTCAAGGAAGGTAAGGAAAAGAAGACAAAGAATGGGGGAAAACAGTGTGATCCAGAGTTGAATAAAATAGCGTGAAACCGAGGTCTTTGACATCTTCTCCCCCCACCCAATACCATCCCATAAATCTTTACATTACATTCCACTAAATGTGTCAGAAATGTAACCGCACTTGCAAATAATTGCTGCTATTGAATGAATCCACCCTGGCGTATCCATTTGAGCTCAAAATAACCCATGTAACCTAAGAGTAAATCAGTGACTGGACACCCAGTGCCAAGCATAATCTCAAGCAACATTTAACTAGGTTCAATATTTATTTCCCTGCCTTGAGTCACTTTGAAATGATCTGGACTCAGTTCAGACAGGACCAGCCCTAATTTTATTGTGCTCTTGGAACCCTTCCAGCAGCACAAGGGCTCAGATGTCAGGGAGTTCCAGAAAAATGAGATCCCTCACAGAAGATTTCACAATTTAAGGCACCCTCCTTTCAATATTTTGCAACATGTGGGCCTTTTGACTGAAGATATAATTTTTTGAGAAGGCTTTGAGCATCCTTAAGAAGTATGCCTCACCCACACCCCGACTCCTACCTCCTCCCTAGGGATGGGGTGGGTAAAATTAACCGGGTTAACAGCTTGCATAAATAAAATCTCTGAATATCCACAAGTAGGAAAAGAGTAGCCCACAATTTACCACCATTTTCCAAACAAATGCCATTTTCCGCACAATTATGGAAGCCAGATTTGGGAAGCTTCAAGACACATTCAAACAGCAGATAACGTGGCTCCAAGTTTGATGGATACAGGAACACATCAAATAAAATAGCAGCCAATTCTCAAGCTTTTGTATCTCAAATGCTCAATCAATAGAAAACCAACCAATTTTAGTGTTCATCAGAGATAACTCTCAAGATGGCAGGATTGACTTATAGCTCCCTGTTAAAGGGGTATTGAGCTGACATTGAGTGACCTTACACTCAGCCAAAACATTTATTATAAAAGTCTGACGTGGTTAAGTGAAGTGATTGATATCGGCCCATTCTGCTCTAAGTGCAGGCTTTCATGTGTTTCAGTTGGGCGAAGAGTCAAAGACCTCACTTATGAAATCAAACATTTCCCTTTTGCTTCTCCTTTATCTATAGGTGATTAATCTTAATTCAGAATAACAGCGTGCATTCTGGAGTCTGAGAGACCTAGTTCATGTCCTAGGAGCATCATTTGCCAGCTTTTGAGCAAAATTTTAAGTTTCTTGCAGGGGCAGTTATCTATACAGTTAGGAGGATGGGGATGGAATAATGTATTTAAAGCAATTAGTAAAGTGCGCAGGCACATACTCAAGAAATTCTAGTCATATTATTGTTCTAGTAATAATGTCATTGCCATTACTAAAGCAATGACATTATTAACTAAAGTTATTTTGGCTCCTGACTTCACAGTTCCATAGACTGTTATGCTATCAGCAAAGATAATAATGACAATAACAACAATAATAATTACATTACTTTGTCGATACTTGCTAGTTACCAGGCACTACACTCAATGCTTAATATATATTTTCTCATTTAATTCTTAAGACAACCCTTTGAAGTTGGTCGCTGTTATTATCCCAGTTGTTAGAAATGAGGAAACTGAGGTTCAGGGAAATGAACAAAATTACTTGAGATCACACAGTTGGCAAACATCCAAACACACTACATTACATTGGCCTCCCTGCCCCACGTCACATAGATTATTGCTTTTTGTATTATTACATCCTTAGGGGAACAGAAAACTTTAATAATTTGGGGGAAGTCACTTTATCTCTCTGGACCTTAGGTTTTCCATCTGTCAAATGAAAAAGTTGGAATGGATTATATCAGATTTTAGGATTTCAGGATTCTAATGCAGTAAGTTGCTGTCAAGGGAGAAATGCTTGGAAAATGTGTATATTGGATTTTTTTTTATGATTGAAAAGGAGATGGTGTACAAGTCTGACGTGGTTGCTTCCTCCAATCGGGCTGGAAGGAAGAACATCATTGCCCTTTCCATAATGGCCTGATTCCCTCTTCTCAAGCTATCCTTTCAGACTCTACTGTGGAGGAAACTGTCAACTCACCCAGATACGTTTGTCTGCTGTGTCCATGGTATTCTAGCAGAAGCTAGGACGATCCTTCTTGGATTGACCTTTTCTCCCTGATCCCAACCTTGATTCCTCTGAGATGCTTAACAATATCTCCTTCTTCCCAAATCCTAAAATAAATCCTCCTGTCATTCTGGGACTAATGTTGAGATTAAAAAGTTATTGATATTGGGTCCTCACACTTCAGGGTAGCTGTAAAATGAAACCACTGATCACTGTTGTTGTTGGGTTAGGGTGTTTAAAATATTTCACATCCTGGCCACAAGCTAAGCAGTTTCCAGATACAGCCTGTTTTGGGGCTGGGCTTCCAGGCTAGAGAAGGTCGGCAAATGTAGGGAGAAGTGGCTTGAGGAAGGAAGGGTCTGGAGGTTATAGAGGGGAGTCTGAGCCTCAGTTTCTGGCTGGATGCAAGCCCTGGGCATTTCCTGGTGACCTGTGTCTAGTGCCATGACATAGACCCAGTGTCCTGGCTCTGAGCCCTCAATTTCGCTTCTTGATCATGGCTGTCTGCTGATTTTGGCCTCTTTTTTTTTTTTTTTTTTTTTTTTTTAAGAGAATCACTTTTTTTTTTTCATGAAATTGTAGTACTTAGATGAGTTTTTTGCCTTCCAAGGCAATTTTTTTTTTAATTTTTTATTTATTTATTTATTTATTTATTTATTTATTTTTGGCTGTGTTGGGTCTTCGGTTCGTGCGAGGGCTTTTCTCCAGTTGCGGCAAGCGGGGGCCACTCTTCATCGCGGTGCGGGGACCGCTCTTCATCACGGTGCGCGGGCCTTTCTCTATCGCGGCCCCTCCCGTTGCGGGGCACAGGCTCCAGACGCGCAGGCTCAGCAATTGTGGCTCACGGGCCCAGCTGCTCCGTGGCATGTGGGATCTTCCCAGACCAGGGCTCGAACCCGTGTCCCCTGCATTAGCAGGCAGATTCTCAACCACTGCGCCACCAGGGAAGCCCTGATTTTGGCCTCTTGAACCATTGTTTTATCCTGGTAGTGAGAAGGGCATGCAGAAATATTGTATATGATGGATTGGCTCTTCAGAAATAGTCAGGACTCCACATTTTGGCCTTTCACTCTTTTGGGATTAGACTAAGGAAAATGTGAGAGGAAAAAAAAAAACCATCTGTCTTCAGGTCCTAAGGCTAGTCCCTTTATAATGTGTTTATATAGACAGGAACCTGTGAAGAGGGTCATTTGATCACTCCAGTAATTTCAATCAAACCATAGATTGTTGGGGAAGAATCAGAATTAAACAACTTATTGAAACTAAGGATACTAATCAGTTATGTGGCTAAATTAGAAAAAAAAATTTTTTTTTTTTAATGTGTGTGCTTTAATTGACTTACATGTGTGGACCCAGACCAGGTCAGGGTCCAGGCAGATGCATGGGAAGTTCCAGTTGGCCATTTCATAACTTCTGACAATTTGAGGAATATTAATAGAAAATCTCCATTGGGTGAAGTGTTTTAGGGATTGGGGAGGGGGACAGAAGTTGATGGTGTGCTTTATGGAGTATTCTTTCAACATTAGAAACCAAGAAAACTCTTGAATATTTGCTATTGATTTATCTTTAAAATAAATAAGAATATATTTTTTCTTTTTGAAAAAGAAACCAGAACAACTCTTAATCTTAAAGTGATTGGTTCTGTTAGTTTGTACCTGCCCATTAAAATTCAGAAAGTTACTCATTTTTTGGTATTTTCCATGGGAGGATTAGAATTAAGTTGTTAAGCAAGATTTTTTTGTCTTTTAAATATTATTTACTGAAAATGTGACCCAACTTTTTATGGAAAATGTACAAAAGACATAAAAATGTCGTGTTTTTTTTTTTTTTTTTTTTTCTTGAGGTCTCCCTAATCCTTGCAGTTCAAGTCTTGTAGAGATTTTACCAAACCTGTTTTTCAGGGATTTGAAATCTGCTCATAAAAATTAACTGCAGGCCTTTATGCAGGTTAAAAACAGAATTCATGTGGTTTTTAAAAGATCTTGTAAGCCTTTAAAAGAAGGACTAAGAAAAATATACCTTCCTAGATGGCTTTTCCTGTGGCTGCATGGCCTGTTTAAGGAACCATTACAGTTCAGTAGATCATCTTACCCCTGCCCCCCAGCAGCACGAAGTATTTCCGGTTTTATTCGGAGCCCTCAATGGAAAATGCCAGCTGTTCTTTTTGTTTGTTTGTTTTTCCTACTGAAAATTGAATTAAGAGCTCAGGAAAAGTATAAGATAACTTCACAGTGCAGAGCTTGAGTTCCTGTGTGGGTCCCAAGGGGGCTGAGGTCTCACTCACCCTGTACTCAAGAACAGATTATATTGTCCTTGGGCCACAGTGTGGAACATCAATCTTATCCTCCCAGGTGTTAGAGGCCAGACCTGTCCACGGCCCAGTCCTGTTTCTTTTGGGTCCCCATAACAAAGGAGGATGTGCTTTCAAGGTCACAGATCATCTCCCGATCCAGGGTCAGCTTGGCCCAGTGGGAAGCTAAGAAAATACCTCTGGGCTACTTCACTCATTCTCCAGAGAAGGAGAAACTTCCATGACTGCTGAGGACAGCCTCTTTGGACTCTGCTCAGTACAGCTTCTGCTAATGCTTTTGGCTTGTCTTAGGGTGATGTCACAATGCCCTACCCCTGCGGGATTATGGGAATGCACCAAGATTAGCTCTTTGGTGGGAGGAGGAACTATATTACAGAAGATACAAAGGTTCATTCATTCATTTACTCATTCATTCAAGCTTATAGTGAACATGTACCCTGCACAAGGCACAATTCTCAGCGCTAAAGTTATGAGCTGAGAGATGTAAGCCTTGTCCTCATGGAGCTGGAGCCTCCAGGTGAGGAGAAGCACACTGATATGGTACAGTGTGTATAGTGAGTAACTCAGTACTAGGATAGGGGGCTGTGGGGCGGAGGAGTGGCATCTAACCCACTCCTCTCCCCACAGGTGGGGAGGGGTTTATGGAAGGCTTCCTGGAGGGCATAACTCATGGGTGAGGTTTGAGGAACGGATACAAATGAAAGGCCTGGTATCATCATTACAATCAATAATTCATTTCCAAGATAGGGATTTTGATGACTGTAATTGAGTCCCAAAGGGTATAGCCTTTTAGGATGTAGCCTGGGATCCTTCCTTTCTAGCTGCTGCTTTGAAGAAGGAACCATTTTATTCCCTAACACCCAGTATGGTCTCCAAAGGACTTTATCCCATTTACTATCAAAGCCCCTAAGATTAGATGACAACTTGACCAAGCTCGGATTCCCATCCCTACTTTCTGTTATTTCTATACGTAGGACTGACTAGACTGGTCACTGATGCTTGTCCAGGTCACACTGTCTGTCTCATAAAGGATCTTACCAGAGATGCCTCTCAGGAAAGGGACCCTGTTCGTTACGTGTCCCAGCATAGTGCTTTAACTACAGGTCCCATGGAGTAAGAATTAACTACTCTGTGGTATCAAGGAGGGTTCCTTCTCCCAAAGCTGAGACAGAAAGCTAAATGATGTTGCCTTCTGAGTGAAGAAAAGCTTCCTTATTCTGAAAGGGAGAAATCCAATAGCTTCACCCGTCTATGACTTAGAGCCTAGTAACTAGCAGATAACATGAGCTCATGCCCTTTCCTCAAGGGGGCAGCTCAGGTCCCCTCTAGACTTGTAACTTTATTCCTGATTTTAATAAGTTTGGGTCTCTTGTTTCTCAGCCCCCAGATGTTAGCTGCAACAAGCAAAGAAAGGGGAAGGAATGAAGGAGTTGGCTTCTAGAGGGGACCAGCAGAGACTGCAGTCAGTGGGGCAACAGGGAAAGAGCAAGAGGAGAGCCATGAGAAGCAGACACTAGAATTTAAAACATAAGGAAGTTCTGGCCAAGTGGGCTGGAGGTAGAGATTCGGTAAGAACCTTGAGTTTTTCCTTTCTTCAATGAGTCTTGGATTCTGCTTTCCTGGCATTTTGTCCAATTGGAAAATGCAGTAAGCATTTTCCTAATTTTTAATTGACATGAAAATGATGGTAATTTGTGAGAAGAAAGGATTTTCTCAAGTCACTTTGTAAGTCATTACAAAGGTATTGCTCTCCTTGATGAGAACTAAGGTAGAACCATATTCTTTTAAGTACTCTTTTCTTAAAGGAAAGTATCAAGGCTTAATGGATGAGCAGCAGATTGTTTATCTGGAACCTGTTTCTATACTGTTTCTGGCTTTGCTTTCTCGAACTCTGAAAATAACTCTACCCTCCTATTCTGTGTTGTTGTTTTTTTTAATGGGGCTGGTTGCCCTGACAGAAACTTATGAGTGATACACTCTTGTAACAGAGGTGTGCATGCAGAGAGGTTTTTAGAAACATAGTGTATATTTACATGAGACTTGGGAAAGGAAACTCAGGCCATCAAATGAATATCAGATGATATCTAGAAGGTAATTAGGGAATAAAAGAGGTTGCGTTCTTCATCGTACAGATGGGGAGACTGACACACAGCAAGGTGAAGTAATCTGGTTGAGGTTCTATGAAGGGCAATGATGGAATTGATATGAACCCCCTCGGATCCTGAGGTTTTCCATCAGATTATGATATTAACGTTAAATTTGTATGCCATTCAAACTAGTTGACCCTCCCTTTAATTCTTATGCATGTCCTAAATTTTATTTACTACGTGTTGGAGCTCTTCTCTTGATACTACATTTGAAATTATGTTATGGCTCAAGCTTTGAAGGTTTATAATGCAATGGCCAGGCTTTTATTTGGCACCGGTTCCCAATGATCTAACTAAGCCATTTAAAGCTTCGCAAAGGAGCCCAGTGAGACATTGAAGTTCTGTCCTGGAGCTGATTGGCTGAATGAGTCTTGGCTCCCTAGAGAAACCTCAGGAACAATGATTGGCACCGTCACACTACTTTTGTGGCCAAGGTGGTACATCTCCTGGGAACTTCCCTGACACTACTTCTGTGCCAGGTTTCACATGGCCCCACCTGTTACTGAGGGGCTGAGAGAACCACAGTGAACCCAAGCAAGAGGATTTATCAACTGTTAGGGGCTCTTTCCACACATCACCATCACCCTGCCCTTTCTTCTCCATCCATCACAGTCTATCAGGATCGTTCTTATAAAGCCTTTGAGAACCTTGAAGAAATATGCCCATCCATTCACAAATACTAGGCACCTACTAAGTGCCTTGCCCCATGCTAGACAAATATAACATGTGATCCCCATTCACCAGTGGAGTAAATGCCATTGTCCAGGTGAGGCATAAGCACATAGAATAAGGTATAAAAGGATACAATGCAAGTATATTGTGAGGTAGTCCAGAGAATGGAGTATGGAATATGGGAAAGAGCATGGGCTTTACAGATGACAGATCTGGGTTGAAATCCCATCCCTGCCACTCACTGATTCTGTCACCACAGTTTCCTCTAATGTAAAATAGGTTGTGGTAGCTATGAAGATTAAGTAAGATAGCATATATGAACTGCTTAATATAGGCCCTAGTATGTAGCGAGTAGTCAATACATATGTGCATGCATAAAATATTATCATTATATAGATTATAAGAACTACAAGAATTCAGAAAAGTGGGAGCTCAGTGCAGGCTGGATGAGAGGAAGAGACCTATACACTGGAAAGATGTTGGTCCTTGAGGAATGAGTTCAAATTAGACAAGGATGGGGTTAGAAGAAGGGCACCCCAGGCGGTCCCGAACACACAGGAGAGCAAAGGTCTGGAGGCAGCAGGGAAGGTCTGGAGGGCTTCCTGGGAGAATCCAGGGGTGGGGCCCTTGGGGAGCACGGAGATGAGGTGTAACCAGATTTTGGCGAGGCAAAGCCTCCATCTCCTCTCTCAGGTAGCCCTTACCGGCCTTGGTCTGCTTCAAAAGCTGCAGGCTTTCGAAATGTTCTTATAACTGTCACTTCTACCACGTTTTAGCAGAGGTAATCCAAAGTCTAATAATCAAGAATCTTTTTTGTTGTTGTTGTTGGAGGAAGTGGAAATACCAGATATACTGACTGAGAAGAAAGAGCTAGCAGGTAAAAAAAAGATTATGGAAGTGGAAGAGCATCTGTCATTTTCTTACAGGGTCTCCCTCTCTCCTTCCAAGACCCTTGTAAAGTCCTGCTGATTTATGACTTTGGCAGACTTATGACATTCTTGACACTAGAAAATTATCCTCTACCCCTACTCCCAAATGGCACAATGAATATAGTTTAGACTTATTTGTTAGTGTATTTTCAGTTGGGCTTCTACAAGTTGTCTTCTTCTGCTATTTCTTCCTAATTACATATCATGGTAAATTCCTCCCACGCCCAGAAAACCCAGAGGCATTAGCTATCTCCATTACCATTCACAGACCTGCTTAGCTGAATGGGCAGAAGCCTGCTATAGCCAACTTGCTATCCTGAAAGAATGATTATGTGTCCCTTGGGAATTTTGTGAAGTATGTTTCCTGATAGCCTTGCAGAGAAGAGAAGCAATATACATTTCCCATCCAAATCGGTGTGCAAAGCTCCTTGCAAATGAGTTTCTGAAGTTAAGGGTCAATAATAGCTGGCACCTGGGTCATCTAGCTAGCGCTTTTCTTAAAATAGGGTAATGGAAATAGCTCAGTTCCCAATGTCCACCCTCAGCAACGCCTCGCTCTTTTATTTTAAAAAGGAATTAGTATAGCCTTTGGAATTGTCATTGTGACTCCTTAGGTCACAGAGAAACAGCCTGCAAAATCCATGGGTTGCAAACTCATTATATATTAGCTGCAAACTAGAGAGACCAAGCTGTTTGGTGCAAGGATGTTATTTTATCCCCTCTTCCCTCTGTGATGCATGTTGTGCAAACAGAAAATAGGATGTCATTTACCTACTGATCTCTTGGGATGATGCAGAGCTGTCCAAAAACAACGTGTAGGGGATTGTTTAAATTTGTTTGCAAGTTAGTATTATTCCGTTTATTTCTTCTATTTTATTTATTTATTTATTTATTTATTTATTTATTTATGGCTGCATTGGGTCTTTGTTGCTGCGTGAAGGCTTTCTCTAGTTGAGGCGAGCGGGGGCTACTCCTTGTCGTGGTGCACGGACTTCTCATTGCGGTGGCCTCTCTTGCTGCAGAGCATGGGCTCTAGGCACATGGGCTTCAGTAGTTGTGGCACGTGGGCTCAGTAGTTGTGGCTCGCGGGCTCTAGAGCGCAGGCTCAGTAGTTGTGGCGCCTGGGCTTAGTTGCTCCGTGGCATGTGGGATCTTCCCAGACCAGGGCTCGAACCCGTGTCCCCTGCATTGGCAGGTGGATTCTTAACCACTGCACCACCAGGGAAGTCCCTCTTCTATTTTTAAAATAACTGTTTCCTTTGCTGCATTGGCTTCAGGCACAGCAACAAAGAATGAACATCTTCTAATAAATAAGATGTTAAATAGCAACAGTGATTCAGCTTATTGTTTTAAGTACATAAACTGTGTTCGTGGGTTTTTCCTATGGGGAGAGAGGGTAATGAAAATGAATGGCTCCCAAGCTTGATATCTATTTGAGAGACACGGGGATTCTGTATCATTATTAAAAAGACGAGTGCCGTAACCTCATATGCTTCTTAGTGACTCAACCCTAACCAACTCCGAACAAGTCAGCAGATCTAACTTGTGATTAAGAAAGAGGCAGCTTCTCTGTTATAAATGTGTTAATATTTATTGTGCTACGGGAGTGGCGACGTGGAGGAGGGAGAGGCTGGGGACTCTACTTGTAGCAAAAATGATAGGAAAACCTCCAGGAAGGGGCTTCAAGAGGAACAGTACAATCCCACGCTAAGGTCCTAATTCACAGGTGCTTCCCAAGAAATAAAAGAAGGGGCTTCTCTCTTGTGTGTGATGTGGAGGTCATGTCAAGTCTCTTTCATGGGCAGCGTCTGCCACAGCAGACAGGCATCCTGTCTGCCAAAAGATTTATGGTGAAAGAAATCCTAAGGATGGGCTCATTAAAGGGGAAAAAACAAAACAAAACAAAACAAAATACCTCATTTTAGAATTCAGCTATCTCTTGCATAAAACAAGCCCAGTCTTTTGATTTCAATTTTCTTTTTTTAATCACCACCTCTTTCAATTTTTAATCCCTGAGAAAACAGACAATTGCTAGTACCTTAGGCCTCTTTGGGGGGATATTAAGAATGACTCCTACGTTTAGCCCTATTTTCAGAGCTGATTATTCCATTTTCTTGGAATCTTATGTCAAGAAGCTCTTGAAATAGTCTCTTTCTCAAGAACAAATCTTGGTCAGTTTCCCCAATTTGTCAGGTCCTGGTGCCAATTAATTACAGTCTCTTTGATTATCTCTTTCTGTTTTGTGTGTGTGTGTGTGTATGTGTGTGCTTTTTCCCCTCCTGATCACTTTTCTCTTGTCTTTTATTTTCTGCTGCCATGTTGCAGCAAGCCTCAAGTTGATATTTCTCCCATTATTTGTCTGGCGTTAGTCTGTCAATTTCTTGCCCATCAGAACATATCAACAACTAAGACTAAAACTTAGGTCCCACAGCTACAGGTTCTATAGCAAGAAATACAAAGATAGCATCCCACTGTAATTAGGGAAGGTGGCCATGCATCACAATTACAAAAAGGAAGCAGGTCCCCTGCTGCAAGTACAGTGACCTATTGAAAGCCCATCATGAGTATTAATTTGTGCAACTCTTTTGGAAGACAATTAGGTAATATCTACTGCATTGGAAAAGGCACATACATTTGACTCAGCAATTCCACTGTTAGGAATTTATCTTATTGATATATAATAGATCTACAATACATAAATATATACACAGGAATTTAATTGAGCGTTGTTTGAATAAGAATAAAAATTAAGCCAACTTAAATATCTTACAAAATAGGAGTAAATAAATAGAACATGAAACATCTTTACAGTGAAATATCAATGCGGATATGGAAAGTACAGATTATGAGATTCAAAAAGTTTCAGAACTATTTGCATAAAATGATTTTATTTATATTAAGAATAGTGGCATAGTATCACACTATAACCCAAGGTATAAAGTAAATACATGAGTCCATACTGATATAAGTAAATAAATAAGGAAGAAAGGATTTTTCCCTTCAGAAGAATTCCAAATAACATATATAGATATCACCCACTCAGGAGGTAGAGCTTAATTCTCTTTTCCTTGAGTGTGGGCCAGAGTAAGTGACCTACTTCCAAAGAATGGAGTATGGAAAGGGAACAATACTAATGTTACAGAGGAGAAAATAGGTAGATATTACCCATATCACCATTATCAACATGGTGATAAGCCATGTTGATAGTATGTACCCTCTGATATAGAGTGATGAGAAGGGCACTTCAACTCTGTGGTATTCTGCTTCCAAACCCATAACACCAGTGTAATCATGAGAAAACACCAGACAAATCCAAATTGAGAGGCATTCTATAAAATATCTGACCAATACTCCTCATAACTGCCAGTGGTAATGATAAAAATGCAAGACCAGAAAACAGAGCAGAGGAGATTAGGAGAGATGACAACTTAATGCAGTGTAGATCCTGGTTGGACTCTTGGAACAGTAAAAAGGATGTTAGTGAAAAAACGAGTGAAATCTCAATGAAATCTGTAGTTCAATTAATAGTAATGATTCCATGTTAATTTCTTAGCTTTGATAAATGTACCATGACTATGTGAAATGCTAACAATAAGGGTACCTAGATGAGGGGTATATGGGAATTCTCTGTAACTTTTCTGTAAATCTAAAATTATTTTTTTGAAGTTAATCTTCAAAAGGCAAGGGAGGGTTTTGATAACACACTCATGCACAGAAATTTCTGGAAGTCTAGCCAAGAAACTGTTAATATAGTTTACTTCTGAGAAGCAGGATCGGGGGGAGGGCATGGGAAATGAAGAGAGAGAGAGAGACAGAGACAGAAAGAGACCAAGAAGGGCAAAAGTAGGAATTTTATATTTTCACTTTTACTACTCTTCACTATTTGATTTTTTCCCTGTGTTTGACTTTTATATGGCCACCATGATTGTCAAACCACTCTCCTCCCTCAACATACTCTCAGCTCATCTTTCCAAAACAAAAGGGGAGACATTTCATTTAGCCATTGTGCTTAAGAACAACTGTGGGCATATAGCTCTGTGCAATGGTATTAGCTTAATATCTATGCGTGTCATATAATGGATCTCATAACCTGCATCTCACATTTTAAGGTTTTAGTTCTCCTCAGATTGTCATTTATCATAACATTAGTTATAAGGGAACAATCATTCAAATCAACAATCCCCCTTGCTAGAGATTTATTCAAACCCAAAACACTTATGTTCCATCCCTAGTAAATTTTTTGTTAAGTTGACTCTTGCATATAGATTTCCATACCTAATTCACTGTAATAATAACAAAAAGTCGTTCGTCCACACTGGCATCATCTTGAGGTCATGGATTGTTTCAGCAGAGGAGAACTTCTCAGTGAGAATCACATACAATTAATTGTTTGGGAAGAGGAGAAAATGATTGGCAATTAGATGATGTTAAACTTCTAGCTATCTAGAAAACAATAAAATAGATAATGGAATGAAAGCCACTTGATATGATTTAGTTCATAAATAAAAGTCATTCAGAGACCACCTTTCCTACCTCCTCTCAAGATGCAACAAAGATTGTAATGTTCAAGTAAAGAGTTTGGGCTGGGATCAAGAATTTTTGAGACTGTGTGTAAGAAAACTGGTGCACACACCTTGCCTGATGATTAGGCTTGAGGAGAAGCGGAGCATGTTTACTCAAAGAGGAGTTAGAAGGAAGGGAATAAGACTAGTGATGTCTCACTTCTGGGTAGAATAATTATATGTTAATGGAGGTGGGTTGAATGTAGAAAATTATCTTGGCATCTGGCTAAAATCAGTGAATTCTGTCTGCTGTTCTGACGATAAAGTTCAAAAAGTTGACAGAGACTTTTCTCAAACACAGACTTTTGTGTAGATTTGTCAAGTTTTCTTCATAGTTTTGCTTTATTTTTGTTTTTTGGTTCAGACAGGACAGGTTCTCTTTTGTTTCTTGGTTTCTTTCTTTCTTTTTTTAATTTAATTTAATTTAATTTTTTTTCACACACACACACTGTATTTTATTTTTACAAGAGATAAATAAACTGACACCAAGCATTGTAAATGGATGACCACAACAAAAGCATCAATGATTGCAATTACCAAGCACGAAACACTTATACTGTGTCATAATATTGACATTCAGTCCAGTAATCCTCCACTGTAACAGCTCCTTTACTTTGCAGTGAAAATTGATTTGTATATTTTTTGCCTTTGAGTCCCTGTGGGATTTTTTTTTTTATTCAAACAGAAAGTCACAAAAATTATAATCATCCTCATCAGTTCACTCAGTCCCATGTAATTAATTTATTTTTCATCTTGATCTTTTGTTAGCACTTTTATGAATTCATCAGTTTTCCATTAGAGTTCTGAAAATGCTTATTCATTCAGTTCAGCAGTATAGTCAGTTACCAGAAACCTGTACTTGTCAGTCTTTTCCATGAATTCCTTGAAGATGAAACCCTTTTATAGAAACATTTTTGCAGAAGCATCAGAGTACACCCAGAACTGTCTGTAAATGATAAAAGATGTAAAAATGATTACAGTTAAAGATTTGATGAACGTTCATAAGAATGCAATTGACAAGGAAATTTAGTTATTTCTGAGATATACATTTTAAAGTAATAACTAGAATTATGACTTATAACATTATACCAGAACATATAAGATTTTTAGAAATTTCATGTAATGTCTGAAACATATTAACGTATTTCCATACAAATAACCCAAAGAAAGTTTAGTATTAGTTGGTTTTTTTGTTTCTTTGTTTGTTTTTTTATACTGCAGGTTCTTATTAGTCATCAATTTTATACACATCAGTGTATACATGTCAATCCCAATCGCCCAATTCAGCACACCACCATCCCCACCCCACCGCATTTTCCCACCTTGGTGTCCATATGTCTGTTCTCTACATCTGTGTCTCAACTTCTGCCCTGCAAACTGGTTCATCTGTACCATTTTTCTAGGTTCCACATGCATGCGTTAATATACGATATTTGTTTTTCTCTTTCTGACTTACTTCACTCTGTATGACAGTCCCTGGATCCATCCACGTCTCAACAAATGACTCAGTTTCATTCCTTTTTATGGCTGAGTAATATTCCATTGTATATATGTACCACAACTTCTTTATCCATTCGTCTGTCAATGGGCATTTAGGTTGCTTCCATGACCTGGCTATTGTAAATAGTGCTGCATTGAACATTGGGGTGCATGTGTCTTTTTGAATGATGGTTTTCTCTGGGTATATGCCCAGTGGTGGGATTGCTGGATCATATGGTAAATCTATTTTTAGTTTTTTAAGGAACCTCCATACTGTTCTCCATAGTGGCTGTATCAATTTACATTCCCACCAACAGTGCAGGAGGGTTCCCTTTTCTCCACACCCTCTCCAGCATTTGTTGTTTGTAGATTTTCTGATGATGCCCATTCTAACTGGTGTGAGGTGACACCTCATTGTAGTTTTGATTTGCATTTCTCTAATAATTAGTGATGTTGAGCAGCTTTTCATGTGCTTCTTGGCCATCTGTTTGTCTTCTTCGGAAAAATGTCTATTTAGGTCTTCTGCCCATTTTTGGATTGGGTTGTTTGTTTCTTTAATATTGAGCTGCATGAGCTGTTTATATATTTTGGAGATTAATCCTTTGTCCGTTGATTTGCTTGCAAATATTTTCTCCCATTCTGAGGGCTGTCTTTTCATTTTGTTTATGGTTTCCTTTGCTATGCAAAAGCTTTGAAGTTTCATTAGGTCCCATTTGTTTATTTTTGTTTTTATTTCCATTACTCCAGGAGATGGATCAAAAAAGATCTTGCTGTGATTTATGTCAAAGAGTGTTCTTCCTATGTTTTCCTCTAAGAGTTTTATAGTGTCCGGTCTTACATTTAGGTCTCGAATCCATTTTGAGATTATTTTTATGTATGGTGTTAGGGAGTGTTCTAATTTCATTCTTTTACATGTAACTGTCCAGTTTTCCCAGCACCACTTATTGAAGAGACTGTCTTTTCTCCATTGTATATCTTTGCCTCCTTTGTCATAGATTAGTTGACCATAGGTGCGTGGGTTTATCTCTGGGCTTTCTATCCTGTTCCATTGATCTATATTTCTGTTTTTGTGCCGGTAGCATATTGCCTTGATTACTGTAGCTTTGTAGTATAGTCTGAAGTCAGGGAGTCTGATTCCTCCAGCTCCATTTTTTTCCCTCAAGACTGCTTTGGCTATTTGGGGTCTTTTGTGTCTCCAATCAAATTTTAAGATGATTTGTTCTAGTTCTGTGAAAAATGCCATTGGTAATTTGATAGGGATTGCACTGAATCTGTAGATTGCTTTGGGTAGTATAGTCATTTTCACAATATTGTTTCTTCCAATCCAAGAACATGGTATATCTCTCCATCTGTTCGTATCATCTTTAATTTCTTTCATCAGTGTCTTATAGTTTTCTGCATACAGGTCTTTTGTCTCCCTAGGTGGGTTTATTCCTAGGTATTTTATTCTTTTTGTTGCAATGGTAAATGGGAGTATTTCCACAATTTCTGTTTCAGATCTTTCATCATTGGTGTATAGGAATGCAAGAGATTTCTGTGCATTAATTTTGTATCCTGCAACTTTACCAAATTCATTGATTAGCTCTAGTAGTTTTCTGGTGGCATCTTTAGGATTCTCTATGTATAGTATCATGCCATCTGCAAACAGTGACAGTTTTACTTCTTCTTTTCCAATTTGTATTCCTTTTATTTCTTTTTCTTCTCTGATTGCTGTGGCTAGGACTTCCAAAACTATGTTGAATAATAGTGGCGAGAGTGGACATCCTTGTCGCGTTCCTAATCCTAGAGGAAATGCTTTCAGTTTTTCACCATTGAGAATGATGTTTGCTGTGAGTTTGTCGTATATGGCCTTTATTATGTTGAGGTAGGTTCCCTCTATGCCCACTTTCTGGAGAGTTTTTAATCATAAACGGGTGTTGAATTTTGTCAAAAGCTTTTTCTGCGTCTATTGAGATGATCATAGGGTTTTTCTTCTTCAATTTGTTAATATGGTGTATCACATTGATTGATTTGCGTATACTGAAGAATCCTTGCATCCCTGGGATAAATCCCACTTGATCGTGGTGTATGATGCTTTTAATGTGTTGTTGGAATTTGTTTGCTAGTATTTTGTTGAGGATTTTTGCATATATATTCATGAGTGATATTGGTCTGTAATTTTCTTTTTTTGTAGTATCTTTGTCTGGTTTTGGTATCAGGGTGATGGTGGCCTCATAGAATGAGTTTGGGAGTGTTCCTTCCTCTGCAATTTTTTGGAAGAGTTTGAGAAGGATGGGTGTTAGCTCTTCTCTAAATGTTTGATAGAATTCACCTGTGAAGCCATCTGGTCCTGGACTTTTGTTTGTTGGGAGATTTTTTTTTCCACACACACACACTGTATTTTATTTTTACAAGAGATAAATAGACTGACACCAAGCATTGTACATGGATGACCACAACAAAAGCAACAATGATTGCAATTACCAAACATGAAACACAGTTATACTATGTCATAATATTGACATTCAGTCCAGTAATCCTCCACTGTAACAGCTCCTTTACTTTGCAGTGAAAATTGATTTGTATATTCTTTTCCTCTGAGTCCTTGTGGGATTTTTTTTTTTTTTTAATTCAGACAGAAAGTCACAAAAATTATACTCATCCTCATCAGTTCACTCAGTCCCATGTAATTAATTTCTTTTTTTTTTCATCTTGATCTTTTGTTAGCACTTTTATGATTTCATCAGTTTTTCATTAGAGTTCTGAAAATGCTTATTCATTCAGTTCAGCAGTACAGTCAGTTACCAGAAACCTGTACTTGTCAGAGTCTTTTCCATGAATTTCTTGAAGATGAAACCCTTTTATAGGAACATATTTGCAAAATCATCAGAGTACACCCAGAACTGTCTGTAAATGACAAAAGACTTAAACATGACCATGGTTAAAGATTTGATGAAAGTTAATAATAATGCAGTTGACAAGAAAATTAGTTATTTCTGAGATATACATTTTAAAGTAATAACTAGGATTATTACTTATAACATTATACCAGAACATATAAGATTTTTAGACGTTTCCTGTAATGTCTGAAACATTTATATTAACATATTTCCATACATATTTCCATACAAATGCAAATATAAGATTTTTAGAAATTTCATGTAATGTCTGAAACATTTATATTAACATATTTCCATACATATTTCCATACAAATACAAATATAAGATTTTTAGAAATTTCATGTAATGTCTGAAACATTTATATTAACATATTTCCATACATATTTCCATACAAATACAAATATAAGATTTTTAGAAATTTCATGTAATGTCTGAAACATTTATATTAACATATTTCCATACATATTTCCATACAAATACAAATATAAGATTTTTAGAAATTTCATGTAATGTCTGAAACATTTATATTAACATATTTCCATACATATTTCCATACAAATACAAATATAAGATTTTTAGAAATTTCATGTAATGTCTGAAACATTTATATTAACATATTTCCATACAAATAACCCAATGAAAGTTTAGTATTAGTTGTTTTGTTTGTTTTTTTATACTGCAGGTTCTTATTAGGCATCAGTTTTATACACATCAGTGTATACATGTCAATCACAATCGCCCAATTCAGCACACCACCATCCCCACCTCATCGCAGTTTTCCCCCCTTGGTGTCCATATGTCCATTCTCTACATCTGTGTCTCAACCTCTGCCCTGCAATCTGGCTCATCTGTACCATTTTTCTAGGTTCCACATACATGCATTAATATACGATATTTGTTTTTCTCTTTCTGACTTACTTCACTCTGTATGACAGTCTCTAGATCCATCCACTTCTCAACAAATGGCTCAATTTCGTTCCTTTTTATGGCTGAGTAATATTCCATTGTATATATGTACCAAAACTTCTTTATCCATTCGTCTGTTGATGGGCATTTAGGTTGCTTCCATGACCTGGCTATTGTAAATAGTGCTGCAATGAACATTCGGGTGCAGGTGTCTTTTTGAATTACGGTTTTCTCTGGG
The DNA here is from genome assembly GCF_949987535.1 of Balaenoptera acutorostrata. Classification (NCBI taxonomy): domain Eukaryota; kingdom Metazoa; phylum Chordata; class Mammalia; order Artiodactyla; family Balaenopteridae; genus Balaenoptera; species Balaenoptera acutorostrata. Next base: position 58,242,854 of record NC_080065.1, on the reverse strand, counting down.
TATATGCCCAGTACTGGGATTGCTGGGTCATATGGTAGTTCTATTTTTAGTTTTTTAAGGAACCTCCATATTGTTCTCCATAGTGGCTGTATCAGTTTACATTCCCACCAACAGTGCAAGAGGGTTCCCTTTTCTCCACACCCTCTCCAGCATTTGTTGTTTGTAGATTTTCTGATGATGCCCATTGTAACAGGAGTGAGGTGATACCTCATTGTAGTTTTGATTTGCATTTCTCTAATAATTAGTGATGTTGAGCATCTTTTCATGTGCTTCGTGGCCGTCTGTATGTCTTCTTTGGAGAAATGTCTATTTAGGTCTTCTGCCCATTTTTGGATTGGGGTGTTTGTTTCTTTGATATTGAGCTGAATGAGCTGTTTATATATTTTGGAGATTAATCCTTTGTCCGTTGATTCATTTGCAAATATTTTCTCCCATTCTGAGGGTTGTCTTTTCGTCTTGTTTATGGTTTCCTTTGCTGTGCAAAAGCTTTGAAGTTTCATTAGGTCCCACTTGTTTATTTCTGTTTTTATTTCCATTACTCTAGGAGGTGGATCGAAAAAGATCTTGCTGTGATTTATGTCAAAGAGTGTTCTTCCTATGTTTTCCTCTAAGAGTTTTATAGTGTCCAGTCTTACATTTAGGTCTCTAATCCATTTTGAGTTTATTTTTGTGTATGGTGTTAGGGAGTATTCTAATTTCATTCTTTTACATGTGGCTGTCCAGTTTTCCCAGCACCACTTATTGAAGAGACTGTCTTTTCTCCATTGTATATCTTTGCCTCCTTTGTCATAGATTAGTTGACCATAGGTGCGTGGGTTAATCTCTGGGCTTTCTATCTTGTTCCATTGATCTATGTTTCTGTTTTTGTGCCAGTACCATATTGTCTTGATTACTGTAGCTTTGTAGTATAGTCTGAAGTCAGGGAGTCTGATTCCTCCAGCTCCATTTTTTTGCCTCAAGACTGCTTTGGCTATTCGGGGTCTTTTGTGTCTCCATACAAATTTTAAGATGATTTGTTCTAGCTCCGTAAAAAATGCCATTGGTAATTTGATAGGGATTGCATTGAATCTGTAGATTGCTTTGGGTAGTATACTCATTTTCACAATGTTGATTCTTCCAATCCAAGAACATGGTATATCTCTCCATCTGTTGGTATCATCTTTAATTTCTTTCATCAGTGTCTTATAGTTTTCTGCATACAGGTCTTTTGTCTCCCTAGGTAGGTTTATTCCTAGATATTTTATTCTTTTTGTTGCAATGGTAAATGGGAGTGTTTCCATAATTTCTCTTTCAGATTTTTCATCATTAGTGTATAGGAATGCAAGAGATTTCTGTGCATTAATTTTGTAACCTGCAACTTTACCATATTCATTAATTAGCTCTAGCAGTTTTCTGGTGGCAGTTTTAGGATTCTCTATGTATAGTATCATGTCATCCGCTAACAGTGACAGTTTTACTTCTTCTTTTCCAATTTGTATTCCTTTTATTTCTTTTTCTTCTCTGATTGCCGTGGCTAGGACTTCCAGAACTATGTTGAATAATAGTGGTGAAAGTGGACATCCTTGTCTCGTTCCTGATCTTAGAGGAAATGCTTTCAGTTTTTCACCATTGAGAATGATGTTTGCTGTGGGTTTGTCATATATGGCCTTTATTATGTTGAGGTAGGTTCCCTCTATGCCCACTTTCTGGAGAGTTTTTATCAGAAATGGGTGTTGAATTTTGTCAAAAGCTTTTTCTGCATCTATTGAGATGATCATATGGTTTTTATTCTTCAATTTGTTAATATGGTGTATCACATTGATTGATTTGCGTATATTGAAGAATCCTTGCATCCCTGGGATAAATCCCACTTGATCGTGGTGTATGATCCTTTTAATGTGTTGTTGGATTCTGTTTGCTAGTATTTTGTTGAGGATTTTTGCATCTATATTCATCAGTGATATTGGTCTGTAATTTTCTTTTTTTGTAGTGTCTTTGTCTGGTTTTGGTATCAGGGTGATGGTGGCCTCATAGAATGAGTTTGGGAGAGTTCCTTCCTCTGCAATTTTTTGGAAGAGTTTGAGAAGGATGGGTGTTAGCTCTTCTCTAAATGTTTGATAGAATTCACCTGTGAAGCCATCTGGTCCTGGACTTTTGTTTGTTGGAAGATTTTTAATCACAGTTTCAATTTCATTACTTGTGATTGGTCTGTTGATATTTTCTGTTTCTTCCTGATTCAGTCTTGGAAGGTTATACCTTTCTAAGAATTTGTCCATTTCTTCCAGGTTGTCCATTTTATTGGCATAGAGTTGCTTGTAGTAGTCTCTTAGGATGCTTTGTATTTCTGCGGTGTCTGTTGTAAGTACTCCTTTTTCATTTCTAATTTTATTGATTTGAGTCCTCTCCCTCTTTTTCTTCATGAGTCTGGCTAATGGTTTATCAATTTTGTTTATCTTCTCATAGAACCGGCTTTTAGTTTTATTGATCTTTGCTATTGTTTTCTTTGTTTCTATTTCATTTATTTCTGCTCTGATATTTATGATTTCTTTCCTTCTGCTAACTTTGGGTTTTGTTTGTTCTTCTTTCTCTACTTCCTTTAGGTGTAAGGTTAGATTGTTTACCTGAGATTTTTCTTGTTTCTTGAGGTGAGATTGAATTGCTATAAACTTCCCTCTTAGAACTGCTTTTGCTGCATCCCATAGGTTTTGGGTCATCGTGTTTTCATTGTCATTTGTTTCTATGTATTTTTTAATTTCTTCTTTGATTTCTTCAGTGATCTCTTGGTTATTTAGTAGCAAACTGTTTAGCCTCCATGTATTTGTGGTTTTTACAGTTGTTTTCCTGTAATTGATTTCCAGTCTCATAGCATTGTGGTCAGCAAAGATGCTTGATAAGATTTCAATTTTCTTAAATTTTCCAAGGCTTGATTTGTGACCCAAGATGTGATCTATCCTGGAGAATGTTCCATGTGCACTTGAGAAGAAAGTGTATCTGCTACTTTTGGGTGGAATGTTCTTTAAATATCAATTAAATCTATCCGGTCTATTGTGTCATTTAAAGCTTGTGCTTCCTTATTTATTTTCTGTTTGAATGATCTGTCCATTGGTGTAAGTGGGGTGTTAAAGTCCCCTACTATTTTTTGTTTGTTTGTTTTCTTGTGACTTTATTTCTTCCTTATCAGCAAGATGTACACACCAATAATTCTATCACAAGCAAACCAAATTTTCGATTGTAAAGTTGCTTGTGATAGGCAAAGTCGCTCAAGATACTTGTAAAGGCCTTCATTGTTTTGGATTTCTCTGAGCTTATATCCAAAATAGTTACCACTTTATCACATTCAACTGTCCACTTATACTCTGAGTGACCAGAGGCCCAAGACCAAAGCTTGATTTGGAAGGTTGATTGGTTTGAAGGGCACCGTGTTTTGTTAAAGTCCCCTACTATTATTGTGTTACTGTCAATTTCCCCTTTCATGGTTGTTAGCATTTGCTTTATATATTGAAATGCACCTATGCTGGGTGCATAAACATTTATAATTGTTATATCTTCTTCTTGGATTGATCCTGTGATCATTATGTAGTGGCCTTCCTTATCTCTTGTAACAGTCTTTATTTTAAAGTCTATTTTGCCCGCGATGAGTATTGCTACTCCAGCTTTCTTTTGATTTCCATTTGCATGGAATATCTTTTTCCATCCCTTCACTTTCAGTCTGTATGTGTCCCTAGGTCTGAAATGGGTCTTTTGTAGACAGCATATATATGGGTCCTGTTTTTGTATCCATTAAGCCAGTCTGTGTCTTTTGGTTGGGGCATTTAATCCATTTACATTCAAGGTTATTATTGACATGTATGTTCCTATTACCATTTTCTTAATTGTTTTGGGTTTGTTTTTGTGGGCCTTTTTCTTCCCTTGTGTTTCCTGCCTAGGGAAGTTTCTTTAGCATTTGTTGTAAAGCTGATTTGGTGATGCTGAATTCTCTTAGTTTTTGCTTGTGTGAAAAACTTTTGATTTCTCCTTTGAATCTGAATGAGACCCTTGCCGGGTAGAGTAATCTTGGTAGTAGGTTTTTCTCTGTCATCCCTTGAAGTATATCCTGCCACTCCCTTCTGGCCTGCAGAGTTTCTGCTGAAAAATCAGCTGATAACCTTATGGAAATTCCTTTGTGTGTTATTTTTTTTTCCCTTGCTGCTTTTAATATTTTTTCTTTGAATTTAATTTTTGTTGGTTTTATTAATATGTGTCTTGGTGTGTTTCTCCTAGGGTTTATCCTTTATGGGACTCTCTCTGCTTCCTGGACTTGGGTGACTATTTCCTTTTCCATGTTAGGGAAGTTTTCCACTATAATTTCTTCAAATATTTTCTCAGACTTTCTTTTTCTCTTCTTCTTCTGGTACCCCTATAATTCGAATGTTCATGCATTTAGTGTTGTCCCAGAGGTCTTTGAGATTGTCTTCAATTATTTTTATTCTTTTTTATTTTTTCTGTTCCTTGGCCATTATTTCCACCATTTTGTCTTCCAACTCACTTATTCGTTCTTTTCCTTCATTTATTCTGTTATTGATTCCTTCTAGTGTATTTTTCATTTCAGTTATTGTGTTGTTCCTCTCTGTTTGTTTGTTCTTTAGTTCTTCTAGATCTTCAGTAAACATTTCTTATATTTTCTCAATCCATGACTCCATTCTGTTTCCAAGATTCTGGATCATCTTTACTATCATTACTCTGAATTCTTTTTCAGGTACATTGCCTATTTCCTCTTCATTTATTTTGTCTTGTAGGTTTTTACCTTGCTCCTTCATCTGTGACATATTTTTTTTGCCATCTCATTTTTCGTTCCTTTTTTTTATGAGTGGGATTGTGTTCCTGTCTTACTCGTTGTCTGGCCTCAGGCTTCCAACACTGCAGTTTGTAGGATGTTGGGTAGAGCTGGGTCTTGGTGCTGAGATGAGGACCTCCAGGACACCTCATTCTGATAAATATTCCCTGGCATCTGAGGTTCTCTTTTACTCCAGTGGTTTGGATTCAGAGCTCCCACTACAGGAGCTTTGGCCCTACCCCTGGCTTATGAACCAAGGTCCTGCAAGTTGTGTGGGGCAGCCAAAAAAAAAAAAAAAAAGAAAAGGAGGACAATAACAAAGTAAAAAATAAAATTAGAGTAGGAAACTAACAGCTGTGTTAGAAAAAATATAAAAATATAGATGAAACAACACCCGGAAGGTAAAACAGAACCACAATAGTAAAAAAGAGGAGGAGAAAAAAAAAAGTGCAGATCAGCTGACAGTTCTCTTAGTTTCATTTTATATGACAATGTCTTTGTTTTTATTCTTGAAAAATATTTTCACTGGATGCTGAATTTAGGATTAATGTTTTGTTTGCTTCTTACACTCTCTACTGTCTTCTGTAATTTCCAATGAAAATCATTGAGTTTGCACCATGGCTTCCCTCTGTGTAATGGGTTTTTATCTGACTGCTATCAGGATTTTCTCTTTATCTTTGGTTTGGTTTTCAACAATGTGACTGCAGTGAAACTGGACATAGTTTTCCTGTTTTGAGTTCACTGAGCTTCTTGGATTGGTAAAGTTAAGTCTTATACCAAATTTGGAAGATTTTCAGCCATTATAGCTTTAATATTTTTTAATGCCTATTCTGTACCTCTTCTCCTCATGAAACACCAATTATACATATGTTAGACTTTTATTCTTCTTCTTCAGGTCCATGAATTCATGAGAATCTGTTCCATTTTCCCCAGTCATTTTCTTATCTGTCTTTTAGATTGGATCATTTCTATTTATCTGTCTTCAAGTTTACTGACTCTTCTGTATTTTCCATTCTACTACTAAGAACATACAGTGAATTTAAAAATTTTAATTATGGTGTTTTTAAGTTGTAGTATTTCTATTTAGTTCTCTATTTAGTTCTTTTTTAAAAAATAGTTTTCATTTCTCAGCAGAGATTTTCTACCTTTTCATTCATTGTGATAATATTTTTCTTTATTTTGTTGAGGATAGTTTCTTTATATGGTTAGAATTTTTGGATTATACCCTGACCATTGTGAATAATTGGTTGTAGATATCCTGCAGTCTATTATTTCTTCTGAAGATAGTTGTTGTTTTGCTTCAGAATATAATTAATTTGATGACTGAAACTGCAAACTCTGTCTCTTGTATAGTAGCTCAAACCTTAGTGTTTTTTTGTTTGTTTTTCTTTGCTGGTGTGCTTAGAGTCTACCATATGCATGTGTAATTCACTGGTCATCCAGATACTTGGGAAGAGCGTATGTACAAATTTTGGGCTCTGCCTCTCTGAATCACTCCTTGTAGGAAATTTTCTGCTCGCTTTCCAGTAGTTGTGGTTGCCCTACATTCTGTTATTTGGTCCTTTTCTTCAAATAAGACTTAATTTTTATATTAAAGATTTTCTCACCCTGAGTGACCCTGACTTCAGCCTGCCTTTAGACAGAAGGCATACAAATTATTAACTCACTTGTACCAATCCCTTCTATGAGATCTCAGCTCCTCTCCAGAATTTTACTGCTTGAGTTTACCCCCTAGCACCTTTGGATATTTGATTTTTATTTGCATATTTTATCCATGTTTTACAGTTATCTGTCATAGGCTAGGGTCTGGTAGGAGCTTTCTTGGTCATATTAGAAGTGGAAACATAATTTAAAATAAAATCAATTTCTTCCCTTCTAAGATGGAACAACTATGATCTACCCATTATCCATGGAATCTCAAAATTTGGTGCTAAGAGTATATTTAGAAAAGAATACAAACCCAGTTAAACTCTACTATGTAAAAATTACCAGAAAACTATGTAAACAAGTAAACATAAATATAAAGTATAATAAATACTTCAGATAAAATTCCGCTTCAAACTCATTAACAGTATTTAAGGAGCCTAGTATGAATTGTGAGTTGTAACATTTAAGAATAGATGAGAGAAGATTCGTCCAAAGCTTCTGAAAATAGGTACTAGTCCACTGATATTCTCTAAGACTTTAAGTGGTTCTTCCTGGAACTCTAAACCCCCAAAGCTCATCTCAGATGAAGTTCTCTAATACTGGCTATAGAGTGGGGAGAGAGAAAGTAATACTAATGTACATGAATCCAGTGATGGCAGTGGGAAATAGTTATGTGTGGAGATATGTCAGATGCCCAAAGAAGTATTTGTGGAACAAATGCAAGAACCACTGGTTTAAACTTCTATTGAAACATGAATAGAAGGTATGAATGGAAAAGTTATTTTATATAATTGAAGAGTTCTATATGGGATATATATTAGGTCTGCATGCATGACTTCTGAATCAGAAGTAGGAGGAACCTTTTTAAGAGGAAGGAAAGCTGAGTTTCTTGATCTTTTCTGAAATGTAGCCCGTTTTCTGTCTCCAGTCTGTTTCATTGCTGATTGTCCAATGGCAATCTGGAAAGGACAGGAATCTGAAAGGCTAAAAGGGAGGGAAACTGTACAGGGACTAGGGTCAGTTCTAAACCCTGACCGACAGCTCAAAACCAATTAATTAATCTTTGACAAGTATAAAATTTAGTTGCTGGTAATGTGAAAAACTTAAATTATTGCAGCTGAGTGTCTTTATAGCCCATGAGCTTGGAAAAGGAAAATTAGATCTGGGTGCATTCATGAGCTGGACCAAGCTGGTTTACCGGTTTAAGCATCTCTACTGATGGTGTACTTGCTGTTGGTGGGGACGTGGCAGTCCATGAAAAGGTCTTTGAAAGGCTCCAGGAGAGCTCTGTGTTCTGCTCCTAGAGGAGTCCCCAGCCAGGCAAACTTGGAAGGTCTAGAATTTTACTGGAAACCAGGGGCTTGCCGTGACTCAAAGAAACTTTTGCAATTGTTCATTATGGAGCCTCCCCTTGAAAGGTCTCCATATTTTTATTCAGCTTGATGTTTTAGTTGGCCTGGGGTCACTTTGGCTAGAGAATTTCTGCCTTTTCTTTAGGCTGTTTTCTGGAGAACAAAGTCACTCTTTCAGTTCCCTTTACAAAGGTCCCAGCAACCCCCAGGCTGTATTGACCCCTTCAAGCCTCTGTAGGTCTCCCAGTATTCGCCTCTTTTTTTGAGGGGAGATGGTCAGAATTGCCAAGGATTTACTTACTACCCTTGCAAAGATATTTATCTGAATAAGTGAGTGATTTTCTGCTTGCATTAAGAGGAGTGAGTAGAAATCCCCCTAGGAGGGCAAACTCTAAATTATCTTCCTCTTGTCTTTTTATAATTTCTGATCCCCAAAACTTTACCCATTACCCAATACTATGTCACCATATGATTTTGTGACAGCCAGTGTTTCAGGTCTTTGTAGTAAAATGGATGCTGATTGGGATGTCGGGTTACTCTGGGATGTAGGGTTACTCTGGAGACATCATCTGGCCACAGCAATGGAGACATCACTGGCCACAGTCAGACACCAAAGACATCCAAGCCCTCTCATTTAAAGGCAGTCATATTCTTTCTTTTTTTCTTTCCAGATTTATTGAGATATAATTGACATACAACATTGTGTAAGTTTAAGGTGTACAGCATAATGAGGTGACTTACCTACAGCATGAAATGATTATCACAATAATTTAGTCAACATCCATCATCTCATATGGTTACAAAATTAAAGGAATAGAAGAAAACTTTTTTCCTTGTGATGAGAACTCTTAGGATTTATTCTCTTATCAAATGTCATATATATATATAACATTCAGCAGTGTTAATTATATTTATGATTGACATACAATACTATCTTAGTTCCTGTTACACAACACAGTGAATCAATATTTCTATACATTTCAAAATGATCACCATGATAAGTCTGGTTATATCACCATACAGAGATATTATTTAGTTATTGACTATATTCTCCTTACTGTACATTTCATATCCATGACTCATTTATTTTGCAGCTGGAAGTTTGTACCTCTTAATTTTCCTCATCTTTGTCATTCCTCTCCTCACCTCCTCACCTATGTCAACTACCTATTTGTTCTCTGTATCTATGACTCTGTTTCTGGTTTGTTATATTTGTTCATTTGTTTTGTTTTTTTCAGATTCCACATATAAGTGAAATCATACATTATTTGTCTTTATCTGACTTATTTCACTTAGCATAATACCCTCTAGATCCATCCATATTGTCATAAATAGCAAGATTTCATTCTTTTTTTATGGCTGAATAATATTCCATTGTATATATATATACACCACATCTTTATCCACTCATCTATTGATGGGCACTTAGGTTGCTTCCATATCTTGGCTATTGTAAATAATGCTGCAATGAACATAGGGATGCATATATCTTCTTGAATTAGTGTTTTTGTTTTCTTTGGATAAATACCCAGGAGTGGAATTGCTGGATCATGTGGTAGTTCTCTTTTTAATTTTTTGAGGAATCTCTATACTGTTTTCCACAGTAGCTGCAACAGTTTACATTCCCACCAACAGTGCACAGGGTTCCATTTTCTCCACATCCTCACCAACACTTGTTATTTGTTGTCTTGTTGATAATAGCCATCCTGACAGATGTGAGGTGATATTTTATTGTGGTTTTGATTTGCATTTCCCTGATGATTAGTGATGTTGAACATCTTTTCATGTTCCTGTTGGCATCTGTATGTCTTCTTTGGAAAAATGTCTATTCAGTCATTTTTTAATCAGTATTTTTTTTTATGTTGAGTTGTATGAGTTCTTTGTTTATTTTGGATATTAACCTTTTATTGGATATATTGTTTGCAAATATCCTCTCCCATTCAGTAGGTGGCCTTTTAATTTTGTTGATAAAGCAATCATACTCTTGAGCATCATCCTGTTCCAGTCTGAACTGGTGAGTTTTCATCATTTCTCTAGACTCTAGGCTTGGGAATTCTGAACTTAACTCTGGAATTTCACATTCCCTCTGTTTCTGCCCATTGTGGTGTTTACCTCAGAAACTATCCTCCGTGTTTCTCGCTCTAGACTTCAGAGCTGATTTCCAATTTTGATCTGCCTAGAGAGGGTGTTTCAACAGGAAACTTTGTTTCTCAATACCAACAGTCTTTGTGAGATAATTTATTTGTGACTATTCTGGGGAGACATCTTAAATAGAAAGAAAGAAAAAATGGCAATTTTTTAAAGAATATTATGTGTTAAAAAGAAACTATAAAGAGTTTCTTTCATTTGGAGTGCAGTAAAAACAGAGTAACAGACACTACTATGGGAATGTAGATTGGTACAAATTTCCTGAAGGGCAATATAGAAAAATATTTGAGGAAACTTAAAAATGTGCTTATCTGCAAATTACCCTTCTAGAAATTTTATCCATATAAAATAAATTGAGACACTAAATATTTATTTAAACTGATTTCATTATAAGTAATTAACATAACCCAAGTGCTCCAAATGGGAACTAGATAGATATTAAATTGAACTATATGAAATTACTGACAGTTGACAAATGTTGACCTACAAAACAGCTTTTTTATGGTTCAACCTAATGAACTGTGGAAGGTTCACATGATTGACTTCTATGCAGGTATTGAAAAGCATATTTTTTAAGAATATTTAACGCTCATGAATAATTATTGTGTAACAAAGGTAGGATATAAAAATAAGTATATAGCCTGAGATCTCCATTTTATTTTATTAAAATACACCTACATACATGGTCAGAAAAATGACTGAAAGAAAACATTAGTATTAATAGTAGTTCTATGAGTGATTGGATTATTAATTTTTTGTTTTACATTTGTCTTTATACTTTGTTGTCTTCCCCAAATTTGTGTGGTTATAATAATACTAGTATTCTTCATTTCCTCCTACAGTCATACAGTTAGCATTTTCCATGTTATTGCATATTTTCCAAAATCATTTTAATGGATTCACAATAATCTCTGCAGTAGAATTCCATCAATTATTTAAAAATCTCTCAATAGTAGGCTTTTAGGCTGTTCCCTCCTTCCCTCCCTTCTCTCCCTCCTCCCTCCCTTCCTCCCTCCCTCCCATCCTTCCTCCCTCCTTCCTTCCCTCCTTCCTTCTTCCTTCCTTCCTTCCTTCCTTCCTTCCTTCCTTCCTTCCTTCCTTTCTTCCTTCCCTTCTTATACAAATAAGGCAAGACTCTTTTCCCCACATTTTGGATTTTTTCCGTAAAATACAGACCCAGAGTTAAAGTGTCTGTTAGGCATGGAAGGGGGAGGTGGAGAGAATGTACTAGAAGCTGAATGTCACCAAGTACTTCTTGAGAACCTTACCCCAAACCCTGTCAGCCTTTTGAAGTACTGGAAAGACACTGTTGTAACACTGTTCTTGTTGTTAGTGGAAACGTGATCATTTCCCACATTTCTGGTTCCAAGGCAGCAACATTTAAAAAGCTCAGCTCAGGTGGAACAGCTTATTAGTGTTTGCATTCCTGCTAAACCTGGGAGAAAAACTTACGGAATCAGATAAAAACATTGCCAATGTGTCACACATAACTTCCCAGTTTTCATTCTTTCTCTTGTTCAGATAGCATTTATATACCTTCAGCCTCCCAGTGCTTGCTTGGCATAAACCCACCTGGTAGCCCACATCTGAGGGGTCTGGAGGGAGACTGTGTTAGCGCTGGGCTGCTTAGAGCCCTTTCACTTGTGAGGAAGTTCTGTTGTGTGATGAGGATCAGTGTGATAAAAGAGGCATTGTGTTCTTCACCCACTGGTAAAACATGGGTTGGAGAAATACTGTCTCCTCGTCAGAAAGCTTTGGTGCCTGGACACATGACTTTCAACCGGTAGTCCATCTTGTTTTTGCTTGAACACAGGAGGGTATAGGAAGTCACAGTACACACAAGGGCAGCATCCCATAGCTTTCAGGGTATTTGGGAGATAGACCACCTCCATCCCTCAGACCTGGCTGCCCCATGTGAATGGGTGTCTGCTGAGGGCCTGGCACAGCTGGGGGGCTGCTAGACCAAGCCAGCTGCAGGACAACTTGGGGGTGTGGGAGCTCTCTTAGGGGACAGTTAACAGCTGTATGGCAAAGCCCAGGAGAAAGCAGCCACTGTCTGCTGGTTTGTTCACAAGCATTTATTGAGCTTTTGCTATGTATCAGATGTTATGCTGGGTCCGGAAATAGCAGCTGAATAAAACATGCTTCCTGCTTTCCAGGAGCTCATGTGAATGGATGAGACAGGCAAGTAAATGGATCATTTAGAGCCCAGGGGGTCATTTAGAGCCCAGGAGAGAACACAAGAGGAAGAAGGAGAGTATTGTGGGGGACACACAGGAAAAGTGCCAGGATTGGGAAGTTTCCAGAGGAGGCAAGATATTGAAGAATGAGAAGTATGCTGCTTCCAGGTGGTGGAAAATAAAAGAAGGACACGCCCTTCCACAGAGGGGCAGCCAGAACTGCAAGGCTGGGGTTGTGGAAACATCCCTCTGAGTGCTGGGCAGACACATTTGCTGACCCCTCGATTGTATCGCTGACTTTGCAGCCACCGACAGTGAGCCGTGGCTGCCTCGTTTGTAGCCTCTGACAGCAGAGTAAGGGGCTCCCTGAAGGCAATAAATCATACACGTCTGAGTCTGATCACCAGCAGTGTCCTTCGTTCTTCATTAAGACCTTTTTTTTCCTTTTTGAAGTTCTTGAGTGACAATAGTATGATTAGCTATCTCTAATTATGAAAATGACTCATGCTTATCATTAAAACTTCAAACAATACATGAAAATATAAGGAAGAAAGTAGGCATCACCTCAAATCCTTCAACCTAGAGATCACCGCTTTGGCAAACATCCTTCCACATGTCCTTGTATAGACCCACACTGAAACACTTCTACAGAAATGGCATGCATTTCAGGTTAACAGACATTTATTGTACCGGGGCTGTGCAGGCATTTGGCATCCAGCAGTGAACAAGACAGAGAGGGGCCCTGCCTAGTAGAGTTTCACTCCCAGTCTTAAGGTGGACTCCCAGAATGGTGAAGCTGATTACAAAACCCCGTGGGGACCAGGAGTCCCTTCCCTTTATGGTAGAGCCTTTTCACAAGCTGGTTTCTCTGCCTGCATTGCTTCTCTCCATCCCCCCTACTATGGACAGATTTCCATGTTAAGAGATATGGTTCTACAGTATATTAAATGTAAGTATATTTTCTCTCATATAGATGAATCATTGATTCATTTTTATTTTTAACCAATGACTTATTGTTAGATTTTAGGTTGTTTCAAAACTTTTTTTCTATTATAAACAGCTGTGTAACAAACATCCTTTTATATACATCTTGACCATTTATTTTAGGATAAATTCCTAAAAGTGGAATTACTAGATCAAATGATATACACATTGTTGATACATGTTGCCAAATACATGTTGCCCTTCTGAAAGGTCTGTCAACAGTATGTAAAGTACCATTTCCCATACCCTACCAATACTAGGAAACCTCAGTTTATAAAACCTTTGATCATCTGATGAAATTTACTTTTACTTGTTAGTAGTTTGATTGTTTTTCATCTATTTATTCATTCTTTATATGTCTTCTTTTGTGAACATTCTGTTAATATCCTTTGCCTATTTTTTTTCTATTGAGATACTGGTCTTTTTCATATTAATGATTTATAAGTGCACTTTATATATTAAGGGTGTTAACACTTTGCTATACCTATTGCAAATGTTTTTTCCACATATCATTACACTTTTAATTTTTTTTTTTAAATTTATTTATTTATTTATCTATTTTTGGCTGTGTTGGGTCTTCGTTTCTGTGCGAGGGCTTTCTCCAGTTGCAGCAAGCGGGGGCCACTCTTCATCGCGGTGCACGGGCCTCTCACTATCGCGGCCTCTCTTGTTGCGGAGCACAGACTCCAGACGCACAGGCTCAGCAATTGTGGCTCACGGGCCTAGTCGCTCCGCGGCATGTGGGATCCTCCCAGACCAGGGCTCGAACCCGTGTCCCCTGCATTGGCAGGCAGATTCTCAACCACTGCGCCACCAGGGAAGCCCCACTTTTAATTTTTTATGTTGTCTTTCTGTCATTGAGAGGTTAAAAAAAAGTGGTCATATCTAATCACCTTTTTGTTCATTGTTTTGTATTTTTATGTTATTCGCTTCATTTCTGATTATATTGTCTCATTGCTTGTGTCCCACTGAATTTGAGGCTTGGGTGAATGCCAGATGGCTAAGAATTCATTTTAATAAGACAAGGGACCATGTTGGTAAGGATGGGGAAACATCTAGAAAATGTGTCTGAGATCATCTCTATTCTCTCATTCAGAGGCATCACTCTTGTCCTTTTCCCCATAGATTGTGAGGTTCCTATGCTGTGGTTCCTGAACAGTCTGAGGGCAGGCATATGTAAGATCACCTTTCTACAAACACACAAAATGAAGAGAACCATCTCTTCTTTAAGAAGAGGGTCCTCTGCCATTCCCAGTTTGGACATGCCAATGTCAGTGTGAACAGGGCAGTACTAAGGACTGAACTTAGCTTAAGTAACAGGAGAGTCTGAGGAAAATTGATGTAGACGATAAAATCCATTCTGAAGAGCTAATGTAAAATAGTCATCATTTGTTACGTATCTACTCTGTGTCCTCCAACATCTTACATGATATATAATCTTGTCCTCATCTTGCATATCTTAAAAACTAACCAACAAACAAGGCTTTTAGAGGGGAAATGATTGGCCCAAGGGCATATAGCTAGTAAGTAGAAGAGCTGGGATTTGAACTCTGATTTGAGCTGAGTCCAAAGCTAGAAACAGCAACCAAAAGTTAATATTATTGAGAACTCATCTGGACAGGTATTGTGCTAAGTGCTTTACATCTATTAGCTCTTTTAATATGACAGAAACCATCTCAGGTAAGCATTTCTATTTTAAAGAGAAGAACACAGAAGCCCAGAGCAGCTAAGTAGCATGCTCAAGGTCACATAGCTAGTAAGTCGCAGAACTAGGAACTGAACCAACACATTCTGACTTCGACACCTGTACTTTTTTCTTCATGCAGATCTTTTCTTTCTTTTTAAATTTTATTTTAAACAGAAAATAACTTCATTATTTATAATTATGAAATGCTCATGCTTATTAAAATGTCAAATAATTCATGAAATAAATCATTGTTGTTTCCATCACTCCATGCTGCTTGCTCTTGACATATATTCTGAGTCAGCAGTTGTCCTTGGGAGAACTTAGCACCCTATTTCCACTCCCCATGCTTTGAAAGTTATCTTCTTTTTCATGAAAAAATATTTTTGGGGATAACTACTGAATGGGGAAAAGGAATAATTTATATAATTACTAGGCAATCTTGGTGTTGCCAAGCGTGACCAAAGTACCTGGAAAAGTTAATAAGTGAGTGATTGTTTAATTACTTAACTACTAATGATTTTCCAGGAATCGAACCATTTGGTTTTGCACCTGAACATTTTTTATTAAGTCGATTGGAAGTAACCTGTGAGACAGCAGAGTTTTGAGCTCCAAAGGTCATTGCATTCAGGTCACCATTATTGATTCCACCATGGGGTTCCACTAAATCATTGACTGGGATATTGACCAGTTATTTTAATGCATTCTCTCTTTTAGTGGGCACAAGTAACACATTGGGTGATCAAAAAAAAATTGTGCTTTCCAAATCTTGCTCCCCAGACTGTAGCCTTTTTCTTTGATGTGCTTACATTTTCTTTCGATTGGTGACCTTACTAGAAAATATTTTCCTAAAGCTTGGTCATATGCTAAATTTGATTTTGTAAGTGCTGAACACCAGATTTCAGGAAACCTTTTGATGGATAGAGATCCTTTGTATTGATATTTGGACGTTTCCCCCAGTGCTCTTCCCAGCACATACTCACACTCATATACATAACCTTACCACCCCCACAGTTTCTCCTGCCCCTCAACTAATTGGTTTTGAGATAGTCACCAAGGACTGGAGGATAAATAGTTCAATGAGAGTTATTAGAAAGAAACAAAGGGGACCAAATATGTATTCCTGGATACAAAGAGAATGTTTCTTATCCTTAGAGTAGGGCCTCTTAGCAGGTATCAGAATCACCTGTAAGGCTTATTGAAACATAGGTTCCTGGGTCCCACTCTTAGAGAGTCTGGCTTGGTGGGTCTATAGTGGACCCTAAGAACATGCATTTCCCATAAGATTCCATGTGCTGCTGATTGTGGTGGTCTTAAAACATGGCCACAAATTCTTCAACACTCCTCCTTCCCTTTGAGCTACCCCATACCTCTACTCTCCCTCACCACCATATTCAGTTAACCAAGAAGTCCTGTAGATTTTACCCTTTAAACATTTCTCACACCTGCTGATTTCTTTGCATTGACTTCCATTGATCAAATTCCTACCCTCTTCATCTCTCACCTGGTCTATAATAATCATCTCTTTATTGTTCTCCATGCTGCAGATACTCCCCTTTAAATCCATCTACCACTCTGTAAACAGTGTAATCATCTAATTCTAAAATCAATTCCTTCTTGTCTTTCTTTTCTATAAAGCTATCATTTATCTTTTAAAACTTCAGAAATTTTCTCCTCAAGCAAGGCTTCCTTGAAACCCCTGCTGGGTTAGATGGTTCTCTCTGTCTCACATATCCCCCTGTGCATACTTGTAACTTAGTTTATTTTTCATTTACTGAAATTGTGTGCGGTGGTCTCTTTCATTATAATGTAAGGCCCTTCAGGCAGAAACCGTAGCTTATTCATCTCCCTACCACAACCACCTAAGATAATAGTTGCTTAATAAATGTCATACTGCACTAAGCAGTGACACTGGATTAGGCGGTGAGGACATGTTGGGCAGCATGCAATTCATTCATTCATTCAACAAATATTTATTAAGCACTGTTACGGGCTAAATTGTGTCCTCCCAATGCCCCCAGATTCACATGTTGAAGTCCTACCTCCCAGTACCTCAGAATATGATTATATTTGGAAATAGGATCTTTAAAGAGGTAATTAAGTGAAAATGATGCCATTAAGGTGGACCCTAATCCAATATGATTGGTGTCCTTATAAGAAGAAGAGATTAAGACACAGACACAAGGAGGGAAGCCCAGCTACCAACTAAGGATAGAGGTCTAGGAAGAAACTAACCCTGCCAACACCTTGATCTTGGACTTCTTGCCTTTAGAAATGTGAGAAAATACACTTCTGTTGTTTAAGTCACCTAGTCTGTGGTACTTTGTTATGGCAGCCCTAGAGAACTAATACAAGGCACCTACTATGTATTAGGTGTTATTCCAGGTCCTTGGGGGATTTAGATGAATCTCACATACCAGGCCCCTGCCCTACCAGAGCTTGCAATCTACTGGGTGTCTCCTAGATGTGAATGACTATTCAACACACTAAGTGGGCTCTGCATGCACGGCCATGGGTACACACAAGGATGTGTACACACAACCAAATACCTGAGCTCAGGAAATTTGCAACAGAACAGCAGAGACAATTCTTAACATCACAGTAAAATGAAGAGACAATTCTAAACCAACTACTGCAGAGAAAAATGTCCTTAGGAATCCCAAAGTGGGGAGGGATTGTTTAGGAGAGATTATCTAAAAAGACTTGAAGGAGGTAGAACTTCAGATAGGCAGGGCTTAGGCTGAGAGGAACAGGGTCTTTACCCAGAGAAAAGAACAGCAGGAGCAAAGATCTGGAAGCGGGTACCTGATGCTTTCAGTGGGTGGAGCGAAGCCTGTAGCAAAACCATTTGTCAGAGAATAATGAGAGTAACAGTAATTGCCACTGTTTATATGTGTTTTCTATGTGCCAAGCACTGGGCTAAGTGCTTTGTAAACATTGCCTCATTTAATCTTTAAGGCAAAGTAGGCATTATTATTCTCATTTTACCATTTGAAGCCCAAGACTCCAAGCAGTAAAGTAGTTATCTATAGCTATTACAGGTCATTTGTTAAAAGAGTGTATAAAAGAAGAGATGAGACCTACTCAAAAATTGGGAAGGAAACGTGAGATCTTTTAATGGAAGAAATAATAAAATGAAAATAATTGAAACCCTGATCTGGTGGCCATTTGTAGGGTGGTATAGGTAAGTGGTTCTCAAACTCGGCTGTATATTAGAATCATCTGGAGAGCTTTGAAAATTCCAGACGTCACCCCAACACACAAAATTTTCAGCAGAAATCTCTCCTCCAAATCCTTCCTCCTTATCTTCTCCTCTCCCATACACACTGCCCCAGTTCCCTCCATCTCTTCCATTTCCGTTGTGGTTATTTTTATTTTTTTTGCCTATTCTCCTTATCAGACTAACTCTTTTAAAAATGTGGTGCCCAGTATGAACTTTCCTCTTGTGGCAATT
Source organism: Balaenoptera acutorostrata (assembly GCF_949987535.1). Taxonomy (NCBI): domain Eukaryota; kingdom Metazoa; phylum Chordata; class Mammalia; order Artiodactyla; family Balaenopteridae; genus Balaenoptera; species Balaenoptera acutorostrata. The sequence goes on along the minus strand of NC_080065.1, from coordinate 58,224,613 downwards.
CTACTGAGTACTGACCATCTCTTAATGAAGAGATTATCAGAATATTATCAGATTCAGAACAATCAAGTCAGAGACCCTCTTTAAATTTTCCCCCAGTTCCTGAGCAAATGTGGAGACTGTCTGTGTCTGTCTTTCTGTCCATCCATCTGTCCATCCATCCATCCATCTTTCCTTCTTTCCATCCATCCATCCTTCCTTCTTTCCATCCATCCATCTATCCATCCATCCATCCATGCATCCATCCATCCATGCATCCATCCATCCATCCATCCATCCACTTTGGTACTTGTAGGGCAGGGTAACTCTGGTAAATATTGTAAATATTTAATCCTCTCTTCTTAATTCATTGATGTCTCTGCATAGTTATCCTATCTCCTATATCTACCATAAACTTCTTTTTTTCTGTCTGCCTATTTTTGCTTCTTTTACTGACTGAATGCTCCAAGTGTTAAGAACCACACCTTTTAAATTTACCCTAAACAACAACTAGCACAAAGCAGCTTCCCAGAGAGTAGTAAATATTTTTTCAAGAAAGATATCAATAGCCCTTTCTAAAAAGAAAGGTTAAGGGCCTACATAGCCCAGTTGAGCATATTAGCTCTAGCTTCAGTGTGAATTTTAAACTAAGATGGAAATCACAGCTGGCGTGGTGAGAGCTTATGTTTTCTCCTGCCCTCCAAGGCTGAGCATGGCCAGATGCTCTATAAGTGCAGGAGGGGCACGTGTACACAGGTAGGCTCAGAGAGCCTTTTGATCTGGCTTGCAGCACAATGATTCTGCCTGAATGATCCATCTTCACTCCAGTTCTATTTTCCTACGGGCAACACAATCAATCCTCTTAAACAGTGGTTCTCAGATTCATTACCCCAGGAGTTCATAATGCCTGAACATATAAATAGAGTCAAGAATAGTTTAGATAAAGAAAGGCAGGTCCACTGATTTATGTTTTTGAAGGGAAAGGGAAGTTAGAGATGTGAGTTATCCCTACCTCTGAAATTATCACGCAGAGTAGCCCTCTCTTAACAAATGTCTGCTTGGCCCTGTTCTCAGGATGCCAAACTTAATTTCTTATGTGTCAGGAGTACAGACATACAGTGAGGTCGCTGATTCTACATATATTTGGGACGATTTCAGTCTGAGACACTCACGTGTGAGTAAATGATGCTGCCCTTTATGTTATCACGAAATCCCTAACAACAAATGGAGATTTCAGAAAGTCCTGGAGGTGTCTCCTGTTCTGACAGTCCTTAAATTTTTGTTTTGTTTTATTTTGTTTTTGACTTAAAACAACAGAAATGTATCATCTCATAGTCTTGAAGGCCAGAAGTCTGTAATCAGTCTCCGTGGGCTGACATCAAAGTGTGAGCAGGGCCACCCTCCCTTGGGAGGGGCTAAGGCAGAATGTGCCTTATTTCTTCTAGCTTCTGGTGGCATCCAGCATTCCTTAGCTTGTAGTCACATCACTCCAATCATCACATCACCTTCTGCCCTGTGTGTCTAATCTCCCTCTGCCTCTCTCTTATAAACACCTGATGGCAATTAGGATCCACCCAGATAATTAAGAATATTCTCATCTCAAGACCCTTAACTTGGACTTCCCTGGTGGCGCAGTGGTTAAGAATCCGCCTGCCAATGTAGGGGACACAAGTTCGAGCCCTGGTCTGGGAAGATCCCGCATGCCGCAGAGCAACTGAGCCTGCGTGCCACAACTAATGAAGCCCACGCACCTAGAGCCCATGCTCTGCAACAAGGGAAGCCACCGCAATGAGAAGCCCGCGCACCGCAACAAAAAGCAGCCTCCGCTCGCCACAACTAGAGAAAGCCTGTGTGCAGCAACAAAGACCCAAAGCAGCCAAAAATAAATAAATAAATTAATTAATTTAAAACAACTTAAAAAAAAAAAAGACCCTTAACTTGATCATAGCTGCAGAATCTTTGTCACCCAAGGTAACATTTACAGGTTCGAGGGATTAGGACCAGGGATTGAGATATCTTAATCCAGGGGTTATGATAGACATTTATTTCTCTCATAAAAGAAATCTGGAGTTAGGCAGCCAAAGGCAGTTGTGCAGTGTCAGCAGAGTGATAGTTCCTAAGTAATTGGTTAAATGCACTACGAGATAAATTTCAAGTCAGAGTTATACTAACTCCTAATAAACTACTGAGCAAGGAGTCTGTGGTTGATTCTGTTAATACCAATACGAAAATCATACAGGAGAACCTAAAGGAACATTCTGAAGAAGTGATGCCTGAGTTTCTGTGGCTAATAAACCCATCCAAACGGATTCTTTCTTTCAGAAAAGTGGAAACATAGTTTGCCATCAGATCACTTCAATACCCCCTTTCTGGTAAAGTGAAGAGGAGAACTTAAAATTTCTTTTAAAACATGTTGACTTTAGGCCTCATTATTTTACTTTTCAGAAATGTTCCAGACATTGCAAATAACTTACGCAGAGTGAAGATTGACAGGTCAATTAGCTGCCAAATCAAGGATGAGAAGACTAGGGGAGGTTTGTACTGGAAAATTCCACTTACCTGAGCAGCTGGGGCCCAGGGGAAGCTGACATTTAGAAGATAAATACAGAGTTTCTGGCGCCTTTAATAATGTGGCAACAGAAAGAACAAACTGAAGAAACTCAACCAAAATGAGACAATAGCAACTTCCTGTGGCTTTAAAAAATAATAATAACCACAACAAACTATGAGATGAAACTCCCGCAGTAACAATAAACAAGAGAGGAAATACGCCTTTGAGACCTGGGGTTCGAAATGGCAATAACCACTTGCCAGGGATTGCTGTGTGGCTGCTGACCACAGACTATTTCCTTCGCCCAACAGTGAGAGCCTAAGAGCACCAGGGCACCAGGACTCTTCCTGTGTGAAAGGTGGGGATGCAAGGCTCAGAGGCTCACGAAGCCTCACATGCAAACTGAGCTGAAAAGCTTTATTTTCTTAGCAACTGAATTGTCAAATGGGTGGAGGGGCATAGGGGCTGCTTTGTTTGGAGGAAGCATTCATAATCCTGGATTTAGTTAAATAGAGAACATTTCTTAATATTCTCTGAAATTAGAAAAACAAAATGCTAATTCTTTAAGGAAATCAACTCAAAACCAGGGATGGCAAAATATCATTAGGATATTCAATTTAATGTATTGGTCATGAATGCGGATATCATTGAACAGATGGGGATAGGCTGCAAAAATTATACATTTCCTTCTAAGTTCTCATGGCCGGGTTCGTTGTTTTATTTGAGTGAGTCACGGTGCTCTTAAGAGTTTCCTGCATCCTAAGCCCTCCTAAAGAAGGGGTGTGCCCCCTAGCAGGCAAGGCCTGTTGCAGCATTAAAACAAGTTAGTAGCTGTTCTTGCTGCCAAATGGAGGATGATTTTTCCCTAGATATGGGATAAACAGTGATAAAACTGCCCCGTTTAAGCTTTTTGTTGTGAATAAAAAGTGAAAACTACTTCATCATGAGGTAACACAGCATCTTAACAGCGGATCCAGACGACAACTTTATAAAAAAGATCCTATGGCATACCACTATGCCATAGAGAGAACACGATGCCATTGCTGATAATTATGGTCCAGAGGGAGAAGTAGTAGATAGGCTGAAAGGTGCTACATGTAAAAGTTAGGGATGATAGTTATTCTTTTGAATTATTATTTATCTTTAAGACTTTCCTCTTCGGAAGAAAATTTTTTGAAGCTGGTAACATCAGTTTAAACTGTAGACATTGAAACAGAATTTTATGAAGTCAAGCTCTGAAAAAAATCCCCCATATTTATTCTTATGTGTGCTAGGAAAGAACGGGGTGGAGGGTTGGAGGGTGGTTATTCTTAGGTCCCGTGTTCCGCAAGATGTCTACTTGAAGTCAACTAAAATTGTACAAGTTCACATGAATAACCTTGATTCATTTTTAACTGCTTTGTCAAGGTTGACATATAATAACTGCACATATTTAAAAGTGTACAGTTTTGATACATTTTGGCATATTCATATACCCATGAAATTATCACCATAATCAAGTTAGTGAACATGGCCATCACCCCTAAAAGTTTGGATCTCTTGGTAATCCCTCCCTCTCTCTCCTCCCCACCCCACTCTTCATTCCCAGGCAACCACTGATCTGTCATTATCGATTAGTTTGCATTTTCTAGAATTTTATATAAATGCAATCATACAGTATGTACTCCATTTTGTCTGGTTTATTTCCCTCAGCATAATAGTTTTGAAATTCACCCATATGTGTGCATTTCTTTCTATTTCATATAGTATTACATTGTATGAATATACCAAAACTTGTTTATATTTTTTATATTGCAAGTAGTATTCTGTTATATGGATATACCAAAATTTATATATTTACCTTTTGATAGATACTTGGGTTGTTTCAAAATTTTGGCAATTACAAATAAAAATTTTAAGGACATTCATGGAGAAGTCATTGGATGGACATAGTTTTCTTTCTTTTTCTTGTGGGTAAATGAGAATGAAATGTCTGGGTTGTATGGTAGGTGTATGTTTAATTTTTAAATTTTGTTGTTATATTTTTCTCTTCATTAAGTTCAGAATATTTCAGAATTTCTCTTGAGACTTCATTGATTCATGGGTTATTTAGAAGTTTGTTGTTTAATTTCCAAATATTTGTGAATTTTCCGGATATTCTGTTTTTGATTTCTAGTTTCACTATGTTCAAAAAACATATGTGTACAACTGCTATTCTTTTAAATTTGTTAGTGTTTGTTCTGTGGCACAGACTATGATCTATCTTGATGAATATTCCCTGTGTACTTGAGAAGAATGTGTGTTCTGCTCTTGTTGGATGGAGTGATCTATAAATGTCAATTAAGTCAGGTTGGTTGGTTGTGTTGTTAGTCTCTTCTATATCCTTACTTTTCTGTCCACTTTTTGTAACAATTACTGCAAGAGAAGTGTTGAAACTTCAAATATGATTGTAGATTTGTCTAATTCTCCTTTATGTATTTTAAAATCCCATTGTCAGGTGGATACATATTTAGGATTGTTATGTCTTTGTGGAGAATTGACTTCTTTGTCATTATTTATTGCCCCACTTTATCCCCTGTAATATTTCTCATTCTTAAGTCTATTTTTCCTGAAATCAATATAGCTTTCTTTTTTTTCCCCACAAAGTATAATTACTTTTATTGAGGTAACATTGGTTTAAAACATTGTATGTTTCATGTGTACAACATTATAATTTGTCTTCTGAACACACTGCAGCATGCTCACCACCAAGAGTCTAGTTTTCTGGGTTTCTTTTTATTAGTGTTTGCATGTCATATCTGTTTCCATTATTTTACTTTTAACCTAGCTATTAGTTTATATTTAAAGTTGATTTTTGTAGAAAGTATATAGTTGTGTCTAGTTTAATTTTTGTCTCATTGGATAATCTCTGTCTTTTCATTGATGTGTTTAGTTTACATTTAATGTTATATTAATATGGTCAGTTTTAAATCTACCTTCCTGCTAAATGTTTCCCATTTGTATCATTTATTCTTTTCTTTTGCTTCTTCTTTTTGATTGACTATTTTTTTGCCTCTATCTCATCTCCACTACTGATTTCTTATTTATGTCACTTCTTAAAAAAAATCCTTTCTAGTTTCTGCCCTAGGATTTACAGTAGATATATTTAATTAATCAGAATTCAAATAATGTTATAACATTTTACCTGTCCATAAAGACCTTGTAAAAGTATATTTTCAGTTCCTCCTCCCCATCCTTTGTGTCATTGTTAACATACAGTTTACTTTTATATATGCTTTAAACCCACAATATATTCCCACTCCTTTTGCTTTAGATAGTTACCTTTGCAAGCAATATTTAAAAAGTAAATTTTATTTTTGCCTTCATTTATTCCATTTACAATGTTCTTAATTTCTTTGTGTAGATTCAGATTTCTGTTTGGCATTTTACACCTTCTTCCTGAAGAACTTCCTTTACCATTTCTTGTAGTGAAGATCTAATGGCAATGAATTAGCTGAGCTTCTGTTTGTATGAGAAGTTCATCACTTCCTCCTTCCTCTTTGAAAACTCTTTTCTCTGGGTTTTAGAGTTCTGAATTGACATGGTTTTTTTTTTTCTTTCAGCACTTTAAAGACATTACTGCATTGTCTTTTGGCTTGCATGGTTTCTAATGAGAAGTCTGCTCTCATTATTATCTTTCTTTCTTTGTACTCACTATGGCTTTTTTCTTCTAGCTGCCTCCAAGATTTTCTCTTTATTGTTATTGTATTCATAGTTCAAATATCTCACTTGATGTTTTCTGAACTTCTTGAATCTGTGGTTTGGATTCTGTCATTAAGTTTATTAGACCATTTGACATTTATTCTACAGCTCTTAGATGCTCTTTTTTTCACTATTTTTTCTTTGTGCTTTTATTTGAGTTATTTCTATTGACTTATCTTCAAGGTCATTGACTTTTTCAGCTGTGTCAAGTCTACTGATGGGCATGTGAAAGGCATTTTAAATCTCTGATTGTGTTTTTCTTTCTAGCATTTCTCTTTGATTCTTTTCTTACAGTTTTCATCTCTGCACTAATATTACCCATCTGTTCTGGTGTGTTTTTCCCCTTCCATTATTGTCTTTGATATTTTAATCAGTGTGTTATATTTTCTTGCTACTTGTTTTCTGTTTATTCCACTTGTTCTTTTTTCTCTTTCTCCTTTGCACTGATTTCTTTTGAAGTGTATTTTACAATTCTATTTTATTTTCTTTATTGGTGTATTAACTATAATTCTTTATTATGTTAACAGTTGCAATAGGATTAATAGTACACTTAAATTGTTAACTCAGCACAGTCTGCACCAAGTAACATTTTATGCTTCACATATAGTATAAGAACTTTATAGTAATATATGTCCAGTTCTCACCTTCTGGACTTTAATCTGCAATTGCCACACCTTTTACTTCTACATGTATCGTAAATCCTATACTACATTATTATCATTTTTCCTTTAAATCAGGGATTGGCAAACTAAGACCCAATAGCCAAACCAGCCTGCCACCTGTTAAGGGTAAATGAAGTTTTTACTGTAACACACCCATACCAGTTTATTTACATGCTTTTTAATGGGTGCTTTCATAATATAACAGGAGGGTTGAGTAGTTGTCACAGAGACTGTACAGCTCACATTGCATAAAATATTTACTTGCTGACCCTTTTCAGAAAAAGGTTTTCCAATTCCTGTTCTGAACAACCAATTATCTTTTAAAGATGTTCCAATAATAATAAATAAATCATATTTACTCATGCAGTTACCTTTCTGATGTTTTTCATTCCTTTGTGTAGAAACATATTTCTATTTGATATCATTTTCCTTGTGACAGAAATATTTCCTTTAATATTTCTTGTTGTGCAGATCTGATGGTGATGGATTCTTTCAGCTGTTGTATATCAGAAAAAGTATTTCACCTTCATTTTTAAAAGATTTTGCTGCGTATAGAATTCTATGTTGACAGTTAGTTTTTCAGTACTTTAAAGAATTCCACTATCTTCTCATTTGCCTTGTTTTGATGAGAAATATGCTTTAATCCTTACTTTGTTCCTCTGTACATATCATGACTTGACTTTTTTTTGTGGCTGCTTTTAAGGTTTTCTTTTTGTCACTGATTTTGAGCAGTTTGATTATGCTGTGCCTTGGAACAGTTTTCTTCATACATCTTTTGCTTGGGGTTGCTTGAGTTTCTTGGACCTGTGGGTATATAGTTTTTTAACAAATTCGGAAGTTTTTCAGCTCTTATTTCCTATATTGTTTCTGTCGCCCTTTGAGGATTCCAATTATACATATGTTAGGCACTTGAAATTACCTACATCTCATGAATGTTCTATTTATTTATTTTTATTCTTTTTAAAAAAATTTCCTCTGTGTGTTTTATTTTGGATAGTTTCTATTGCGGTGTCTTCCAGTTTACTTTTCTTTTGCAGTGTCTAATTTGACATCAATCCCACTTAGTGTATTTTTCATCTTTAAGAGATCATTGTGAGTCTTTTAATATATGTCTTTCATATTTCTGCAGGTCCATCTTCCCTGCAGCTTTTTGGGCATATGAATACGAATATAATCACTATGTTAAGATGTTTGTCTTTAATTTTATTATTGCTGTCAGTGCTGAGTTGGTTTTGATTGTTTGATTTATCTCCTCATTATAAGTCACACATTCCTGCTGCTTTTCATACTTGGTAATTTTTTTAGTATATGCTAAACATTGTCAGTTTTATTCTTTTGACTGCTAGATATTTCTGTGTTCCTATAGGTACTCCTAGTTTTGTTCTGTGATATGGTTAAGTAACTTGGAAGCAGTTTGATCCTTTTGGGTCTTGCTTTTAAACTGTGTTAATCTGGATAAGGGCAGCATTTAGTGGAGGGCTAGTTTTACCCCACTAGTGAAACAAGACCCTTCTGAGTACTTCTGGCCAGCAGAATCCTAATATGGCTTCCATGTTTTTTCCCCTTGGTGTTACCCCCATGGTTATGTTGTGATATATGGAAATAGAGATGTTGCAGATATAATTAGTGTTACCAACAAGATGAATTTAAGATATAGAGATGATCCAGGTGGGTCTAACCTATATGAGCTTTTTAAAAGCAGATACTTTTCTCTGGGTGGTTGTAGAAGAGTAGATCAAATAGTCTAAGGACAAGGGGAATTTGATGTGTCATTACTGACTTGAAAATGTAGGGAGTCACTTGGAAAGGGTCTGAGAGAGGCTTCTAAGAGCTGAGAGCAATCCCTGGTTGCAACTGGCAAGAAAATGGGGACCTCAGTCTTACAACTACAAGGAACCAAATTCTGCCAATAACCAGAATGAACTTGGAAACATATTCTTTCCCAGAGTCTCCCGATAAGAGCCCAGCCCAAAGGACACCTTGATTTTGGCCTTATGATACCCTGAGCAGAGAACCCAGTCAAGCCCACCTGGACTTTTGACCTACATCATTGTGAAATAATAAATGGGTACTGTTAAGCTGCTAAGTTTGCGGTAAATTATTACACAGTAATAGAGAACTAATATGGTAGCCTACCCAATATCCTGCAAATTGAGGTTTTCCATTTCTGGTCAGTGGAAACAGACACTATTCCCTATTCCATGTGTATTCTGAGTTTTGTTTCCTCTTATCCTCTTATATGGTCGTTTCCCTGGCCTCTGATACTTACCTCACATTTCTGTGCTGATCAGTACTTGGCTAAATACTCAAGGGGGTCCTTCAGAAGATCTTCAGAGTCCTCTCTTTAAACAGCACTCTCCTTTCTGGCACTCTGCTCAGCAAATTTTAGCCTCCCCAGACTTCCAACTCTGTTACCTCAACTCAGGGAGACTGTCAGGCTCTGCCTGGATTCTTTCTCCCAGTACTGCAGCCTGGAAACTCTGTCCAGGAAGTAAGCTGGTGATTGGGGCTCACTTAATTTGTTTAATGTTTCTCAGAGATCACTGTCCTTTGTTGCCTCATGTTTTATGTCTTGAAAGATGTTGTTTCACATATTTAGTGTAGTTTTTGTTTGTTTCAGGAAAGAGGGAAATTCAGTTGCTGTTATTCCATCTTGATCAGAAGCAGAAGTCCTTGGTTAAATACTTGGAATTAGGCACTGTCTAACTCCAAAATTGGGGTCTAAGGTGCTCAAAAATACCCACCCTGCCAATGGTGGTGTATGAGCATTGTCTGTGTTTATAGATTGAGGATACCATGTTAATTGTAGCAATCCACCATTTTGTGTGTGTGTAGATAGAGATTAAAATATTAAAACAAGAAGTCTAGTACAGTCAAAGCCTAGTCTAGATCTGTTGAGTTCTGAAGGAGAAGTAGGATAGATTGTCTGCACATTGTTGGTTTCTTTACAGTTCAATTTTCCTACCCCACTTTATGAATCAGCTTGATTTCCAGTTTCAATAGTGGAGATCCACAGTTATCTGCTCTCCCTTCATGCTGAGTGAGGACTTTCTTTTTATCATTCTTGTGCTGATATCAGCTCTTAGTTTAGAAAGAGATGCCTCAATCTTGGGACCACAAAATGCCCTTTAGATTCACTAGAAAGTATTGCCTTGGATGTTCTATATCAATATCTCCTTAATTCACAAGTTTCCACAGCCAGGTGCCACAGGGTCTGGAGATGAGTGTGCGAAGATAAAATGTGTTATTGTGAAACCCTCCTGATGGTTGAGACATATGAGCTATTTAGGGTCTTAATGTTATGTCACACTGATGAGAAGTGTCCTTCCCTGTACCAGGGAGAGGCTGTGAGTCCTTGCTCCACGTGGGCTGCTGCTTTTTCCAGCTCACCTGCAGTGCAGCCTGTGGAAGCCAATCCCTGTGTGTGTTGGGGGCTGGTGGGAAGGGCAGGGGAGATTCTTGTGTGCTTGCTTTGAAGCAAAAAACAAAAACCAAAAAATTAGCTACTAATGTGTTCCTTGAGTCATTCTGCTCATCTCACAAAGAAACAAGTGCTTACAAAAGGAATAGCTTTTGTGGAACTGGCCATATCATAGAACCTTAGACTTGGGATGGAATTGAAGAGGCCAGAGCCAAGGCATTCAAGTGTATAAGCAGGTGAGAGAACCATGTGGATATAGTGGAATAAGTTTGTAAAATCTAAATATGTGCTTTAAAAGGTGCTTTTCAAACTTTAATGTGCTGTGAATCATGTGGGAAACTTATTGATACAGTAGGTCTGGGGTGGGGCCTGAGATTCTCCATTTCTCATAAGGTTCCAGGTGATGCCTATGCTGCTTTTTTGGAGACCACACTTTGAGTAACAAGGTTCTGAAGGAATGCATTCAGGAGTAAACACATGAGAAAAAAGAGAAATATAATCACAATCAATATTCATTAATTTATTCAACATTTAAAGGCCTATTATGTATAATAAACTATACTTAGTGATATGGAAAAAAAGGGGAATCAGAATAAAACCTGTTATTGCAAAGTACAAAGAGGTTAAAAAATATATAAGCATTAGATTATAAGTAGTATAGTACAGACCCTAATGGTTAAAGATGCCTAGGCTTAAATCCTGAACTGTGAAAAATTGGCCAAATTACCTAACCACAGTATGGTTCAATTTTCTCATCTGTGAAATGAAAAAATAAGAATAATGATAACATCGACAGCATAGGGATGTCAAATGAGTTAAATGAGTTGATACACATAAAAATATATAAAACAGTGACTGGCACATAGAAAGGACTAAAAATTGTTTTTATAATAAAAGTTGAAAGATAAGAAAAGTCATAAAATAGGTTTAGATAAAATATGGAATTCAATCCCCATCAATTGTCAGTGATCATTTCTTTCCAACCATACATTTGGAAATGGAAAGTTTTTTTCTGCCAATGCCAGGCAGATATAGAGGGCAGATCTTAGGTTTCCCTGCTATATAGGGAGAAGATGAGGAGGAAATTTGAGAAAAAAGATTTTAAAAAGTTATCATCAATGTTTCTTTGTATCTCTGATTTTCCTGCTTTTGTTCCATAAATCTAGAAGAATTGGCTCTGCTGCTCATTACCTGTAACAGTGATACATTTCTCAACCTGTCTCTGCCTCAGTAGCCTTATCTTTAGAATGGAGATAACAATGTCTGTGCGATTGTGTTGTCATGAAAATTAAAAACAGAATTGTAGGAGGTTGAATAATAAAGGCCCTGAAGATATCCAGGTTCCAATCCCTGGAAACTGTGAATTTTACTTTATATGGCAAAAGAGACTTTGCAGATGTGATTAAATTAAGGATCTTGAGATAAAGAAATTATCCTGGATTATCTGGATGGACCCAGTACAATCACAAGTGTTCTCATAAGAGGGAGGCAGAGCAAGATTTGACACAGAAGAAGGCAATGTGACCACTGAAGCAAGATGCCATATGGCTGACTTTGAAGATGCCAGAAAGGGTCATGAGCCAATAACTGTAAGAAATACAGCTCTAGAAGGTAGAAAATACTACTGACACCTTGATTTTGGTCGAGTGAAACTGATTTCAGACTTCTGACCTCTAGAACTATAAAAGGGTAAATGTGCATTTTGTGCATTTTTTTTAAGCCACCAACTTTGTGGTGATTTGTTACAGAAGGAACAGGAAACAGATACAAAAACTATGAAAAGCAGCCATGGAGCACTTCACAAATGTTATTTTTCATCCCTTCCCTAATTAGAGAGCCATCATGAGCATGAAAGATCTTTAAGTTAAGGCCACTGTAACAGTCCTAGTTTTCCACGAAGAAGCCCGAAGCCATGAAGTAGTCTCTTCTTGTCTGTAAGATTGAGATGTACATGAAGCAGTCCTCCTGATTCTCCAGGAGGATATTAATAACTTTAGGGACTACACTACTCTTAGAAAGAAGTCATAAGACTAGGTGACCAGATGTCCCAAATGAAAACACTTCTGGTTTTCAATTTGTCCCAGCAGGGTATTTGTCCTGTGGTCTGAATCAAGTCTTATGGATCCTGCCAGAAACTTCAGAACACAAAGATCTAGTTATTTCAGAAGTGATCTTCAGAAGAGAGGGAAAAGGAAGGGATAATGATCTGTGAAGTGACTGAAAAGCATTGTTTACATTTAGAATTTCTTATCCTTTCAAGTTTCAGTTTGGGGTCTAAAACACATTTTGTTTAGTTCCATTACTCTAAGTTGATATTGACAGACCTTTGGTGTTTGAATAAGAAGGAGAAAGGTTTTGTGAAAAAGTTAATTTTTAATATGCTTGATATAAACCAATCACTAGTTCAGTAACACAAGATTAAACTCGTGGGCCTTTAAATCTTTAAATAAGGAAAAATGTTCAGAAAAGTTTAGTTAATCCATTAATTATAAAATGAAAGGATCTTTTTCTTCCTCCCTGAATATCTCTTCCTCACCTTCCCCCTTAGACACAACGGCACACCCACACCAGTCTGACACATAAAGAGAGCAAAGAAAGGCAAGTCAGCAGTCAACACCAGCCTCCTTGTCTTCTTACACTACCTACTCTCTTTAACCTTCCATTCTCCACTAGCTGATTTTCTTAAAGAGATGATCTAAGTTCTCAGCACAAAGGTTTGTGATTATTCATTCAAGTATTTTTGTGACTCTATCACGTTGCCATGTTAATTTCAAGTAACACCCAATACAACACATTAGTTTTGCCAAGAGTTCAAAGGCTCCATCAAAATATAGTATATGATAACCATTTTAGTTAACCTTGCAAGTTAGCCTAGGTATCCTTTGAAAACTCTATCCTTTAATTTGGAGGGCCCAGAATTTGATCCTCAAATGAGATATTTATGGCAACATTTGGGAAACTGTAATGTGCTATGCAAATGTTAGGCAATCATCACAATAAGTGCAACAACCACGTCCCACTAGAAAACATTTGGAGAACATTATGTATAGTGGAGCATCATGTGATCTAGTACGGCCTCCTCTCCAATGGATTCCTCTTCCACAGAGAGATTCAGAGTTCCTGACTTAGGCCTTCACATAGAGAACGATCTTATCTGTGTGGTCACAGTATTGAGAGCCCCTCCCCAGTAAATCCTCTGGTAACTGACAGTCAGCTTGCGTCCTGACTCCTACATCCAGTATTATGTAAGCCAGATGTCACCAACAGCAGATTTTACCTTTCTTCCTTCCCCCTTATTACACTTTTTCCTCTTTATTTTCTCCAGCCAGCTCTTTTTTCCCCAGGCCACTAATCTCCCAATTCTAATCCCTATTTTAAGGACTAACTTAAACTATCATGAACTATGAATGGGGGAGGGGGAGCTGTCATGAAAATAGGTGTCACAAAGTGCATGCATGAAGTCACATCCCAAGTAGATCAAGATTAGAAAGGCAAACAGGCCAAATCATGGAAGGCTTTGTGTATTAAGTGAAGGCATTTCAACTTCATCCTGAGATTAGCGGTTGTTTTTTGAAGGGATTTTAAGTAGATTATTATGTGACTAGATTTGCATTTTAGATAGATCATTCTGAGAGTGGCAGAGATAGATGAACCTTATATTAGGTTGTGGGTTGGGTGAGGTGGAGTGGGCAAGCTTGGGGGCAGATAGATTAGTGAGGGAGGTATTGCAAGGGAGCAGGCAAACAGTAATAAGACTCTGAACTAAAACAATTACAAAGGAAATGGAGAAAAAAGAATTAGACGGATAACTGATGACATTTAGGCAATGGAATCTATAGGACATAGAGAGTACATGAAAGTCGGGGTCCAGGAATCAAATAGAAGAATACACACACAAGCAGATGAGAGAGCTGGGTCAAAAAAACCCTTCCTAATTGCTCCAGATGGAAATAACAGCTCCTTCCTAGACTAAATTGTTGTTGTTTATAATTGTTGTTATAATTGTCCTTATGGCTCTAATGACATTCTACTTTGTATTTTGGCTTTCTATTAATATATTTTATTCTGCTACTGAGTGGTAAATTCTTAGGGTACAGGGACAGTTGTTTGTCCTTCTATTATACTCCTGAAATACCTAAGTCTATGCCTTAGACTAACTAAATAAGCACTAAATAAATGTGTTGAAAGAATGAGTTAGAGAATGAATTACATTTTATAGTACTCTACAATTTGTGAAGTACTTTCATGTGCATAAATCATTTGATACTCGCAGTGTCTTTGGGAAAGGTGAGTATGGCAGTTGATATCATTCCCATTTTTCAGATGAGGAAGCCTATGGATAGACATATTAATATGACATAGCTTGTAATTGGCAGAGCTAGGCTTAATACATCTGGCCCAGCACCCACCACTCAACTACACTGTTTTTCATTATAAAGGTCTCAATGTCCTCACTCAGGACAGTTTATTCTTTTTTTTTTTTTTTTTCAGATTACTGGCAACCTTTTGGGTTTTTTTTTCTTTTTTTTTTTTAAATTTTATTTATTTATTTATTTATGGCTGTGTTGGGTCTTCATTTCTGTGTGAGGGCTTTCTCTAGTTGTGGCAAGCGGGGGCCACTCTTCTTCGCAGTGCGAGGGCCTCTCACCATTGCGGCCTCTCTTGTTGCGGAGCACAGGCTCCAGACGTGCAGGCTCAGTAATTGTGGCTCATGGGCCCAGGTGCTCTGCGGCATGTGGGGTCTTCCCAGACCAGGGCTCGAACCCGCATCCCCTGCATTGGCAGGCAGACTCTTAACCACTGCGCCACCAGGGAAGGCCAGGACAGTTTATTCTTAATAAATTACATATCAGATTTTCAAGTCAGTACCATGTTAAGTGCCACAAAAATAAAAGATGGAAAGGAATGGAGTGGCACAGCTAGGGCAAACACTCAGAGTAAGTGTTAGAGTGTTCAGCAACTGGCCAAAAAAAGCAGGAAAACCATATGTACCAATGAGATGTCTGTTGACATCATTGTCTCCCTTCCAAACTGTCTCCTATGTGCAAGCACTGGAAGTCTGGAGACTACATTTCCTTTTACTAGGAGGGTTCAGGTTTTGGTTTTACCAATGAGAGGTGCTCCTACAAGACACAGAATGTGAAAAAGGAGAGGCTATTTTCTAGCCAGAGCTTGAGTGGGCATGTGGACATCAGCAGACAGCAAAAGGAAGTTTTTTCAAGGACTTCCAGATAACCTCTTGAGAATCACCTGCTCTTGTACCACAGTTAGTTAAGGTCATGGGGAGCAGTCTCCTATGAAGCCTTCATTTCCTGAATTATTCAGTGCTAGCAGTGGTATCCCTGATCTTCGCACCACCCAGCCTTTCCAATGATTGCATATACTGCTAAATCCCTATATTAAATTATGTCGTGCTTTAAATACCTAGAGTGATTCTGTTTTCCTAACTCATACACCATACAAAGAAAATACAAGTATTAAAAATGTAGGGATTTCCTTGGTGGTGCAGTGGTTGAGAGTCTGCCTGCCAATGCAGGGGACACGGGTTCGAGCCCTGGTCCGGGAAGATCCCACATGCCACGGAGCAACTAAGCCCGTGTGCCACTACTGAGCCTGCGCTCTAGAGCCCACGAGCCACAACTACTGAGCCCGCATGCCACAACTACTGAAGCCCGTGCACCTAGCGCCTGTGCTCCGCAACAAGAGAAACCACCGCAATGAGAAGCCCGCACACCACCACGAAGAGCAGCCCCGGCTTGCAGCAACTGGAGAAAGCCCGCATGCAGCAGTGAAGACCCAACACAGCCAAAAATAAATAAATAAGTAAAATTTTAAAAAAAAATGTATTGCACACTTGAAACTAACACAGTATTGTAAACCAACTATAGTTAAATATAAAAAAAAGTATTGCAAGCTAAGATCATATAGTTTAGAGGCAAATAGCCCTATTTGCCTCAACTACCTTTAGAACATTGTTGCAATACAGTGGGGTCCTTTAAGAATACAGATGGGTAGATCATAGATTGACAAGAATTTCTACTCAAAGTGGTTTAAATACAAACCTCCAGTAGTTTGATGCTGAGGCTTGATACTTAGAACATTTAGTTGCCTAGAAAACTTGGTTCTTCAGGTGACCTCATTCCCCTAAAGCACTGGCAGAAAGCTAAAGTTTCACCATGGGTAGAATGGCGTTTCACAGTGGCCATACGCAGGAATCAAAGACTGCTAAACTTGAACTTTCATGTATAGTCATGTTCAGATGGGTTGCTGATAGATGGATTTAAAAAAAATTTTCCAGTAACCCATGGGTTGATGGAAAGATATTCAAATGGAATGGCATTAGAGTGCCAAAAATTTCCATGCATTCCTTTGGAATTTTTTTTTTTTCCAAAAAAATAAAATGAAGTTTTTAATGTCTGGAAAAAACTTCCAAACAATGTGACCTCACCTTTCATCAATACATTTATTGTCCCTTGCTTTTCTAAATTCTTCTGGTCAATGCAGATAATAAAAGCCCCCTGTCAGCCATCCAGCTATGGTGATGACCTTCCTCTCAAATGAGCATTTCCTATTCATTTGCTGCTTTGTGCTCATTTTCTAGGCTAGACAGCACACTGGCTTTGGTTCAGTTCTTAATATCTTGGTGAGGGAGGAGGGGAGCAACTCACCTTTTTCTCAGGTCAATGGATTGCTGCCTTTTGGGGTGCTGGGGCAGGCTGAGTTATTCAATAACTATTGGGCATTTCCACTGCACTCCCAAGGCACGTAGGCAGTTTTGGTGCTTCAGAAACTTATTTCCCCACAAATACATTTGACATTGAATCAAACCTTGATGCGCCAAGTTTCATTTTTCCAAACTCTAGGGATGGGTAAGCCTGGCTTTGTGTTCAGTTCACTGAATATCTCAGAACTATTTTTCAAATGTCCTAGGTTTGGCCAAAACCAAATCTACTTTGCCAAACATTTTGCTTAATTTAATAATAACAATAAAAAACCCATCTGTATTTTAATGAAAATTTAATCCATATGTTTGATTCACTTTTTGCACTCAATCCATCAAAATATTTTGTAAGAGTTATCTGAAGTCCAAGAGCCCTTCTATGCCATTTTTTTTTTTTAATAAGCCAGTGTAAGCCTTTCTCCCCCCACAATTTTTTCCCCTGCTAATAGGGAAGTTCTGTCTTCCCAGTCCCTATCTGACTCAAGCCTTATCTGTACCCTTTCTCTGACTCCCATTCCATACCAGTTCTACTCTGGTATGATCACTGATTGAAGTGGCTCATAGAGACATTATCCATTTTGCTTTCTTGTGCTGCTTGAAGGAGGAAATTAGTAAAAGAGAGGAAAGAAAGAAGAAGATCCTAGCGTTTCCTTTGGGGAGGAGTCTTGTTGCAAAGTAACTTGCGTCTTCTTGGGCCAGGGAGAGGAATGAAAAGCCATCTTCCCACATTTATGCAGATGTATTCAGTGCTGAAGGGGGACAAGAGAGATGGTTAAAAGTCCCCCCTAAATATGATCTGTAGAGGTAGCTCCAACAGAGAGTTTTGGGCAAAGAAAGAAGACCAACCATTTGAAAGCAGCTGGCTAGCTTCTACTGGTTTAAAGTTTAAGATAGATCAGGACAGAAAGACACTTCGTTGGCCAATTGGAAAAGAGACTGTAGTTTCAATACATTGACATATTTACGTCGCAGGCTAGCTGTGCTTCACTGGGCAACTGGCAGTCCACTGGTGGCTGAGGAGAGGGAGGGCAGGCTCAGAGAGGGAGGATCAGAAAGGGAGGTTGGTAGCCTTGGCTGCTCTCTTCAATGAGGTCATCCTTCCTCGGAGCAGCCCTGCCGTCCCTGTGTCTGCTGCCAGTGCCCCAAGAGCTCCAGATGCAATTGATCTCATTATAGATCAGAACAGAATTGGCTTGGACAGCCTGTTCTTTCCCAGTGATTAGGACATAGCATATTTTTCTTCCCCCTCCCCCTCAGCCCTATCTTAGTCTCTTGTCTGAAGGTTCTTTTGTCTTTGGATTAATCGAGGGTTAATCTAGGGTTAAGTTTATTTACTCGCTGCAAGCCTTGAGCTGACAAGGTAGACACAGTCTTCAAATACCTCTGAAAACCTGCCCTCATTGTCAGTGTGTGCTCTAATTAGTTTAACCTCTGTCTATATTGGACTCATATTAACCTGAAGAAACTGGGCACAGGGCTTAGTAGGATTAAATCAAAGATCAGTTCTGCTTTTATCTGAGATGAAATTTTCATTTTGATGTTGACCGGCTGGGAGGCTTCTCAATACTTTATGTTTCTCATAGAGAATGTTGCATAAAAGAATCATGGGACATGAAAGGAATTTCAGCAGACTGCTACTCTGTGCCTTTGCTTCCAGTAAGGACTGCACTTCAAATATTCCCTTAATAGAGAGCTCCTTCTCCTTCTTCAAACTGTCTAGAGAGAGACCCACAAACTCCTTGCTAATGTGTTCTGTATCTCTATAATGTAAGGCAATCCCTAATGAAGCTGATTGTGAGATCTGGTGGGCACAGGTGGTAGGTAGTGAGATGCCTCTCTCTCCTAAGGAAACTAAGAATCAAAAAGCAAGAGCTGAAAACAGTGTTGTGTTCTGCGAGTTTGGAGAACTCTTTCCTTACTTGGACCCAGAAACAAGCTCTAGTTTGACTCTGAGTTAGTGACATAACCTGTTTTGGCCTTAGTTTCTTTGTATGCATAATGAAGATCCCTCAAGTCCCTTAGAGCTCTAAGATTCTTCTAGCTTGTGATTTAATTCACTTGGGAAATCGGTTGCTAGGTTCAGAAGAAAAATGTAATCAGTGACCACCAGTTGTCTCACATCTGCCTCAGAATCTTCCTTACTCACATGCCCAGCAGTATACCCACCAAGACAGGATATAGACTTTTCTTTTCTTGGTACATACAAAAGTTTCATGCTTAGAGTTGCTAAGAGAGTCTCCTAAACTTTCTGCCACTAAAAGACAAACATTGGCGCTTGCTTGGGAAACTAGGGTATGGAGTTGAGAATCTGTGTACCCTCACATGGAGCCATTGCTATGATATGGGAGCACTAAAGACAAGCCTTTGTCCACAAAGTTTGGGCTTTCTCTTAATGGACCTTCATTATTGAGGGGGCTAGGCACTGTATTTTTTTTTTCTCACTGTATCCCTCATCCCTTATTTTTGTTTCTCTATAGGTAAGGAACTTCTAATAGACTCTAGATTCCAAGGGAAAAGATATAATAACCAGAAAAGACATGGTTTTTAAATAAAGAAAACCCCCGATGTTTCAGGATTATTGATTTTAATGTTCTAGTGATATTACCATTGCTTGGCAGCATTTACTCAGGGAAAGACAGAGTTCCCACTTGGGCTTAAGTAATGCTGAGCAAGCCACTTACAAAGCAATTTTGAAGTTATGAACGGAAAGTATAGATACGATGTAATTTGAAGCAGAGAAATAAGCCTTAGTAAGACAGGACTCTATAAGGCACAGTTTTAAAAGTTTGACATCTGGAAACCACTTAAGGAATAGATTACTGATGTCCAACAAGTGAAAAAAATTCATCATGATGTTTTAAAAATAAAATGTATTTTTAAATTAATATGAATAAGAATAGCCTTACTTCAGCATCAGATTGTTTGAGCTTTACGCCAGATTCCACATCCAGGTGCTTACCTTTTACTTTTTGTTTCTATTTAATTGCAAAATCGTAATGCGGAATTATAGATCCTTAGAAATGGCAGCAAGTTGTGGGTATTAAGATGGAGAAATTATGGAGCAATTTCTCACTGAAGACTACTTTGGGTTTTTCATCATATGTTGAGTTGATGAGTCTATTACACTCAAAAGTAGGACAATTGAATGTTGAGTAACTCAACTTGGAAGATGTGGGTGAATGTATTCCAAATTCACTCTCTGGTAGTATTGGCCTCTGTATTTTTCCATGTTCTTTGTTAGAATGTGGATGTGATTTTTGAAAAATATTCTCAGTGATATACTCCAAGATTTCTTCTTCTGCTAAGTGAAGAAAATCATCCAATGCTGAAAAGACACAAGCTCAGAGAGTGAGCTGTTTGGGTCACCATTTGGTCTTAAGAAATTCTGATATTTTATGTACAACACTAAAAACTGTGTGAAAGTTTGATCCTAAAGCAACGGGTTCAACCTATTTAAGATACTGCATGTATCACTGATACACACCACTCAAGATAATGGTCATAAAGAAATGTTTTCATTTTATCTTTCATCTCAAAAATTACTGTGAGCACCCTTATCAGCAATATTGATACAGGAATTTGAGAAACCTTTGCCAACAACTTTTTTGTAGCTGGTTGTAAAAGTTCTTGGAAATATTGTGACTTTGAACTTCTTTTTGTTACGAGGAGTACAGCTTTTGAATGACACACCTGCAATTTTGATCTCTTCTCTGCCTTTTACAAGAAAATTAATCAATTTTGGTTTGAAAGCATAATTTTGCGCTCATAATAGGAAGACTTGATTGGTTACTGTGCTTGGTTATTTGTCTATAAAAGATACTGTTCTGATAGTGGTCTTCCATTCTCCTTCAACGAGGAAATAAAGATAATCCTTAACTAATGTGACTTAAAAAATAGACCTGGAACCTCTGATTTGGAATGTAAGGTGTGTTGGGAACTTAATAGATTGGTTAGGCCCAGATGTTGCAGCAATTTGATCTACATAATAAAGAATTTGGGAAGGATTCTACACACTGTGGGATTCATTGATGTATTTAACTGGGAAAGTAACTGCTCTAGGATTATTTGGCATTAGTGTGGAAGACATCTTCTAAGTGTAGAATATCAGAGGCAGGGAGGCTAGGTAGGAAAAATATAATTAATCAAGAGCCTTAAAAATATTCATAGCTGGGCTTCCCTGGTGGCGCAGTGGTTGAGAATCTGCCTGCCAATGCAGGGGACACGGGTTCGAGCCCTGGTCTGGGAAGATCCCACATGCCGCGGAGCAACTAGGCCTGTGAGCCACAACAACTGAGCCTGCGCGTCTGGAGCCTGTGCTCCGCAACAAGAGAGGCCGCGATAGTGAGAGGCCCGCGCACCACGATGAAGAGTGGCTCCCGCTTGCCACAACTAGAGAAAGCCCTCGCACAGAAACGAAGACCCAGCACAGCCATATATAAATAAATAAATAAATCTTTAAAAAAAAAATATTCATAGCCTTTTAGAGAGTAACTCTACCCCATATAAGGAAAAGTTCCTAATATGGATAATGGTTCATACACGAAGATGCTCAGGATTCCCCACATATATCTTGCTATTCCACTTCCTTGTTTTTATTTAATTCTCTTCCTTGCAGCTGGAGAATTATGCCCTCCATTTCCACCCAAAGCTGTTTAATGTGAAGTTATGTGGATAGATTCTAGAGCTAGACAACTTGGCTTTAAACTTTGGCTGTCAATGTGTGAACTCCTTAAGTCTCAGATTCTTTTTTTTTTTTTTTTTGGCTTCGCGGCATGTGGGATCTTAGTTCCCCAGCCAGGGATGGAACCCATGCCCCCTGCAGTGGAAGTACAGAGTCTTAACCACTGGACTGCCAGGGAAGTCCAAGTCTCAGATTCTTGAGCTCTACAAATAAGGATAAAATACCTCAAAAGAGTTGTTTTGAGGCTTATATAATATATTTATAAATCACTTAGCGTAGAATCTGGCACACAAAATATATTCAAGAAGTGTTGGCATTGTTATTATTATGATCCCAGCCATCCTTGAGGACAAAACTTAAAAGCTGTCTTCCTCTGGAACCTCCCTGAATCCCCAAAGTCAGCACCCTCTTCTTTTTTTCCAAAGGCTTTTCCATAATACCTTGTGAAAATAACCCACATAATACATGCACGTGTCCATTGGAAAAATAATTCAAACAATTCACAATATGTAAAGTGGACA
This sequence comes from Balaenoptera acutorostrata, assembly GCF_949987535.1. Taxonomy (NCBI): domain Eukaryota; kingdom Metazoa; phylum Chordata; class Mammalia; order Artiodactyla; family Balaenopteridae; genus Balaenoptera; species Balaenoptera acutorostrata. The sequence continues at coordinate 58,202,360 of NC_080065.1, read as the reverse complement.
ACCCCAGTTAACAGTTTGGTATCTATCTTTCTGGACTTTTATCGAGGACACATAAATATGGAATTACTTTTCTTTTAAACCATCTGAATACTCTTCCACCTCATAGCAAATTTCACATTTTATTCTTTATTTTTTTGTGTGTACATTTTTCTATATAGCCAGGTTCTAAATTTCCTTCCAGTTAGGGAAGGTGCTTTTTCATTTTTGCATCGAGACCTTCTTGGCAAACAAGGGGCGGGGGTTGTTCAAACACAGGTGTTAAATGAACGGATGACTGTCCTTCCCCAACTCCCCTCCTCCTCTGCAAACAAAATATTGAATGTAAATTCCCTTAAATCCCACTTTTACATGATATTTCTCCAGACCATTTATCAGATCAGTCTTCTACTGATATCCCACAACATTTATCTGTTTCTGAGATTTTAGTACTGCCTGGTATCATGATTTATCTGTTTCAAGTGGATTTAAAATCTCGTCTGTCCCATCAGGTAGGAAGCTCCTTGATGACGTGAACCATATTTACAGAGCCCCACACATAACAGACACTCCATAAATGCTTCTAGAATTAAAGTAGAATTGAAGAGTTGAACCTTGTGCGACTAGTAGCAAGTTGAAGAGAGGAGAAAAAAACCCGCTCTATGTTCTTTGCCACATGAACAATTTAGATGCCCCGTTTTAAATGTGTAATGACATAAACATGAAGAACACAGACACTTGAAGCTTCTAAGAAAATCCCCTTTCCCTTGTCCTCAAAGGCTCACAGAGAGACAAATAACATGTGGAGGAGATAAAATTAGAATTACAAAGCACAAGTGCACATGTGCTTGTTTGTATTCTTTCAATTTGCACATGCCATCTTCATGTTTGTCAACTCCCATTAGATTGAACCAGGCATGACTCTGGAAACAGTGACTGACGGTGAAGTAACACATTTCCATGAAGTTTCCATTGTAAGAAGCCTGTTTGTTTCTTTCAGAGGAGTCACATTAGGAAGATAGTGCTTTTTTAAAGTGTGCTGCCATTATTTGGCACATTTTTTTAAAAGTCCAGTTTATTAGACTACAAAAATAAAAGATATTTCTTGCTTTGTTGTCTCCGCTTGCTGCTGACATAAAACTGTTACCCGGTTGTATCACCCATCTGATTTAAGACTTACTTGCAAAAGCCTTTCAACACTTTGAAAAACTCACACATCCTCCAGGAGCTGTGACAATGATAATTATAGTACTAATAATACTAATAGCACTTACTGAATGCTTGCTAGGTGCCAAGCACTGTGCAAAGTACTATTTGTAGATTTTCTCATTTAACCCACAGAAAAACCCAGTGAGGTGTAGATACTATCATTATCACCATTTTACTGTGAGGAAACTTGTGGACAAAGAAATTAAATAACTTGCTCAAAGTGATTTATCACCTCTGAGGTTGTTTAAAAGAAAATGTTTCAGTCTCTGGAAGGCAATTCCAAAAGTATTTCTTGGTCATCTTTGGTCAATGGCATTGTTATGAGAATGTTTATAGCTTATGGGTGCATTCTGTGAAGGAAAACAATAGTTGTTTGGATAAAAATATTGGGACTCTTGTTAAAAATCAGGCTCATGAGTTTACAGTCTCACTCCTTGAGCTGCTTCTCTTTTTCATATTTCTCCACAGAACCTAGTGCATTATTTAAAAGGAAGTGGAGAGACACAGTTGGATGTTTCTTGTCCAATAGTATGGAAGCCAAATCTTTAAAGATTGAGTTTTAATGACAATTATGGTAGCATAAAAAGTCATCTTTCTCTTGAATTACAATAATAATAATAATAAAAAACCTCAGAGGAAACATCTCTTGGTCCAGTGAGTGAAGAGAAAGGGGCCCTCAGCTCCTGACAGAGTGGGGATAGTGCAGGCCAGGAGCAGGAAAGAACAGAGCTGGCCAGCCACGTCTGCATCCTGTTTAATGGTTACAACGCTTACCAGTTCTTCCCACAGCTTTCCTGCTCCACTGTTGGGCTGGGCCTCCTCTGCCTAGTGCAGTGTCTCACACACATCTCCGCTAGGTAAGTATTTGACCACAGAATGATGCATCTGTTTCTGAGGCTGAGTAAATGCCCAAACTTCAAGTTAATCTTCAGCAGACTTGAAAACCATCTCAGTGGCAATTGTGTTCCAGAATATTATGTATTTCATACTTTGAAGCCTCCTTCCTTCCAGGCCATCCATAACCTCAAACTGTCAAACTTCAGCTTCCTAAAGGACCTATAAGCTCAAATATCTTGTTGGTTGCTTTTTTGAAAAGAATGGAGACAAGCCAATCCCTATGGTTTCTCTGTTTACTCTTTATTTAATAGAAAACCTTCATATTTTATTTATTTATTTATTTATTAAATTTATTTATTTATTTATTTATTTATTTATTTATTTATTTTTGGCTGTGTTGGGTCTTCGTTTCTGTGCGAGGGCTTTCTCCAGTTGCGGTGAGCGGGGTCCACTCTTCATCGCGGTGCGCGGGCCTCTCACTGTCGCGACCTCTCTTTTTGCGGAGCACAGGCTCCAGACGCGCAGGCTCAGTAGTTGTGGCTCACGGGCTTAGTTGCTCCGCGGCATGTGGGATCCTCCCAGACCAGGGCTCGAACCCGTGTCCCCTGCATTAGCAGGCAGATTCTCAACCACTGCGCCACCAGGGAAGCCCTCTTCATATTTTAAATTCCATTGAGACCCCTCACTCAATTATTCCAAGCCAAGAGAATAGAGATCTTAGGGATTTGAAAAGTAAAAAATGGAAACCACCATCTCTTCTCAATATTTCAAACAAAACAAAATCTTAGACTTATTAAGACTATACAAAGTGACATCATTTTTTACTTAAAAGCTAAATAAATTTTGATTGGATATTTCATGTTTTGATTAATATAAATGAGCACATTAGTCAACTATTACTTAAAATTTCAATTTTTTTGGTTAAGCCAATATTCTTTTTCATTATAGTTTATTACAAGATTTTGAATATAGTTCCCTGTGCTGTATAGTAAGACCTTGTTGTTTACCTGTTTTATATATAGTAGTTTGTATCTGCTAATCCCAAACTCCTAATTTATCCCTCCCCCTCCCCCCTTTCCTCTTTGGTAACCATAAAGTTGTTTGCTATGTCTGTGAGTCTGTTTCTGTTTTGTAAGTAAGTTCATTTGTATCATTTTTTAGATTCCACATATAAGTGATATCATATGATATTTATCTTTCTCTGTGGACTTACTTCACTTAGTGTGATAATATCTGGGCCCATCCATGTTGCTGCAAATGGCATTATTTCATTATTTTTTATGGCTGAGTAATATTCCATCGTATATATGTACCGTATCTTCTTTATCCATTCATCTGTTAATGGACCTTCAGGTTGCTTCCATGTCTTGGCTATTGTAAATAGTGCTGCTATGAACATTGGGGTACATGTATCTTTTCTAATTAGAGTTTTCTCTGGATATATGCCCAGGAATTGGACTGCTGGATCATACGGTAACTCTATTTTTAGTTTTTTAAGGAACCTCCATACTGTTTTCCATAGTGGCTGCATCAATTTACATTCCCACCAACAGTGTAGGAGGGTTCCCTTTTCTCCACATCCTCTCCAGCATTTCTTATTTGTAAACTTTTTGATGATGGCTATTCTGACTGGTGTGAGGTGATACCTCATTGCAGCCTTGATTTGCATTTTTCTAATAATTAGCAGTGTTGAGCATCTTTTCATGTGCCTATTTGGGTGTCTTCTTTGCAGAAATGTCTCTTTAGGTCTTCTGTCCATTTTTTGATTGGGTTGCTTGGGGGTTTTTTGTTATTGAGTTGTGTGAGCTATTTGTATATTTTGGAGATTAAGCCCTTGTCAGTTGCATCATTTGCAAATATTTTTTCCCAGTCCATACGTTGTCTTTTTGTTTTATTTATGGTTTCCTTTGCTGTGCAAAAGCTTATAAGTTTGATTAGGTCCTATTTATTTTTGCTTTTATTTCTATTGCCTTGGGAGACTGACTTAAGAAAACATTGGTGCGATTTATGTCGGAGAATGTTTTGCTTATGTTCTCTTCTAGGAATTTAATGGTGTCATGTCCAATATTTAAGCCTTTAAGCATTTTGAGTGTATTTTAGTACATGGTGTGAAAGAGTGTTCTAACTTCACTGATTTACATGTGGCTGTCCAGCTTTCCCAGCACCACTTGCTGGAGAGACTGTCTTTTCTCCATTGTATAGTCTTGCCTCCTTTGTCAAAGATTAATTGACCATAGGTGTGTGGGTTTATTTCTGGACTCTCTATTCTGTTCCATTGGTCCATATGTCTGTTTTTGTGCCAATACCATGCTTTTTTGATTACTATAGCTTTGTAGTATTCTCTGAAGTCTGGGAGATTATGCCTCTGGCTTTGTTCTTTTTCCTCAGGAGTGCTTTGGCAATTCTGGGTCTTTTGTGGTTCCACACAAATTTTAGGGTTATTTGTTGTAGTTCTGTGAAAAATGTCATGGGTAATTTGATAGGGTTCACATTAAATCTGTAGATTGCTTTGGGTAGGATGGCCATTTTAACAATATTAATTCTTTCAATCCAAGAGCAAGGGATATCTCTCCATTTTTTTGAATGTTTTATAGTTCTCAGCATATAAGTCTTTCACCTCATTGGTCAGGTTTATTCCTTTTTCTTTTTTTGATGTGATTTCAAAAGGGATTGTTTTTTTACTTTCCTTACCTGATATTTCATTGTTAGTGTAAAGAATTTCAACAGATTTCTGTCTGTTAATCTTGTATCCCACTATTTTTTAAAACACAGAGTTCCTGGGGGCAATAAATTTGGTCCATGGGGTATGAAACATTGCCTGGCACATAGTAGTGGCTCAGTAAAATTGTATTGAGTGAAGAAATTAAACAAGTTTTGCTTTTAAATAGGAATTCTTGACCTTTAAAATGCAATGGAAAAATTTTTTCGAACAACATCTTAGTCTGAACACAAATTGTGCAACAGAGAAAAGTAGACTGGCTTTTATTAAAGTTGAGGTGTGTGTGAAGGTAACAGTGTTCCAGAACCCTGCTCTCTTCACCTCCTTTGACCTCATGGAAGCTTCTCAGGTAACTACTGTTTCCCCCACTATCTGAAAGTAGAGTGTTTCTATGAAGACTTTCATAAGCCAAAATGGCATAAAGCAAAGAAGCAATGACCTTAGAACATATCTTGCTAGTGGATGCACAAAATAAATTGAGAGAAAGCACAGATGCTCACAGACACAGTTCAAAGCTATGGCGACTTGATGCTGAGATGCTGAGTGTAGTTTCCAGGGAAGGAGCTTGGCAGTGCCACTCTCACTGCTAGGGGCACGTGCTCTTGTGAAGCAAACACTGAACACTATTTTTGCTTTTTGCCTTTCTAAATTAAAGCAAAACTTCTCTTTGATTTCTTTTGGTCGCTAATGTACTAATGTACAGGCACTGATGTAGGTCTTTCATAAAAGCAAATTGGTGTAAAGTGAACTTTCGAAAAGCGGGGGATACCTGTATTTGGAATTGCAAGGTTTCATGAAATGCAGTTTTAAAAGTACTGCTCTAAATCATCCTATCCCAAATCTCTACTCTTCATTTGAGTCCAACATCCATTTCCTCAGCTATTTGGTTTGAAAAAAATAATTTTCATTATGTAGATAGACAATGATAACAAAAATGGGAAAGGTACTGTATTAGTTTGCTAGGGATCCAATAACAAAGTGTCTCAAACTGGAAGTCCAAGATCAAGATGTTGACAGAGGTAGTTCACTCTGAGAAATATGAGAGAGAATTATTTCTATGTCTTTCTCCTAGATTTTGGTAATTTGCTGGTAATCTCTGTTGTTCCTTGGTTTGTAGAAGCACTGCCTCATCTCTGCCTTCATCTTCACACGGCATCCTCCCTGTGTGCCTGTCTCCACATTTCCCCCTTTTATAAGGACAATAGTCATACTGGATTAGAGCACACCCTAATGACCTCATTTTAACTTTATTACCTCTGTAAAGATCCAACATCCAAAAAAGGCCACATTCTGAGTTATTGTGGGTTAGGACTTTAAGATATGAATTTTTGGAGGGCATAATTCAACCCATAACAGATACCTCTTAGATTGAGGAGGATTAAGAAAATACAAGTGGAATTCATGGTTTTCTTCACTGTCAATGATTAGCATTCAAAAGCCTAATAAATGAGTATCAAAATGAATTAAGTAGCAGGAACTGGATTGTCAGAGGCCTTTATAAAACAGTGGTTAAGAATACAGGCTTTGGGGCCATACTGCCTGGGTTCTATTCCTGACTTCATCATTTACTAGCTATGTGACCTTGGGTACGTCTTTGTACCTGAGTTTTCCCATCTGTAAAATGAGGATGATAATAGCACATACCTCGTGGAGCTATTGTGAATATTCAATGAGTTAATACATGTTGAGCACTTAGGGCCAAGCCCAAGTTAAGCACTTGAAGCTTAGTTAAGTTATTTATTCTAGTTCATATTAAAAATGATTATACAGCAATATAACTACACCATAGACATGCTACTGAGAGTCTACTCTTACTTAGGAAAGGCCAAAGACGGTCTAACTTGCTTAGTCTTTGTACAGTTTAGTGCATAATTGACTACATAGGTGACATGCCACAGATACATTCCTAATACTTAGGATAATCTGGGGAGCAGACATTAGCCTTCTTTCCTCTGTAGAAGGGGTGTTACGAGAAGCTCGTCGTTGTGGTGAGAGACCCTCCAGTTCCTTTCCTATCCTAAACTGATTGCCTCTCCACACCTCACTGAGGCCAGGTAGGGTCCAAGCTTGACAGAAAGACACACTAGCGCTAAGCTTTCTTCACATGGATCAATAGCTCAGAAGTAAGAGAATGGTTTATACAGCAGTGGAGAGGGAGAATTTCAGGATGAGCAGGATGGATAGTGCTTTAAAACAACCTAAGAGTGGCACAATGAGACATAAACTGCAGTTCCCTCCCATGTCTTCACTAAGAAAGGAATTGATCATTAGGATATTTTAGGTGGGAAACTCTCATAACCAAAGATTTTTCTAAGGGGGCGTAGAGGATTAACACTATCATTTTACCATTTAAATGACAACTCTTGTTAATCGGATATTGTACTCTATTTGATGTTTTGAATATTTCTTCTAATTATAGAATAAGCATTTTCCTATTTAATTTCTTTTAACTATATTTTAATGGCCACATAAAATTTCTCAAATGATGCATTGTGATTTACTTTACTATCCCCTTATTGGAAATTTGGATAGTTTTAATTTTTTCATAATTACAAATAATGCTGTGATGAACATCTTGGTAAATGAACTTTTTTCTATATTTTGGATTGTTTCCTTAGGACAGGTTCCCAGAAGTGAAATTACTGGATCAAAAAGTAACTACATTTACATTTTTCTTCATACATATTGCCAAATTACTTTCCTAAAGAGCTGCACCAATTACAAACATAGCTATAGATAAAAGTGCAACTATTACTATATCTCTCCAGCATTGGATTTTATATATCTTTGATCATTTTTTCAGTAAAGGTGTATCTTTATTTATTTTTAATTTGGTGGTCTAGTAAGACTGACCACCTCTCTAATTTTTTTCTATCTTAAATTGTCTTTCCTTTGCCCATTCAGAGATCTTGATAACTCTCAATAATTTGTTCTATTTTTACTTTAAAGATATTATCCATTTGTACATTATATATGTTATAAGTAATTTCTTTGGTCTGTGACTTCTTTTAATGTATTTGTTTATTTGTTTTTTATTCATTTATAGGCAGTTAGGATTTAGTAGTAAGCCTGTTGACTTTTCCCTCCTAAAATAACTTCTATTGCTTCTAAGCTTACAAGGGCCTTCTCTCTTCAGTTGTTTGATAGTTATCTGATTCCATTTTTTTCTATGAGTTGAATTTTTTAAGCAGTTTACTCTTTAATCCATCTGGAATTGATTTTGGTCTATGCTATAAGAAAACATTTTTTTCATTTATTTAAAGTGATTCTTAATTTAGAATTTCCTTTTGGAAAAAGTAACTTTAAGGTGAAGAATTTGAGTACTTGTAGGAAGTCACTAGGATTAATGGGATGAGATCTTGTCTGGTTGGGAGAGTGGAGCTGAGAGTTGAGGGAAAAAGGAATTGGGGGCGGGTGCTGTGAAATTAATGGATGAAACTTGGTTTAAAGCAGGAAGATGGAGAAAATAATTACTTTGAGCCGTATTTATTTGCAGAAGGCCAATATGCCTAGATTGTTTATTGAAGATGTTCTTTATAAGATCAAAGAGTGAGCAGCATTATCAGTCTTCACTGATATATTTTCTTTATTGTGCATTATCAGCAAATTCTAAAATAACAAAGAGAATATTAGGAAAGCAGTTACCTATTCTTTCATTCACTAAATAAATATTTATTGAACACCTGCATGTGCCAACAGATCTTCTTAGTGCTGAGGATACAATGGTGGGCTAAACCATTGAGACTGAAGAGTCTACACCTCTACACCTGTTGGCAAAAGACTTCATACCCAATACATTCAAGATCCTCCCAATATGGCCCCAGTCTGTCATTCCAGCCATAATGCCCATTCTTCTCCTAAATATTCCATATATTTTAATCAAACTAGACTCTGCTGTTTCCTAAGCACCTCTAGTACTTTGGCCTCTGGTCTTTATTCACAGTGCCCCTTCTTTTTAAATACCCCCACTCCATATCTTCATTTAGGAGGTCTTGAGTGCTACTCCTGTTCAAAGCTTTTGCTCTTATTCTGAAAGAGCTTGATTACTTCCTTCCTGCTTTTGCCTCCTTTAAGAACTTTGCTTCTTTTGATGGAACTTGGATTTCAGCTGATTACTTGTCTTTTCCCTTATTTCTTCCTTATTAAACTGTAAACCCCCAAGAGAAAAACTAAGAGTCTCTTCCATTTTCTAATCCTTATAGTTCCAATTATAGTACCATGTGATGAGTTCTGGCCAATAGGACATGCGAGGAAGTGATACATGTCACCAGAAGAGTGTGTGCTCTAGACAGTGCAGCTACAGGTTATTGAGTCCACAAACCATATGTTGGACAGGCAGTTTAAGCAAGAAAAATAAACTTTTTCTATATTAAGCAGCTAATATTTTGGAATTGTTACTGAAACATAGTCTAGCCCTGGAGATGGAAATTTTTTTCTGTAAAGAAGCAGATAGTGAATATTTTCAGTGAAAGCAGCCATGCACAGTACATAAACAAGGGAATGTGACTGTGTCTCAATAAAACTTTATAAAAACAGGCAGGAAGTTGGATTTGGTCTATGGATGTAGTTTTTCAGTACCTGGTCTATCATGTCCTGACCACACATCTCCAAAATATTGTTTCTCTTTGCTATAAAATCTCATTAAATGGCTGTGTGTGTGTGTGTATGTTTGTGTGTGTGTGTGAAACATAAGAAACATTCCCCATTAAAGTCATGAACAAAGCAATTAATGCTTGCTGCTACAATTTAATGCTCAATTTAATGCTACAATTTAATGCTCACTGTTTCAGAGTTCAAACTGATGTAAATGAACAAGAGGAAAGAATCCAAAAAGTTCAACTGTAAAAGTATTATAAAAAATAACAATTCAGAAAGATGTCTGAGTATGAAATTAATATAATAAAATCAACAATCTCTGCTTTAGACTGAATGTTTATGTCCTTCCAGAATGTATATGTTGAAACATAATCCCCAATGTGACAGTATTTTGAGATGGGGCTTTGGGAAGTGCTTAGGTCATGAGGGTGAAGTGTTCACGAATAGGATTAATGCCCTTAGAAAAGACCCAAGAGAGCTCCCTCACCCCTTCTACCATTTGAGGACACAGTGCAAAGATGACTGTTTATGACCCAGGAAGATTTCAACGAAAACTGAATCTTGTGATGCCTTGATCTTGGGCTTCCCAAATTCTAGAATTGTTAGAAATAAGTTTATATTATTTATAAGTCACCTAGTCTATGGTATTCTCTTATAGCAACCCAAACAGACTAAGACAGTCTCTCTATGCAAAAAACAATCCTTTAGAAAATATAATATAGAAAATAGTACAGTTTATAACACAACCCATAATAGTAAAATATTTAGTAGTAAAAGTATTAAAAAATGTTTAAGATTGACACAAAGAAAATTTTGACAACATAGGTAGGTATGAAAACTTGAGTAGAATGAAAGAAAATACCTTCTTTATGCATAGGAAGGCTCATTATAGTAAGGATAATTTTTTCCTAAATTAATCTGTAAATCCTATTCACAGAATTTAGTAAAAAGAAAAGATGTTTAAATTTAATCTTTTGAGATGGTAATAAATTCATTTAGTTGAAAAATCTAAAATAATATTTAAAAATTAACAATAACTTATTCCTTTCACCCTGTGCCTAACTCATATAGCCCTCCCGACCAATATAACCTCTATTTTTCATGTTTAATATGTCCCTCCAGTGTATCTTTATATAAGCAAATATGAATACACATTCATATTTAACTCTAACCCCAACATTATTATATTTATAACGAATTTCATACCTAAATTTTTAATTAATATATTGTAGAAATATTTTCCTATCTATATATAGCTTCCTCATTTTTTTTAGCTTCATAGTATTCTTTCAATTCATGTACTATACTATTGCTTATTTAGCCAGTCATAGTGATGTTTGGGTAATTTTTGCTATTATAATATTGTAAAAATAATATTGAATACAATATTTTCACATGTACATATATATTCAGACAATAAATTCTCCAGTACTGGATTGCTCGGTCATGGTGCATATGCATTAACATACTTTCGTAATTTTTTTTAACATCTTTATTGGCGTATAATTGCTTTACAATGTTGTGTTAGTTTCTGCTGTATAACAGTGAATCAGCTATACGTATACATATATCCCCATATCCCCTCCCTCTTGCATCTCCTTCCCACCCTCGCTATCCCACCCCTCTAGGTGGTCACAAAGCACCGAGCTGATCTCCCTGTGCTATGCAGCTGCTTACCACTAGCTATCTGTTTTACATTTGGTAGTGTATATATGTCAACTCTACTCTCTCACTTCATCCCAGCTTACCTGTCCCCCTCCCCGTGTCCTCAAGTCCATTCTCTATGTCTGCGTCTTTATTCCTGTCCTGCCTCTAGGTTCATCAGCACAATTTTTTGTTTTTTATATTCCATATATATGTGTTAGCATACGGTATTTGTTTTACTCTTTCTGACTTACTTCACTTTGTATGACAGACTCTAGGTCCATCCACCTCACTACATAGTTCAATTTTGTTTCTTTTTATGGCTGAGTAATATTCCATTGTATATCTGTGCCACATCTTCTTTACCCATTCATCTGTCGATGGACACTTAGGTTGCTTCCATGTCCTGGCTATTGTAAATAGAGCTGCAATGAACATTGTGGTACATGACTCTTTTTGAATTATGGTTTTCTCAGGGTATATGCCCAGTAGTGGGATTGCTGGGTCATAAGGTAGTTCTATTTTTAGTATTTTAAGGAACCTCCATACTGTTCTCCAGAGTGGCTGTATCAATTTACATTCCCACCATTATTGCAAGAGGATTCCCTTTTCTCCACACCCTCTCCAGCATTTGTTGTTGGTAGATTTTCTGATGATGGCCATTCTGACCGGTGTGAGGTGATACCTCATTGTAGTTTTGATTTGCATTTCTCTAATGATTAGTGATGTTGAGCATCCTTTCATGTGTTTGTTGGCAATCTGTTATCTTTTTTGGAGAATTGTCTGTTTAAGTCTTCTGCCCATTTTTGGATTGTGTTTTTTGTTTTTTTGATATTGAGCTGCATGAGCTGCTTGTATATTTTGGAGATTAATCCTGTCAGTTGCTTCATTTGCAAATACTTTCTCCCATTCTGAGGGTTGTCTTTTCACCTTGTTTATGGTTTCCTTTGCTGCACAAAAGCTTTTAAGTTTCATTAGGTCTCATTTGTTTATTTTTGTTTTTATTTCCATTTCTCGAGGAGGTGGATCCAAAAGGATCTTGCTGTGATTTATGTCATAAAGTGCTCTACCTATGTTTTTCTCTAAGTGTTTGATAGTGTCTGGCCTTACATTTAGGTCTTTAATCCATATTGAGTTTATTTTTGTGTATGGTGTTAGGGAGTGTTCTAATTTCATTCTTTTACATGTAGCTGTCCAGTTTTCCCAGCACCACTTATTGAAGAGGCTGTCTTTTCTCCAATGTATATTCTTGCCTCCTTTATCAAAGGTAAGGTGACCACATGTGCATGAGTTTATCTCTAGGCTTTCTATCCTGTTCCATTGATATATATTTCTATTTTTGTGCTAGTACCATACTGTCTTGATTACTGTAACTTTGTAATATAGTCTGAAGTCAGGGAATCTTGATTCCTCCAGCTCCGTTTTTCTTTCTCAAGATTGCTTTGGCTATTGGGGGTCTTCTGTGTTTCCATACAAATTGTAAAATTTTTTGTTCTTGTTCTGTGAAAAATGCCATTGGTAGTTTGATAGGGATTGCACTGAATCTGTTGATTGCTTTGGGTAGTATAATCATTTTCATAGTGTTGATTCTTCCAATCCAAGAACATGGTATATCTCTCCATCTGTTTGTATCGTCTTTAATTTCTTTCATCAGTCTTACATTTTTCTGAACACAAGTATTTTGTCTCCTTAGGTTTATTCCTAGGTATTTTATTCTTTTTGTTGCAATGGTAAATGGGAGTGTTTCCTTCATTTCTCTTTCAGATTGTTCATCATTAGTGTACAGGAATACAAGAAATTTTGTGCATTAATTTTGTATCCTGCTGCTTTACCAAATTCATTGCTTAGCTGTAGTAGTTTTCTGGTAGCATCTTTAGGATTCTTTATGTATAGTATCATGTCATCTGCAAACAGTGACAGCTTGACAGCTTTACTTCTTCTCTTCCGATTTGGATTCCTTTTATTTCTTTTTTTCTCTGATTTCTGTGGCTAAAACTTCCAAAACTATGTTGCATAATAGTTGTGGGAGTGGGCAGCCTTGTGTTGTTCCTGATCTTAGAGGAAATGGTTTCAGTTTTTCACCATTGAGAACGATGTTGGCTGTGGGTTTTTCATATATGGCCTTTATTCTGTTGAAGTAGGTTCCTTCTATACCTACTTTCTGGAGAGTTTTTATCATATATTGGTGTTGAATTTTGTTGAAAGTTTTTTCGGCATCTATTGAGGTTATCATATGGTTTTTATCCTTCAATTTGTTAATGTGGTGTATCACATTGATTGATTTGCATATAAGAATCCCTGCATCCTGGGATAAACCCCACTTGATCATGGTGTATGATCCCTTTAATGTGCTGTTGGATTCTGTTTGCTAGTATTTTGTTGAGGATTTTTGCATCTACGTTCATCAGTGATATTGGCCTGTAGTTTTCTTTCTTTGTGACATCTTTGTCTGGTTTTGGTATCAGGGTGATGGTGGCCTCATAGAGTGAGTTTGGGAGTGTTCCTCCTTCTGCTATGTTTTTTTTTTTTTTTCATACACACACTGTATTTTATTTTTACAAGAGATAAATAGACTGACACCAAGCATTGTACATGGATGACCACAACAAAAGCGACAATGATTGCAATTACCAAACATGAAACACACTCATACTATGTCATAATATTGACATTCAGTCCAGTAATCCTCCACTGTAACAGCTCCTTTACTTTGCAGTGAAAATTGATTTGTATATTCTTTGCCTCTGAGTCCTTGTGGGATTTTTTTTTTTTAAATTCAGACAGAAAGTCACAAAAATTATACTCATCCTCATCAGTTCACTCAGTCCCATGTAATTAATTTTTTTTTTCATCTTGATCTTTTGTTAGCACTTTTATGAGTTCATCAGTTTTTCATTAGAGTTCTGAAAATGCTTATTCATTCAGTTCAGCAGTACAGTCAGTTACCAGAAACCTGTACTTGTCAGAGTCTTTTCCATGAATTTCTTGAAGATGAAACCCTTTTATAGGAACATATTTGCAAAATCATCAGAGTACACCCAGAACTGTCTGTAAATGACAAAAGACTTAAAAATGACCACGGTTAAAGATTTGATGAAAGTTCATAATAATGCAGTTGACAAGAAAATTAGTTATTTCTGAGATATACATTTTAAAGTAATAACTAGGATTATTACTTATAACATTATACCAGAACATGTAAGATTTTTAGAAATTTCATGTAATGTCTGAAACATTTATATTAACATATTTCCATACATATTTCCATACAAATACAAATATAAGATTTTTAGAAATTTCATGTAATGTCTGAAACATTTATATTAACATATTTCCATACAAATAACCCAATGAAAGTTTAGTATTAGTTGTTTTGTTTGTTTTTTTATACTGCAGGTTCTTATTAGGCACCAATTTTATACACATCAGTGTATACATGTCAATCCCAATCGCCCAATTCAGCACACCACCATCCCCAACTCACTGCGGTTTTCCCCCCTTGGTGTCCATATGTCCATTCTCTACATCTGTGTCTCAACTTCTGCCCTGCAAACTGGCTCATCTGTACCATTTTTCTAGGTTCCACATACATGCATTAATATACGATATTTGTTTTTCTCTTTCTGACTTACTTCACTCTGTATGACAGTCTCTAGATTCATCCACATCTCAACAAATGACTCAATTTCGTTCCTTTTTATGGCTGAGTAATATTCCATTGTATATATGTACCAAAACTTCTTTATGCATTCGTCTGTTGATGGGCATTTAGGTTGCTTCCATGACCTGGCTATTGTAAATAGTGCTGCAATGAACATTCGGGTGCATGTGTCTTTTTGAATTACGGTTTTCTCTGGGTATATGCCCAGTAGTGGGATTGCTGGGTCATATGGTAATTCTATTTTTAGTTTTTTAAGGAACCTCCATATTGTTCTCCATAGTGGCTGTATCAATTTACATTCCCACCAACAGTGCAAGAGGGTTCCCTTTTCTCCACACCCTCTCCAGCATTTGTTGTTTGTAGATTTTCTGATGATGCCCATTCTAACAGGAGTGAGGTGATACCTCATTGTAGGTTTGATTTGCATTTCTCTAATAATCAGTGATGTTGAGCATCTTTTCATGTGCTTCGTGGCCGTCTGTATGTCTTCTTTGGAGAAATGTCTATTTAGGTCTTCTGCCCATTTTTGGATTGGAGTGTTTGTTTCTTTAATATTGAGCTGAATGAGCTGTTTATATATTTTGGAGATTAATCCTTTGTCCGTTGTTTCATTTGCAAATATTTTCTCCCATTCTGAGGGTTGTCTTTTGGTCTTGTTTATGGTTTCCTTTGCTGTGCAAAAGCTTTGAAGTTTCATTAGGTCCCACTTGTTTATTTTTGTTTTTATTTCCATTACTCTAGGAGGTGGATCAAAAAAGATCTTGCTGTGATTTATGTCAAAGAGTGTTCTTCCTATGTTTTCCTCTAAGAGTTTTATAGTGTCCAGTCTTATATTTAGGTCTCTAATCCATTTTGAGTTTATTTTTGTGTATGGTGTTAGGGAGTATTCTAATATCATTCTTTTACATGTAGCTGTCCAGTTTTCCCAGCACCACTTATTGAAGAGACTGTCTTTTCTCCATTGTATATCTTTGCCTCCTTTGTCATAGATTAGTTGACCATAGGTGCGTGGGTTAATCTCTGGGCTTTCTATCTTGTTCCATTGATCTATGTTTCTGTTTTTGTGCCAGTACCATATTGTCTTGATTACTGTAGCTTTGTAGTATAGTCTGAAGTCAGGGAGTCTGATTCCTCCAGCTCCATTTTTTTGCCTCAAGATTGCTTTGGCTATTCGGGGTCTTTTGTGTCTCCATAAAAATTTTAAGATGATTTGTTCTAGCTCCGTAAAAAATGCCATTGGTAATTTGATAGGGATCGCATTGAATCTGTAGATTGCTTTGGGTAGTATAGACATTTTCACAATGTTGATTCTTCCAATCCAAGAACATGGTATATCTCTCCATCTGTTGGTATCATCTTTAATTTCTTTCATCAGTGTCTTATAGTTTTCTGCATACAGGTCTTTTGTCTCCCTAGGTAGGTTTATTCCTAGGTATTTTATTCTTTCTGTTGCAATGGTAAATGGGAGTGTTTCCATAATTTCTCTTTCAGATTTTTCATCATTAGTGTATAGGAATGCAAGAGATTTCTGTGCATTAATTTTGTATCCTGCAACTTTACCATATTCATTAATTAGCTCTAGCAGTTTTCTGGTGGCAGTTTTAGGATTCTCTATGTATAGTATCATGTCATCCGCAAACAGTGACAGTTTTACTTCTTCTTTTCCAATTTGTATTCCTTTTATTTCTTTTTCTTCTCTGATTGCCGTGGCTAGGACTTCCAGAACTATGTTGAATAATAGTGGTGAGAGTGGACATCCTTGTCTCGTTCCTGATCTTAGAGGAAATGCTTTCAGTTTTTCACCATTGAGAATGATGTTTGCTGTGGGTTTGTCATATATGGCCTTTATTATGTTGAGGTAGGTTCCCTCTATGCCCACTTTCTGGAGAGTTTTTATCAGAAATGGGTGTTGAATTTTGTCAAAAGCTTTTTCTGCATCTATTGAGATGATCATATGGTTTTTATTCTTCAATTTGTTAATATGGTGTATCACATTGATTGATTTGCGTATATTGAAGAATCCTTGCATCCCTGGGATAAATCCCACTTGATCATGGTGTATGATCCTTTTAATGTGTTGTTGGATTCTGTTTGCTAGTATTTTGTTGAGGATTTTTGCATCTATATTCATCAGTGATATTGGTCTGTAATTTTCTTTTTTTGTAGTGTCTTTGTCTGGTTTTGGTATCAGGGTGATGGTGGCCTCATAGAATGAGTTTGGGAGTGTTCCTCCCTCTGCAATTTTTGGAAGAGTTTGAGAAGGATGGGTGTTAGCTCTTCTCTAAATGTTTGATAGAATTCACCTGTGAAGCCATCTGGTCCTGGACTTTTGTTTGTTGGAAGATTTTTAATCACAGTTTCAATTTCATTACTTGTGATTGGTCTGTTCATATTTTCTGTTTCTTCCTGGTTCAGTCTTGGAAGGTTATACCTTTCTAAGAATGTGTCCATTTCTTCCAGGTTGTCCATTTTATTGGCATAAAGTTGCTTGTAGTAGTCTCTTAGGATGCTTTGTATTTCTGCGGTGTCTGTTGTAACTTCTCCTTTTTCATTTCTGATTTTATTGATTTGAGTCCTCTCCCTCTTTTTCTTGATGAGTCTGGCTAATGGCTTATCAATTTTGTTTATCTTCTCAAAGAACCAACTTTTAGTTTTATTGATCTTTGCTATTGTTTTCTTTGTTTCTATTTCATTTATTTCTGCTCTGATCTTTATGATTCCTTTCCTTCTGCTAACTTCGGGTTTTGTTTGTTCTTCTTTCTCTAGTTTTTTTAGGTGTAAGTTTAGATTGTTTATTTGAGATGTTTCTTGTTTCTTTAGGTAGGCTTGTATAGCTATAAACTTCCCTCTTAGAACCGCTTTTGCTGCATCCCATAGGTTTTGGGTCGTTGTGTTTTCATTGTCATTTGTCTCTAGGTATTTTTTTATTTCCTCTTTGGTTTCTTCAGTGATCTCTTGGTTATTTAGTAACGTATTGTTTAGCCTCCATGTGTTTGTCTTTTTTACGTTTTTTCCCCTGTAATTCATTTCTAATCTCATAGCGTTGTGGTCAGAAAAGATGCTTGATATGATTTCAATTTTCTTAAATTTACTGAGGCTTGATTTGTGACCCAAGATGTGATCTATCCTGGAGAATGTTCCGTGTGCACTTGAGAAGAACGTGTAATCTGCTGTTTTTGGATGGAATGTCCTATATATATCAATTAAATCTATCTGGTCTATTGTGTCATTTAAAGCTTCTGTTTCCTTATTTATTTTCATTTTGGATGATTTGTCCATTGATGTAAGTGAGGTGTTAAAGTTCCCCACTATTATTGTGTTACTGTCGATTTCCTCTTTTATAGCTATTAGCAGTTGCCTTATGTATTGAGGTGCTCCTATGTTGGGTGCATATATATTTATAATTGTTATATCTTCTTCTTGGATTGATCCCTGGATCATTATGTAGTGTCCTTCCTTGTCTCTTGTAACATTCTTTATTTTAAAGTCTATTTTATCTGATATGAGTATAGCTACTCCAGCTTTCTTTTGATTTCCATTTGCATGGAATATCTTTTTCCATCCCCTCACTTTCAGTCTGTATGTGTCCCTAGGTCTAAAGTGGGTCTCTTGTAGACAGCATATATATGGGTCTTGTTTTTGTATCCATTCAGCCAGTCTATGTCTTTTGGTTGGGGCATTTAATCCATTCACGTTTAAGGTAATTATCGATATGTATGTTCCTATGACCATTTTCTTAATTGTTTTGGGTTTGTTTTTGTAGGTCCTTTTCTTCTCTTGTGTTTCCCACTTAGAGAAGTTCCTTTAGCATTTGTTGTAGAGCTGGTTTGGTGGTGCTGAATTCTCTTAGCTTTTGCTTGTCTGTAAAGCTTTTGATTTCTCCGTCAAATCTAAATTAGATCCTTGCCGGGTAGAGTAATCTTGGTTGTAGGTTCTTCCCTTTCATCACTTTAAGTATATCATGCCACTCCCTTCTGGCTTGCAGAGTTTCTGCTGAGAAATCAGCTGTTAACCTTATGGGAGTTCCCTTGTATGTTATTTGTCGTTTTTCCCTTGCTGCTTTCAGTAATTTTTCTTTGTCTTTAATTTTTGCCACTTTGATTACTATGTGTCTCGGCGTGTTTCTCTTTGGGTTTATTCTGTATGGGACTCTCTGCGCTTCCTGGACTTGTGTGGCTATTTCCTTTCCCATGTTAGGGAAGTTTTCGACTATAATCTCTTCAAATATTTTCTCTGGTCCTTTCTCTCTCTCTTCTCCTTCTGAGACCCCTATAATGCGAATGTTGTTGCGTTTAATGTTGTCCCAGAGGTCTCTTAGGCTGTCTTCATTTCTTTCCATTCTTTTTTCTTTAGTCTGTTCCGCAGCAGTGAATTCCACCATTCTGTCTTCCAGGTCACTTATCCGTTCTTCTGCCTCAGTTATTCTGCTATTGATTCCTTCTAGTGTAGTTTTCATTTCAGTTATTGTATTGGTCATCTCTGTTTGTTTGTTCCTTAATTCTTCTAGGTCTTTGTTAATCATTTCTTGCATCTTCTCAATCTTTGCCTCCATTCTTATTCCGAGGTCCTGGATCATCTTCACTATCATTATTCTGAATTCTTTTTCTGGAAGGTTGCCTATCTCCACTTCATTTAGTTGTTTTTCTGGGGTTTTATCTGGTTTCTTCATCTGGTACATAGCCCTCTGCCTTTTCATCGTGTCTATCTTACTGTGAATGTGGTTTTTGTTCCACAGGCTGCAGGATTGTAGTTCTTCTTGCTTCTGCTGTCTGGCCTCTGGTGGATCTCCCTTCATCATTATGTAGTGTCTTTCTTTGTCTCTTATAATAGTCTTTATTTTAAAGTCCATTTTGTCTGATATGAGAATTGCTACTCCAGCTTTCTTTTAATTCGCATTTGCATGGAATATCTCTTTCCATTCCCTCACTTTCAGTCTGTATTTGTCCCTACGTGCAAAGTGGGTCTATGATAGACAACCTATTTATGGGTCTTGTGTTTGTATCCATGCAGCCAGTCTATGTCTTTTGGTTGAAGCATTTAATCCATTTACATTTAAGGTAATTATTGATATGTATATTCCTATTACCAGTTTCTTAATTGTTTTGGGTTTGTTTTTGTAGGTCTTTTCTTTCTCTTGTGTTTCCTGCCTAGAAAAGTTCCTTTAGTATTTGTTGTAAAGCTGGTTTGGTGGTGCTGAATTCTCTTAACTTTTGCTTGTATGTGAAGGTTTTAATTTCTCCATTTAATCTGAATGAGATCCTTGCTGGGTAGAGTAATCTTGGTTGTAGGTTTTTCCCTTTCATCACTTCAAATAATGTCCTGCCCTTCCCTCCCTTCTGGCTTGCAGAGTTTCTGCTGAAAGATCAGCTGTTAACATTATGGGGATTCCCTTGTATGTTATTTGTTGCTTTTCCCTTGCTGTTTTTTATATTTTTTCTTTGTATTTAATTTTTGATAGTTTGATTAATATGTGTCTTGGCATGTTTCTCCTTGGATTTATCCTGTATGGGAATATCTGCATCTCCTGGAGTTGATTGACTCTTTCCTTTCCCATGTTAGGGAAGTTTTCAACTATAATGTCTTCAAATATTTTCTCAGTCTCTTTCTTTTTCTCTGCTTTTTCTGGGACCTCTATAATTCTAATGCTGGTGCGTTTAATGGTTTCCCAGAGGTCTCTGAGACTGTCCTCAATTCTTTTCATTCTTTTCTCTTTATTCTGCTCTGCAGTAGTTATTTCCACCATTTTATCTTCCAGGCCACTTATCTGTTCTTCTGTCTCAGTTATTCTGCTATTGATTCCTTCTAGAGAATTTTTAGTTTCATTTATTGTGTTGTTCATCACTGTCTGTTTGCTCTTTAGCTCTTCTAGGTCCTTGTTAAACATTTTTTCTATTTTCTTCATTCTATTTCGAAGATTTTGGATCATCTTTACTATAATTACTCTGAATTCTTTTTCAGGGAGGCTGCCTATTTCCTCTTCTTGTGTTTGGTCTGGTTGGTTTTCACCTTGCTCCTCATCTGCTGCATATTTCTCTGTCTTCTCATTTTGTTTAACTTGCTGTTTTTGGCGTCTCCTTCCTGCAGGTTGCAGGTTCGTAGTTCCCATTGTTTTTATTCTCTGCCCCCAGTGGGTGAGGTTGGTTCAGTGTCTTGTTTAGGCTTCCTGGTGGAAGGGACTGGTGCCTATCTTCTGGTGGGTGGGGCTGGATGTTGTCTTTCTGGTGGGCAGTGTCACATCCCGTGATGTATTTTGGGGTGCCTGTGAACTTAATATGATTTTTGGCAGCCTCTCTGCTAATGGGTGGGGTTGTGTTCCTGTCTTGCTAGTTGATCAATATGGGGCGTCCAGCAGTGGAGCTTGCTGGCCTTTGGGTGGAGCTGGGTCTTAGCGTTTAGATGGAGATATCTGGGAGAGCTCTCGCTGATTGATATTACTTGGGGCGGGGAGGTCTCTGGTGGTCCAGTGTCCTGAACTCAGCTCTCCCACCTCAGAGGCTCAGGCCTGAAACCAGGCCGGAACACCAAGACCCTGTCAGCCACATGGCTCAGAAGGAATGGGAGAAAAAAAGGAAGAAAAAAAATAATTAAAAAAATTAGTAAAATGAAACAAAATAATAATAATAATAAAAAAGAAGAGAGCAACCAAACCAATAAACAAATCCATCAATGATAACAAGCACTAAAAACTATACTAAGATAAACATAAAAATCAGAAACATATCAGTTGTAGACAGCAAATCCCAAGTCTACAGTTGCTCCCAAAGTCCACCACCTCAATTTTGGGATGATTCGTTATCTGTTCAGGCATTCCGCAGATGCAGGTTACATCAAGTTGATTGTGGAGGTTTAATCCGCTGCTCCTGAGGCTGCTGGGAGAGATTTCCATTTGTCTTCTTTGTTCGCACAGCTCCTGGGGTTCAGCTTTGGATTTGGCCCTGCCTCTGCGTGTAGGTCTCCTTCAAGCTTCTTTTGTGAAGTCTGAGTTCTTCTGTCAGCATTCAGTAGGGGTTCTGTAGGATTTGTTCCACATGTAGATGTATTTTTGATGTATATTGCTTTAGGTAGTATGGCCATATTAGCAATATTAATTCTTCCAGTCCACGAGCATGTGATATCTTTCCATTTCTTTGAATCATCTTCAGTTTCCTTTATTAATGTTTTATAGTTCTCAGCATATGTCTTTCACCTCCTTGGTCAGGTTTATTCCTAAGTATCTTATTTTATTTATTTATATTTGATGTGATTTTAAAAGGGATTTTTTAATATTGCTTTTCCATTATTTGGTTGTTAGTGTAAAGAAATGCAACCAATTTCTGTATATTAATCTTGTATCCTACTATTACCCTCCTAAATTCGTTTATCAGTTCTAGTAGTTTTTGTGTGGAGTCTTTAAGGTTTTCAGTATATAGTATCATGTCTTTTGCATATAATGTATAATGTGCATTCCTTTTACTGATGTTGAACGTCTTTGTATTTTTAAGTGTTGTTTGTATTTCATGTTTCATATTCTGTGAACTTCTATTCCTATCACTTTTCCATTTTTCTATTTGACTGTTGGTTATTTTCACTTTCTAGGAGCTCTTTAAACACTAGAGAAATTGTCTGTGGTATAAGCTGCAACTATTTTTTCCTAGTTTGTCATTTATCTTTTGACCTTGTTTATGATAATTTTGCCATGAAGAAGTGTTTTTTTTAATGTAGTTACATTTATCTGTACTTTTTTTATGGCTTTAGGATTTTTTGTTTTAATCTAGAAGGCCACTTTCATTTTAAAATTCAAAAAAAATTACTCACATTTTCTTCTGTTACTTTTATGCTTTAATTTTGCATGTAAGTCTTTGATCCATTTTCACTAAATTCTGGTAAATTGTAAGGAGTTGACATAACAACCTTTTTTAGATGGCTACTGGAGGAATCAGGCTCCTGGACTTCAGATTCTACTACAAAGCTACAGTAATGAAGAGAGTATGGTACTGGCACAAAAACAGAAATATAGATAAATGGAACAGGATAGAAAGCCCAGAGATAAACTTACGCACATATGGTCACTTTATTTTTGATAAAGGAGGCGAGAATAGACAGTGGAGAAA
This sequence comes from Balaenoptera acutorostrata, assembly GCF_949987535.1. Lineage (NCBI taxonomy): Eukaryota > Metazoa > Chordata > Mammalia > Artiodactyla > Balaenopteridae > Balaenoptera > Balaenoptera acutorostrata. The sequence goes on along the minus strand of NC_080065.1, from coordinate 58,179,628 downwards.
ACACAGCCTCTGCAATAAGTGGTGCTGGGAAAACTGGACAGCCACATGTAAAAGAATGAAATTAGAACGCTCCCTAACACCATACACAAAAATAAACTCAAAATGGATTAAAGACCTAAATGTAAGGCCAGACCCTATCAAACACTTAGGGGAAAACATAGGCAGAGCACTCTATGACATGAATCACAGCAAGATCCTTTTTGACCCACCTCCTAGAGAAATGGAAATAAAAACACAAATAAACAAATGGGACCTAATGAAACTTAAAAGCTTTTGCACAGCAAAGGAAACCATAAACAAGACAAAAAGACAGCCCTCAGAATGGGAGAAAATATTTGCAAGCAAACCAACTGACATAGGATTAATCTCCAAAATTTACAAGCAGCTCATGCAGCTCAATATCAAAAAAACAAACAACCCAATCCAAAAATGGGCAGAAGACCTAAATAGACATTTCTCCAAAAAAGATATACAGATTGCCAACAAACACATGAAAGGATGCTCAACATCACTAATAATGAGAGAAAGAGAGAAATGCAAAGCAAAACTACAATGAGGTATCGCCTCACACCGGTCAGAATGGCCACCATCAAAAAATCTACAAACAATAAATGCTGGAGAGGGTGTGGAGTAAAGAGAGCCCTCTTGCACTGTTAGTGGGAATGTTAATTGTTACAGCCACTATGCAGAAAAGTATGGAGGTTCCTTAAAAAGCTAAAAATAGAACTACACCATGACCCAGCAATCCCACTACTGGGCATATACCCTGAGAAAATCATAATTCAAAAGGAGTCATGTACCACAATGTTCATTGCAGCTATATTTACAGTAGCCAAGACATGGAAGCAACCTAAGTGTCCATCGACAGATGAATGGCTAAAGAAGATGTGGCACATATATACAGTGGAATATTACTCAGCCATGAAAAGAAACAAAATTGAGTTATTTGTAGTGAGGTGGGTGGACCTAGAGTCTGTCATACAGAGTGAAGTAACTCAGAAAGAGAAAAACAAATACCATATGCTAAGATATATATATGGAATCTAAAGAAAAAACAAAGTTCTGAAGAACCTAGGGGCAGGAGAGGAATAAAGATGCAGACGTAGAGAATGGACTTGAGGACACGGGGAGGGGGAAGGTTAAGCTGGGACAAAGTGAGAGAGTGGCATGGACATATATACACTACGAAATGTAAAATAGATAGCTAGTGGGAAGCAGCCACATAGCGCAGGGAGATCAGCTCGGTGCTTTGTGACCACCTAGAGGGGTGGGAGGGAGATGCAAGAGGGAGTGGATATGGGGATATATGTATATGTATAGCTGATTCACTTTGCTATAAAGCAGAAAGTAACACACTGTTGTAAAGCAATTATACTCTAATAAAGGTGTTAAAAAAAAAGAATAATGTTGGAAGAGAGATCAATGTTGCCTTTGTAAGTGGAAAAACAGGAGATGTAATAGACACCAGATATTTTGACATGTGGGGAGGAAATGTGGCCCCATTTACTGAGTTTCCGAAGGCCATACAAGATGGTATGATAGTCTTAATGGGAACATATGATGATGGAGCAACCAAACTCAATGATGAGGGCTGACAGCTCATTGCTGAATTGAGGAGTACATCTATTAACTCATCTTGGTTTTAGCGAAAGTAGGTCTTATGTGGTAGAAAAGGCATTAAGACAAAAAGCCCTTTTGAACAGCACATAAAGAACTATAAGGACACAAACAAATATGAAGGATGGCCTGAAGTTGTAGAGATGGAAGGATGCATCCCTCAGAAGCAAGACCGATGTGGAGAAAATTGAAGGGAGCACACTTTCACTTGCTAATTGGAAAGCCCTAACCGAAAAACTACATGTAAATACTACATGTAAATATTTTAAGAGCATGCAGCCACCTCGGTGTATGCATGGCCATTATCTCTTTTGATATCAGGATTATTTATCGCTAACATAAATAGACATGTTTGTAAATAGTCATCATAATGAACAAAACACTGAACCATTTCTAAGCACATCTCCCTAATGGTCCAATGTTCAGACTGCGATGATAATGGCATCTTTTTATTCTAAAAGCATTACCGAATGGATGACTGAACAGATTTGAAAAATATATTGGTGTATACACTAGTCGCTGTGAAAATCTATCATGGAATAATATGGATTTTAGGGAGGAGACTTTGTTTTCTTTTATATATATATATATATATATATATATATATATATATATATATATTATATATATATTACACACACACACATATATATATGGTCTTTGGTGATAGTATCTTTTAAATTAAAAAGATATTAGGCTAAAAATAAAAGATGTGTTAGTTGACTTAAGCAAGAGAAAAAGGAAGAAAGCACAAGTAGGAAATAAGTGACACAAGTAAATAGCCACATATACAGAAGTAAATAGAGGAGTTACTCAGCTTTCTGTGTTCACATTTATAAAAATAAATATGAGAGTCCAGATTCAATGTTTAATTTTCTTTAAAAGTATAAATTGCCAGAACTGACCCAGAGGAGATAAAAATGTCATCCTATCATTATCATGGGAAAAATAGAGAAAACTATTCAAGATATATATCCTCCTAAGAAGCAGTGGGTTTGATGGATTCAGAGGGGAATTCTACCAAAGCTTTGAAGGACAGGAAACTGCAATGCAATTAAAATTCTTCTTGATCACAGAAAAAGAATGTAAGCTTCCAAAACATTTCACAAAGCAAGTATAACATTGATTTCAAAATATGACAAAGATTGAACAAAAGCTCTGGCTATAAATTTCACTTATGTATACTGACAAAATCCCAAGTAAAATAGTTGCCAACAGAATCCAGCAGCACATAAAAAATTAATATAGCACGGTGAAGTTTATTTTAGAAAAGCAAGAATTATTCAGTATTATAAAAAGTTATTCCAAAATTTACAATATTAATAGGTAAAATAAAACATAATGTTATAAACCTCTATAGAGGCTTAAAAAGCATTTAATAAAGTTCAGTTTTCATTCCTGAATTTTAAAATCTCTCGATAGAAATAGCCTGTGTTTTTGTATGTATGTGAATGTGTGTGTGTGTATGTATATGTAGTGTGTGTATGTGAATATAAAATATGTGTGTGTGTATATACATATGTGTATATATATATATATATTCCATTCAACCAGTATGATTCTTAATAGGACAATATTAGAAACATTTCTATTAAATTTAAGAACAAGACAAAGATATACTCTATAATCAGTCTTATTTAATAAGCTCTAAGGATTCTAGCCAACACAAGTAGATTAAAACAACCGAAAAGGAAATTTACCAGATTTATATGAAGAAAAAAACTTAAATGCTAGTAAGAGACTTGAAGTCTAATAAAAGAAGACTTGCACAAATGAAAAGGCATACTGTAATTAATTATGGATAGGAAGCATTAAAATCAGACAGATGTCTATTTTCTGTAATCTATAAATTTCATGTGATCCCAATGAAAATATAAAAAGGATTTTTATTGTGGAACTATACAAGCTGTTTCTAAAGTTCAAATGGAAAATAAACAAGTAAGGATAGCTAGGAAAAATTCTGATAAAGAAGATAATAGGAGGGAGAAACTAGCCTACTATTAGCTCTTGTTATGAAGCTATAATAATTAGAACAATCTGGTATTGTTACGTGAATAGACAGGAAGATCAGTAGAACAGAATAGAAAGTGTAGAAATAGATCCAAATCCATATGGTTATGCAGTACATGATAGAGATGGTATTTCAAATCAATGGAGAAAAGATGGATTACTCAATAAATAGTATTGGAGCAATTGAGTAACCATCTGGAAAAAATTTGAGAACTTTGCATACTATCCTAAAATATATTCCCAATTGATTGAAAGTTTCAGCATAAAATATAAAACCATAAATACCTTAGAAAACTCTGGAGAAGTATTTTTATAATCATAGGATGGGAAAGACCTAAGCAAAATACAAATCTCAGAAGTCATAAAAGAGCGATAAATTTAGACTATGTTTTTAAAATGTTTGTAAAATTCACTATAATTGAAGTCAAAATGTAAGTGACAAACTGGAGGAGATATTTGCAACTCACAACACATATAAAGAATAATTTGCTTATATAGAAAGAGCTTCTACAAATAAATACATACACTTCCAAGAATATAACAGAAAAATATGTAAAAGTTACCAATGGTGTTTCACAGAAAAGAAAATACAAATGATTCTGAGAACTATGAGCAGATATTCAATCTTCCTCACGATTATAGATACATAAAATCAAGTAAAGTAGATTCTGTTTTTACTTATATTGTCAGAGATCCAAAAAACCAGTAAATGTTGTTGGTAGTTTGAATATATACAATACTCATGAAGGAGAATTTATTTTATCTATCAACAGATAGATATAATAAGTAAACTTTTGTTCCAGAAATCTTTTGGATAAAAATGTAGCCTCTAGGTAGATGTATACGTGTGTGAAATTACATATGCACATGTCTATCCACTTTGACACTGTATGTAATATCAAAAAAACTGGAAATATCATAAACATGAATTAATAAGATACTGATTAAACAAATTACGGTGCATCCATACCACCCATTTCTAATCAGATGTAAAAAAAGAATAATGAAGTTCTTTATATTCTGTTAGAGAATGATCTGCAAAATATATTAAGTGGAAAAAGCCAGGTGTATGAGTGTGTATAGTATACTACCATTTGTTTTAAGAAGGTAAAAATAATGTATTAAGAATGTACTTACATATGTCTAATATAAAATATGTCTAGGAGAATATACAAGAAGTTGATAATGTTAATTGCATCTGAGGATGGGAAATGGGTGCCAGAGGTAGAGGGGAGACTTTCAGTTTACACTCTTTATAAAATCAGTCTGACTGATTTACATACAATAGGCTGCATTTATTTACAGTGTACAATTCAATGATCTTCACAGTTTCATATAACCATGCAGCTACTGATACAATGAAGATATAAAACATTTTTATTACCACCAAAATATTCCTCATGCTCCTTTGCAATAAACTTCTGGCTTCCAGCAATAACTGGTCTGTTCAAATTTTAAAATAATAGCTTTATTGATATATAATTCACAAACCATGCAACTCACCCATTTAGAGTATGTAATTCAATAGTTTTTAGTATATTCACAATGTTGTGTAACAATTACCACAATCAATTTTAGAACATTTTCATTACCCCAAAAAGAAAGTCTGTACCCATTAGCAGTCACTCTCCATTTTGTAGAAAGCCCTAGAAAACCATAATATACTTTCTGTCTCTATGGATATGCTTATTCTGGACATTTCCTATAAATGAAATCACTTTTGTGACAATTCTTTCAGTCAGCATAATGTTTTCAAGGCTCGTCCATGTTGTAATGTGTGTCAGTACTTCATTCCTTTTATTGCTGAATAATATTCTATTGTGTGTATATACCACATTTTATTTATTTATTTATTTTAATAAATTTATTTATTTATTTTTGGCTGTGTTTGGTCTTTGTTGCTGCACGCGGGGTACTCTTCGTTGTGGTGTGCGGGCTTCTCACTGTGGTGGCTTCTCGTTGTGGAGCACGGGCTCTCGGTGTGCTGGCTTCAGTAGTTGTGGCACACGGACGCAGTAGTTGTGACTCATGGGCTCTAGAGCACAGGCTCAGTAGTTGTGGCGCACGGGCTTAGTTGCTCTGTGGCATGTGGGATCTTTCCAGACCAGAGATCAAACTCATGTCCCCTGCATTGGCAGGTGGATTCTTAACCACCGTGCCACCAGGGAAGTCCCGATACCACATTTTATTAATCCATTTGTCAGTTGATGGGTATTTAGGTAGCTTCTAATTTTGGGCTATTATGAATAATGCTTTTATTATGAATATTCATGTACAAGTGTTGTGTGTGGACATACATTTTTGTTTCTCTTGGGCACGTAATTAGGAGTGGAATCACTGATCTATTTTTATTGCTATAGATTAGTTTGCATTTTCTAGAATTTTGTATAAATGGAATTCTTTATATATTCTTGTGTCTTTTTTCATGCAGCATGATGATTTTGAGATTTATCTATTGTGTTATGTGTATCAGTAGCTTGTTTCTTTTTATTGCTGAGTGGTGTTTGGTTGTATAGATATTACACATTATGTTTATCCATTCACGAACTGGGTTGACCCTGGTTTGGGGCTTTCATTAATAAAACTGCTATAAACTTTCAATACAAGGTTTCTGTGGACACGTGTTTTAATTTCTCTTGCGCAAATACTTAGTAGTACAAAGGTGATATGGTAAATACCAAATGTCTAACATTTTAGAAATTGCCAGTTTTCTAAAGCAATTGTACCATTTTTCATGAGAACTCCAGTTGCTCCACAGCATCACCACATTTGATATTATCAATTTAAAATTTTTATCCATTCTACTATGTGTACCTCAGAATTTTAACTCACATTTCTCTAATGACTAATGATGTTGAGCACCTTTTCATGTGCTTACTGGCCGTCCATGCACCATCTTTTGTGAAATGTTTAAATCCTCTGTCCATCTTTAATTTGGTTGTTTGTCCTTTTATTATTGTTACGAGTTCTTTGTATATTCTGGATACAAGTACTTTGCCATATATGTATTGCAGATATTTTCCCCATTTCGTGACTTGACTTTTTGATGCCTTAATGATAATTTTTGAAGAGCAATAGTTTTAAATGTTGATGCTGTCCAATTTATCAGTTTTTCCTTCATAGTTTGTGATTTTGTATTGTATTTAGAAATCTTTACCTATCTCAGGATCTCAAGATTTTCTCCTAGGAATTTTGTAGTTCTAGCTTTTACATTTAATTCTATGACCATTTCAGGCTAACTTTTGGGTATGGTGTGAGGTAAAAGTTGATTTTCATTTTTATCACCAAGATATCCAGTGATTTCAACATCATATGTTGAAAGATTTTCTTTTTCTCACTGAAATGTCTTAGCACTCTTAGCTAAAACCAATTGATCTTATATGTGTGGTCTATTTTTGGACTTTGTATTCTGTTCCATTAATCTATGTGTCTACCTTTCACTAGTAACACATTGTCTTAAACTCTGTAGCTTTATAATAATTCAGAAATCACATAATATAAGGCCTCCAACTTTGTTTTTCTTATTTCAAGACTTGTTTTGCTATTCTGGATTCTTTGAATTTCTATGTAAATTTTAGAATTAGCTTGTCAGTTCCTATAAAAAGACAGCCAGACTTTTGATTGAGGTCACACCAGAACCTCTAAGTTAATTTAGGGGTAACTGATATTTTTAACAATACTGTATCTTCCAATCCATAAACATGGTAAATATCTCCATTTACTTAAGCCTTCTTTAATTTCTTTTAACAATGCTCTCTAATTTTTAGTGAAGTTTTCCCTTATTTTGTTACACTTATCTCTAAGTATTTCATGTTGTTTTGATACTATTGTAAACTTTTGAAAAGATTTTCTTTTTCACTTTTTCTTTCCTTTGCTAGCAAATAGAAACACAATCATTATTGTTGTGTGAAATATCATCCACAATATCAAATGGCAATAAATAGCAATAAGAATTTCTTATGTTCCACTGTTTCTGTGGCTCAGAAATTTAGGTTTAGTTTACCTGGGTGGCTCTGCTGTAGGTCTCTCATAAGGTTTCAATCAAGGTGTTGGTTGGGGCTTCAGTCTTCTGGAGGAGTTAAAGGATCTGCTTGCAAGATGGCTCACTCAAGTGGCTGGCAAGTTGGTGCTGACTTGGGTAGAACACCTCAGTTTATTTCCATATAGGCCTCTCCATTGAGCTGCTTGAGTGTCCTCATGACATGGTAGCTGGCTTCCCCCATAGCAAGTGATTCAAAAGAGAGCTAGGCAGAAGCTGCAATGTGTCTTAGAGACTCATATCGACCTACAGTCATAAGTCACATGCTGTTATCTCCACAATATTCAGTTAGTCACACAGGCCAGTACTGTTTTGTATGGAAGGAAAACACACAAGGGCATAAATACTAGCAGGTGAGGATCATTGAGAACCATCTTGGACATTGGCTATCACACTTGGTGTGGTATTTTTTTTTTAAGACTTTGGGTTTTTTTAGATCAGTTTTAGATTCACTGAAAAACTGAGAAAAATGTAGAGAGATTCCCCCCTGCCCAAAACATGCATAGCCTCCTCTATTATCAGCATTCCTCACTGGAGTGGGACATTTGTTACAACTGATGAACCTACACTGACACATCAAAATCACCCAAAGTCCATAGTTTACATTAAGATTCACTCCTGGTGTTGTACATTCTATGGGTTTGGACAAATGTATGATGGCATTTATCAATCATTACAGTATCATATAGAGTATTTTCACTACCATAAAAATCAAAATAGTACTGGACTAAAAATCCTCTGTGTTCCACAAATTCACTGCCCCCCGCAACTCCAACACATACACACGCAAGATGGGACAACCACTGATCCTTTTACTGTCTCCATAAATTTTGCCTTTTCCCTGTCAGATAGTTGGAAACATACAGTATGTAGCTTTTTCATATTGACTTCTTTCTCTCAGTAATATGCACTTGTTTCTTCCATGTCTTTTCTTTTAAGATAAAAGACTTATTTCTTTTATATTTAAAAAATATTCCATTGTCTGGACTTACCATTTATTTTATTTATCCATCTTGGTTGCTTCCAAGTTTTGGCAATTATGAATAAAGCTGCTATAGATATCTGTATGTAGGTTTTTGTGTGGACATAAGTTTTCAGCTCCTTTAGGTAAATACCAAAGCCCTCAATTGCTGGATCATGTGGTAAGAGCATGTTTAGTTTTGTAAGAAAAATTGAAGACAAAATTGTCTTCCAAAATGGCTGTACTATTTTGCATTCTCACCAGCAATGAATGAAAGTTTCTCTTGCTTCACATCCTCACCAGCATTTGGTGTTGTAAGTGTTCTGGATTTTGGCCATTCTAATAACTATTTGATGGTATCTTATTTTTGTTTTAATTTGTGTTTCCCTGATGACATATGATGTGGAGCATCGTTTCATATGCTTATTTGCCATCAGTATATTTTCTTTGGTGAAATGTCATTTAAGGCTTTTGGCCCCTTTCTTTTAACTGGGTAGTTTGTTTTCTTATTGTTGAGTTTTTAAAGTTCTTTATATATTTTTGTATAACAGTTCTTTATCAGGTATGTCTTTTGTAGATATTTTCTCCCAGTCTGTGGTTTGTCTTCTCATTTTCTTGAAAGCATTTTTCTCAGAGCAAATTTTAAAAAATTTTAATGAAGCCCAGCTTATTAATTATTTCATTCATGGATCATGCCTTTGGTGTTGTATCTAAAAAGTCATTGCCATAGCCAAGGTCATCTAGATTTTCTCCTATGTTATCTTCTAAGAGTTTTTTTTTTTATCATTTTGTATTTTACATTTAGATCTAAGATCCATTTTGTGTTGATTTTTGTGAAGGATGTAAGTCTGCATCTACATTTCTTCTTCTTTTTTTTTTCACATGGATGTCTAGTTATTCCAGCATCAAATATTAAAAAGACTATCTTACTCCATTATATTACCTTTGCTCCTTTGTCAAAGATTAATTGACTATATTTATTTGGGCCTATTTATGGGCTTGCTATTCTGTTCCATTGATCTATTTGTCAGTTCTTTCACCAATATCACCCTATCTTGATTACTGTATCTTTATAGTAAGTCTTTAAAAGTCTTACAACTTTGTTCTTCTCCTTCAATATTGTGTTGGCTATTCTGCAGCTTTTGCCTCTCAATGTAAACTTTAGAACTAGTTTATCAGTACCCCAAAATAACTCGCTGGGATTTTGATTTGGATTGCATTGAATTTATAGATCCAGTTAGGAAGAACCGACATCTTGACAATATTGAGTCTTCCTATCCATGAATACGGAATAGCTCTCCATTTATTTAGCTCTTCTTTTATTTCTCTCACCAGAGTTTTGTAGTTTTCCTCAAATAGATCTTGTATACATTTTGTTAAATTTGTAGCTAACTATTTCATTTTTCAGGGTGCTAATGTAAATGGTATTGTGTTTATAATGTCAAATTTCATTTGTTCATTGCTGATGTATAGGAAAGTCATTAACTTTTTTTTTTGTTTAGTCGTTAACTTTTGTATATTAATGTTGTATCCTGAAACCTTGCTATAATTACTTATTAGATCCAGAAATTTTTTTGTTAATTTTTCAGGTCTACATAGGTGGCCATATCATCTATGAACAAAGATAGTTCTATTTATTCCTTCTTTTTTAAAAAAATTTATTCCTTCTTGAGCTGAATACCTTTAATTTCCTTTTCTTCTCTTGTTGCATTAGCTAGAACTTCCAGTATGATGTTGAAAAGGAGTGATGAGAGGGGACATCCCTGCCTTTTTCCTAATCTTAGTGGGAAAGCTTCAAATTTTTCACCATTAAATATGATGTTAGCTGTAGTTTTTCTGCAGATATTCTTCATCAAGTTGAGGAAGATCTCCTCTACTCCTAGTTTACTGAGAGTTTTTATCATGAATGGGTGTTGAATTTTGTCCAATGTTTTTTCCACAATCTATTGATATAATCATGTGATTTTTCTTTTTTATCCTGTTGATGTGATGGATTACATTAATTGATTTTTAAATGTTAAATCAGCCTTTCATACCAGGTATAAATCCCACTTGTTTGTGGTGTATAATTATTTTTATGCATTGTTGGGTTTGATTTGCTAATATATTGTTGAGGAGTTTTACATCTATGTCCATGAGAGATATTGGTCTGTAGTTTTATTTTCTTGCAATATCTGTCTGACTTTGGTATTAGAATAATGCTGGCCTCGTAGAATGAGTTAGGAAATACTCCTTCTGTTTCTTTCCTCTGAAAGAGATTATAGAGAATTAGTATAATTTCTCCCTTAAATGTTTGGTAGAATTACAGTAAACTCACTTGAGCCTGGTGCTTTCTCTTTGGGAAGATTATTAATTCAATACCTTTACTAGATACAGTTCTATTCATGTTGTGTATTTCTTCTTGTATGAGTTTTGGCAGGTGGTATCTTTCAAGGAATAGGTCCATTTCAACTAGATTATCAGGTTTGTGGGCATAGAGTTGTTCATAGTATTACTTTATTATCCTTTTAATTTCCATGGGATCTGTAGTGATATCCCTTCTTTGATTTCTGATATTAGCAATTTGTGTCCTCTCTTTTTCTTAGTTAGCCTGCTAGAGTCTTATCAATTTTGTTGATCTTTTTAAAGAACCAGGTTTTGGTTTTGCTGATTTTTTCTGTTTCCTGTTTTAAATTTTATTGGTTTCTGCTCTAATTATTATTATTTCTTTTCTTCTCCTTACTTTGGATTTAATTTTCTCTTCTTTTTCTAGTTTCTAAGGTGGAAACTTAGATTATTGACTTTAGATGATTCCCCTTTTCTAAGATATTATTATATTATTATCTAATTATATTATGAAGTGCTATAAATTTCCCTCTAAGCACTGCTTTTTCTGCAGCCCACAAAGTTTGATAAGTTATTCATTTTCATTTAGTTCAAGATATTTAAAAATTTCTCTTGAAATATCTTCTTTGACCCATGTGTTATTTAGAAGTGTGTTGTTTAATCTCCATGTAGTTTGGTATTTTTCAGTTATCTTTCTGTTGTTGATTTCTGTTTTAATTCCATTGTGGTCTGAGAACAGACACTGTATGATTTCTATTCCTCTAAATTTGTAAGACGTGCTTTATGGCCCAGAATGTGGTCTATGTTTATGGATGTGGAATTTTAAAAATTTATCTTCTTGAGATTTTTCAAGCATTTAGAAGGTGTAGGGTTTTTATTTTTAATTTTTATTGGAGTATAGTTGATATACAATGTGTTGAAGGTGTAGGTTTTCAATTTTTTAAATCAATTTTGGGATATATTCAACCATTTTGTCTTTAAATATTTTTTCTGCCTCTTTCCCATCTCTTGATCTAGGACTTCAGTTGCACATATGTTACATGGCTTGATATTGTCCCACATGTTACTGAGGTCCCGTTCATTTTCCCCCCAACCTTTCTGTTTTCTGTGCTTGATTTTTGATAGTTTGTATTACTATCTCTTCACATTCAATGATCTTTTTTTTTGCAATATCTAATTGGCTCTTAAATTCATAAGTGAATGTTTTATTTCTGCTATTGTGTCTTCGTCCTCTACAATATTTATGTGGCTCCTTTTTATGTTTTCAACTTCTTATCTCTTCATGTCTTTGTTTTCTCTTAAATTGTTGGGTTTTTATAATAACTCTTTTAAAAAGTCCTTGTCTTCTAGTTCCACATCTCTGTCACTTCTGGATTTATTTCCACTGACTAATATTTTTCCTGATTAGAGGTCACATTTTGCTACTTCTTGACATATCTGATAAGTTTTTGTTTGATGTTGGATATTAGGAATGTTACATTATTGAGTGTATTTTGTTGTTTTCCTTTAGAGAGCATTGGCAATTGTTTTGGCAATCAGTTATGTTACTTGTGATTCGTTTGATCCTTTTGAGGCTTGTTAAACTTTGTTAGGGCAGGTCTAGAATAGCCTTATATAAGGCTAGTTTATTCCCACTACTAAGGCTTGAGTTTTCTGTAGTCTTTACTGAATGCTTAGGTATTCAATGAGGTCTTTCCACTCTGAATGATAACCCTCTGAATGTCTCTTAACCCAGTGTGAGCTCAGAGAATTGTCCAGTTAGAGAGCACTTGCAATTGTTCTTTGCCTGTTTTTGTGGTGTTCATTACACATGATCACTTTTGGATTCAGCCTGAGACTCAATGAGACTCCTATGCAGTTTTCCGGAGCAATTGTTTTGTGTAGCTCTTTCCTCTCTGGAACGCTTCCCTGCAATTTTTAGCTGCCTCAGCCTTTCCAAGCTCCTATCTCTCTCTCCTCAACTCAGAGAAGTTGCCAAGCTCTGCATGGGCTCTCCTGCCCTGCCCCAAGGTTAGGAAATAAATTGGCTCTAGTGTGCAAATTATACTCTCAGGGATCACAGATTTGTACTGTCCGTTATCTAATACCTGAAGACAGATATTTCATACATTTTGTCCAATTTTGTAGTGTTTATGGGTTATGGGGGGGAGGGGTGCAAATACCATACAGTTACTACTCCTTCATGAGTGGAAGCAAAAGTCCTTCCCTTTGTGATTTTAAAAATAAAGTAAATGGGATGAACTATTAAAAGGAAAAGAAAACAACTCCAGATAATAAAAATAGTAACAGTTAATACTGAGTATTAGCTAGAGTGTATGGAAGTAGGCCACATTAAAAAACTACTGGTTGGTGCTTAAGTTTGAACAATCTTTCAGGAAGACATTTTGGCAAAATGAGAAAAAAGCTTAAGCATTTTCTATTTTTGAACTAGCAATTTTTCTCTTAGGGCTTTATCCAGAGAAAATAATCAGACATGTATGCAAGTATTCATTACAGAATTAATTATAATAAAAAAATTTAACTTATAGTAAGTAAAAAATTTAACCTAAGTGTCCAATGGTATGGGATTGGTGGAATAAATTTGATGGTGCATCCACATAATGACATACTATTTAACTACAGAAAAAGATTTTTTATAAATATAACTTAGTGATACGGGAAAATGTTTTAACAATTTTATTAAGCTGAAAAAATTAGATTATGAAAAGGTGTGCTTAATCACAACAATATTAACCTATTAACCTATTATAAGCATGATGTAGAGAATGCAAAAATATTAATAGCTATCCCTGCGTGATGTGATTATAGAAATATATTCTGCTTTGTGCTTTTCTAGGTTTTCTAAATTTTCTACAATAAACAAAAACTATATTCTTAATTTTAAAACATTATTTAAAATCCTTTATTAGATTAATCTATAATTACATGATAATTGGAATCTAGATAAAATGCCTATAAGGGAGCCAATATGGTGTAGTGGATAAGGGGACAGGACATGAAATCTGGGATTGAATTTCACGCCACAGTTTGTTAGGTGAATGATCTTGAACAAATTGTATGATGTTTCAGAACCTCTATTGCCTTACCTGCAAAATGGGAGTAAGTATACTACCTACTTCTTAGGGTTCCTATAAGAATTAAATGAGATACTCTGCATGAACCTTTAGCATGGCAAGATTCCATGAATATCGTTAATGTATTTATATTATCACTACTATTTCCACTACTCCTAGTATTGCTACTACTACTGTTACTATTACCAGTGCAGTTAATAGGATGAAGAACCTTTTGAGGATATGGGAATACTGTGAGTTTAAGAGAAGAGTGCTGAAAAAGAAGAGAAAGCCAAAAGCCAGAGAGAAACTTTACTAATTTTATGGCTTTTCTTATGATGAGCGTTGCTTAAAAAAAAACAACAAAACCTCAAATGGGGAATTATTTTCAAGATAATTAAGATAAGCACTTATCTTTTAAGATCCTCAAGAGAGAGAGAAATGAGACCCCTGCTCAGTTTACAAAGAGTATCAGGGTTATTTTTGACAGAGAATCTCTTTATGTGAGAAAATGGATTATGGAACTTTCAGGTATAATACTGACAGGATACTTGATTACCTTGTGACTCAGTTTTCCCACATGTCAACTAGTTTAAAATTTTTGATAGGCTCTTAAATAAGATATATAAAATGGAAACCTTAAAAACATATGAGAATCTGACCACTATTCTCTACCTTAACTGCTATCACCATGGGCTAAGCCACCGTCAATCAGCTCTGTCTCCCTGCTTCTACTCTGGCCTCCTAAAGTCTGTTTTCTATACAGTATCAACATTGATACTTTTAAAACATAAGTGAAGTCAAATCAATGGGAAGCAATTCCAGGCTGAGAGAGCTACATGTGTAAAAGTAGGGAGGTACAGAACTACAAGGTGTAGTTTTTGAAACTCAAAGAGTTTGGCATTGCTAGAGCCTCATGTGAAATTTGGAGACTGAGGTAGAGAGAGAGAGAGAAGCTGAAGAGGTTGAGAGGGACCATAACCTTATATTTCACATGAGGTCAACCAAGATGTATGTTTTAGGTGACAAAAATCCATTGAACAAATTTCAGCAGAGATGTGACAATTGCAAGTAAGTATTTTAGAAAGAGGAGAACAGACTTGGAAAGAAGAAGAGAGAGAGGAAAAGGATGAGATTCAAGTTAGTACATTTAAGAACTTATTGTCTAGGATAGCGGTGCACAAGCTTTTTGACCTTAGCTCACTTAGTTGGAACAAAAGCTGCCTTAACACGTTTACTCTAGGAAGTTCACTGTCTAGTAATAAAAGAATTTAGAGAAAGAAAGATTCTGAATAGAACTATATCTTTACTCAATAAGAAGTATATGAGTTTAGATACTTATGATGTATATTATCCAATGATTCCCTCTAAACTTATTTGATCATTACACAGTTTATTGGGAGGACTTTCACAGCCAACCAGCAGGCTGAAGATCTTATGTTGATCTCTGGTTTGGGAAAGAAATGGTTATTATGTAGAGAGAGAGAGGAAGAGATGGATACAAAATTATTAAAGAGGTAGAACTTGGTGATTAATTGCTGTGGGATTTGAAGAAGAGGAAGGAGTGAAAGTTGATACCTAGGTTTCTGGCTTTGATGATTACGTGTGGTCAACAGAGATAGGAATTCATGAGGAAAACCAGATTTGGGGAAGTGGGAGATGATGGGTTCTGCTTTAGACAGGCGGTTAAAGTTCTTTTGCATCATCCAAGTGAGACTATCTAGTCAACAATGGACTAACACATAGGGGAGATATTTGGACTGGGAATGGTAAAACGACACAAATTCTCAAACTATGTGAGTGGTGCTGCCTCTCCAAGGGCCATTTTGAAATATACAAGGGTGTTTTTGGTTGGCACAATGACTAGAGGTGGTACTGCTGGCAGGACTGAGTGGGGATCAAGGATGCTAACTGTCCTGCAATATAAAGGACAGTTGCGCATGATGAATTGTCCCAGCCAAAATGCCAATAGTATCCCCATTAGGAATGACAGAAACACTGGAAGGGAGAGGGTGTAAAGTGAGCAGAGAAGAGGCCACAGTTAGTACAGAGACGGAGGACCCAGCAACAGAAAGCAAAAAGAGGCCGAGCATGTGAAATGTGAAACAGATTGCTCCCGGGTCATTTCTTTCTAAGAGGAACTGAAGAAAGGTGCTCTTTCTAAGATCAAAAGTGAGGAAAGTTGCTGGGGTGCTTTAAGCTATTTGTACTCATTCCCATAATTATCAAGTATTTTTTTATCAGAAATAAGATTTTTCTAAACTGGAATTAGCATTTGCTGTTCTACCTAGACAGTAGTGACAAATGATTCTTTTGTTTCAATAATTATTATACTGCTTGGAACAGAGTTTTAAATTTACCCTAATAATGCTACTTTGTATTTGTAATGCCCATATTTTATAAGAGGTTGTCTTATGCTGGTTATTGTGGTCTAGTTTCATAATTCCCACCTCATTTCACAAATGGAGAAAGAGAATCATAAATTTTAACACACTTATGAAGACATGCACGGAATACAAGAAATTTGAGCTATTCAATGCTTACCTATCAGATTTCAGATGCTTCCTGCCCCTTGATTGCCCCTTGCTTTGCGTGGATGGAAAGCCTAAATTTCTAAGGCAGTCTGAGCTTATTTGCTGTGGACGGAGTTCTGTCTGGAATTTCTTAATTTTGTTTGCATCTCCCTCCCTCCGTCTCTCCCTTCCTTCCACCATTTAAAACCAGAAAGGATTGAAACCAGTTTATGAACATACACGAAACATATAAAACAGCATATATAAAAAGCAAAGATGGGGCTTCCCTGGTGGCGCGGTGGTTGAGAATCTGCCTGCCCATGCAGGGGACATGGGTTCGAGCCCTGGTCTGGGAAGATCCCACATGCCGCGGAGCGACTGGGCCCGTGAGCCACAATTGCTGAGCCTGCGCGTCTGGAGCTTGTGCTCCGCAACAAGAGAGGCCGCGATAGTGAGAGGCCCGTGCACCGCGATGAAGAGTGGCCCCCACTTGCCGCAACTAGAGAAAGCCCTCGCGCAGAAACGAAGACCCGACACAGCCATAAATTAAAAAAAAAAAAAAAAAAAAAAGCAAAGATGAAAGAAAGCAAGCAAGCAAGGAAGGAGGTCATTAAGTAGAAGATATTTGTTATTTAGGAGCAGTAGAATAAGGAATTGGGTGTGGTGGGTAAAGTCACCTTTACCACCCCCCCGCCCATGCCTTAAAATTTTGCACCCAACCTGGTAATGAAGGTTGTGCCAGGAATGTTAAGGTCCATGTGGATTGTTGATAACACAGTGATTTTGAACACTACTGATACCTGGGAATGTTCTTAGCATAAGCATGAGGACTGGAAGCCACAACCTTCTGATTATTAAATCCTAAAATATTGCCCTAAACCACATAATGTAGATAAAACTGTCAAACCCAAATCCCTTGCCTAAGGGAAAAGAGCAGCTTACAGGCTTGAGTGGCACCACCCAAAGATGGAATGAAGGAGCAGGGTGGGTGGGATGAGTGGGGATGGAATGTGCCCAGGAAAGGTGGGGCTCCCCGAGTGTGAGGGGAGGCTGGGAGGTGCATGGAGTGTGTTGATTGCAAGAATTCCAAGTTGTTCTTGGCAGCCCTCAGTGTCAGGAGGTCCCATGACAAGGCTGGGTTAAGGAGACAAGGAATTGTCTAGAAGGCAGTCCTCTTCTGGACAGTACGAAATATTTGGCAGACCAGGCAAGCGTAGGTGTGTGAAGAACACGGAGGTGTGGCTTAAAGTGAGAGAGGAAAAGAATCTAACACATTGGTCAAATAACATTCAGCTTGGGCTCAGAGGTCCTCTATCAAGAAGTATCTACTGTGAGCAAGCTTTCGCATCTGAAGGCAAAACAGCAAGAGTTGCAGGATTCTGGGGCATGTGGAATGCATGTTGTCAGAGTGAATGGTATGTGACAAATATGCGTTTGGGGCTGTGGCATGCCATGAAGCTGCACTGTGTCCGTGCTGGTTTGTGGTATGCCACAGGACCATGAGCAGGTGGATGAGAGCCATGCTTGCCTGCGTCCCTTGCCTGAAGCTTGCTGCATACCATATCCTCGCAAACGTTTTTGTACAGGTAGCAACTTTTTGGTTTCCTTCCTTCACTGTAGAATGTGTAAACTGCCAGAAAGACATTGGTTTATGTGGACAAGGCACCACCACCCAACTCTTCAGACAAGAACTAAAGATTGATTAATAGGTGGCACAGCTGTTGCCTGTGACATGCTCCCCACCCCGCATGGACTCTCCTTCCTTGCTTGCAAATGATTTGGGTCTGCATTAGTAGGAAGGGGACACAGGACTTTCTCTTAATGTTTGTAGAACCAGGAGCTGCAGATGTCTACTCATTTGAGAGGGAATGAGGTTAACTGCGTGCTGAAGTTGGCTGCTTTAAATCCCTGTGTTATGTCAGGTCCCAGATTCCTTACTAGTAGAATGGAGAAGAGAATAGAACTGTCCTCGTGAAACCCTACACCTCAGATTGGGACTTTGAACAACCCACGTGCTGGGACTCAAACCCGGCCAAAACCCACGGTCTTCCAGTTGAGATCACACACCTGGTTTCAGGACTTAATGAAGCTCAGGTTCTTGATGTCTCATTGCAGAAAGAATTCAGTGAGAGACAAAGGGATAGATAAGTGGATTTATTTAGAGAGAAACACACTCCACAGACAGAGTGTGTGCCATCTCAGAAGGTGAGAAAAGGCACCAGGGAAAGGGGTTGTCACTTTTTATAGGGGTGGGTAATTTCATAGGCTAATGAGTGGGAGGAGTATTCCAGCTATTTCGGGAAGGGGCGAGGATTTCCAGGAATTGGGCCACCACCCACTTTTTGATCCTTATGGTCAGCCTTGGAACAGTCATGGCAACTGTGGGTGTGTCATTTAGCTTCCTGATGTGTTACAGTGAGCGTATACTTAGGCTCAAGGTCTAGTGGAAGTCGACTTGTCTGCCATCTTGGACCCATTTGGTTCTAAGCAGTTTTTGTCATGTCCTCAGGCTATGTCATTCTTTCAAAGGTTGTTCCCTGCCCCCTTCCCTCCTGCTTCACTAGTAGAGTGGCTCTGAGGATTTGGTGAGCTGATACATGGAAAGTATACTTTAAAAGTTCCTGGCCCACATCAAATACTCCATAAATGATAACTAGCATTGTTATACTTATCATCATGATACTTAGAACTGAGGAAAGTCCTGGCCCATGTGGTAAAAATTCCAGTGCTAAGGCTATGTCCACCCCCTGCACGGGCTTCCCTATCAGCAGGCCCCTGTTCTCACCTTGTTCAATTCAGGCTGCACTCTCTGCCTTTCTACCTTGCAGAAATAGTTCTGCTTTATTCCTGGCAGAATAGGAATGGAGACAGAATTGTCCCTTGGACTTGGAAAGAGTGAGTGGCTAGCGCTGGCCTAAGTCCCTGGGGCCAGAGGCTCAGCTCTTCTGTCTGAGGTGCTGAGTCATGAGCTGTGGTTGCAGGCTCCGCTGCACTGCTGGGCTTGGCATGGCATCTGGGGAGGATTAGGAGATTATGATCGGAACAAGACACAAAGGAATTGCAGCTGATGTTGATAAGCGATTTGGAAGGTACTCAGAGGAGTGGGAAACATGAAGGCGGTCTGCAGAATCAAAGTGAGTGTGGGCAGAGAGAGCCATATGGCAGACAGGGGCATAAACCATGGTTGTGATATTGAACCATAGTTTTGCAGTATATTACTATTGGGGGGAACTGGGTGAAGGGGATGCGACATCTCTCTATTATTGGGTTGGCCAAAAAGTTCCTCTGGTTTTTAAGTAAAAATAAAGACACATTTTTCATTTTCACCAAGAACTTTATTTGAACAATGTATTCACCATTTTGTTCCACTACCTTCTGCCATTTTTCAGGGAGCTTCATAATTCCATCTTCCCAAAACGTTTTCTCTTTTTGAGCAGAGAACTGTTCCAGGCACCTTTTACAGTCTTCCAGGGAATTGAAATTTTTTCCATTAAGAGAATTTTGTAAAGACCGAAATAAATGGAAATCCGAAGGTGCAATGTCTGGTGAATACAGTGGATCAAACAGAACTTCCCAGCCAAACTGTAACAGTTATTGCCTGGTCATCAAAGAAACATGTGGGCTTGCGTTATCCTGATGGAAGATTATGCGTTTTCTGTTGACTAATTCCGGATGCTTTTCGTCAAATGCTGCTTTCAGTTGGAATTAATCATTTGGTTTTCCGGAAGGAGCTCATAATAGAGGACTCCCTTCCAATTCCACCATATACACAACATCACCTTCTTTGGATGAAGACCAGCCTTTGGTGTGGTTGGTGGTTCATTTCACTTGCCTCACGATCTCTTCCATTTCACATTTTGTACAGTATCCACTTTTTGTTACCCATCACAATTTGTTTTAAAAATGGAATGTTTTCATTATGTTTAAGTAGAGAATTTCATGCAGAAATATGGTCAAGAAGGTTTTTTTTTGCTTAACTTATGTGGAACCCAAACATCAAAGCGATTCACATAACCAAGCTGGTCCAAATGATTTTCAGTGCTTGATGTGGATATTTTGACTATGTTTGCTATCTCCTGCATGGTATAATGTTGACTGTTCTCAATTAATGTCTCGATTTGATCCCTGTCAACTTCAACTGGTCTACCCGACCGTGGAGCATCGTCCAGTGAGAAATCTCCAATACGAAACTTCGCAAACCACTTTTGACACATTTAATCAGTGGCAGTACCTTCTCCATACACTGCACAAATCTTTTTTTGTATTTCAGTTGCGTTTTTACCTTTCTTGAAATAATAAAGCATAATATGCTGAAAATGTTGCTTTTTTTCTTCCATCTGCAATATTAAAATGGCTACACAAAAATTACACCGATTTTGATAAGTTTTTTTTTAACTGCATGCTGATATGGCAGCTGTCACAGTACAATCTAACAAAATTGTTTTGAATGAAGTTAAAGACAACTAAGCGCTACTAGAGCTGTCTTATGGAAAAAAACGAACGTTTTGGCTGACCCAATATTTATTACAACTGCATGTGAATCTACAATTTTCTCAAAATAAAAGGTTTTAAAAAATGTGGGACAAGCCCTTAGGATGCCCCTTCTTCCTGAAACATTGACATTGTTAAAGGGATTTTGTAAAGGATACTCCATATTGGTTTACACAAGTGAAGTCCTATTAAGAGAACAACTGATACAAATCCTTGGTCTGGGGGGGAGTCAGGGCTAAAGTGAGTTACCAGCCCCAATTCCACTGGTAAATCTGGGGGGTGTTTGCACTTTTCTTCCCTGTCAGTACCCAGGGACATAAGTAAACACCTTGTCCCCTAATTATGATGGAATAGAGGTCAACCAGAAGAGATACATGCATGGCTTCAATGGAACTTTGAAACGTCTTTATAAAAGTATCTCCCAGAGTAAGATAAAGGCTGCCTTCTCTGTACTGAGGGGTGAGTGACTCCATGAATCCCTGAGAGAAAGTATCTGGTGACCTGAAGGCTGATGATACTGACAGGTTGGTTGGATGAGCCCAGAACCCTAGGGACAGTGGTTTAAATGTTGAGGATATGGAGGATGAAAGTTTTTGAGTGGGGTCTCTGGAAAGGGGACCTAAAGCTGGACTTGTAAAACTTCAGCATGTGTATACATCACCAGTTAAAATGCACATTCTGATTCAACGGATCTCCAGTGGGGCCTAAGAGTCTACATTTCTTTTTTTTTTTTTAATGAATGAATGAATTTATTTATTTATTTTTGGCTGTATTGGGTCTTCATTGCTGTGTGGGGGCTTTCTCTAGTTGCGGTGAGTGGGGTCTACTCTTCGTTGTGATGTGCGGGCTTCTCATTGCGGTGGCTTCCCTTTGTTGTGGAGCATGGGCTCTAGGCACGCGGGCTTCAGTAGTTGTGGCATGAGGGCTCAGTAGTTGTGGCTCATGGCTCTAGAGCACAGGCTCAGTAGTTGTGGCACACGGGCTTAGTTGCTCCACAGCATGTGGGATCTTCCCAAACTAGGGCTCAAACCTGTGTCTCCTGCATTGGCAGGCAGATTCTTAACCACTGCGCCACCAGGGAAGTCCCTAAGAGTCTACATTTCTTAAAGCTCCCAGGTGATACCAATGTTGTTGGGCCAAACATTGAGTCATGAGCATCTAACCTAGTCACACTTTGAAGAGTAAGTCCTATCTGAAGAGAAAAATAGATGTAAAAAAGGATGGGAGGGAGAGACCTTCAAGATGGTGGAGGAGTAAGACGTGGAGATCACCTTCCTCCCCACAAATACATCAGAAATACATCTACATGTGGAACAACTCCTACAGAACACCTACTGAACGCTGGCAGAAGACCTCAGACTTCCCAAAAGGCAAGAAACTCCCCACGTACAAGGGTAGGGCAAAAAATAAAGAAAAAAAAAACCAGAGACTAAAGAATAGGGACAGGACCTGCACCTCTTGGAGGGAGCTGTGAAGGAGGAAAAGTTTCCACACACTAGAAAGCCCCTTCACTGGCGGAGGTGGGGGGTGGTGGGGGGGAAGCTTCGGAGCCACAGAGGAGAGCGCAGCAGCAGGGGCATACAGGGCAAAGCAGAGAGAGTCCCACACAGAAGATCGGTGCCGACCAGCACTCACCAGCCTGAGAGGCTTGTCTGCTAACCCGCCAGGGCGGGCGGGGGCTGCGAGCTGAGGCTCAGGCTTTGGAGGTCAGATCCCAGGGAGAGGATTGGGGTTGGCTGCATGAACACAGCCTGAAAGGGGCTAGTGTGCCGGGAGGGAGTCCGGGAAAAACTCTGGACCTGCCTAAGAGGCAGGAGACCGTTGTTTCAGGGGGTGCGAGGAGAGAGGATTCAGAGCACCACATAAACGAGCTCCAGAGATGGGCGCGAGCTGCGGCTATCAGCATGGACACCAGAGATGGGCATGAAACGCTAAGGCTGCTGCTGCAGCCACCAAGAAGCCTGTCTGCAAGCACAGGTCACTATCCACACCTCCCCTCCCAGGAGCCTGTACAGCCCGCCACTGCCAGGGTCCCATGATCCAGGGACAACTTCCCCGGGAGAACACACAGCATGCCTCAGGCTGGTGCAATGTCATGCTGGCCTCTGCTGCCACAGGCTCGCCCCGCATTCTGTACCCCTCCCTCCCCCTGCCCTGACTGAGCCAGAGCCCACTACTCAGCTGCTACTTTAACCCCGTCCTGTCTGGGCGAAGAACAGATGCCCTCAGGTTACCTACATGCAGAGGCAGGGCCAAATCCAAATCTGAACCCCAGGAGCTGTGCGAACAAAGAAGTGAAAGGGAAATTTCTCCCAGCAGCCTCAGGAGCAGCAGATTGAAAATCTCCAAAATCAACCTGATGTACTGTGCATCTCTGGAATACCTGAATAGACAGTGAATCATCCCAAAATTGAGGCAGTGTACTTTGGCAGCCACTGTAGACTTGGGGTTTGCTTTCTGCGTCTAGTTTGTTTCTGGTTTTATGTTTATTTTAGTTTAGTATTTAGAGTTTATTATCATTGGTAGATTTGTTTATTGATTTGGTTTCTCTCTTCCTTTTTTTTTTGTATATATATATATATTTTTTTTTTTTTCCTGTTTCTCTTTTTGTGAGTGTGTATATGTATGCTTCTTTGTGTGATTTCGTCTGTATAGCTTTGCTTTTACCATCTGTCCTAGGGTTCTGCCTGTCTGGTTTTTCTTTGGATAGTTTTTAGCCCTTGTTATCATTGGTGGATTTTTTGGTCTGGTTGCTCTCTTCTTTCTATCTTTCTTTTTTTTTTTTTTTATTACTTTTTAGTTTCTTTTTATTTATAATAATTTTTTTATTTTTTATTTTAATAACTTTCTTTTCTTTTCTTTCTTTCTTCTTTCTTTCTCCTTCCTTCCTTCCTTCTTTTCTTTCTTTCTTTCTTTCTTTCTTTCTTTCTTTCTTTTCTTTCTCTCCCTCTCTCTTTCTCTTTCTTTCTCCCTTTTCTTCTGAGCCATGTGGCTCACAGGGTCTTGGTGTTCTAGCCGGGTGTCAGGCCTGTGCCTCTGAGGTAGGAGAGCTGAGTTCAGGACATTGCTCCACCAGAGACCTCCCAGCTCCACATAATATTAAATGACAAAAGCTCTCCCAGAGATCTCCATCTCAATGCTAACACCTAGCTCCACTCAACGACCAGCAAGCTACAGTGCTTGACACCCTATGCCAAACAACTAGCAAGACAAGAACACAACCCCACCCATTAGCAGAGAGGCTGCCTAAAATTATAATAAGGTCACAGACAACCCAAAACACACCACCGGACGTGGTCCTGCCCACCAGAAAGACAAGATCCAGCCTCATCCACCAGAACACAGGCACCAGTCCCCTCCACCAGGAAGCCTACACAACCCACTGAAGCAATCTTAGCCACTGGAAGCAGACACCAAAAACAACAGGGACTACGAACCTGCAGCCTGCAAAAAGGAGACCCCAAACAGAGTAAGGTAAGCAAAATGAGAAGACGGAGAAACACACAGCAGATGAAGGAGCAAGGTAAACACACACCAGACCAAACAAATGAAGAGGAAATAGGCAGTCTACCTGAAAAAGAATTCAGAGTAATGATAGTAAAGATGATCCAAAATCTTGGAAATAGAATGGAGAAAATAGAAGAAACGTTTAACAAGGACCTAGAAGAACTAAAGAGCAAACAAACAATGATGAACAACACAATAAATTAAATTAAAAATTCTCTAGAAGGAATCAATAGCAGGATAACTGAGGCAGAAAAACAGATAAGTGACCTGGAAGATAAAATAATGGAAATAACTGCCACAGAGCCGAATAAAGAAAAAAGAATGAAAACAATGGAGGGCAGTCTCAGAGACCTCTGGGAAAACATTAAACGCACCAACATTAGAAGTATAGGGGTCCCAGAAGAAGAAGAGAAAAAGAAAGGGACTGAGAAAATATTTGAAGACATTATAGTTGAAAACTTCCCTAATATGGGAATGAAATAGTCAGTCAATTCCAGGAAGCACAGAGAGTCCCATACAGGATAAATCCAAGGAGAAACACGCCAAGACACATATTAATCAAAGTATCAAAAATTAAATACAAAGAAAAAATACTAAAAGCAGCAAGGGAAAAAAACCAAATAACATACAAGGGAATCCCCATAACGTTAACAGCTGATCTTTCAGCAGAAACTCTGCAAGCCAGAAGGGAGTGGCAGGACATTATTTAAAGTGATGAAAGGGAAAAACCTCCAAGCAAGATTACTCTACCCAGCAAGGATCTCATTCAGATTCGACAGAGAAATTAAAACCTGCACAGACAAGCAAAAGCTAAGAGAATTCAGCACCACCAAACCAGCTTTACAACAAATGCTGAAGGAACTTCTCTAGGCAGGAAACACAAGAGAAGGAAAAGACCTACAATAACAAACCCAAAACAATTAAGAAAATGGTAATAGGAACATACATATTGATAATTACCTTAAACGTAAATGGATTAAATGCTCCAACCAAAAGATATAGACTGGCTGAATGGATACAAAAACAAGACCTGTATGTATTCTGCCTACAAGAGACCCATTTCAGTCCTAGGGACACATACAGACTGAAAATGAGGGGATGGAAAAAGATATTCCATGCAAATGGGAATCAAAAGAAAGCTGGAGTAGCAATTCTCATAACAGAAAAAATAGACTTTAAAATAAAAACAATTAAAAGAGACAAAGAAGGACACTACATTATGAAGGGATCCATCCAAGAAGAAGATATAACAATTGTAAATATTTATACACCCAACATAGGAGCACCTCAATACATAAGGCAAATGCTAACAGCCATAAAAGGGGAAATCAACAGTAATACAATCATAGTAGGGGACTTTAACACCCCACTTTCACCAATGAACAGATCATCCAAAATGAAAATAAATAAGGAAACACAAGCTTTAAATGATACATTAAACAAGATGGGCTTAATTGATATTTATAGGACATTCCATCCAAAAACAACAGAATACACTTTTCTCAAGAGCTCATGGAACATTCTCCAAGATAGACCATATCTTGAGTCACAAATCAAGCCTTGGTAAATTTAAGAAAATTGAAATCATATCAACTATCTTTTCCGACCACAACGCTATGAGACTAGATGTCAATTACAGGAAAAAAAAAATCTGTAAAAAATACAAACACATGGAGGCTAAACAGTATGCTACTAAATAACCAAGAGAATACTGAAAAAATCAAAGAGGAAATCAAAAAATACCTAGAAACAAATGACAATGAAAACACCATGGCCCAAAACTTATGGGATGCAACAAAAGAAGTTCTAAAGGGGAACTTTATAGCAATACAATCCTACCTCAGGAAACAAGAAAAATCTCAAATAAACAACCTAACCTTACACCTAAAGCAATTAAAGAAAGAAGAACAAAAACACCAAAGTTGGGCTTCCCTGGTGGCGCAGTGGTTGAGAATCTGCCTGCCAATGCAGGGTACACGGGTTCGAGCCCTGGTCTGGGAAGATCCCAAGTGCCGCGGTACAGCTGGGCCCGTGAGCCACAATTACTGAGCCTGCGCGTCTGGAGCCTGTGCTCTGCAACAAGAGAGGCCGTGATAGTGAGAGGTCCACGCACCGCGATGAAGAGTGGCCCCTGCTTGCCACAACTAGAGAAAGCCCTCGCACAGAAACGAAGACCCAACACAGCCATAAATAAATAAATAAACAAAATACAAAAAAAAAATCAGAAAGTTAAAAAAAAAAAAACACACCAAGGTTAGCAGAAGGCAAAAAATCATAAAGGTCAGAAATAAATGAAAGAGAAATGAAGGAAACAAAAGCAAAAATCAGTAAAACTAAAAGATGGTTCTTTGAGAAGATAAACAAAATTGATAAACCATTAACCAGACTCATCAAGAAAAAAAGGGAGACGATTCAAATCAATAGAATTAGAAATGAAAAAGAAGATGTAACATCTGACACTGCAGAAATACAAAGGATCATGAGAGATTACTACAAGCAACTATATGCCAATAAAATGGACAACCTGGAAGAAATGGACACATTTTTAGAAAAGCACAACCTTCAGAGACTGAACCAGGAAGAAATAGGAAATATAAACAGACCAATCACAAGCACTGAAATTGAGACTGTGATTAAAACTCTTCCAACAAACAAAAGCCCAGTACCAGATAGCTTCACAGGCAAATTCTATCAAACATTTAGAGAAGAACTAACATCTATCTTTCTCAGACTCTTCCAAAATAAAGCAGAGGGAGGAACACTCCCAAACTCATTCTACAGTGCCCCCATCACCCTGATACCAAAACCAGACAAAGATATCACAAAGAAAGAAAGGTACAGACCATAATCACTGATGAACATAGATGTCAAAATCCTCAACAAAATACTAGCAAACAGAATCCAACAGCACATTAAAAGGATCATACACCATGATCAAGTGGGGTTTATCCCAGGAATGCAAGGATTCTTCAATATATGCAAATCAATCAATGTGATACACCATATTAACAAATTGAAGAAGAAAAACCATATGATCATCTCAATAGATGCAGAAAAAGCTTTTGACAAAATTGAACACCCATTTATGATAAAAACTCTCCAGAAAGTAGGTATAAAGGGAACTTACCTCAACATAATAAAGGCCATATACGACAAACGCACAGCCAACATCGTTCGCAATGGTGAAAAACTGAAACCATTTCCACTAAGATCAGGAACAAGACAAGTTTGCCCACTCTCACCACTATTATTCAAGATAGTTTTGGAAGTTTTAGCCACAGCAATCAGAGAAGAAAAAGAAATAAAAGGAATCCAAATCAGAAGAGAAGAAGTAAAGCTGTCACTGTTTGCAGATGACATGATACTATACATACAGAATCCTAAAGACTCTACCAGAAAACTACTAGAGCTAATCAATGAATTTGGTGAAGTAGCAGGATACAAAATTAATGCACAGAAATCTCTTGCATTCTTATACACTAATGATGTAAAATCTGAAAGAGAAATTAAGGAAACATTCCCAGTTACCATTGCAACAAAAAGAATAAAATACCTAGGGATAAACCTACCTAAGGAGACAAAAGACCTGTATGCAGAAAACTATGAGACACTGATGAAAGAAATTAAAGATGATACAAACAGATGGAGAGATATACCATGTTCTTGGATTGGAAGAATCAACATTGTGAAAATGACTATATGACCCAAAGCAATCTACAGATTCAATGCAATCCCTATCAAACTACCAATGGCATTTTTCACAGAACTAGAACAAAACATTTCACAATTTGTATGGAAACACAAAAGACCCTGAGTAGCCAAAGCAATCTTGAGAAAGAAAAACGGAGCTGGAGGAATCAGGCTCCCTGACTTCAGGCTATACTACAGAGCTACAGTAATCAAGACAGTATGGTACTGGCACAAAAACAGAAATATAGACAATGGAACAGGATAGAAAGCCCAGAGATAAACCCATGCACATATGGTCACCTTGTTTTGATAAAGGAGGCAAGAATTTACAATGGAGAAAAGATAGCCTCTTCAATGAGTGGTGCTGAGAAATCTGGACAGCTACATGTAAAAAAATGAAATTAGAACACTCCCTAACACCATACACAAAAATAAACTCAAAATGGATTAGAGACCTAAATGTAAGGCCAGACACTATAAAACACTTAGGGGAAAACATAGGCAGAGCACTCTATGACATGAATCACAGCAAGATCCTTTTTGACCCACCTCCTAGAGAAATGGAAATAAAAACAATAATAAATAAATGGGAACTAATGAAACTTAATAGGTTTTGCACAGCAAAGGAAACCAAAAACAAGACAAAAAGACAACCCTCAGAATGGGAGAAAATATTTGCAAGCGAACCAACTGACAAAGGATTAATCTCCAAAATTTACAAGCAGCTCATGCAGCTCAATATCAAAAAAGCAAACAACCCAATCCAAAAATGGGCAGAAGACCTAAATAGACATTTCTTCAAAAAAGATATACAGATTGCCGACAAACACATGAAAGGATGCTCAACATCACTAATCATTAGAGAAATGCAAAGCAAAACTACGATGAAGTATTACCTCACACCAGTCAGAATGGCCATCATCAAAAAATCTAGAAACAATAAATGCTGGAGAGGGTGTGGAGTAAAGGGAACCCTCTTGCACTGTTGGTGGGAATGTAAATTGATACAACCACTCTGGAGAACAGTATGGAAGTTCCTTAAAAAACTACAAATAGAACTACCATACGACCCAGCAATCCCACCACTGGGCATATACCTTGAGAAAACCATAATTCATAAAAAGTCATGTACCACAATGTTCATTGCAGCTCTATTTACAATAGCCAGGACATGGAAGCATCCTAAGTGTCCATCGACAGATGAATGGATAAAGAAGATGTGGCACATGTATACAATGGAATATTACTCAGCCATGAAAAGAAATGAAATTGAGTTATTTGTAGTGAGGTGGATGGACCTAGAGTCTGTCATACAGAGTGAAGTAAGTCAGAAAGAGAAAAACAAATGCTGTATGCTAACACATATATGTGGAATCTAAAGAAAAAAAATAGTTCTGAAGAACCTAGGGGCAGGACAGGAATAAAGATGCAGACGTAGAGAATGGACTTGAGGACACGGGGTGGGGGAAGGGTAAGCTGGGATGAAGTGAGAGAGTGGCAATGACATATATACACTACCAAATGTAAAATCGATAGCTAGTGGGAAGCAGCTGCATAGCACAGGGAGATCAGCTCGGTGCTTTGTGACCACCTAGAGGGGTGGGATAGGGAGGGTGGGAGGGAGATGCAAGAGGGGGGAGATATGGGGATATATGTGTATGTATAGCTGATTCACTTTGTTATAAAGCAGAAACTAACATACCATTACAAAGCAATTATATGCCAATAAAGATGTTAAAAAAAAAAAAAAGATGGGAGAACACAATTGAGTGCAGAGGGGAGATGGTGGAGCGCTCTGGTAGCTGTTGGAGGTGGGAGCTCTGCCCTGAGAAATTCAAACAGGATCAAGTTCCTTTAGAAATGTCTTGTAAGAAATGGCTTAATGTTTTACCGTTGTGATTGCATTTTCACAGATGTCTTCAGTGTCTAAAAGCAAAGAAAGATCTTATGGTGGAGCTTTTAGAGACCATGAGAATTGGTGTATATTGATGTATTTGGCTGAGAAGACTTTTCCAGAGTTCTTCCAATCACATTCCCTCTGTCACATTAGTGCGTTTCCTGGCCAGAATGTAGGCTTTCTAGGAGTTAAGAGGTCAGATCAGAGCAAAGCTCATTGTCCTTTAAGCCTGAGTTGGGGAGAAGGGTGGAGAAAAACTCTGCCACGCCCTCTTATCTGCAAACAGCCCATGGGTGATAATTCTTGGTTCTCTTTGCTTATTTCTGTTAGAAATGAGGAATAAGGCTAGATTGACACTTTAAAAAAGGGAAGAAGGCTCATTATCCAACCCCCTGATTTGTGCTTGCAAGCTCACATTTGCCGGAAATCCATTCTTTCCTCATACTAGCTATCATTTATCCGTTCCCCAACCCAGGCTTTCCTACTTGGGGATCAACTGAGATTGACCTTGCTCTGTGAAAGGGAGAGTGACTCCCCAGAACTCCCTTGCACAGCAGGGACACTTAGATAGGTCAGATGTGAAACTGTGTTCAAAAGGTAGGCTGAGGCCAGCGTGTAGAGTGGATCCAGAGTCCCACTGTTCAGAAAACTTTGCCTTATTTTTACCATTGGTAGGAAGAGTTCTCATATTTCTTTTTGACTCAAGATGTACTTGCTATGGTTGCTTGGCCCCAAAGCCTGTCTGCCCCGACAACTGCAGAAGATCCAGAGATACACTGCCATCCGTCAGATCTGACAAGGCTGCCTCCTACAGCAGCTGTATTGTTTATGAAATGAGTCACTTTCATAGCAAATCCAAAAGCAAACTTATGCTGGATTTGACAGACGCATCCCACTTCATTCTTCTCATTCTCTCCCTTCACATGCTTGCCCAGCTCCTGAGTAGCAGCCTAAATTTGCTAAGATGGAGCCGAGAAACACAAGGAGGGGTTATTTGACTTGAATAAAATCGTTACACTTGGTTTCCTAGGTTTAGAGTAGTTCAGCAAACCTGTGTCTTCTCTGTTTTCAGCAGTGGTAAGTGAGGGAAGAAAAAATGAGTGGGAGAGAGTGGTGGTTGCCACACGTGTATTCTGAGAAAAAGATTCCCATTATTCTGTTATTCTATTTAATGGCCCAGTTTGTATCTAGAATTCTTTTTACAGCATCAAATTCTCAATAAATGTCTAGCTTCTCTCCTTTATGAACAGTAACAGCAAAATGGAAGCTACTAAGGAGGGGGCTTTTGTTGACTGCGTGGCTCTGAGAAGGAGTGAATGATAAAGGTTAACTTAAATAGTTAAGGTGTTGGGTGAGAAAGTATCACTCTGGTTCAGCCTCATATGTAGGCAAAATAGGCCTAGAGATAGAATTTGAGTGACTCCAAAGGATTTAGTCCTTTGCTTTTTTGCTAATAAAACTAGTTTTGGAATGGGGTCACATGACCACTTAATACCATGTGACCAGTGGGTTGATGATGTTATCTGATGCTGAGTTTTGAATAATCTGAGGGAATTTAACATGCAAGACATGGACGCTTAAAGGATAAGGGGCACCCAGGTGAGAGGAGATGTCCCCCAGTGATGGAATTCACAGATGTTGGATAGGTATTCACCAGTGGCATTCACCTGTGTTGAACACAGGTTAGGTTCCAGGGCTAAAACAGTGAATAAGACATAGTCTCTGTCTTCAGTGGAGGTCAGTCTGGTGGGAGACACAGACATCTACCCAATTACATAAAATATGACAAACACTATATACTAAGTGCTATTTGATGCTATTAAATGTGTCTTATCCAGGATATTGCAAAGCCACCTCTGAAAAAAAAAAACCTATCACTTAAGGGGCCTGTGCAGTTCCTCAAGACTCCATGAAGAACTCCTGGTGTAGGAGGCAGGGGATGGAGGATGCCACTAGGGAATCAGCAAGGCTCCTGAGAAGAAAACACATGGGAAAAGTAAAAGATAAAAAGGAAAAGACTTATTGCTTGACTACATAAGCATTTAAAATTTTGGCAGGGAAAAATTCATAAATAAAACTGAAACTTGGAACCTTGGGGAAAAAATGGGCCACATTAAGAGCCACCTTCCTTCATATATAAAGAGCACTTACAAAATAAATGCTGAATCAGCAAGCAGAGGCATGTTTTACCTCTAAGTGACCTTAGCTGATTACTCATCGGGTTTATGGATCAAATTCCAATATCACAGTTATTCTGGGAATAATAGTGCAAGTTTAGAACAAGGGATGGAAACCCCATAATGCCCTTGGGAAACTTAGTTTCCCTTTGCTTCTTGGCATGGTCACAGAAATGATTGTGAGGGGAAAGGGCTGCAATTATTTGACTGTGACAAGTGATCCATGGGGTTCTTTTAGCAAAGTGTTTCTATAACACCTTATATTCTAGTTGAACACTCTTGTGGAGGGTTTTGAAAATCCTAAGGCTTCAATTTGGAGATGATATCCCTAGAATATGCTAGCCTGGCTTTCAAAACTCTATTAGAAGTGACTGTATCCAGCCTACAGAGAATGTTGAGATACTTTTATTTCATTGTGATTTTAGTCTTTCAAGTGGCCAGCTATAGTTGCAGTGACATCCACTATTCCTATTATGGGTTGAATCATGTCCCCCAAAATTCATTTTTTGAAGTCCTAACCCCCAGTACCTCAGAATGTGATCTTATTTGGAGATTAGGGTCTTTACAGAGGTAATCAAGTTAAAATGAGGTCATTAGGGAGGGCCCTAATCCAATATAACTGGTGTCCTTATAAAAAGGGAGAAACTTGGAGACAAACAGTCATACAGAAAGAATGCCACGTGAACATGAAGACAGCCATCTGCATGCCGAAGAGAGAGGCCTGGAACAGATCCTTCCTTCATGGTAACCATGAAGGAACCAATCCTGCTGACATCTTGATTTGGCCTTCTGGCCTCGAGACAATAAATTTTTGTCATGTAAGCCACCTAGTCTTTGGCATTTTGTTATGGCAACCTTGTGAAACTAATCCAATCCCCGCATTGAGTCATTTTCTTCCACTTCTTTATGTTTAAAGTAAAATAATTTTTTATTTTAATGAAAAATTATATTCTATTAAACTGTTTTCAGATATGGAAAGCAATGGAGGGATGGTGAGAAAGAAAGAAGGACATTTGTCTACTTAAGAACTGCTTGTGTTTTATAAGCATCCCTCTATATGTCAGGCACCATAATATATATATGCCAGAGATACAGTGGTGAATAAGAGAACGTGGTTCCTGCCCTCATGGAGCCTATAGTCAGCAGATAGAAACAGCCTGAACCTAGACAATTAGAAGAGAGTGTGATGAGTGCTTTCTATGACAAAGATATGCAAAGCCTCCTGTGGGAGCAGATGAGGGAGCCCTGGATCTACTCCTGGGATCCAGAAAGACTTCTCTGACTTGAACTTTCAAGACATCTGAGCTGTAACTTGAATAATGGATAGGAATTAGCTGGTGAAAGGGGTGGAAGATAAATAAAAAACAGTAAGAGCAAAGAGGACCATGTTTCTGTGTAGAGGCAACAGCTAGATTCCGTGCTCCATATATAAAGAGGGAAGAAAACTTGTCTTCTATTTTGGAACTGAGGAATTGGCTCCAGGGTCATGAGGGAAGCAGACAAAGCAGGTAGAGCTGTGCAAGTGGAAAAAGAGTTCTCAGCTGCGGTCTTTATTTGGGCAGCCTGTAGGTGTGGAGGTGACCTTGACCTTGGTGGGTCACCTCAAGTGCTAAATGCAAGAGGAGTAACACTGGCTGCCCCAAGCAGCCCCGCAGGAGTGCGATCCAATCTTCCTGACCTTTGCCCCAGTGTACTTGCACAACACTTTCACAGCCTGATTTGGGAGTTTCTAAAAATGTTTTGTACAGAGCCAGACTTTGTGAGAGGGCCAGCCAACAAAGAAAACCCCACTTAGCTGAGGGAAGAATTGCTGGGGCTTGTCCCCTGATGGGAAGGGCCACTCCCTCCTCTCCCAATCCCTCCCCAAAACCTTAAAACTGAAAGGGCCTTTTATGTTTCTGATAAGTGGTTTGGCAAACGTTTAGAGTTTTGGAATCGTATCCTACCTGACTTGCCTTCAACTAATCCCCTCTCTCCCCCATCAAAATATGTTGTGTCTTCTGGCAACACAGCCTCAGGAATGAATGGTGTCTCGGAAAGGTTAATGTTCTAGAGGTTGCTTCTGGGTCCTCATCTTGGTTTTGCTGATAACTAGTCCTGTGATGGAAAAAAAAAATCCTCTCATCCCCAAGTCTCAGTTTCTAAAGGTATAAACCAGTTGGGGTCAGCAAGTCTGCTCAGATGCTTCCTAACCTGAATGTTAGGATTCTATTATTCTTTCTGTATCCAAAGCCACTTTAATTCACCCCCCCCCACTCAACCTAACCGTAGCCCAGTCATTGTAAGAGGTCAGAGGAAGTGGCTTTTGGCAGTGTCGGGCAGTCATACGGCTGCCGTGTTGTCGTTAGTAAGTGTTGTGAAGGGTGGGTAAACATGAACCAGCAGAAACTCAATTTCCCCTCTGCTCTCTCACCTGCTGTCATCTAGGATGTCATCCTTCTCCCTCCACACCCCACCCCATCCTCTTCCACCCACAAATTCATCCAAAAACTTCTGCCTAGAGGGGAATTCAAGACTTATTTCTTTAATGGTCAGAATTGTGCTGGGTCAAGACTTTTAACTGTGTATTTAATTAGTCATCTGTATGCATGTAACTTAAAGGCGTTCAGCTGTGCCTTTTTATAGGATTAATAAAGCAGGTTGTAAATCACCTATGCAGCCTATAAAAGCATTTATAGCAGCTTTTCTCTTGCTTTGCCTTTACAGAAGCTTTGTTTGAACTAGCAGAGGTTTGCACAGGGATAGTTCTACCCAGTTCTAGGAGGAAAGCGTTAACAGTCCCTTCCTGGCAAACCACAACCCCATCATTAGGCAATGCAAAATGTGCTGAAATGTTAAGCTCCAGCAAGGACGTTCCAAGGCGTTATTGCCAACAGCAAGCCTTCTGTGTTAATGAAAAGCAAAATACAAAAAAGCCAGTCAACTGCAGGCACAAAACTTAAGCCGAGCTGGAGAAATATGACCAGAGCTGGAATGCCATGGCTTCTTGACTTCTATAAACCTTAACAGGACTTGGCAAGCCCTTCTTCAAGCTCATGCATTTGCACCGGCCAAACACCTTTTGGAACCACCTCAGCCATTTCCACATATCACTGAGTCTGCAAAGGAACAAGCCACCTTTTGTCTGATAGATGTTCAGAGCTGATGTGGGTAAAGTAAACAGTTACGAGAACCCCTTCTTTGTGTCAGCAGGAGGTTCATTTCTCACACCCTTCTCTCCAGCCTATCAAAGAAAGGGTCCCAGTTCTTAAATGAGAACTAGACCCCTGTCATCTCCCCCAACATTATTCCTTTACAAGCCTTTCCCGACTTGAATTCTTCTTCTGGCTGAAGGCAATAGAAAATAGCATTGATTAGGATCTTGTCATAGTTGACAATAAGTTAAACACATATACTCTAGTTTCCATTTCAGGGCTAACCCTGGACAGAAGCAGCCGTAGGTTTTGGATTTGCAGACACATGTTCTGAAACTTCACAATTTGTATTTCTTCTTTAGAAGAATCTTGACTGTCTAATGCTCAGCAACCTCTCAGTTGAAAGAAAAAAGGGAACATGATTATTAAAGAGATCACAAGAACCTGTGAAGAATAATCTGACTTGGGGTTTGGGGCAGGCTGCATTCTCCTTGGCATTGGGGACTTCCATAAGTAGGTAGCTGTTTGTGTATTTTCCTGGCTATCAGAAGTTGAGGTACTTGGTCACTTTGGTTGACCCGAGTTAATCAACTCAGGGGGTAGCTGGGTTTTGCTTGGAGTCCTTTGGTATAACTTGTGTTTGTATTTATTCAGGAATCGAGTGTGAGGGTGTGCGTGTGCTGGCGGGGGGGAGTGGGGGGTGGGGGCGGGGAATGTGGAGTAGCACTGGGCTCTTCTCTCTGAAAACTGGCCCTA
Source organism: Balaenoptera acutorostrata (assembly GCF_949987535.1). Taxonomy (NCBI): domain Eukaryota; kingdom Metazoa; phylum Chordata; class Mammalia; order Artiodactyla; family Balaenopteridae; genus Balaenoptera; species Balaenoptera acutorostrata. The sequence goes on along the minus strand of NC_080065.1, from coordinate 58,143,458 downwards.
AGAGTGGGGAACCATGGGAATTTGATTCACCAACTTTGTGAAATTTTTCCAACCTTGGAGATTGACTGGAGCGTCTTCAAATCTCAAATATTTTGTCTCTTCTTCAAACTTGGCTTTTCTTTCTTCTTTTTCCCTTCCATCCTTCTCCCTCCTTCTTTCCTTCCTTCTTTTCATTCTGTTGGAAAAGATCTTTGGGAGAAATATCATGGACGATATCCCCAATATCTATCTGACTTCAGAATATGGGATTCAGGACTAATTCTTTTTGAGACAGGATACATTTATATTGAGATGGGATATCTTCTACAAAGAAAATGTATAGAAGATAACTAGCTTTCCCTTTGATTATGGCTAGGTTAGTTTGAACTTGCTTCTTTTCTACTAATGGATCATCTTATGCTTTCAGAAAAGATATTCTCCATTATATTCTTTGCAGTTAGAGAACTATTCTCTTTATTTAAAGGGTTAATAAAGAATAGAAAACATTTGAAGTTGAGATTGAGAGGTTAGCTTTACATCTTCTATCACGTTCCCTTTGGTGGGTACTGACTTTTTTTTTTTTTTTTGGTACTGACTTTTAACAAATTTATTTAACAAATAACATATCATGAGATTCACCAATTTTAGGTGTGCAATTCAGTGATTTTTATGTAGATTTACCGAGTTGTGTAAAAGCACAATAATCGTTTTAAAACATTTGTATTACTCTAGTGAGATTTCTCATATCCATTTACACTTAATCTTTATCCTATCCCCAGCCTCAGGCAACCACTAATTTACTTTCCATTTCTGTAGATTTGCATTTTCTGTACATTTCATATAAATGGAATCATTCAATATGTAGTCTTTTGTGTCTGGCTTCTTTCACTCAAAATAATGTTTTTGAGGTTTATTAATGTTGTAGCATGTATCACTATTTTATTCCTTTTTATTGCTGAGAATATTCCATTGTATGAATATACCACATTTTGTTTATCTATTCACTGGTTTATGGACATTTGGGTTATGTCCACTGCTAGGCTATTATGAATTACATTGCTATGAATATTTGCATGCAAGTCTTAGTGTGGACATATGTTATCATTTCTCTTGGTTAAATGAGTAGGTCTGGGATTGCTGGGTCATATGGTAAATTTATGTTTAAGTTTTAAGAAACTGTCAAACTTTTTTCAAAGCATCTGTACCATTTTATATTCTTACTAGTACTGTGTGAGGTTTCCTATTTCTCCACATCCTGGACAACATTTGCTATTATCTGTCTTTTTGATTATAGCCATTCTAGTGGGCATGATATGATATCTCATTGTGGTTTTGATTTCCTTTCTCCTAATGACTAATGAGATGGAACTTCCTTTTGTGAACTTATTTGCTATTCATATATCTTCTTTGGTGAAATGTTTATTCATACCTTAGGTCAACTTTTATATGATTTTTTTGTCTTCTTATTTTTGAATTGTGAGTTTTTTGTATATTCTAGATAATAGTCCTTTATCATACATGTAATTTGCAAAAATATTTTCTCCCAATTTGTGGCTTATCTTTTCATTTTCTTAATGATGTCTTTGAACCACAAAAATTTTGAATTTTAATGAAGTCCAAGTTATCAATTTTTTCTTTTCATGGCTCATACTTTTGGTGTTGTATGGAGGATATTTTTGCCTACCCCAAGTTCCTGAAGATTTTCTCCTGTTTTCTTCCAAATGTTTTATATTTTAGCTTTCACATTTAGGTCTCTGATCCATCTTAAGTTAATTTTTGTGTGTGGTGTGATGTCGGAGTTTACCTTTTTGCATGTGGAGATAAAATTTTCCCAACATTTTTTGTTAAAATGACTGTTCTTTCTTCATTGAACTTTGTGTCAAAAATCAGTTGACCTTAAATATAAAGGTTTATTTCTCTCAATTCAGTTGTATCTTTATATCTATCTTTATGCCAATGTTTACTACTGACTCTGATTTTTCTGAAATTCTGATGGTCTAAAGAGAGTCAGTGCAATTGGACATAAGACATTAAGCTAGATTTTTTAAAATAACAAATCCTCCCCACAAACAGAAATGGGAGAAAAGAGTTGATTTAACAAATGATTTACATGACGGAAGAACCCAGAACCAGGGCTGTCTGTGGGACTGGAATGACTCTCCTGCAAAAAAGACCCACTGTATTGAATGGAAGCCCAAAGCAAATACAAGACTTGAATTAAGCAAGGGAGTTCTCAGGAGAGGGGGTCAGGAGATGGGAGAACTGAACCAGGTGGCCACTTAGGGAAAATATTTCTCTCTCCTGACCGCCCAACTCATCAAAGAATGTAAACTTGGAACAATTTAGTAAGAACCTCTGTTTATTTTTAGTGGAGATGTCTCTAAAAGACTATGATTTATGAAAAAAACACTCCTTGTTTTCCTTAAAAACAAAAAAGACAAAAACAAAGCCACTTTGATAAAGGAGAATAGTGGGAGGAGACTTTCATTTCTAGCTTTCCTTTTTTCTTACTCTTTCCATCCTTCCTCCAATTTGTAATATGTCAGGGATCTGCTGTTATTGGTCTAGACACAGAACCAGCCCTCCATGATCCTTTTTTAAATGGATATATCAGCAGCAGCATAAATGCCACTTACAGTGATAACAATATAACAAGTTTAGTTTATGACTTATAATTTAGAGCAACATGCATGGGACAAAGAAGACATATGGACATTATCAAAGTCCACTGATATGTGTCCTGAGAAGTCTCCTTTACTGAATTATGCATGATAAAACATGAGTATTGAAATCGTTTCCTCAAAGGGAATACTGTTTCCTAAGCTTCTCGTAGACCAAGAGGAAAAGTTCACTGAAGCCACAGAGCTGACTATACAGAATAAATGGGCTTTTCCTGGAATCATGTTGAGAAGATGTGGCTTTGGCTCTTCATGGCTCTTGCCTGGAGCAGCCTGGGATCACTGAGACATCTTAGAGGATAGGCATAAGCTATAATTAATTTGGGGGCCTTCTGTATCTATAGGTGAAGTGAGCTCCACATCATGAAACATTACAATCTAAGTCCCTTCCTTAACCCACTGGGTTAAGTGAAAATAATACGACCTCTAGAATCAGGAACACGTTACAGTGAGTTTGAGCCAGTACATGGCTGGAGCCCATTGATGTTCAGTAGTCTTTTTTTTTTTTTTTTTTTTAAAGCTTTTGCTTTCACTGATATTCCATATTATTTTTTTCTATTATTTCATTGATTTATTTCCCTTATTTTTTTTAATTGCTCTTTTAATTTTTTATTATTTATTTATTTGGCTGTATTGGGTCTTCATTGCTGTGCATGGGCTTTCTCTAGTTGCGGTGAGCGGGGGCTGCTCTTTGTTGTGGTGCACGGGCTTCTCATTTCTGTGGCTTCTCTTCTTGCAGAGCATGGGCTCTAGGCACGCGGACTTCAGTAGTTGTAGCACGTGGGCTCAGTAGTTGCGGAGGGTGGGCTCAGTAGTTGTGGCTTGCAGGCCCTAGAGCGCAGGCTCAGTAGTTGTGGTGCATGGGCTTAGTTGCTCCACGGCATGTGGGATCTTCCTGGACCAGAGATCAAACTCGTGTCCCCTGCATTGGCAGGTGGATTCTTAACCACTACACCACCAGGGAAGTCCTGATGTTCAGTAGTCTTGGCTTCTCTCTCATGCCAGCCATTCTCCATCGTCCACTCCCTGCAGAAGGAAGCTCTCAGGAGAGCTAAGACACTGGACAGGAAAGTTATGATGAATGGCAAAGGAAACAGAAAGGTCTGATACAAAGGCATGGTTGAGTCCTTGCCATTCAAGCCAAAGCTTCGGATCTAAACATGTGAAAACACATAGACCCTTCAAAATGTTAAATCCACATGGATTTTATATTAAATTTTCTTGCAAATAACCAAACTAATACGAATGATTACAGAACAAGTGCAGAACAAGAATTTGATGGATCTCAGCTGAGAACCACTATCCTAAGCCTGGCATATGTGCAAATCAAACAAGAAGCCCTTTTCTCCCTGTACACCACACTGAAGACAGGCAGAAACCCCAAACCCAGGGCTGGCCCAGGACAAAAAAATGGGGAAAACTGTGTCTTCAAGCCTCTTCACCCTGCTTTAGACACTCCCCTTTTCTGGTTTTTCCTCTTCCCTGATGGCCCTGGAGCCCTGCAGTGGCCCCTGCATCACTCACTCATGGTCTCCTTCTAGATCTGGTCACTTAGGAAACACCTTCATCATTGCCACCCTCTCCTCAGAATGCACCTGGCCACCATTCTGTTTCTAATGGGCCTTCCAAGGAGAAGGCTGCAAGTCTACTCATATGGACTACTATGGACTCACTGTCTTTAGGCTTCTAGAGATTATTTTAGTCGACAGAAGCTAGTGGGGAGGGGCTTAGAGGCTAACAGAAGCTTTCAAAATCACACTCCTTTGTGGCCTGGAACTCACTCTATCTACTGTCCATCTCCCCTCTTTTCTTGGAGAAGTCTAGAGAAGCCAGGCCTGCCTAGGCCAGGTGCCTGGGGGAGCAGTGGCAATGTCTTTTTAGACTTTTTCTGCACAGTTAACCTCAATTATTGTAATGTGTCTCTTGTCTGCTTGTGAATAAAATCATCCCAGGCTGGCCTCAGATGCTCTGTTAGTCACTGCCGTTCCGTGGGTCTCTGTTGTCTCTGTAGCCTGGACACATGGATAGTGACAATCGCCACAGGCTGCCCTCTGCTCTGAGGCTTGGGCACTTTGTTCTGACCACGCCGGGCTGTTAGCTTGGCTTCCTTTCCGTGGAAACTGTGAAGTTCCCATTGTGTTGGGGCCGGCTGGGGCTCAGCAGAGTCATGTAGGGATGAATCTGCTTGAGGGTACACTGTCCACAGGGGTCTAGGGTGGAAGATTGGAGCTGCTGTGGAACCCCAAGGCTCAGTGTGGCTTCCCAGACGCTTCCTTGTTCCAGGAACCCAGGAAAGGGCTCAAAGAAGGAGCTGTTTATATACAAGGTGTACAGAGGAGCGCTCTGGGGATGCAGTCATGGGAGGAGGGGTGGATGAGCAGGGATGGAGGAGGAGAAGGCAACCTTAATATATCTGGCTTTGGCTTATTGAGCCAAGCTCATTACCAGCAATTTTGGGGGAAAAAAAATTTAGTGATTGTCATTAAAGGACTCAAATGATTTTTTCTTTTAAATGGTGGATTTTCTTTTCCTGTTTATAAAAACATCCATGCACAGTTAACCTTATTTCTGTAGTGAATACAAAACATGAAAAACACAAAAACTACCAATAGAAAAGCCAAAATCGTCTAAACAGAGATAACTGTTGTTAATATGTTAACATTTTGACAAATTCATCTGGTCTGTTTTCACATATATGTACAAATATATACATATATACGTATATTTAAGTATATATAAAATTATGTATTGTATATGTGTATATATTTTTAACTAAAGGAGGAATCATATGTATTACATCCTGTCTTTTTTACTCAGCATTATATATTTTTCTGTAAAATGATTTTAAGAGCTATTATTCCATCTTTTTCATGTACCATAATTTAGTCAGTCATCCCCCATTGTTGGGCATGTAGGTTGTCTGTAATTTTAACCTAAGTCTTTGCTCACCTTTATAAGTATATATTTAGAATACATTTCTAGAAGTGGAATACACAGGTTAAATTTTTTTTTAACCTTTTTTTTTTTCGGCTGTGTTGGGTCTTCGTTGCTGCGCGTGCAGGCTTTCCTTAGATGCGGTGAGCGGGGGCTACTCTTCGTTGCGGTGCGTGGGCTTCTCATTGTGGTGGCATCTCTTGTTGTGGAGCTCAGGCTCTAGGTGCATGGGCTTCAGTATTTGCAGCACTCAGGCTCAGTAGTTGTGGCGTATGGGCTTAGTTGCTCTGCGGCATCTGGGATCTTCCCTGACCAGGGATTGAACCCGTGTCCCCTGCATTGGCAGGTGATTCTTAACCACTGCACCACCAGGGAAGTCCCCACGTTAAATTTTTTATACACACGGACATATTTCTCTCCAGTAAAATTGTTCTAAATTATATTTGTACAAGTAGTATATGAAATGTCTGTCTCTCCTTGCAGTCTACATTGGATAGACTGTATCTTTGTTAATCTTTGTCAAGTTGAGAAGCATAAAGTTCTATCTCATTATTCTAATTTGAATCTTTTTGATTTTTGGTGTGGTTTAGTATTTTTTCATTTACTTATTGATGAAATATATACATACATATCACCAATAAATGGGGTGTCCCTATTTTTAATAGCTTTGTAAGAGCTATTTATATATTAGGATGCCTTCTCTTTCTTTTATGTAATGTAAATAGTTTTATAATTTATATTCTTTTAATTTTAGTTTGTAATTATTCAAATGTCATGTAATCAAATATACTTATCTTTTTACTTTAGAGTGTCTATGCTTGATGCTATTTCAGAAGATTGTTTCTCCTGTAGGATATAATATTCATCTTTTTTTCTAATATTTAGAAATAATTTTTAAATGTTTAAAGTAACTCTTTAATCATTTGTAATTTTGGGTACATGGTATAAGGAAGAAATCTTACTTCCTTCCCTGACCTCTTGAGGTTAACCTATTTTCCCAGCACCATTTATTAAACAATCCTTGATTGATACAAAATGCCACCTTGTTGATATATGAAATACTTACACAGAAACAGAACTCTGTTTCTGGGCACTTCATATAATTTCATTCATCTATCTGTACAGTTCTGAAGCAATGCACACTACTTTAGTAATCATAGATTCTTCCTGCCCTTATATTTATTGATTTTTTTTTCGTTTCTTCCAATTTCAGCTTATTAGTTTTTATGTCTCCTTTAATGAGTCTTTTCCTTCTTTATTTTGGTATTTTGGCTTTCTTTTTAATGTCTTCAGTGAATTTTAGTACACTTTTTTAGTCTTTCTTTACTGTGTTGAATATTATAAATATAATTATGATTACATTGATCGCATACTACAGATTTTAAAATATGATGATCTCATTATTATTACTTTCTAAGGATTCTTTAATTATAGTTTTGCTTTTTTTTTTTTTTTTTTTTTAATTTTTGGCTGTGTTGGGTCTTCGTTTCTGTGCGAGGGCTCTCTCCAGCTGCGGCGAGTGGGGGCCACTCTTCATCGCGGTGCGCGGGCCTCTCACTGTCGCGGCCTCTCCCGTTGTGGAGCACAGGCTCCAGATGCGCAGGCTCAGTAGTTGTGGCTCACGGGCTTCGTTGCTCCGCGGCACGTGGGATCCTCCCAGACCAGGGCTCGAACCCGTGTGCCCTGCATTGGCAGGCAGATTCCCAACCACTGGGCCACCAGGGAAGCCCCTAGTTTTGCTTTTTTATTTGTCCCAAGAATTATTTCTAAAAGGATCTTTGAATAATCAAGTAGTGATTTAATTTCTAATAATTTTATTATTAAAATAAAATATAAAATGTCTTATTTGGGAAAGTTATTACTGTTTTCTCTGTAACCCAAAGCATGTAAAGAATAGGGAAAAATATTTATCTGTTTATTTGGTCCAAAAGTCAATATATATAAAATGAGCCAACTGTATCAATTGTATTTCTCAAATTCTCCTTCTCTTTACTGACTCCAGTCTGGCAAAAAAAAAAAAAGAGAGAATATTGTTAAAGTCTTTCCCTGTTTTTGTACTTCTGTAAATTCCTTCATAAGTTTCAGGGTTTTGCTTTATGTGTTTTGATGCTGTGTTATTCTGTTCATAAGGGGTTAATGGTAATGGAACAAACTGATACACCACCTGAGAAACAATAAGAACATTAATTCTGTGATACTTCTACCCAAAATGCAAAATCTAATCTATTCATGAAGAAATACCAGATAAACCCAAATTGAGGAATTTTCTATAAAATAATTGGTCTGTAATCTTTTCGAAAAAGTTGAAGTCACAAAACTCAAGGAAAGACTGAAGAAATATTCTAGATTGCTGGGGATTAAAAGATGTCACAACTAAATCTAACACACAATCCTGTATTGGGTGCTTTTTACTGTAAAGAACATTGTTTGGACAATTGGCAAAACTTGAATGGGGTCTGTGAATTAGAGACTAGTAATGTGTCAGTGTGAGTGTCTGGATTTTGATGTTTGTAATGTGGTTAGGTAGGAAAATATCCTTTTAGCAGGAATTGTACACTCAGGTATTTTTGGGGGGGTCATGGCATATCTTGTCAGTAATTTACTCTCAAAAGGTTTAGAAAAAAGTTCTTCACACTCTTGAAGGTTTTCTGTAAATTTGAAATTATTTTAAAAGGAAAAGACTAGTTTAACATACATATCTTTTTCTTTTAATTAATTAATTAATTAATTAATTAATTTTTGGCTGTGTTGGGTCTTCGTTTCTGTGCAAGGGCTTTCTCTAGTTGCAGCGAGCGGGGGCCACTCTTCATCGCGGTGCGCGGGCCTCTCACTGTCGCGGCCTCTCTTGTTGCGGAGCACAGGCTCCAGACGTGCAGGCTCAGTAGTTGTGGCTCACGGGCTTTGTTGCTCCGTGGCATGTGGGATCTTCCCAGACCAGGGCTTGAACCCGTGTCCCCTGCATTGGCAGGCAGACTCTCAACCACTGCGCCACCAGGGAAGCCCCCATACATATCTTTTGAGTCATCTGGACCTCCTCCTTGTAACCAAGTCCTGTCATACAGCTTGCCTTCATGGTCAGGTTGCTGCCAATTAACATCACAATAAAGTGATAGTTTTCAACTTTGAATATGTTAGTGACCACATCTGAGTACTCTCCGTCCAGAGGGGGCCCAGCCTGTGGCCTGACAGAGGAATGAAATGAATTCTGCCAAAAGCAGTAGCCCTTTTGCCTCGATTGCTTTTTATGGGGACTAAGTGTGCCCTGCCCAATGCCCAATGTCCTTGAGGATCTGCAGGTATCCCTGTTTCTGGCAACCTCTGTAGGGGGAAGTTGGGCAGGTCATTGCCAGGAGACTCAGATTCTTGTCTTGCCCTTCTACAAACCAGCTGTGTGACACAGGGGAAATCACTGAAGCTCTCAATGACTGAGTTTTTGTATTCTGTAAATGGAGAGGGTGGGAGTCTAGGCTCATTCCAGGTCCAAAATTATGATTTTGAACATTGATGAGTACAAACATTTTTAAGACTTCGGAGAAAAGGGAGGTCCATTTGTGCTGGAGCAAATAGAAAAGCATTGGTGAAGGTGCTGGGAGAGGTGTTGGGCCTTCAGTGTGGGGCAGGATATGGACCTTTTGTCAGGAGGAGGGAACACTGGAGAAAACCTGTGCCCTGGGGGCAGACCTGGAGAAAAGGCAGAGAGGTTGGGTGCATTATGGTGAAGAAGGCACAGGATGGGGCAGGCCCGGCTTGGGGTGTGGTTACTCATCTTTTCCCCACGTGAACTCTGGCCCATGAAGATCCTGGCACAAGTTTTTGCTTCTAAGGTTGATCTGTGGATGAAACTCATGAGTGTTTTCAGTATTACTGGGAAACGCTCAGCAGTTAAAAGTAGACCAAATCTGCCTTCTAACACTAGAATTATGAATGCAGTACTTTAAGGGGATACTAGGCTTGTTTTTTCTTAAACTAGTGGGCAGAGTTGAGGAGCGGGAAGGAACTGGAAAGAAAGAAGAACCATAAAAATTAATTCGGCATTGCCTTATGAAATTTAATATTGCTATGGTTGGGCCTTGTGGGTGCTTTATTATTTTTTTCCCCTCTCTCTAAGAAAGGGTCTGGGTAGGGTCCATGTGTAAAAACAGAAAGCAAACAAAATGGGACTTGCAAACTGTGGAATGACTCATAGGAGCTCAGTAGACCACATACTCCTTGTTTCAGTGACCCTGATACCAAAGACTCACTATCCATCGTGCCCACACGCTCTCTGGAGAGGCAACCCTTCGGCAGCAGAGGATGGGGAACTGCCCAGGAGTAAGTGGATCTGGCGGGGATGCCAAGGGCTCATGTGGGGCTAATGGACCCTGCCTGCTGTGAGGGACACACTGGCCCTGTCTCGTGGTGACGTAGGGGTGTGATACCGCTTGGCTGTTGGCCCTTGAGTGGTCAAGCAGGGAAGAATCTGTCCCAGGGGACTGATGTCAGGCTTGGTTGGGCCCCATGGCTAGGAAATTCTTCATTTATATAAAGGAAATAAAAATGTGGGCAGACTGTTTTGAGAAAGACAGACAAAAGCAGCCTGGAGGAGAGAAGATCCTGTACCCAATGGCTAAGTGGAGCGTGGAGCCCTGGCAGGGAGGAGAGGAAAGGCAGGCCTGGGCGGAGGGCCATGGGCGGCAGCCCGATGGGAGCACCATTATCCTGCCCCCTCCTGCCTGCTGTGGTCGGGAACACAAAGAGAAAGAGGGTGGGGTGGGAGGCCTTGGCCCCTCTCCCTGCAGAGGTCGGTCCGCTGGCTTATTGCGTTTAATGAATTGCAGCTTGTGAAAGGCTTTGAAGCTCAAAGGCAGAGCCTGAGCGCTGAGGATTCTTTTTCTTAAATCATTTTATTCCATGATTTGAAAAACAAAATCTCTCTGGAGCAGAGAGCAACAGTCAAGGCTGCCAACCTCCAGTTGTGGTAACTTTTTTTCCCCCCCTTTCCAACTGCAGTTAAATGATGAAGACTACAAAATGTGGAAAAACTGGAGCCCAAGAAGACAATGGGTTTGACATTTAGGCAGGAGGCCGGGGGAAATGGTAAAGGAGCTTTGGTTGGAGCACTGATAATTAGCCCAATTAGCTTGTGCATAACCCGTAAATGTAAGGAGCACAGAAACCTGGAGACCAAATCACTGCGGTGCCCCTGGGAAAATCTCTCTATGCTGGAACTATCTCACTAAACGGACATAAAAATCATATGGTGTGTATCTTTCAGTGGTAATTAACCTCAGTTACCATCCTATAGTCCATAAAGACAGCTGCGTGGAATAGGGTCCGGGAGGGATCTGTAGCTGAGTCTGGACTGTCTCTGCGAGTTACCTTATAGACAGGGGCTGCCTTTGGGGCATTTTCAGACCTGGTGTAAATCCTAAACAACACTGTGTGCTCCCAGCTATAAAAGAGAGAGTAGCAGGTGTGTCTCCCCAACCAACCCTTTATTGCCTGGGCGTTGTGACAGCATCTGGCTGCTGCACCTTAGTAATGAGCCAAGAAAAGCAAGGAAAGGAAGGGAATTGAATTCACCAGGGTTTTTTCAGGTATCTTGAAAAAGTGGAGCCCAGCTTTCTGATTCACATAGCTCCTTTCTCTGAAGAACCCCTCGCTGGTATTAGCACTTTAGGCTGTCTCTAGTTTTATTTTGAAATTATCAGAGGTATTTTGTATTTTCCCTCATTAAGAGAAACTCGGTATTTCTACAAACATCAGAATATTGCACGTCTGTTCCTCAGAAACATTTTTAAAAATTGTCTCTCCTCCTATGTCTTGCTCCTCTCCACTCCTCTCCCCTCCTCTCCCCTTTCTTACCCTCTCTTCTCTCTTTCTCCCCCTCCTCCACCTCCGACTCCCCCCTCCCTCCTCCTCCCTCTCTGGCTCCCCTCCCCCTTCTCCTCCTCCTCCTCCTCCTCTTTCTTCTTCCTCCTCTCCTTCCTCCCCTCCTTCTCCTTCTTCCCTTCCTCTTCTTCTTCTTTTCTTCCTCCTCCTCTTTTTCTCTCTCTGCTTTGGGCAACTTATTTTTCTAATTCTTTTACACATTTCTAGGGTTTACCATTCATAGAATGTCTTATTTGTATTTCCTTTTCTACTCCCTTTTTAAACAAGACTAAAGGAATACTGGATTTTAGTTGGAGTTGTCCACACTCCTGTTCTCCATCATCTCGGTCACATTTCTGCAGCATCTTTGCTATGGTGCATTCATATATTCATGGACAAGCATTTGGTGCTCATTCTCCTTTCCTACTCTTCTCTTAGGTTGTACTCTCATCTACCCTGAGACTTTCTATTAGTGTCTCTCATTACTTCTCAAATCTGTCTTTATTTAAAACATCTGCCTGTTGTTAATGGTTTTTTTTAAATGTTGTTACTGTGATTTATTATTAGAAATATATGTTTTGCCTTCCTCCCTGTTTCTGGCAAGAACTCCTAAAATCCTCAGAATTTCTTAAATGAAGCTATCAGTTGGTCAAGGTATCTCATCTTATGTTAATGAGGTGACATTTGGAAAGCTCCTAGGTAACCAAAGGATGTGGGCTGGTTGCCAGGGGAACCAGCCTTGATTAGAGGGTTGGAATTTTCAGCCCCACCCTCTGACCTCTGGGGTGGGGAGAGGGGCTGCAGATTGAATTCATCCACCCATGGCCAATGATTTAATCAATTATGCCTGTGGAAAGAAACCTCCATAAAACCCCAAAAGGGTGAGCTTTCAGAGAGCTTCCAGGTTGGTGAACCAAACAGAAAACATCCATGTGCTGGGCCCCAAATTCCATGGGGCAGAAATTCCTACCTTGAGGACCTCGACCTAGGTATCTTCATCTGGATGTTGAGTAGTATCCTTTGAAATCAATTTGGCAACCTATTAGGTAAACTAATTCCCTGAGTTCTGTGAGCTGCACTAGTAAATGAATCAAACCTGAGGAGGTGGTTGTGGGAACCTCTCATTTGTAGCTGGTTAGTCAGAAGCACAGGTGACAACCTTGACTTGCAATTGGTATCTGAAGCGGGGGTGTAGTCTTGTGGGACTAAGCCTTGTGGAATCTGACATTATCTCTAGGTAGTTAGTGTCAGAATTGAGTTAAATTTATGGGACATGCGGTCACTATCCACAGAGAATTGAGTTAATTTCTTGGTGGTGGGTTGAAAAAACACGCATTGGAATCAGTGTCAGAATGGGAAATATTTTGGTTGCATAATCCTTGCAAATACCTTTGATATTTTTCCATTGTACACTCTTTCTTGATTTTCCTTTCTAGGTTGCTTATCTTTGTCTTCCACTCCGCCGTCTTTATTTACTATATCCTTTCCAAGATAGCCATATAATATAGAAGAAAGACAAGTCTGGGTTCCAGCCTTGGCTCAATTTAATCTTGGGCAAATTACATAACCTCTCAGCCTCAGCTTTCTTGACTACGAAATGGGAATAATAAAGCCAAGCTCTGAGAGCAATTATGATGACTAAATTAAACAGCGTAGCTGGAACCTCTCACTCAGTGCCTGGTATATTGTAGGTGTCCACAAATGTTAGGTTCCCTTTTCCATTTCAGGCAAACCCTATTCATTTTATAAATTCTTTGGAAGGAAATAACTACCCATGAGACTTTCAATACTGGCAAGTGGAACTTGAGGCCTTATCTCCCATTACTGTTATCTTCTGACTTGTTGGGATTAAAACATCTGAAGAGAAATCTTTAGTGTGTAGGTTTCAGTCATGCCAAACGTCCTCTTTGAGGAGCGAGCCTCCTCACCATGCTCTGTGAGGGCTACGGAGGTATGACAACTCTTGTTCTATAGGTTCAGGCAAGTTACAGAAGTCTGTGCCATCACTGGGGGGAGTTGTATCATTATACTCCTTTCTGAAAGTCTCTACCATCCCTAGTGAATGGGAGAGGGGAGGAGGGAGGCTGTCTAAGGTCCAGAACACAGAAGTTGTTGGGGAAGAAAAAATGGAAGAACAAAGTCCTGTTAGGTCCTTGCACAGTGTAATCAAAGTACCTGGCTGTCTCTATTTCAGGTATTTTATGTTATTGCACTGCACCAAATTCGCTATTGAATCAACCAATGGTTAGCTATTCCATGAGAAAATTGTGAGCAATAGTGTAAGATGGGGAGAGAGAGAGAGGGACACACTGTTTTAGAGAAAGAAAAACTCAAACTCTCAGAGAACATTGGTAATGAGGTTGCAGCTGTGTGGGTGCCTCAATGACTGAGTTCACTGTGGGGTCAAAATGACAGCACCAGGGTAGCTCAAGAGACATGGAAAATGCAAAGTATTCTAAATTATGAGAACCAACCTAAGACCTGGGACGGTGGAGGAAAAAAAGAGTCATTCCCATAGGGTCAAGTCCTGCCCATGTAAAGGAGGCATTCACTTCAAAGGGGAGCTTCACTTCAAAGCCACAGTCTTCAGGATGGAGGTCCTGGGCCACTATAGAGAGTTTTATTTGAGCTGAGAAATTGTTACAAGAGAAACAGGTGTCTCTAGCTCCTTCCTTTTTCTTTTTCTCTACCTGGCCTTGAGCACACCAGCCATCCTTCTCAGATTCTCTTTTAGGAAGTATAGAAGGGAACAAAAGCCAAAGAATGGCATTCTGTATTTGAAGCTCTTCCTTGAGTCCTTTTAGAATACGATTGTTGATGATCAGAGAGAGGCATTAGAGTCATGGTTCTCAAAGTGTGAACCCCTGACCTACTGAATCAGAAGTTCTCAGGTGAGGCTCAGCATTTCGTTTTGACAAGCCTTCCAGGTGATTCTGATGTCCTCTTAAGTTTGAGAACCTCCAGATTAGAGCAGAGGGTTGAAAAATGCAGACTATGTTATGCAGTTCTAATCCCAATTCTGCAATATTTGGTGTGATATCCAAGGGCTCTTACAAGGATCATGTGAGAAAATGCCTGTCCATAGGTATTTAACAGAATCAGCATCATAGCTGGCACATAGTAGATGCTATCTGTGGACTTGGGGAGGGGGGTTGTGAGTTTGTTTGTTGGAAGACTTTCCAAGAGAATTTGATTTTGCTTATCAAGACTCTCTCCACCTTGTTAAACGTCCTGTGTTCTGAATGACATGGTCTTCCTTATGTCCTGCTACTATCTAAAAAGCATGGAAAATGTTGCCTTGTGGGTACCCTGCTGGTGAGTGGAATGGCCCCACCAAGAACAGTGAAAACATAGGCTGACTGAGGCCAGAGCTGGGTTTTGTTTTTTGGAAAATGGGTGGAGGGAGTGGGAGTTACCCAGTTTTTTTCCCCTTTGGCGACACTGTTCTTTCTGAACCCTGAGGAGTAATGAAGAGAGAAAAATGAACATTTTTGTGGTTCAGTTGACATTAAAATGGGAAAAAGCACATCACTGGAATTAGAATGTCCTGTTAAATTAGTCACTTTTTCTTCTAAAATTAAAAGGTCTCTGCAAGCTGGAAAAAGAACAAGCCTTCGATGACCTCATAACTCATTATTTCTAAGGAATATACTTAATTCCCAGCAGAGATAAATCTGAAATCGATTTTCCATTTTTGTCCACCATTGACTGGCGGCCTTGCGAGTCCTTGTGAAGGAGAATACGTTCTTTTTGAGGGGTTGGCAGGGCTGATGGGGAGAGGGGGTTGCTGTTGTTGGTAACCTTGAGGGCAGCTGCTGAAGATCTATTTTCCTTCACAAGCTGTCCTGAGCCTCTCAGAAACTGAAGAAGAGGGACTTGGGCTGGATTTTTCATCATAAGACCGATCCAGCTATACACACAGCCACTATTGCAACTGAGATCCTCTTTCTAGGCCATTAGGAAAGAATGTGCCAGGCACCACCTGCTGATAAGGAGTGAGAGAGAAGGGCACTGGAGCCTTCACTGACAGGAGGATGGTTGTTAGAAAGAGAGTCTACTCTGATGCTTTCTGGAACATTCTTTGCCCCCCGTCCCCCAGACCTCTGAGTTTGTGGTTCATCAGAGCTGTAGCTGAACTCTGAACTCTTAGAGAGCCCCTCCCAATGCCAGGATTATACCTATTCCTTATATCAGTGTTCCTTTCTGTGGTTAGACCAGAAAAAAAATTCTCTGGATACGGTTCAAGTATCTTGCACTATGACAGAGTGGGTGAACACTGGAACCCTGTGTGAGTGACATCATAGTAATTACCCTGCCCCCCAAAGTCAATAAACTAAGAATATAGATCATCACAGAATTCAGCAGTGACAACTAAGCCCCAAGCTGAGTGAAATGTCTGCTGATTTTCAAACACCGTTTTCATGTTGAATTGACAGTTACCAGCTGTGCAAACACAAGATGATAGGAACGGAAGTCACGAATGAGCTGTACCTCAGAAAAATGTATAGTACTAAATTTAACATTTTGTAACTTAATTCCACATAAATATGCTCACATTCATTTTTACAGCATTCATTAAATTGAAATTCTGCTCCAGGCAAAAACCAAATCATTTGTGGGTTGACGACATGATGCAAAGTAGCTGAATAGTGAGCAGATCTGTATCTCCTTAGCTATATTAACAACCTAAATAAATTGCAGCTAAATAGCAGATTGACATATATCACTAAAATTTGAGCCATTGTTTAGCAGCACTCGCTCACCCTAGAATGATAGCATAGTTTCTGGGGACCTGGCCAGGAGACTAGTCCCTCACAGGCCCCTTGGTCAGGCTCATGTCCCTGTAGTAGGCTGGATAATGGCCCTCAAAGATCCTAATCCCTGGTATCTGTGAATGTTAAGGTATATGACAGAGTCTTTGCAGGTGTGATTAAGTTCTTGAGATGGGGACATTATCCTGGATTATCAGGGTGGGCTCCAAATGTAATCACATGTATCCTTACAAGAGTGAGGCAGAGGCAGATTTGCCAGACAAAGAAGAGGAAATGATCTGTAGCCAGAGCCAAGGTAGATTTGAAGGTGCTGGTCATGAAGATTGTTGGAGTGATGTGGCCACAAGCCAGAGGACGGCGCAGCTACCAGAAGCTGGAAGGGGCGAGGCGTAGATGTTTCCCGAGAGCCTCTGGAAGGAGCGTAGCCCTGCCAACACCTTGACTTCAGCCCAGTGATAGTGAGTTTGGACCTCTGGCCTCCAGAGCTGTAAGAGAATAAATGTATGTTGTTTTAAGCTAACCAGGATGTGGTAATTTGTTACAGCAGCCCCAGGAAACTAATATAGTACCTACAGTCTCTCCCTAAGGGTGAATATGATTGAAGGACTGAGGTGCTCAGGCAGACTTAATTCTGACAACTGCCGTATCTCTGAGCCTCGCTGCATTTAATCACTGATTCTCCCACAAGATACCTGGGGTCCTTATGGGAATAAACTGCCTCTCATCTGCTCTCTATTCATGCCCAGTGGAATGGTGGAATATATAGGAAGCCCACAGCTTGGACCCTCATTCTGGATCCTATTACACAAATCACCCTATTCAGGACACAGATGTAAGTTCAGGAGAATGTAACCCATTCCAAAAAAAAAAAAAAAAAAAAAAAAAAAGCCACTCAGCGTGGTATTTTTCTTTTATTCAATCAGTCATTTAGCAATTTTTTTAAATTTTCTGCACCGCACAGCTTGCAGGATCTTAATTCCCCGACCAGGGATTGAAACCAGGCCCTCGGCAGTGAAAGCTCAAAGTCCTAACCACTGGACTGCCAGGGAATTCCCAGCAATTATTTTTGAAGAGCCTACTCTGTGCCATGAACTGTGTACTTTTAGAAACTCAGCAATCATTCATCTCCCAGCTCTTCACCTCTAAGTCAAAATTCAACTGAATCTCATTTAGTGGGAAGTTTACACAGAAAGGAGAAGGGCTACTTTTCCTGCTTAAAGAAACGCCCTTCCCAAAATCTGATCTCACTTGTAAATCGTTTCCGGGCATAGTGGATGAGGAGTGATTTATTTCTTCTCCCACCCAGTACAAAAGTTAAGCCATTTCTGGATACACAAGCCTACGATGTTGCCTATGATGACAATATTCAGTCTCATCAGGTTTGCTCTTGTTGTTAAATGATTTCAGATGATACCACTATCTGTATTTGTACTTCCAAAATATCCATTGGATTTTAGAATAGGGACCTCAGAGATCCAGGTCAGTGTCACATTATTCTATGTTGTGTGATGGCTAACAGTGTCAAGCCTAGGAGCTTGTATATGATGAAATTAAGTTAATTGTAATAGAGAGGCGTATGATAAATTAACCAGACTGATTCCATTGAGCTTTATATATTAAAGTATAATTCAGATAGATTCTAAATGTTAAAATCAATTGAGTAACTTTTGCAGTATGCATTGATCTTTATACCTCAGTGGATCTGTGTACTGGCTGAAAGTCTGAGCATCTCTGGATCTTGACAGTTTTTCACAGGATGTCTTAGTGCCTGAAATAGTGGTTAAGAATCTGAACACTGGATGCAGGAATTGAGAATCTAAATCTCTTCTGTAACCACTTACAAGCCATGTAACCAGAGAGGTGTGACCTCTCTGGGTTTTGGTATCCTCACATGAAAAAATAAGAATATGATAGTTCTTATCTCACAGGGTCTTTGCAAGGATTTTCTGAGACCTGGATATAAAGTCTATAGTATAATACTTCCCACTAAGATGAGGAACACAACAAGAATGTCCCCTCTCATCACGTCTTTCAGCATCATACTGGAAGTCCTAGCTAATACAGTATGAAAAGAAAAGATATACAGATTGGGAAGGGAGATATAAAATTGTCTTTGCATATGATGTGATTGTCTACATAGAAAGCTCAAAAAAATTAACAACAACAACAACAACAACAAAATTCCTGCAACTAATAAGTAATTTTAGCAAGGTCGCAGGATACAACATTAATATAGAAAATTCAATGACTTCCCTGGACACCAGCAATGAATAAGTGAATTTGGAGTTAAAAACACAATACCATTAATATCACCCCCCTCCAAAAGTAGTACTTAGGTATAAATCTAACAAAATGTGCTTAAGATCTATATGAGAAAAACTATTAAAACTTTGATGGAAGAAATAAAAGAAGAGCTAAGTAAATGCGGAGAGATGCCATGTTCATGGATAGGAAGACTGAGTATTGTCAAGATGTCAATTCTTCCCAACTTGATCTATAAATTCAAGGCATTGCCAGTCAGAATCCCAGCAAGTTATTTTGTGGATATTGGCAAACTTATTCTAAAGTTTATATGGAGAGGCAAAAGATGCAGAATAGCCAGCACAACATCAAAGGAAAAGAGCAAATTTGGAAGGCTGACACTACCTAATTTTAAGACTTACTATAAAGTTACAGTAATCAAGACAGTGTGGTAGTGGTGAAAGAACAGACAAATAGATCAATGGAATGGAATAGCGAGCTCAGGAATAGACCCACGTAAATGTAGTCAACTAATCTTTGAAAAGGAGCAAAGACAATACAATGAAGCAAAGATAGTTTTCTTAACAAATGGTGCTGGAACAACTGGACATCTATGTGCAAAAAAAAAAATAATCTAGAAACATATCTTACACAATTCACAAAAGTGAACACAAAATGACTCATAGACCTAAATGTAAAACATAAAACTGTAAGACTCCTAGAAGACAACACAAGAGAAAATCTAGATGCCCTTGGGTATGGCAATGACTTTTTTTTTTTTAAATAAATTTATTTATTTATTTATTTTTGCTGTGTTGGGTCTTCGTTTCTGTGCAAGGGCTTTCTCTAGTTGCAGCGAGCGGGGGCCACTCTTCATCGCGGTGCGCGGGCCTCTCACTGTCGCGGCCTCTCTTGTTGCGGAGCACAGGCTCCAGACGCGCAGGCTTAGTAGTTGTGGCTCACGGGCCCGGTTGCTCTGCGGCATGTGGAATCCTCCCAGACCAGGGCTCGAACCCGTGTCTCCTGCATTGGCAGGCGGATTCTCAACCACTGCGCCACCAGGGAAGCCCGGCAATGACTTTTTAGATGTAACACCAAAGGCATAATCCATGAAAGAAAAATAGATAAATTGGACTGCAGTAAAAACAAATGAACAAACAAACAAAAAAACTTCTTCTCTGAGAAAGATACTGCCTATAGAGTAAGAGAAGCCACAGACTGGGAGAAAGTATTTGCAAAAGACATATCTGTTAAAGGACTTTTATTCAAAATATTTAAATTATGTAGCATAACATTTGGCCCAGTTAATGCTCACCAAGTGTTAGCTATTACTGTTATTTGATCATTGCTTTTTCATTTTGACTCAGTATCCTTCCATTACCAGAAGTTTACTCATGTAATTTTTTGACAGTAGCAGTTGGTTTATTCCATCCAAATATTTCTCTCAGTCAAATCCTGAGAGCTGGCCAGCTGATTTCATTGAGGGTTTATTGGGCTCCACTTCTAGACAAGCCTTGAAGGCAATGTGTTTGATGGACTTGGGGTCAAGCAACAGTCCCCGGAAGCCCATCTGTTTTTGGGCAGATCAGAGATAGTACCAGGGCGTGTAGGCTCATCTCATTCCACTGCTTTCTCAGTGAGAAAAGTGAGTGGGGTTGATGACAGGTAGATACAGCCCTCAGGGAGCAGACATCGCTGTGCATCCGTGCAGAGTGGCTGTGGAGAACTGACTAAACCAAACTTGAAAACAGTACCACTCTAGGGAAGCACCTCCCTGGCCTGCCCGTCCTTTAGGAGAGCTGCCCGTCTTGGGGCAGAATTCTGGAGATTCCCTCCACTCTTTCTTGCCCACCCCGTGCTGTGGGCACACCCAGTCACACTGCCATGGGGCTCAGAGACAGGGAGGTCAGGCGGCAGCTGCTGGGTGGCGTTTGCATAGTGTTTGGCCCACGGTAGAGAGTGGACTGTGTGTGAATGCAGGGTGGTCGGAATGGTGGCCCCCAAGAGTGTGTAGTGCCTCCTTCACCGCCCTCCCTCTGCCCCAATCTCTCTCCTATCCTCCCCTCTGGCTTGCCTCCTGTGGAAGTAACAAATTTCCTTCAGCTTCTGGTCAAATGAATTAAAGAACAGGTTTTAGAGGAATAATAAAGTATCGTAAATGAAGATCAGAGTTTCAGATTTGGGGTTTCCCTTCAATTGTTGTGAATACTTAATTGCTTATTAAATATTCATGAGATGTTGGCAGCATATAGAAGATAAAGGGAGAGTTTCTGGTCAGTGGATTTACGTTCTTTTTTAACTTTTTTTAATCGGAGTATAGTTGATTTACAATATTGTGTTAGTTTCAGGTGTACAGCAAAGTGATTCGGTTTTTTTATATACATATATATGTATATATGTATGTGTATATGTATATATATTCTTTTTAAAAATTCTTTTCCATTATAGGTTATTTTAAGATATTGGATACTGTTCTCTGTGCTATATAGTATATCCTTGTTCATCTATTTTATATACAGTAAGGTGTATCTGTTAATCCCATGCTCTTAATTTATCCTCGCCCTCACTCCACCACTTCCCTTTGGTAACCATAAGTTTGTTTGCTATGTCTGTGAATCTAGTGGGTTTGTATTCTCATCAAAAATGCGAGAAAGCAAAGCTATAACACAGAGGCATTCTAGGTAAAAAGTTAGACAAAGTTTCCTGGTGAACTGCTGAGAGCATCTCATTTCATTTTCCCTTTGCCCTTGGGTCTGTTCTGACCCTTCAACCTTACATCATTGAATGGGGAGGGGTAAAAGTATCAGGCTGTTGCATTATATGATCTCTCAACATGCAAACTATGATGAAGGCTTTGAAAGAGCGCAAAGACACAAGTTTGACAAACCATATTAAAAAGCATGTGCAAGTAAGAGTAGCAGTGACTGAGAAAAATAAAGATATGGAGAAAAATATAAAACTTAAATGAGTTTAATTGACTTTATTGACAATAGATGGTAATTGAGTACCCAGTACTTGACTTGAGGGCTTTAGGCTTTTTGTGGAGGGAGGAGAGTCTATGAGGATACCCAGGGAATTTTTTTTAAAGGGACACAAGGCTCCATGATGTGGGAAGCTGCTGGCACATGGCAATCCCTGTCTCTATGTTGAACCTGTTAGGATTAGCATTGGCTGCAAGTAACGAAGACTCAAATTACAGTAGCTCAAACAAGACATTTCTTTCTTTCTTGTGTACAAGTAGGAAGTGGGCAGTCCAGGAATGAATGGCAACTCTGCTTCACAAAGTCCTCAGAGACTTGGACTCTTCAACTCACTGCTCTGCTATCTCTAGAGGCCTTTGTCCTCAGGGTCCGAGATGGTGGTTAGAGTTCAAGCCATTAGATCCAAGCTCCAAGCAGGAAGAAGGGATGGAGAAGAAAGAGGCAAAGGGTGTATGTATCAGCTTTCTTTGAGGAAATTTCCTGAAACTACATAACAGTTCCATCCATTTCCGATTGGTCAACAATTAGAGACATGGCTACATCTAGCTGTAAAGGAAACCAAGAAATGTGGCTAAAAACTCCCTAGCTAAAAATTGGGCGTTTTATTACTGTGGAGGAAGGAGAGAAAATTGCCATGGTAATTTCCTAAATCCCAGCTCTCAGTAAGTCATCATTTGAACAATGCATGCTGGTCTAGCCTTAAAGTAAGATTGCCATTATATGCAATGCCAAAGGTGTGGCTACTTACAATTTAAAGTTGGTAATCAAAGAATGTAGCTTCCTTCCTTGATCCTGATAAATCTGAACAGTTCTTCTAAAGGGTGATTGAATATTTGAGTTCTCACTACCTGTTAGGATTAGGAGTCAGACATAACTGAGTTCAAATCCTAGCTCTTCTGCTTACTAGCTGTGTGAATTTGAGCAGATAATTTAAGCTCTCTGAGCTTCAGTTTTATTATCCTTACAATGGACATGACACCCATGCCTAAAGATGTTGTTAGGGTTAGATATCAATACAAATGTGACATACCAGGCATATAGGTACAGTTGACATGATAAATAAGAGCTTCTGTTCCTTCCTCTTTTAATATACATTTATTCTCTCTTATTTGGAATCTTTTCTTCTGCTCTCTGACCATGTCTACACTCTCACCTTCCCAAGAAGTCTTTTTTCCTCCTGGTTCAGGTCTCTTCCAACCAATGCACATAACACTTATAGAATTTTGTGAAATTAAAAATAAATTAGAACAGATTCACTTACTTTTAATTGCTTTCTGATAATCTTGATTAGCAGAAAAGAATAGGGTAGAGTCATATATTGTTGGCACTGAAGAAGTTCAGGACCCTGGGTGAGTGGGTCTTGGATGTGAATGTTGCTATGGTCATGTGGAAAGATCCCAAAAGATGGAAGGTTTTCCTCCTGCTTAAAGGTGGAGCTGGGGTGTTCAAGTAGTTGCATAGGTGTCAAAGTCAGGAAGTGGGTTGTGCTAGGCTAATGTGTGTGTGTGTGTGTGTGTGTGTGTGTGTGTACACGCGTGCTTGGGAATGACTTTGTGTGTGAGTGACCACGGGCATGTGAATGACTGTGTGACTGTGCATATGTCTCTGTGCATGCGAGTTTGTGTGTGAGTGAATGTATACATATGAGGTGAATGATTGTGTGTCTATGTGTGTGTGTGAAATTTCTACATGAAGGCAATAATGGGAGCCCTGAGATGTTCATAGCACTTAGGAGGTGGGTGGGGAGAAAGGTCTATCACAGGGGCAGACCCTCTAACTATAAGAAGTTACAATGTGACTTTCTGGTGAAAGGGAACACAGAAGATTATACAAAACTAGAAACCCTAAAATGTCTGTGTCAAGTCTGTATGCAGTTGCCTTATGTTTCTCTTCCTCCATTATTTAGGATGAATGACTATAGGCCAGATCCGATTGTAGTTTTTGCTTTTGCTTTTTTTTTTTTAATGAGAAACAAACACTAGCATTTTTCATTTTGTCATGTGTAGAAAGCTCTATCTTATCCTCCCTCTTTCTTGATTCTACTCTAAGAACCACCAAACAGATTGAGATCAGTCTTGCCAAGAAACTTTTATTATGAAGATGAAAATACACAGAGAAAAGTTTTAGTCTGAAAATATAAGGTAGTTAGATAGCTACAAAAATGGAAATCAAAATTTTAATGCATGGGCACATTTTGCTGTAATTATTTTATTTGCCATTAGCAAGGAATCTCAAGCTGTAGAGCAGCCAAAAACCTATTTTGGAACTTAGTACTAGTGAATGAGCCGTTATCTTTACCACTTATTAAGAATGCCACTTATTCTTACTTTATTTTTGAAGTTCTTTGATGTCACATTCAAAGAGTTTGACTTAATGAAATAATGCAAAAGAACAAGACAGAATGGAAAGTGAAACTAACTTTGAGGCTACCTTTTTTGGAAGGAAAAAAAAAGAATTCCCAAGAATAAGGTACACCAAAGGGAGATGAACATCCTATAACTCCTGCTATAAAGTAAATATGAATCAGAATGTGGTGCCCTCCACATGGAAGACACCAAATAGTAACTTGTTTATGATAATGGTGGTGGGCGTGGTGATTTGAGATCTCAAATAACTCGAACCAAAAAAAATTTTCATGTGGCAGATTTGGTTTTCCATAGATGGCCATAATAAGATGGCCTCAATTATATACCCATCACAAAAATATCACTTCCCACAGGGTGGGAACGTACCTCTGTTATTATGTCAAATATGACCTTGACGTACCTTAAGTCTATGTTTCCTCCCTCTCAACCTGGGCAGACCTTTGTAATTACCTTGACCAACAGAATGTGGCAGCAGTGATGCTGTGTGACTTTCAAAGCTAGGTCATAAAATGCAATATGGCTTCTATTTGGTTCTCTTTCTCTCTCTCTCTCTTTCTTCCTCTCTCTCTCTCTGATTGTCCTTGGACCCCAGCCACCATTTTCTGAGGAAGACAGCCCACTCGGAGAGGCCATGTGTGGGTGTTCCAGCTGACAATGCTAAACAGGCCCCCTACTGACAGCCAGCATCACTGCCAGACACGTGGTTGAAGGAGACTTCATATGATTCCAGCCTTCAGCCTGTAAGTCTTCCAGCTGAGGCCCCAGATCTGGTGCCCTGTCTGAATTCTTGACCTGCAGGAACTGTGAGAGAGAATAAATAATTACTGCATTGTTGTTTTAAACCATTAACTTTTGGGAGTAAATTATGCAGCAAAAGCTTACCTGCTGGGAGAATTCAGGGATGCCACCAGATCACCCACCTAGGGAGCTGGGAGATTCTCCTTTTTTGCAGCATTACCTTGCTAAGATGGTACAAGAGCTCTCTGTCCTGGGTGCTCATTCTTGACCCAAGGCCCCCTCATTGCTGGGCTTAACCATTAGTCTCTTACAGTCTCTTCAAACTGAAGCATCTAAGTTATGATTAAGGTTCCATAATCTACTATCCATATCCTTTTTTTGTGGTCACATAGTTTACTTATTTTGAATTTTTGCTTGTATAGATCAGTGCTTTCTAATGTTCAGTGTGCATATCAATCAAGTGGGGATCTTGTTAAAATTTAAGTTCTGATTCAATAGCTCTAGGGTGGGGCTTGAGAGTTCACATTTCTAACATGCTCCCAGATGATGCTAATGCTGCTGGTCTGGGGACCACACTTTGAGTATCAAGGGTGTAGAGGGTTGTATAAACACAACAAAATTTTGTGTAACCCGTTTCCAAGGAAGAAAACCAGAGGTAATATTTACTATCATTGATCATCTACAGTGTGATAAGACCCTTCCTAGGTGTTCCGTATACATCAACTCTAGTCCTCACAACATCCTGCTAGTAAATATTATTATCTTCACTTCTACTATGAAAAAACTAAGGTTCATAAAAGTTAGGTAAGCGGCAGATCCAGGGCTCATCACAAAACTGTGTCCTTGCCACTGCGCCGTCCATCTTTCCTGCTTCCTAAGCCTGCAATAGGTTCTCTGC
Source organism: Balaenoptera acutorostrata (assembly GCF_949987535.1). Taxonomy (NCBI): domain Eukaryota; kingdom Metazoa; phylum Chordata; class Mammalia; order Artiodactyla; family Balaenopteridae; genus Balaenoptera; species Balaenoptera acutorostrata. The sequence continues at coordinate 58,118,021 of NC_080065.1, read as the reverse complement.
TTATCATTTCACTTTGAATAAGGAGATGCCTTTATAACAGTTCTGTCCAATAGAACTTTCTGCAGTGATAGAAATGTTCTGTGTCTGTCCTGTCCAATATGGTAGCCCCATGTGGCTATTGAGAATAAAAATGTGGCTAGTGTGACTAAAAAACTGAATTTTAAATTTTATTTAATTTTAATTAAAAATTTAAATTGCCTTATGTGGCTAGTGGCCAGAACAAATGGCTGATTGCTCTTGGCTACTATATAGGACAGCACAGCTCTATAGAAGGGGTCCTCCAGGCCACTGAGTTTGAAAGGTGACTTGGATTTGCATTGTAGGTATGTGTGCCATGACCACCTCTGCATGTGAAACATTTTAAGCATTTATACAGTATCCCTAACTTTCATCCATAACCTTTACTTCCCTCTTATTTCCTTTCCTACATCCCATTGCATCAAACAACTTCTATCTTTTGGATTCACATCAGTTAAACAGCAGTCCTAGACACGCTGTAAATACTGGAGGCCACATAGAGGAAGAAACACCAATTCAGGAAAGGGGAGGACTGGAATAGCAAGTGGAAACCACCCTTCCATTCTTTACGGGTTTGGGAAAGAATGAAAAGGATCTATTCAGATGCTTCCCTTTCCTCTTGAGACTTAAACAATTAGAATGCTTTCAGCTACAAGTAGTAGAAACCCTGACTCAGATTGCTTTAAACAATGGAGTGTTATTTCACGTAATTGGAAGTCCAGGGCAGAGTGGACTAAATCTGAAGTCCAGGACTTCAGAGTTAGTTGACTTATTTGCTCAGCCCTGATCTCTTAAAAGACCCATGTTCTCACCATCGCTCCTCTGTCTCGTCAAAAAGAGCCATGTACCACAATGTTCATTGCAGCTCTATTTACAATAGCCAGGACATGGAGGCAACCTAAATGTCCATCAACAGATGAATGGATAAAGATGTGGCACATATACACAATGGACTATTACTCAGCCATAAAAAGAAACGAAATTGAGTTATTTGTAGTGAGGCGGATGGACCTAGAGTCTGTCATACAGAGTGAAGTAAGTCAGAAAGAGAAAAACAGATACCGTATGCTAACACATATCTATGGAATCAAAAAAAAAGAACAAAGGTTCTGAAGAACCTAGGGGCAGGACAGGAATAAAGATGCAGGTGTAGAGAATGGACTTGAGGACACAGGGAGAGGGAAGGGTAAGCTGGGACAAAGTGAGAGAGTGGCATGGACATATATACACTACCAAATGTAAAATCGATAGCTAGTGGTAAGCAGCTGCATAGCCCAGGGAGATCAGCTCGGTGTGTAGTGACCACCTAGAGTGGTGGGATAGGGAGGGTGGGAGGGAGACACAAGAGGGAGGAGATGTGGGGATATATGTATATGTATAGCTGACTCACTTTGTTATAAAGGAGAAACTAACACACCACTGTAAAGCAATTTTACTCCAATAAAGATGTTAAATTTAAAAAAAAAGCTGGCTTCCTCCACATGCTTGGCAGCAAGATGGCCACAGTAGTTCTGGGCAATATATCCAGACGTGGCAATCTGCAGAGGAAAGGGAAAACTATCTCTTCCTGCAGCTCTCTTGGAAGATTGAAAAGTTTCTCCAGAAGTGCTCAGATTTCCCCTCATGTTTCTTTGGCTGGAATCAGGTCACATAACCACTCCTGAACAAATATGACAAGGAAAATGAGACTTTCCTTACTCTGATCAGGACCACTCCTGGGGCTGGGAGTGAGGCCAGCTTTTTCTGAGTACATGGATACCTGAACAAGATTGGGGTTCTGTTAGAAGCAAAGAAAGGGGAAGGATCAAACCTTGAAGGGGGCTTGGGATGGGGGAGATATTGAAGCATCCAGTTTGGTATAAGCAAACTAGAGAATATTAGGGTTAGTGGCCTGTTTCTCTGAGCGTGACCATGGGTGGCTCTGTGTCTCCAGAGGAAGCCCATGTTTGGCTCAGTGCCACATCTAGTGCGCTTTAGCACTGAGAGCAATGGTGGAGTCTAGGCCAATGGACCTATAATGGTGCTTCTGATTCCCTGTTCCCTGGGCAGGGCACACAGGGCCCCAGTAGTTCCCACATGCCCTGGTGAGGGCCAAAGTGGGACAGACAGGCCTGAGAAGTACCAACAGTGAGTGTAAAGTACCCAGCACAGAGTTCAGAGTAGGATCTCACTTTCACACATAAGACTCCTCCTCTCTCTTAGAATATTCCCAACTCATGTGTGTCACATGATGCCATCCTGGGGCTGATCTCTGCCCATCCCCAAGATGACTCCATTGTGTCAGAGGACTGCTTGTGCCCAACTTCTGCTTTTGATTCTCCTTCCATGCAGAGAACACCTATCTGGATCACCTTGTGCCTTCAGGGAGTTACTCCCAGCCCTCTGTGTGCAATCAAAGGCCTGGGAACAACCTGATTTGGGTATCTTTTTCTCCACTGAAGGATGTCTAGTGAAACAGTGGCAAATACCAGCATCAAATATTTTTCTACTTAAATAGATCATTTCTTTGAGTCATATTCTCTGCTTTTGCTCTTCAGATTCACTTGGCCTTTCCTGGCGCTCTCACAGTGAGACACCCAAGGTGCCTGACGGTGGCCCTGTGCCACCTCAACTTCTGCTGTATCTCCTGGGTGGCATCGCAGCTTTCCTTACTGAAACAAGAAAGGAGCCCAGCCTTGCCCCCATCTCCAGGCATTCTGGCTGGAACCCCTTATTGTCCTGTGAAATCTCTCCTGTCCTGTGCAGTGGAAATCCCCTGGGGCTGAACCTCCACAGCCTTTCCTGAACTGCTGTATGGTTTCCTCAGGCTTCCTGCCTGCCTCTCTGTCCTTGCCCCTCAAAAACCCTGTTTCTGGGGTAAGAGAGTGTCATGGACATATATACACTACCAAATGTAAAATAGATAGCTAGTGGGAAGCAGCCGCATAGCACAGGGAGATCAGCTCGGTGCTTTGTGACCACCTAGAGGGGTGGGATGGGGAGGGTGGGAGGGAGGGAGATGCAAGAGGGAAGAGAAATGGGAACATATTGTATATGTATAACTGATTCACTTTGTTATAAAGCAGATGCTAACACACTATTGTAAGGCGATTATACTTCAATAAAGATGTTTGAAAAAAATAAAAAAAAAAAAAAAAAAAAAAAAAAAAAACCCTGTTTCTGGAGTTACCCTTTTCCTTCATTTTCTGTCACATCCTGCATTCCTCCCTGGTCCAACATTAGGTTTATGCTCTTACCTTCACCCTGGTGCCGTTCCACCGCAGACATCTCTGCCTAACGTATCCCTCCACCTGACAGGCCCGCTTGGCTCAGAATGCTGCCACCCCCAGGTGCCCTTGCCTTGGTTCTACGTCCCTTGTAACACAGTGGACCAATGAGTTTAGGAACGTCTTAACTGAGCCCTGATGGATGACCCAAGTCATTGTTCCCAAGGGCGAGTCCACTCACTGGAACCAGATGGTGGTATCAGACCTGCCTGGGAGTTTTTGAAAAATGCATATTTCTAGGCCCATGTCCTGACTACTGAATAAAAGACCTGGGGGTTGGGGGTGGGGGGAAGGAGACAGGAGGGAGTCTATATTTTTAAAATATACTTTCCATGTGATACTGCAGATCCCAGTGTGGGAAGCACTAGTTTGGTGCCTCTCCAGTTCTTATGTAGCCATCTGATTCTGTATGGCTATCTGATTCCCAATTTGAAATCACTCTTGTAATGATAGTTGAATTAGGAACTGAAGCCTCTTTCAGACTCTGGACCAATACAGTACCTTGGGGAGAACAGAGGGTGAGAGAGTAGCTTCACTACAGGACATTCCATAGGTCCAGGCCCTCTGAAGAGCCATATATGGGGGTCAGCAATAAGGCACTGCAGACATTTTCTTTATTTGAGGGATAGGTGTTCGAGGATTTGGGTTAATGATAAGGCCTAGGATTTTGTCATGAGTTGAACAATTATGGTAACAGTAACTCAATTATCATCGTCAACAAATATCCACTGAGTGTCTGCCATGTGTAGGACACTGGAGCTTGGTAATAGAGACTCACAAAATAACTAAACACCTTCACCTAGAGTTGCTAATAAGGCAGCTGGGAAAGAGCACACAGGCTTCAAAAGATGTGCTGAAATTGTTATTTTCCAAGGAAAATTAATATCTACTGGTTTCAGGTCCATTTTTTTCTTAACACCTTCATTCAAGAGTTACTAAGGGGCTGTGATATGCGAGGCACTGTACTAAGCCAAGGGTGGGGGGCAGTGATAAGGATACAAAGATGGGAAGAAATGGTTCCAGTGTAGCAGGGAGAAATACAGCTGCCACACAGTGTGGTCAGGGCTAAACAGAAAATCACTCTAATCATTGTGGGAGCACAGAGAAGGGAGCTCTTTCACTGTGGAGTTTGGGGCACTGGTTGCTTACATGTGCCTAAGAATGAACTATGTACCTGGGACTACACCAAGCACTTTAAATATGTTGTCTCACTTAATATAATTTATCATTCTCCAAGATCCTTTTAGGTAGATAGTCTTGTCCTAATTTTACACATCACATGGATTCCCCCGAATGGGAACTGAAGCTTCTGTGAGAAGGGATAAAATACTATCCCTATAGTGTACACAATCCCATTGGTGTAAGCTGATTTGCATAGGAGGTATTGACGTTTAAGGAGGTCTTAAACTCTCTGGTGGGGCCAATGAACTCTCAGGTGGGAACAGTGGGAGAACCCTTGGGAGTAAATTCCAAAAGGGTTAGGTAGCCCATTGAGTTGTCCCAGTTAAAGACTTGGTCAAGGTTTAAGGTTTGGCAATTTTTGGATACAGGTGCACCCTGTATTTACAATCCATCCCCATCTGGAGGGGAAGAAGAGCTGTAAATCTTTGGGGCCCAATCAGCACTGTTGCATCATTTTGGGAAATCCTTGACTGACCAAAACGTGTAAGATGAGAGCTATCTCTGTTGTTCCAAAGGAACTGTTAAGAAACAGTAGTGGGATTTCCCTGGTGACGCAGTGGTTAAGAATCCGCCTACCAATGCAGGGGACACGGGATCGAGCCCTGGTCCGGGAAGATCCCACATGCTGCAGAGCAACTAAGCCCATGCGCCACAACTACTGAGCCTGTGTGCCACAACTACTGAAGCCCGCGCACCTAGAGCCCGTGCTCCGCAACAAGAGAAGCCACCGCAATGAGAAACCCGTGCACCACAACGAAGAGTAGCCCCGCTCACTGCAACTAGAGAAAGCCCACGTGTGCAGCAACAAAGACCCAACGCAGCCAAAAATAAATAAATTAATTAATTTTTTAAAAAAAAGAAAGAAAAGAAACAGTAGTGGTGGTGCCCAAAGGCTTGAGCAAGGAGGATCAAGATGGTGGCAAGGTTGGTGGTGGATTTTACTCCTGACTGGCAGCCAGTCTGCTCCAACTGGCAATGAAGTTAGTTGCCTTTAGGTGACTGAGATGACTGTGGCAGTAACAATAGGGGCAAAATTCCAGCCTCCAAGTGTACTTTGTGGACCAGCTAGGTCTGGATTTAGAGTCAGGTTTCAACAGTCTCACTTAACAGTTCCCAAAAATACTTACAGAGAGGGGACCTGTTAAAACACACACATGCACGCATGCACACACACAAGGCACACAAGGCACACACACACCCGTACCTGAATGGCCTTTAAACTGACTGGGGGATCAGTGTGGCCAAACCGGTGAGAGTCAGGGATTTCTGCTAAGTCATTAGATTTTTATTTCCAGCCTGGTGGAGCTCTTTGGGCTACCTACAGATGAGAAAACTGAAGGTTATTTATTACTCAGAGTCATGGAACCAGTACACAGCAGAGCCCGGATTCAAACCCAGATTCTTCTGACTACAAATGTATCCCTCTTGTGAGGTGATATTTGAATAGAGGCTTTGTAAGTGGAAGGGGGCTAAAGACAGGTCATTCCAGAGAGAGTGGCAGCCAAGTTTGCAAAGACAGAAAGGATGAAATAACAGGTGTTTAGGAGGCTAGGCTGAGTAGTATGTAATTCAGCGAGGCTGATGATAGACGTCGCAGAGGAAGTTGGAACAGGTGAGCCTGCAAAGGCCCACTGGGGTAGATTATGCAGAGCTCTTAGCCTTGCTAAGGCAGAGCATATAGACCTCTTTCACCCACCCTCCCACCTTTTGATAAATCCCCAAATCTAATTTCCTCCTTTATAGTTACATGAAATATCAAATGCAGTAAATGTGTTGACAAAAAAATCACAGCAACAGAAATTTTTAGAATGTGAATTTTCCAATTACAGTTGACCCTTGAACAACATGGGTTTGAACTGCATGGGTCCACTTATACGTGGATTTTTTCAATGGGAAATACTCCAGCACTACGTGATCTGTGGTTGGTTGAATCCAGGGATGCAGAACTGCCAATACAGGGGTGGGGGGAATCGCCTATATGGTGGGTCATGGGCCTATGGGATTTTTGACCATGTTGGGGGGTTGGTCCCAACCCCTGCATTGTTCAAGCGTCAACTCTACTATGTTCTTGAGTCCACCTAGTATTTTTTACCTCAGCGGCCTGGAGGTAGAGTTATGGAGTCAGGGAGATCAGGATGAGGTCATCTTAACTCTACAAAAGCAATGCAGAGACAGGAGCAACAGATTCGAGAGCCATTTCAGAGAAAGCACTGCTAAGACCTCTCATAGGAGAGAACTATTGGATTTTTAAGCTGCCTTGATTACTGGGAATTTTTGCTTTAAGCCTGGAAGCGGCAATATTCCAACCCTACATAGACATTCATATTTGATTCTAAGTTCAGGAACATCTAAAAGAAGTGAGGGCTTCCCTGGTGGCGCAGTGGTTGAGAGTCTGCCTGCCAATGCAGGGGACACGGGTTCGAGCCCTGGTCCGGGAAGATCCCACATGCCGCGGAGCAACTGGGCCCGTGAGCCACAATTGCTGAGCCTGCGCGTCTGGAGCCTGTGCTCCGCAGCAAGAGAGGCCGCGATGGTGAGAGGCCCGCGCACCGCGATGAAGAGTGGTCCCCACTTGCCGCAACTGGAGAAAGCCCTCGCACAGAAACGAAGACTCAACACAGTCATAAATAAATAAATAAATAAATAAATAAATAAATTAAAAAAAAAAAAAGTAGACTTTAAAAAAAAAAATAAAATAAAAAAAAAAAATAAAAAAAAAAAATAAAAAAAAAGAAGTGAATTTTAGGCCTGATAAATACTCTGCTATTCACAGTGTCACTTTAAATAGGTGTTTTGTGTCAAAATGAGAGAATTTATGACTTTAATGATTTTAACCTCAAAGCAGCTGGACACTTTGCCACATGCATGTTGATTATTATAATAACTGCAAGTGATTTTGGGGCCCTCATTGTATGCCAGGCACTGTAGGAAGTGTTTTGCATGTATTATCTCATCAATCCTCACAACAGCTCCATGAATTAAGTGCTATTATGATCCTCATTTTATAGATCAGTGAGTGGAAGCTCAGAAAGGAGAAGTGACCTGACTAAGGTTACACAGCTGGTAAGTGGTAGAGCTGGAATTAGAACTCAGGTTTGTTTAACATCAGAGTCACTCTGATTGGGAGAGGGGCTACTGAAATGAGAGCTCAGGGGTTTAGAGAGTGAGCTGGGGTGTGGCCACGTCCCCATCTTGGACAGGAGATCTAGGCAATGCCAACAGCAAATGCCTCTTAGAGTCAGGGTGCATCATTCCCACGGGGAGACCCTTATTCTGTGCATAAGGTGCCACATGCAGTCCTTTGGCTTGGAAAAGGGAAGGCTAAACTTAGTCCCCATTTTCCAAATCTTGCCCCTAATGCTGCCAGCCCATGTCCCAATGGAATATGGAATAGGTGTAGGTGCTTTCTGGCCACAAAGCTGGTTCCTGAATTGTGTGCCTGATTCCAAAGCACCCTTGTAGAGATGGGGCAGCGGGGAAGGCACGGCAGCGCCAGGAATAGAGTCTCAGAGAAAAGCAGAGAGCATCACCCAGCACCTCTGGTTCAAGGTCCCCAACCATTACTTGACCTTGACTCTTCCTCACTTGGGTTTTATTAAACACACCCATTGCACATACTTTTTTTTTATGTAATTATTTAAACATAATTCTGTAAAAGGTGAACGTGCTTTTGCTTTAAGAATTCAGACATCATAAAATCCTTGAGCAGCTTTTAAACATTTAACTCTCGAAGTTTAACAACTTTGGCTGCAACTGTGAAAGAAACAAGTTATAAATGGCATTTAAACACAAACTGAGTTTTTTCTCACAACTGATATGGACTTTACTCCTGCTCACCACAGGACACAATTTATCTTATCTATGGAAGCCTTTTTTATCTGTCATGGATTCTGGGGGGAAAAATGCATTATGTGTGCTTATCGAATGTAGTTGTTTTAAACTTAATAAATGGCCTTCTAAAAGCCACTTGCGGATTATTTCTAACAGGGCCTACAACCTAAATTACTAAGGTTTAAAAGTGCACAAAGATCTCACCAAGGCCCTTGACTACTGTCAAGTTCTTTTCTCCATGTATTTGGCACTCAGGTCTAGGTCAGACAAGTCCCAGCTGTAATTTGATGGTGACTAACCTAAGCATTGTGATATACGGCCCTAGAAATGAAAAAGAAAAAACCCATCTCTGAAAGAGTTGAAATTTGTTACCACTTCACTGGCAGAAGCTGAATAGTGTAATGGTAGAACAAGGAATCCACATTTCTTTGGAAGAGGAAACGAAGAAAGAATGGAACAATCTATAAACGTGGGAGGGGAGTAGGTCGTGAGTCTCCCAAGGTTAACCGCATTGCCACTACTTCAGTTTTCCCTAGTTGGAAAAAAACAGACCAAGTTTTGCACCACCCAAAATGAAGTCAGACCAGGCCCATCATGTTTTAAATATGTGGTGATGCTTTCTTATGTCTTGAATAAGACGTAAGAAAGAACAGTTCTGCCCGCAGGCCCTGTCTAATGTTGGCTTTGACAGCTCCTGTGGGCTTTTATGTGACTATTTACTCTGAATAAATAATGGAACCACATTCTCACACAAAGACTGCTAATTCTGCAGCCTTCTGAGATCCACAAGTTACCACAAAACCAAACCTTGTGTCTACACGTACAAGGGGATCTGGAGCTCCAACGAGGAGCTTGAGTTCGTCTCACATTAGAATCCTTAGTCTAACTAACACCAGGAATCTTTGTTCCTTTTATATTTAGGTTGTCCTGTTGTTTTTTGTTTGGTTGGTTGTGTCTTCCCCAGTTACATTTGGAGGAAGTAATGGGGGAATGGCATGTTTAGATAGATTTGTGGGAAAGAGGTTGACACCGACCTCTGTCTTTCCCATGAATCTAGCTGTACCATTGAGTTTCCAAAGAGATGCCTTGTCAATTATTTAGACAGTGGAGGGGATTGGCAATTGGCTTTCCTTCTTACTGAACGATGCTAAGTAAGCACTAGGATACTAGGAATAAGTGCTAAATAGCCAAGAAAAAGGAACAACTACTACTCCCCTCCATAAGCGGGTCTCTTAAATTTCTCACCTTGTGGCCACTGTAGGTGTTCAGATGGCTCAATGTAATGACGGAGGGGAGTGGAATTAGATGCAGATCCCTTCTTTGCCGACCTCTCAAGACTGCAATTATCTCTCGATTCCACACTCACCACTCCCCAGGCCCTCAGGGAGCCCTCTCTCATTACTATGCCCTTTGGGAATTGAACTCCACACCAATGAGAATAAATAGATGGAAAAGACTAGAAAGAAAGAAAAAAAGAAGTGGCCCTTTAGGTTCACAGTGATCAGACTTCAACTTGAAAACAGATGGAAAGAAATATAGACTGGGGCTACTAGAGAATGTATAAAGTTTCATCCATTAAATAAGATGCATGTTTTTACCCCAACCTACTTGTAGACTTTCTCTTTACTTAGATGCTATGGAACAGAAGATTTTTTTAATAAAGTTTCTTCATTTGCTGACTGTTGTCTGCAGAACCGCAAAAATGAAAAAGGGGAATATTAGCTTCCTCAATAACTGCCTGTTAATTACCTCTCCTGACTGTAAGCTCCTTGAGAGAGGCATTGGGTCTTAATCCTGTTGTAAACCCAGGGCATTGTGCATGGGAGATACTTAATGGATAGTGAATGAATGAATGAATTAGCAACAAGGAGGATTAAAGAGTTAAGAGTTAAGAATTGAGTGCTGTACTAACAAATGCACTATTAGTGTTAGTGCTATACTAACAAATGCACTAAATAATTAAGTTTAATTACCATGTGCGTCCATAACGGTGACGTTAAGGTGAAAAATACTCTTTCTGTTTACATTGAAGTTCAGTTTTAGGAATGAGTGATGACAAGAAGAGGTAAGGGTCAAAATATTCAATGCAGCTGCAGCATCCAAGGATTGATAAGCGAAAGTAATTAGTAGTCAGTGGCAGGTTAATTTTTTAAGCCCCGAATCAGTCATTTGCAAGGATGGTAAAAAAAAAAAAAAAAAAAGCTGGAAAGCATTAGTTTCTTCTCTGCCTTGTCTCTTTATGATTCAACCACTTTCTTTAAGTAAGTTAGTTATCCAAGGGTGTTACACTGACCCTTTAAAGCCACTAAGTTGGCAAGACTTGCTCCTCCCCTCCCGCCAAGTTAATCATTTCTTCTTTCATTCAATGCATTTTTTTACACCTATTATAGGTCAACGTGCTAGTCCTATGGAATAGAAAAAAATTGTACACAGCATCCTTACCTTCATTACTTATAACCTATCTTAGTCTGTTTGAGCTGCTATAACAAAAATACCATAGACTGGGTGGCTTGTTAACAACAGAAATTTATGTCTCACAGTTATGGAGGCTGGAAGTCCTAAGTCAGGGTGCCAGCATGGTCAGGTAAAGGCCCTTTTCTGAGTTTCAGACTGCTAAGTTCTCATTGTATCATCACATGGGGGAAGGGTCAAGGGAGCTCTCTAGAGTCACTTTTACAAGGGCACTAATTCCATTTGTGAGGGCTCCAGCCTTGACCTAATCAACTCCCAAAGATGCCACCTCATAATACCATCACCTTGGGGCTGGGCTTCAACACATCAAATTTAGGGGTACACATTCATACCGTAGTATAACCTAATTGAGGAGAAAAGATATAAGCACATGAAAAACTAAGGTAATCAATAATGGAAATGTCAATACAAAAAAAGTTAGAAGGCAGTATGTGATCAGAAGCCTGAAGAACAGAGTCTACCCTGCCCTCTTCCTTTTTTGGGAAGCATCACTTCCCAGACCTGATATACAGGATTACTGTAGAAGCCATGTTCTTGTAGCATGAACTCACCTGCCTGGCCAAAGTTGAATGGACCAGGAGTGGTACCTGACCAAGTCGGACCAATCAGATCCTCTCCAGGAATTTGGAATTGGGTGCAGTTTGGTTATTCCCCTTTATAGAAGAGATGTAAATATTGGTAGCAGCCGTTTTCCACCATGACAAAGCAAAGAAAGTCAGTTGCAGTGAGGAAAGAGAATGAAGCAAAGGTGAAAAGAGAAGCAAAGATTAAAGAAGGAGGGAAGGGACTCTGGTTCTCTAATGGCCTCTAGTCTGTAGTTTCAGCAGTTCTGAGTTTCATTTTTCTCTCTGTCCTTGAGATCCATGAGAGCTTTCTGTATCCATTTAAGGGTGCACTTCTACTTCTGCAGAAAGCAATTTCATCTTTAACAAGTTGAGTTGCTCTGACATCTGGCTGGCCTATGTCATTGGAAATCCAGAGCATTCCTGGTCCAATTTGAGGATGCTTTCTCAATACCCCCTTCCTCCTACTGTATTTACTAGCACCTCTCATTTTATAGCATCTCAGAGGTTGGTTCCTTCCAAAACTCCCTCATTACCCTTTCTTTTAGGCTCCAAAGTGGACAGGTGCTTCAAATATTTAATTTTATTTAATCCTTACAATAACACTTTTATGAGGTAAATATTGTTATTATCAACATTTTGCAGATAAATTTGGTGCACAGAAATTGAGCAAGTTACCCAAAGTCACATATCTAATAAGTGTTTGAGTCGGGATATGAACTGAAGCAGTGTGACTCCTGAGCACATTCTCCTAACCACTAAGCCACTCTCCCTCATTTTGCTGGTATAGCACAGGGAGCATTGCCTAGGATGATCTTTTCTTCAGCACTTTAAAATGTTAGGATCTTTCTATTTCTCCCATTCCATATTTTATATTTGTAAAGCATAAACCTTGTAGTGGAGACTAGGTAGATACTCACTGATCTCTTTCCTCTTGCAAGGCAGACTGGAAGTCTAAATTTCCTACTCTCCCTTGAAGTCAAGTTGGAGATACATGCTGCATACTGGCCCTGGAATGGGACCAAAAGTGACATATGCTCCTTCCTGGACAGAAACTTCTCTAGACCGTTTTCTTTGCTCTTTCTTCTTTTTCCATGTAGATAAAGAATCCATATCCTATAGATGATGGTGGCACAGGCTATAAGGAGCCTAGATCCCTGAGTCATCATATGGAGGCAAAATACCTAGGAGAACCATCCAACTGTCAATAACTGGGACACGAGTGGGAAATGATTGTGCTGAGCCACTGCAATTTAGGGTTGTTTGTTACAGAAGCTGCCAGTTTTTCTCTATTGATCTACTTAGTGAATTCCCCAAATTGGATGAGCACTGGTGGCCACCAAGAAAGTAGGCATTTGGGTATACATACCAAGATTATTTTTTATAGAAGCTTCATCCCTTTAAAAATATCTGATTTGTATTATTAGTGAGAGAAATTAGTGATAATACTCTCAAAAGACACTCAGCCCTATACTTCTGTGGTTGTTCAGAGGACGGTACCATGAGAGTCTTGGCCATAGCTGATGGGGTAAATCTTTCTGTGGCTCCTCAGAGCATTCTCTGGATGATGAGGTCAGCTTCTTGCTTATGCAGGGACAGACACTTCCGTCAGAGAGTCATGGAGTTACATTTCAGAACAGGATGCTCAAGAGCCCAGCTCCAGCTTACATAGAGCCTGCATTTAGTTGCTTTTTGACAGCAGCTGAGTGGGACAGAAGTTGTCTTTTGTTTTTTTTTTAAACTTACATACAGTGTGGCCATTCAGTCTTCTTGGGCCCATCATTTTAAGCGTTTTCTCCATTCCCACAAGTTAGAAAGGGGAGTCACTGTTATCCAAATGGAAAGCTTCTGACTTGGGTGAATAAAGAAAAGATGTAACAAATGGTGTTGATAAAAGAATGAACCTTTATTTTCTGCGGGTCAACTGGTGGAGCTATAGAAAAAACCTAAGTGTCCTTATGCTAGGAAGTCCAAACCGGAAGCTGATAACGTCCTTTTGGGAAGCTGTTGAAAATGTGCAGTAAAAGTTGCTCAGTTTGCAGTTAATCTCATTATTAAGTCAAAGGTCAAGGTTTTATTTCAAAATAAATTTATCATGAATTTATGAAAATGAACTTGCCACATTTATAAATGATCTCAGCCATCTCCATATGGTTTTGGTAAATTGTCATCTTGCAAAAGAACATTCTGACTTTCCCAGGGTAACAGGCTCTCTGCCTGACCATAGTGAAGGTAAGGAGAGACACAAGAGCTAAAATCTATGCTTTTGTTATATTCTTACAGTTCAAATTAAATGTCCCTAGACTGGGCTGCCAAGACATTGCTGCATTAAGATTCAAGGACATGAGCGTGGAGATGTTACACTTAAAATAATGTGTGGTTGTTGTTTTTCTATGTTATTAGTCATTCAATTAATATTCCCTGAGTGCTTTAATGTTCTATGCACTAAGTGCAACAAAACTGCTACCTACTGTCAACTGGGGTAATTATTTATTTAATTTTTGCTGCCACCTCTGCTAGAGCAAGCCTTGTTTTGATACAGCACAAGATGGGATCCAGAGTCTGGCACATAGTGGGTGCTGAGTAAATGCTTGTTGAACGAATATATGAGCCCATTATGATATCTGAGAAATCCTATGTGAGCAGCAGCATCAACGTCACCTCTGCTCAGACTGTGTCCCCGTGAAAAGGATAAACTTTCCCAGGTCAAAAAAGACAAGGAATTGTTTCTATAGTGTGTTAATGCAACAGACATTTACTGAATGGTTAGTTTGTGGGAGACACAGTGCTGGGCCCCTTGGCTGGGAGACACTCACGCTCTGAACTCTAGTTCCAACAGCAGCATATTGGGTGCCCCATGCTTTATGGCCTCGGGTAGACAGGTAATTAGTTAAGCACTGATGCCTTTGAGAATGTCTCCTTTCTTTTCACCCTCAATTATTCCAAGAGGGGAGAGAGGGAGGCAGCTGGTTGGTATGAGTGTCAGGGTCATAATATACCCCTATTTTCTTAGGAGTACATGGAATGAAACAAAGTTTTGGACTTCCCTGGTGGCGCGGTGGTTAAGAATCTGCCTGCCAATGCAGGGGACACAGTTTCAGGCCCTGGTCCGGGAAGATCGCACATGCTATGGAGCAACTAAGCCTGTGAGCCACAACTACTGAGCCTGTGCTCCAGAGCCCATGAGCCACAACTACTGAGTCCACATGCTACAACTACTGAAGCCCACGTGCCTAGAGCCTGTGCTCCACAACAAAGAGTAGCCCCTGCTCTCCACAACTAGAGAAAGCCCGCGCACAGCAGTGAAGACCCAATGCAGCCAAAAATAAATAAATAACTTAATTAATTAAAAAAAAAACAAAACAAATGAAGTGGTAACCAACATCTTCTTTGAAATGAGACTGGGAGGGATTAGCTGAGGGGAGGGCATCATTAGAGAGAGAAGCGCCATTAATCACTATCCTGAAATAATCCAAGTTGAATATCTTATTGTTTAATTATTTTTAATCTTTTGGAAATACAGAGCCACCCTGGGGTGTTTTCTTTTCTCTCTCCCTCCTACAGAGCAGTCTGCTTGGGGAGCTGAAGGCTTCCTGTGTATTCCTTGAACTGGATCCAAATTCATTACAGATATACTGTGAAGTGGACAGAGATGATGAAGCTGGTAGAGAGGGTGGGGGAAGAGGGAAAGAAAGAGAGCTACCGTAAGTAGCCTGGGCCAGTTTTAGAAGTTGAAAGGTGATCTTTGACCTTCCCATGACTCATAAAGCACTTTATGACTCCCACCCCTTAGTCAAGAATTTTCAAGCTCAACAAAAGCGCTTTTAGCTGAAATGCCATTTTCACCCAGCTTCACAAGGACAACTTATTTTAGTTTCTGTGTTGACCAAGTACAGTTCTTCACTTTTGACTATCTGGTAGCCGACCAACTTGGTTGATCCATGTGTATTTGTTTGGTCATACATTTCATCCAGACATAGAATTGGGTAGCGAGGTCCTATTTCTCTGCTGTGGGAAATGGATCATGAGATGTGTGTTATTTAGACACATGGATGGATTAGAGCTGCCAATATGCAAGATAAAGAGAGGAGATTTTCCAATCAAGAGTCATCCAGAGAAGCAAACCCCTACATTTAGAATTGCATCCAGAGGTGCAAGCTAAGGGAATCCTTATAGCGGAATATTCCTGGGCTAAATACCCTGGACTTTCTAACACTTTCATAGCTCCAATCTCTGATAAGGAGTACTAGTTATTCCATTCACTACCAATGAAATGTCCAGTTTCCTTATTTAGCTCTTTGAAAGGCCCATAAAGCCAGATGAAAGAATTATAGCCATTCTTCTTTTAACAGGCTTCGGCATATGCTATGTGGTGGATTAAAATGGCTACAGGGGCTTCCCTGGTGGCGCAGTGGTTGAGAGTCTGCCTGCTAATGCAGGGGACACGGGTTCGAGCCCTGGTCTGGGAGGATCCCACGTGCCACGGAGCAGCTGGGCCCGTGAGCCACAACTGCTGAGCCTGCGCGTCTGGAGCCTGTGCTCCGCAACGGGAGAGGCTGCGATGGTGAAGAGGCCCGCGCACTGCGATGAAGAGTGACCCCCACTTGCCACAACTAGAGAAAGCCCTCACACAGAAACGAAGACCCAACACAGCCAAAAATAAATATAAATAAATAAATAAATAAATAAAAGATTACTATTAAAAAAAAAAAGCTAACCTTACTCTCAACTTCTCCCAGGAAATATTAAAAAAAAAAAAAAAATGGCTACAAATTCTTTGACATTCTTCAATGAGAGGTGAGGTCTATGTCCTCTCAGCTTGAATCTGGACATGCTCTGTGACTGCTTGACCAATAGAATACTTTGGAGGTATCACTGTGCCTGTTTCTGTGGTACTTTGTTATGTGGCAGTAGGTACCTAGAACATATTGGTTGGTTTCAAGGTATGGACATCTGAATATGGTGACCCATAAGGACCTTTTTTTTTTTTTTTAAAGGGTTAGATTTTATTTATTTATTTATTTATTTTATTTTTGGCTGTGTTGGGTCTTCGTTTCTGTGCGAGGGCTTTCTCTAGTTGTGGCGAGTGGGGGCCACTCTTCATCACGGCGCGCGGGCCTCTCACTGTCGCGGCCTCTCTTGTAGCGGAAGCACAAGCTCCAGACGCGCAGGCTCAGTAGTTGTGGCTCACGGACCCAGTTGCTCCGCGGCATGTGGGATCTTCCCAGACCGGGGCTCGAACCCGTGTCCCCTGCATTGGCAGGCAGATTCTCAACCGCTGAGCCACCAGGGAAGCCCCATAAGGGACCTTTTAAGTTGTGCAAAAATGATCACATTTAATTTAAAAAATCTACTATTTTCCTGGCATTGTGCCAACTTGGGGGGCTATTGATATTCATATATGGCTCCCATTTTTAAGAAGTTCACAGTCTGATGGAAATGATAGATGTACGTGGAACATCAAGATTTGAACCAGTGATGCTACTGATGGGATGCAGGCTTAACGAGATTCCCTGGGTTATTCTGAAGAGCCTGACTGGAAACCACATTTTAAGAAGCATTAGCCGTAGAAATACTCCTGAGTTTCAGTGACTCTCTGAGACTGTGCAGAGACTCATCTGGAAAGCCTCCACAGAGAAGGTGACAGTTCAGCCAACCCAGACTTCCGGCAGCCCTATATGTGTTGTGATTGGTATAATCTGACAAATGCCAAAAGTCTTCCCCAACCAAAAATACCTTCCTCACTAGCCCCCCTATAGCATTCAAAACTCCTATGTAATAGTCCATCTTTGAATAGGCTTTGAAGATCTCTGCAAATTTTAAAATATTATTTGGAAAGGGTTACACAGTAGACCATTTTTAGCCCCTAACATATTAGCCTGAATTTCCTTATTTTTATGTTCCAAATTATTATCTTTGATTGATTATCTGGGTCAGCCCTTGAATACTATAGATGCTCAAAATACTTTTTTTTCTGATTAAATAAATACTTGTCCTGGGCTCAGAAAGTTTGCACAATGGTGTTTAAAGGCATGGATTGTTTTAAAGAGAGACACTCCAGTGAGTGTAAGAAACCCCTCCTTTCAAAGCACAAATTGCTTCGAAGGTAAAGAATGACCATATGCTCTTGAAAAAACAAATACACATTTAGCACCAGGGTGGCTGTGAGGAACACACAGTGGGGTTCAGGGTGGTGCATTCAAAGAGGCTGCAATCTAATGAATCACAATTAACAACACACTCAGAGAAAATTACACTGGGTACATATTTTAATGTGAAAGAATTTAGCAACAAAGTCAGCCAGAGGGGCATTCTAGTGCCAAGGAAGTTTCTTCACAAGCTTGTGACAAAAAAGGACCTGGCTCTTTTGTGTGATATGTTCCACGTTGTTTCAGATGCAAAGAATGTCTATAGGTCCTGTGAAAGAATATTAGAACCTGAAGGAAGACTATCTTTTGGAAAAGATAATTAAGCATAATAACTGTTTGGGTTAGGAAGGAGGATAATTGTACTGACTCCTTCTCAGCTGTTACCAAGACCAGATCTCTGGGACCATCATAGTCAGAAGGAATCCTTTCACTTACTGTGATTATGTAATCTCTTTGCCCTACCTGTTTGCAGAAATAGGTTAGAAGCCCCACAGCACCATTCATCCCATTTCTATATAGCTGACAGCCTTTCTAAAATGGAGGTCTGATGATAACACTTCGCTGCTTAAAATCCACAAAAAAAAATCCCAATGCCTCAACCTATAACATAGGATTCCAGAGCCCGGTCCCCTCCCTCTCCAGCCTCCTACCTTGCCACAGCTGTTTACACCGCAGGCTCTGGCCACACAGCTATTTTCTGAAGCTCCTTTCCCCATAGCATTCTCCTCCCATCTAGAGGACAATTCTACATGTACTAGAACCAGCTCAAGCATCAACTCCCTAATTATACATTTGCTTTTAGCTTCCAAGAAAGAACACATTTATTGTACTCTTTGTTGTGTTCTCATTGCACCTAGAAAAATTTGGTATTCTAGACATGGTTTTGTGCCCTCTAGGCTCACTCTCCTCCCTTCTCTGTTCTTCTCTGTGCCCCAGGAGCCTGGCCCATATGCACTCTGGGTCTCCTTGTCCTCCAGCTCCCAGTGGGATTTGGCTCATGGGAGTCACTGGCAGGAGTCCAGAAAGGAGGATGCGAGGGAGTTGAAGTATTTATTCCCTGGCTTCCCCCTGCCTGTTTGCTGTGGTTTGTCTGGATCTTTCTACCAAAAGCTACAATTCCTTTCAGGCAGCCCCATCCCTATAGCTACCCTCTTCCTTCCTCTGGCATCCTCTCCCCCTTCCTGCTTATTTGGCTCTCTTGTGGTAGCAGCAGCTCTTACTTGCTACTGGACATGGAGTACTGCTCTGCCCTTGTCTGTTCCTTGAGACCCTGCCCAGGCCTTGTGAACAGTCTTTAATTTGTTTTACTAATTACCCAATCTGAGTGGGCTATCTGTGTCCTGTAGGACTCTGAATGATACACCTAGTTTGCAGAGTAAGTTCAGGAACTTTATGTAACATCTATAATCTGATAATTTGGTATCTTTTTTTCCAACATGCCATCTGAACTGCTTCTTTTAGCTGTTAAGACAGGTAGCCCCAGCCTGCTAACAACAACAGAAAACATTATTCCAAGCCCCCCGCTTTTGCACCTCAGATAGGGAGTTCGGACGCCATGTCTACTTACTGAGTCCACAGTGACAGATCCAGGCAATTAAGATTAGGAAAATTCTAACAGTAGAACTTTGACAGTTGGGTGTACCCTATCCCCACTAGCAGTGGAGGAAACATTTATATAGAGGCTGGAGGCAATGTAGAGAACCAGTCCTGATCTTCAAATCCCACTGCCCAATATGGTGGTAGCAATTCCATTAAATAGCAGGTGTTTGTAATTCAGGTTGCCATAGATAATTAATCCAAAGTAGATGCTCAGTACATGCCTGTAAAACAGAATTTAATTGGATGGTTTCTGCAAGTTGCAAACACAGTGGAGTGCTGAGTCGAAGCCAGAATTGAATTCTAGTTTGAACCCACCAGTTTCTGAAGGCACCCAGGTCCTTCCCGGGACACTGGTGGCAGAGCTAACATGTGATCCACCGGTGGAGTGTCCCAAGTGGGGAAGACCACCCAATAGTCTCTAAATTGCAAGCCAAGGAGGGTAACTTGCTGTAAAGTATTTGCCAAATGATAATGTCAACCACACATAAACCACAGCGGGTGGAAAATTACATGTCTGAGCCGGGGACTGTCGTACATTTAAAGGTTAAGATCAGCAAGGAGTCCCTCTGGCTTTCCGCCCTGACAAATGCCCAGGTTCACACAGGCAGATGTATCTGAGCCTCTAGGCTGGGGGGTCTGGAGAGGAAGCCACCACAGAGAAGGAGTTTTTTCATGAGCGATGCTTGTGGATGAAAGTGAAACCCCTGACTTGTGTGCCCAGGGGCTAAGATCTGAACTCCTGGCCTGAAAGAGAGACTCTGTTGAAAGAACAGTAGGCCTCCCTATGCTGAAATTGGCCAGTGGGATTTTTTCAATTTGCACCTGGTGTTGGGCAGGGGTTCATGAAAATCCACAGAAAGGAATGTTTCCGAGTTGAATGAGGGAAGAGGGGGAAAAAAAAGTAGTCCTTCGGAATCATGAAAAGCACTGATTCAATGTGTAAAACGGAGACCTAAGTCTCTGCTGAGGAAGACGTTTCTCGGCCAGCCTTGGAGGTCTGCGCTTCACAAACATGTGCAATGGAGTATTCACTGTCACCTCATCGGTTAGCCTTTGAAAGCCGAGCTGCGACGCTCAAAACCACCCAGGGGGAGCCAGAAAGGTTGTCCTTTTCTAACCAGGAGTCTTTTTCATCTTCTCTTTCCAGTGCAGAAGGCTTTTTCCAACCCACTAAATATTTAAAATTCATACTCAGTGACAGCCCTTTCTTGACTAAGTTGAAGGGGTTGGCATTTTTTGAAGCCTACTTCTTGTTTCCAGAAGGGCCAGAGTCTTGCTATAAAACATATGTTTTATTTCATCTAGAATTTCATTTAAGTAGTACAAAAATAAGAAATGCTTATATACAAATTTCAAATGCCACTAAAGAGACTAATTTAAAAACTTAAAGTCACCCTTAATGTTAATCTAGAAATGACCACTGTCAAAGGATTGGAGGGTACTTTTCCACGCTTTATTTTCTAAGCATTTAGGAACATACAAGGCATGCATTTTTTTTTTTTAACTCTAAAAGAAGAACCAAATGTATATTTTAGGACTTGTAACTATAATAACTGAAATTAAAATCACCAAAGACCACAACATTGCTTTGTTGAAAGGAAACCTCTCCACTCCTATTTTACCTGACTTTCCTGAGGATTTGAAATTGTTGATGAAGTATCTCTTTGAGCTCTTACTGCTTCTTATCAATTTTCTGTCCTGGCAGCCCTTTTGCTCCTTGGTCTCTAAAACCTGTGGCTTCTAAAGCTCTTCTGTTTTGTGACTTCAGGTCTATATGCCCAAGATTTCCAAATTTGTGTTCTACGTCATCCTGAGGCACACATTTTAAATATAGTATAGAAATATGAAAACAGAGTTATGCAGTGGATTCTCTACACTTAAATAAACTGCTTCTCTGATAAGTATAAATGATCTAAGTGGTTTTATTCTTGGCAAATTGCTAGTTTTTGAGAAGTTTAGGAAATTTTCAAATGACTTGTTCTAAAAATATTAGGTGGGACACGTATTCGGGAACTTTGGAGTCAAGTGATCAGACCTAGGGTGAGGTAGAGAGAGAGTGATTCAGGATACAATTTTTATTCTAGGGCTGGGTCCACATGAATGGTGGGAGAAGGATGGTACTGTTAACCCAAGTAATGTGGAAAATCTCTGCTATGTTTCATTTAAATGCGCTGTAATTTTTTTTTACAAAAGGGGTTGTTCTAACATTGTGAGCTCTTGGTTTCTTCATCAGGCAAGGCTGCTGGCCCATCACTCATGATTTCAGTTTCCATTACAATGCTCATTTGCTCCCAGGTTGACTTAGCCTCCATCTTCTTTGTGGTCCTGCTTAAATGTGCTTGAATTCATCAATGTGCTAGGTTAAGGCTGTGGTCAGACTTAAAATAATTTTTTAAGCTGATAGATTCAAAGACTTCAGAAATGCACATTGGACTTTCCAGTGCATTTATGAAAAATTGAGAATTTGGGACATATATAATAACGATAATGAAAAAAGTTTAATATCTGACTATGCACCATGCATTTCATCAGATGTTTTCATGAACCTTATCTTACCTAATTCTCCATCAGATGTTTCATAAGCCTTATCTCACTTAATTCTCCACTTAAAAATAAATGTAACTACATTTATTATTCGCAGATGTGTAAGCAGAGGCTCAGAGAGGTTAGGTCACTTGCCCAAGGTCACCCAGCAGATAAGTTGCAGGGCTTAGATTTGAACCTAGGCTATTCTACTCCAGAGCCTTAACTACTGTCTTTCACTGTCTCCCTTTATTGACCTGGGGCATCTCTCATCAATTTAACTGTGTGATGGCATTTCAGGCTAGCAAGGGATCTCAACCCTGGGTGCACATTGACTCACCTGGGGACCTTTTGAAATATACCAAGCCTAAGCCCAGCCTCCAGAGATTCTGACTTAATTGGAGTTGAGGCCAGTATTGGTATCTTCAGCTTAGGTAGAGGCCAGTGTTTGGTTTTTTAAAAAAGTGATTCCAAAGCTCAGGCAGGCTCTGGGTTAGAAATACATTTTCTCTGAGAAATGGATGCATTAAAAACAAAAAAACCTTTGGGGGTTTAATGGCTTCCTCTCATTGTTTTCCCCCTGCTCTGAATGCCCTTGCCTTATTTCCCATAGACACTCCTGCCTCCAGAATCAGCTCCTGTAAGAAGTTTTCTAATCATCCCTTCCTTTGTACTCCCTAAGCAATTTCATATTTAGCTTGGCCTAGTTACTGTGCTGAGTGCCTCGTAGTTGGATTTTAATCGATTTACGTATGCTGCATCTTCCCACCCACCCAGTTAATCTGTAGAGTCCTTAAGGGCAGAACTACGTCTTCTCCAACTTCTGTTTCGTTTCAGATACCTTGTTTAGTGCTGTGTGTACAGGTGTGTGAAACATGCTGGCTGAGTTAGCAGCAAAACTGCTGTGGGATTTCAGACATGTGGAAGGGTGAGCAAGGGGCAAAGAAGAAAACTAAATCAAGAACTGACAGTCTTGGTGTAATAATCAACTTGTATTTCATGTATGTATTCAGTTGATACTTACTGAGCACGTACTACACAGCAGTCATATTCTAGTGAGAGACACAGAATCATCACGTAGATCCATAAACAGGTCATTTCAGATAGTATTGATATCTTGAAGGAAATAAAAGAAATTAATGTGGAAGAGAGCGACTGGGCAGGAAAGGGGCCTTCGGGAAAATTGGGGAAGGCCTTGCTGAAGGAGAGGATGTTTGAGACTAAAATCTGAGATGTCAGCCATGGAAATTCTGGAGAGTGTTCCAGACAGAAGTCCTAGAGGTAGACATGACTTTGGTTTGTGTGCTTGATGGAGAGAAAGAATGTCATTGTGGGACAAATACTGAACAAAGAGGCTAGTGCAGAGGTCAGAGATGAAGGCTGCGCCAGACTCTGCAGCCTCGAATGTCACAGTAAGGAGTATGGATTTCATTGTGGGCATAATGGAATTTTGAAAAGTGCATGTAACCTAACTGCAATTCACAGTCAACTGATGATGCAAATGCAAATGTATGTGGGTATGTGGGCTGTCCTAATTATTTTATATTTTTGGATGGGGGCCTTAAGGAAATTCTACTAGTGACCTCTAGTGTAAGGAAAGCTTTAGTGTATTTGGTTCTATTTGTTCCTTCAAAACATGGCCCTGACCCAGTGTCCAAATGCCTGAGGGACAGATCATCGACTATGTTTGGGTTTTTTTTTTTTCTAACTATGCTAAAATGGAGGAGGGGGAAGGAATACCCCTGACAAAATGTTTATCTCATTTTACTTTGGTGGTAACGTGGCAGTAGCAGAGTTGTGGTTCGCTGTGTCGTTTAATAACATCAGTTGACTACACAGCTCAGCTTTCTTTTTCATTATTTCAGTATGAAACCTATAAATAGCAGAAACCTTGTGATAAACATTTGGTGTATTATTTATTGCCTCATAGATTCTGTAAGTCAGGGGGCCAGGCACAGCTTAGGTGGGTCCTCTGCTCAGGGTCTCAGAAGGCTGTAATCAGACTATCTGCTGGGCTGCATTCTCATCTGGAGGCTTAACTGGGGAAGAACCTTCTTCTGAGGTCACTCAAGTTGTTGGGAGAATGTATTTCCTTGCAGCTGTAGGACTGAGTGCCTGGCTTCTTGCCATCTGTCAGCTGGAAGTCATTCTAGAGGCTCCTATCAGCCTCTTGCCATGTGGGTCAGTCTGCTAACAAGACAGAATCTTAAATAACACAACATAATCATGGAAGTGACAGGCCATCACCTTTGCCATATTCTGTTGGGTTAGATGCAAATCTAGGGCCCATACATCAGGGAAGCAGAATACCTAAGGGCATGAATGCCAGAAATACAGGACCAGGAGTCATGGGGGCCATCTTAGAGTCTGCCCACCAAACTTGGTTTTATTAAAAAAAGATGTTTGTCTTTGGAGGTTATAACCTACTAATGGAATAAAATTCAGTGGTTGCTGATAAGCAGATGTCTCAAACATTTTACTTTTATAAATGTAAACTTTGTTCTTTTTGGGTTTCCTCTGAAAGTAGAGAGGGAGGTACATCTTTTTTACATGACTTTGAACTGGTTTGTAAACTGACAAACATCTGCACAGTTATTGGTTTTTATGACAGTCCAAGGCTACCTCCTATCTTTTTGCAGTAAGATCACTCCATCCTGTACTATACAATAGCAGCCAAAATAAATCTATGGAATTTCTTAACCTGCCTTTCTAGGAGACTGCTGTCCCTGGAATATTTGCAGAGTGAAGTCCTCTGTGCACACTCACATGATGCTCTGTCATCTTTGGGAGGAGAGCCAATATTATAAAATGGTGCCAGGAAAAATAATGGATCACAGCAAAATAACCTGGGCATTTAACCAGCCTGTGAGTTTGACATGCTTGATGTCTGTATCCTTTTAGCAAAGATTTGCCTTTTATTGCCACTCTTTGCCTAGCCAGTATTTTAGTGGTTCCTTTTGCTTCTGGAAACATCAGCCCCAAGATATTAGATCCAAAGTGTGGTGTTGTCAGGTCAGAAGCAGTACTAAGGAGTAGCTTGGAGGGAGTACCGAGAGTCCCCTCCCCTCCCCATTACCACTGCCCTTTTAAAAATATCGACAGTTGATGTTTTCTCAGACTTACGTGAAATGGTATGTAATTGGGCTCCAGGATAAGACTCCTACACCTACACCCTTCTAACTAGATTGCTGCCCCCACACCTCTCCCATTGAGGTGTTCTGAGACTCCTTTCATTTTAGGTTGATATCAGCTAAGAGAGATTTGGAAGCACATCTTTTTCTTTACACATGCCTTAGAATTCAGAGGGGAAAAAAATCATTGTAAATATTGCCTGAAGGACAGATGTGAACTAGCTGCTTCCCAGACCCAGACAACTGGTTTGGTTTCTTCTCTGGGAGGTGGTTGCTGCCAACCTTTTCAAGTTTCCTGGGTCAAAGAAACAGAAGTTAGAACCGGTAAGTGTTGACTAAGACAGATGTGGCAACTTTGATCAGTTAAGTATGAATAAATCAGAAATTCAAGGTTTGAATTCTCTCTGAAATACATACACACTTAGAGGGTAAGGAGACAAAGCGTTTGGCAGAATACATCTGCGGAGTTGCCAGCCGTATAATGCTTGATAAATAGCCAGATAGAGTTTGCCAGACCCAAAAGCAGCCAGATTTGCTCGTCTCCACATTAAAGGAACATTAAGGTCTTTATCTATTGACCTGGACCTACTGAAGAAAAGGGAATTTTAGGGTTGAGACTAATGTTTCTTGGAAAAAAATCACCTCCAAATGCCTAATTATTGCTGAGATCTCTGTGTGACATTGCATATCTAATGCCTGATATTCAATGATACACAAGTGTGGAGTCTGCAAATAAGTAAAGGATGTTATAAAGAGGGTAGAGACCAATTTGCCTCATTAGGTCGAGCAAGCATAAGGACAAGTAATGGCCTCTGACTGCAGTAGGGGAAAAGTAAATGAAATGTTAGAAAAGATGGGCACTATGTAACAAACAAGGCCACAGCTGCATCAGGATGTAAAATGACTTTCCCAAGAGCCCCAGGTAGAAAGTACACAACAGACAGACTTTTGAAATTCTAAGAAAAAAGAGATGTACTCAAACAATAGTGACAATTATTATTTATTTGTTGTTACTATTACTACCATTTACTAGATACCAAGCATGCACTTGGGCTATGTTCTGTGCTACCGCCTGTGCATATACTACTTATAAACCTAACAGCCCTTCAGCACAAGTATTCAGTTGGTGTGACTTCCTTTATAGGATTCCCGATCAGAATCTAGAAGCCATGTTGTTGTCCATATGAATTTTAGGTTGCTATGGAAAGGTATCTCTGAAGAGCCGGGATGCCTTATACCTAGAGGTCCTTGCAGATTTCCAACCATTCAAACACACCGCCTTGGCCAGTCTGACCCAAAGTGATTATAGAAAGCATATCATAGAACCAGGTTAACAACTATGACAGATAGGTGGCCCAGTCTGTGCTCAAATTTGCTAAGAAACTGCAAATATTATTTCTTAGAATTAATGGACCAAAGTATAATATTTCCTAGAATTAATAACCAACTGGCCAATTCTATACTGATTATGATATGTGAAATAATTTTTATTGGGTGCTTATATAACAGATACTCTTCTAATAGTTTCTATATATAGTAACTCATTTAATCTTTACAATAACCTTATGATATAGTTTTATTCAGGAGTGACTAATATTTGAGATAGCGTTAGAATTGATGAATTGCTGTAACAAGCATCCCCTAAATCTTAGTGGCTTCATACAATAGAAGATTTATTTTGTGCTTAGGTCACAGTCAGTTGGATGGTTGGCAGACGACTTTTCACATCATGATTTGCAGAGGCAGTAACAGCTATGGGCTCCTCAGAATCGTCTCTTGGATCCTTCTGTAATTGGCCAGCAGACAACGAGACAGGAGAAAGAGCATGGAAGATCCTGTGGGAGGTTTGAGGGGTCATCCCAGTAGTGGCATAACTACTTGCGCCCACATTCTAATGGTCAGAATTAGTCACAGGGCCCCACACAGATGCAAGGAGAAAATAGGAAATGGGATTTTCCTTTGTTCCCAGCAAGGAAAAGAAACCATGTGGTAAACATACCACAGTGTTTCTGCCCCAGATAGATACTGTGATCATCCCCGCTTTATAGGCGAGGGAATGAAGGCTCAAAGGTTCACTACACAATATCACACAGTCAGTGAGTAGAGTGGGGTTACAAAAACAAGTAGTTTTATCCCTGAGCCCATGCATGTAACCACAATTCTACTGCCCAATATAGTAGGGTGAGAAACATTATTCTCAAGGTATCACTATTTCGTTTGATAGTTTCACCCCAGGTCTAGCCCCAGATTATTATTTAAATATTTTTATGATTGGGTAAGTGTGCCATTTACAGAGTCCCAATCACTGGTCATATTATAAGCCAGTTATTCAAACAAAAGAAGATTCCAAACTCTGTAGGAAAACTGAATATCAGCCTTTCACCCCCAACACCCATATGCTTTCCCAGTCTTAGACACCCCCCTCCCACTCACTCCCTACTATGACCACCACCAGCAAAAAAGAAAAAAGAAAGGAAAACAAAGTCCTCACAGCATTTGAGAAGGTCAAAGGGACTTCAGCGAGTTAATATCTGCCTGCTCCTGAAATTAACCAGACATTTGGCTCTCGTCCTATAATGGATGTTTAAAAATATCAGGCCGTGAGCTCTGAGAGAGTGTAGGCCAGCCTTCAGCCTTGTGCTTCACGGCAGGCTGCTCCACGACTTTCCTTACCCACCACTGCTGTTTCTCCTGCGTCCAAACACATCTGAAACCGTATCACTGGGGCTCCCCCGTGGTGCCTTTCCCTGAAGTCTTAGAGACAGCCTCGGGCTGGCCTGCTCAGCCCCCTTGGAGAGCCTCAGAAACCTGCCTGTCAGATGTGTACATGTCAACACGCCACCTGTTCTGGCAGGAAACCAATTTTCTATTTCTTCCTCCTTTGGGAAGTGTGCCTGTTTCTGGCATCTGTCCCCACTTATCCGGCTTCACACACTGAGACAAAGAAGTCGTTTCATTTCTCAAGCCATCTTTCCCACTTCTTAAAAAAAGTTCTTGAGTTCTCTCTCAACAGGTCTGTTGGCTCTGTTGTCTTCCTCTACTTTATGTATTTTAAACTCCTCTTGTTTCCGTGTGTAATATTCTTGCTCTGTTTTTCTCTTCTAGTTCCCCTTCTTTGTTTCCGTTTGGGGTCTTCATTCCATCTCTTTTTACCAACTTTGATTATATAAAAGAACCCCTCTTAAGTCATCTAAGAACAACTATTGATCTGAATGGTTTTCCTTGTTTTTCTGGAACATTTTGTCATTTATCTTTAGACAAGTTTGATGACTTGCTTGTCTTTCCTTCTCATGGTGCACACTAAGATATAGCCAGTCTGAATGAGAAAGCATGACAGTATTAAAATGTGGGCTCACACTACTGATCTGGACATTAAGAAACACTGCTCTCTGGATTTTTAAAAGAACATTAAACTTCCACTTTTTTCCCCAAACTCCTGCCACCTCTATTGTTTGAAACATGATTTCTTTGGAGTGTGAAAAGAAACGGGTTCCAAGGAGGTTGCCTCATTGTCGTGTAGGCAGGTCAGATGGATTTTCTTCTTCCTAGAGAGTCATCCTATGATCTTGAAAAAGTGAAGCTGCAGGACAAAAGTGTATTTAGAGAAAGATATTATGGGACCGGAAGCTTAGAGAATTTAACTTCACTTCTGTGACTCAGATGGCCTCCCATTTTAAGAAAGTCATCTGAACACTATGTACTTTGGTTTTGCCTTTTTATAAAAAGGAAGCCAATAAAAATATAGCACCCAAAATACAGGCCCCTAACAAACTTCCAATAAATGGCTCATTAAAATCATCTTCAGAGTTATGTGGGTGAAAGCTTAATGAACTTACCAGCAAGTTTGTTTCCCAGCAATTGGAATTTTGTGAACATTCTATGCCTTCCTCCTTCTATCTCCCCCTGTCAAACCATCAGCCAGGTCTTGTCTTCCAATGAGCAATATTTGGATTTGCCTGATATGTTTCATGGGGCATGAAAGTTTTAGTGAAAAACAGGAATTAGCAGGGTGTGATGAGATTTATGGTGCATGCTCTTGGACATGATGTGGATTTCTTTATCTTCACCCCCTCTGTTCTTTCTATGACACAGTGTCACAAGTCAGTAATCCTGCAAGTTGTCAAGGCAGAGCCCACGGGCTCAAATACTGGCTCCACTGCTGTTTAGCTGTGTGATTTTCAGCAAGATCTATAACCTCTCTAAGCTTTAGTGTCCTCATAAGTAAAGACCTCCTTGCGAGCTGTGAGGATGAAATGGAGGAAAGCATGAGAAGCACTTAACACAGTGCTTGGCCTATAGTTGACGGGCAACAGTTAGCTCTCCCATCAGCTCAGTAGAGAATATTTTTTAAATATTAAACTAGTCTTTCTTCCTCTTCCCTTCAAACATTAATCCCTGGCAAATCCCATTTCCCTAAACTCCTTGGGCCTTTACAGTTGATTGCCACAGGGAAAGAGAGGGTGGGCACACACTAAAACTCCTCAGAAGTTATCATTTAGCTCTGAGTTGAGAAGCTGACATTCTGAGTCTATAGTGTGACAGTAACCTTGAAAGCCAAGCTTTTGAAAAAGAAAAGAACCTTCTACATTGTAAAGCTTCCCTTTCCTTAACAGGAGTCAAGCCTGGTAGATTTGGACTCCAGAGCTTTGCTTATGAGCCCTAGAAAGAGAAAG
This sequence comes from Balaenoptera acutorostrata, assembly GCF_949987535.1. Lineage (NCBI taxonomy): Eukaryota > Metazoa > Chordata > Mammalia > Artiodactyla > Balaenopteridae > Balaenoptera > Balaenoptera acutorostrata. The sequence goes on along the minus strand of NC_080065.1, from coordinate 58,088,614 downwards.
AAAGAAGATGTGATGTAAGAAAAAATTTCACCTGACTGAAAGGGAAATTAAGGAAACCCATCAGTTTCCAGAGAGAGGAGTCCAAGAAGGAGGAGAAAAAGAGTCCAGACGGAATTGAGGATTGTGACTTCACCTTCAGGGTGAAAATTCTGGGTGGAAAAAGGTTTGAGAAACCCTGAGAGTAGGCTGACATAGCCCAGACATCTCAAGATAAATAGAGGGAATTCAAAAGCCCTTTAGGGGAGCTCCCTGCCCTCAGTCTAGCACTGGACCATCCAGGTGAGAATTAGAAAGGCCCAAACTCCCCTACATGACCAGGATGGAGCTCCAGAATCCTCCTGTGTTTCAGTAAAAAAATCAAGAAGTGCTATAGACCACTGAACCAGAGAAGGACAGAGCAAAGTCCAAGAGGTAAGATGGGGAGGTTATTTCATGATGCAGAGTCCTCAGGTCAGGCGACTATGGCAGAAACCACAAACTTCTACCTCAAGTGCTAGGTGCAAATGAGATAAGCTACATCACATTAGAGACAAGCACGGGCAGCAGAAATAATATCCAAATGGTCACCTGGTGTCAGAGGCCCGGAGCATTCAAGGAACAGCAGAGACAGAGTGACCCAGAAATGGTAACTTTAACTTTTCTCTGCTACCTGTGAAAACAAAGAGCTCCTGAATAAGGTAAGATCTGAGAGAGAAGATGAAGAATCTATGTTTACCTCTGCAAATCTGAATATAATTTATAAATTTCTGACCCTTTTACAAAAATAATCAAGAACTGGACTCATACTGAAGCTGACTTTCAGTTTGCTCATGTGAGTAGGGTATTTGGCATAGGACATCTAACTACATCTCAGACCTATGGTGAAAAAGAGAAAAACCTTTTGAAAAATAAATTTTGAAGCTCCACAGAATAAAGATGGTAGCCTGCCACAATTACATATGATTTTTTCGTATGAAAGTGGGTCACCTAAGGGCATCCACCAAAACACACACACACCTGTAGACATGCCACTTAGCTACTTAGCTATATGAGTAGTCCTAAACAAGGTTTATGAGTCCTAATCAGATGTACCTCGCTACTTACTGCCTGAAGCATTCCCTGTTTGGGGCTGAAGTAACCCAACTAAAAATATACCTACCAATCCACACCTCCCTGTTGTTTCTAGGACGCTAAGGGCAGAAAAAGTCTCCAAATAGACTTCAAAGAGCCCACAGCTCTTCAGGACACTAATTCGCACCAGTATTGTGAAAAGCAGAATAGATGTGTAGCATAGTTACCAATAATGTTACAAACTCAAGGTGTTAGCGTGTGAAATGAGGTTGTTATGTTGATGACAGTGATTATATCAACTGTTCCTCCTTGCAATCATAGGGTACGTTTAGATCACGGACACTAAAATTACCAACCAGTCATTTAGAGCTCAAATTTACAGCACCCATTCAAGATAAATTGGTTCATTTCAACTCAGTGGCATTGGGCAACAGAAAGAATGTGAAGTTCTCAAACTGGTTTGTACCAGCTCAAGCTTGATGAAGTTCTAGGCAAATGGTTCTTTCAGACATTGCTCAACTAGGACATCATTTCTGCTCTTGTCAGAATGGAAATCCCAAAAACACATATTTTAGAGTCCACAGACGGTCTGCAGAGTGTATTTCAGTAACTCCTAAAGCTTCACTGTTGGAAAATTCTTTATTTTGTAACCCAAGTCTCCCAGCGTCATGAGGAGTCACTAGGTCCTTGAATGGCCATCAGTCTTATTCCAAGTCTCCATCTTGGATACAACAGTCCTGTCTCTTCCTCAAGTATTTCTAAACATTCCTAGATGGCTTACATTCCTGGTGGTTGCTTATTGTCTTAGATAGGAATTGGGTATGTCTGCCTGTAACCAGAACTTAACTGCTGTGGTTTAGACAAACAGAAGGAGAGATGTCTTTCTCACACTTCAAGTCTTTGAAGTTCCAGGCCCCTTCAGTATTTCTTTCCTCTGTCCTTAACACTAGGCTCTTGCCTTATTCTTGTTGCTTAATGGTCACAAGATGGCTGTCCCTTTTCCAAGCTCAGGTCTTTGCTCTCAGCAGAAAGAGGAAAGGACAAAGAATTAAGGGCAACACCTGAAGCAGGAAAGCAGAACTCTCCCAGAAATCCCCCGCAGACTTTTAATTATGTCTCAGTGGCCCAACATGAGTGGCAGTAGTCTCCCTGAAGCCTGGGAAAGCAAGGGTTTCAGTGAGGTGCATTCCCACCTGAAGAAACAAAATATGAATGGGGTTGGTAAGGAAAAAGGGGAGCATGGCAGCTGAGCCCCCAGCAGTGTCTGCCAGCCTTCCCATCCCTCATCATGAGCCCCTGCTTCTGGCTTCTCCACCCAGGCCAGGTCTCCTAACTGCGGGCAGGGGAAATCTAACCCTAGATACCAAATGTGAATGCCTCAGTGGTGGCCTTGCCTCCTCGCGGGGGTGTGGCCTCCTGGGCGTTACTTCCTGCTCCTCCAGCCTGACACCATATTGCTGAGACCACTTTATTTCCTTATTCATTCAATTAACAAATACTCTTGAGCAACTTCTGTGTGTCAAGGACTGTTCTAGATACGAGAGATATGGAAGACACCAAGATCTCAAGGCCATACCCTTCATGGACCTTACATTTAATGGGAGAAATTGGGTTTCCGCCCCCCAGTTGTCCTCTTACCCGGGCACGTCCGTGCAGGACACAGCCTGCGCCACTGTTTATTCCCCTGATGACCCTGCTCATTCCCCAGGGATCAAGGCTTCTGGCCTCCTCTCTCTCTCTACCAGAAGAAGAAGTCAGAAAAAAGGAAAAGCACACAACAAACATTATTTTTTTTCCGAAATGAACCCACTGACCTGTTCCAAGTCTCTTATGTTGTTCAACAGGATATTTACCATCTCAGTCTGAAGCACCTGCCTCTGGGTCACTCCCTTTGCTCAGAGCTTCCTCAGGAAGACTATTTTCACTTTTTTCCTGCGTGAGAGACTTTGCTTTAAACACCAGTTCCGGTTTGCACCTTTACAGCCACCAGGAGTTCAGGAGATGTGGGATCCCATCCAACATATATCTCACGGAGCTTCCTCACAGAGCAATTCTGCCCACTGAGAGTTCACAGCTTAATTTCCTGGGCACATTTGCATTGACAGTCTATGTGTTCTGAAGCTCCTTCATAAAATTCAAATTCAGGTTTTATTTGAGTCTAGTTGATGTGTTGCTTTGAACCTCTTCTTCGATTAGGGAAAGGGGATGATAAAATCTCAGGCCTGACTTACCCCCACTAACTCAGGACCCCATGTATAAAGGAAATATGACAGTGTCAGAGGCATCATATGCAAAGGTATTCAAAGAGAAAGGGGGTCCTTGAGGAGGTTTGAAGGTTCTGTGTGCAGGGGATCAAGGGTAATGTGGTTGAATTTATAAATTTCTCAACTTCCCAACGTATACTCCTTAACAAACTGCCTCATCTCCAGCTCCCATGCTCTGTTTTGTGTTCTCTGTCCCAACTAAACATGGGATTTCCTTCTCTCATTTCAAAACCTTCCCTCAAGTGCTTTTCCCTGCTCTCTGCCAAGCACATCCTTCAACTTCATCGCTCAGGATATTCCTCCTCCTTAAACTTGGCACATGCATGCCAGCCTCCCTGTCTTCACCCTGCTCAGCCTGACTCTCCCATGGCACTTGTATATAGCTGTGTCCAACTATCCATCACTTGCCCCTTTACTGATGGCTGTGCTGATTCATCATGAAATGATACAACTCAGAAAAGGGACATCAGGGTCGTCTACATCCTCGGGAACTCCCCATTATAGATTGTGTAACTCCTTGCCCAAAATAGATCATCTGTAAATGAGGCCGCTGCAGGTTTAAGATGCAAATTTTCTCTTCGGCAGGCTTGATATTCTAGGCAATTTACATTGGAGACTGCAGAGCAGTGGGTGTGTAACTGGTTCCAACCTGTCTGGGTGGTGACGCAATCATGGGGAGGCCATCTGTGTTTCCTCCATCTGCTGAAGCTTCTCTGCGCCTAAGCAAGTGCAATAAACCAACAGCCTCGCCTCTCTGAGCAGCCTTCTCCGACTGGACCACTCCTCTTTGGGAGTCCACGGACTCTGAGGCTCCAGAGCTGTAGGTCTACAGATGGATCACAGTTCCATGCACGTGCCAATAAAGAATTGCAGAACCTCTGAGCCTCAGTTCCCTTATCAATAAAATGGGATGATTATGTATTCCTCATAAGTTTGATATGAAGACTGTGTGAGAAAATGTGCAATGAAACCCTTTGTACATTGCAGGTGCTGAGCATTGTTAATTCTCTGCCCCTCTCTATCATATTCTCCTGCCGGGATATTCATTGTTCGTTTGCATGAAGTCTCATTTCCCCTCCATTATTGTGAACCCCTCCAGGACAAAAGTCATATCTTATCTGTCTTTACATAGGGAAGAGTAGGATGATAGAAGGAACATAAAACCATCTTGGTCATGGACCTGCCATTCACCATCTGTGTGACATTGGGCTAGTTCATTTGTCAGTAAAACAGGGGGTTTGGTTTAGAGGATTGCTAAGGTCTGTGTGTCTGACCTAAATCCCCTAAAGAACTTAGTAAATGGGCATCTAGGAAGTGTGAGACCCAAGACTTTTTAATAGGTGAATAGGAGAATGTCCAATATCTTAATGGCATTGTGGTCACACTGGGAGTTCCTTCCTAATGGGCTCATTCAAGCCCAGCAGACTAGAGAGCTTGATCCTGCTGCAGCTTCTCAGGCCCACAGAAAGAAGGTGTCCCTTGGAACTGAAGCCCCACCCCAAGCCAAATTCTAAGAACCAGGAAAACATGTCACAAGAGTACACACCCTCCCCTACATCACATCCATTCAACTGCCCAGCAAGACTGATGTGAGGATGCTGGTGGGAATGACGGATTGAGAGATAGGAGTCTAAATTCAGGCTCTGCTATCTCCCTTCCATTTTTTTTCTCACAGCTGATGCTGGAAGCTAAGGTACACAACTGGTGAGCAAATGTTTGGTACCTTCCCCACCCACTGATAGTATAATGAAAGTCAGTATTGATGCTTAGAATTGCTTTGAATTATCAGGTAAAAAATGCTCTATGGGTCAGATTATAAAATTGCCAATTCTATGACCATATCTTTACACAAGGAGAAAGGTTTTTCCCTGTGTCACGCCATTTATTTAAAGTTATACACAACCTGACAAATTTGCTATACAACCAATCAATTTAGATAGTATCTTTGAGCCTGTATTAAACAAAGCTGGGATGAAGGTTCCTGTTCTTGGCTTGTTCCTGGTACCATCACAAGAATATCTACCACATTTGTTTCTAATGAGCTTGTTTGGATCTTTCCGTAAGAATGATAAGACACAGGATCACTCCAATGCAATGTCATTTCTGTCTCTAAGACCAGGAACCTCAAACATTACAAGTTTCTATAATTAATTGAAATTGGCCAAAGGTCAAACTAGTGGGAGGAAGGGGTTTTAAATTAGTCACCAAAGGGAAATGACTTATCCAGCTCAAAAGATAAGTTAACCTACCTGTGGTCCTAACCTCCATTTCAGCACAGTCCTTGTTTGGAAATCTGGACTGGAAGGCAGTAAGGTAAAGAGGTGTAACTCATTCTAAGATGTGAGCTCCTGGCGATTTTCAATTTTCACAAATTCTTGAGTTTAAGAATTTGCAGAAGGACTTGGAAACAGATGTTATGAAGACTGCCAACTCAAATGCACCTAGGCGTCACTAATATATCCTGCTTCATCAGCTTGGAATATGAAATAACCTCGCATTTCTTTGAAAGTTCAATTTATAATAACTTTAATCCCCTGTGCTCACTGAGAAGAGAAGTCTATACTTTCTTTCCTGGCCATTGCTCCTGAGGAGACTAAGAACCCAAGTCCACAAAGGACCCAAGTCCACATTCACTCAGGGAAGATGATGACAGCTCTTGCTGTGTCTCTACTGAAAGCATTAGTCCATCGGTCTAGTGCAAGCAGAAAGGCTGCCGCCACCAATCATCTGGGGTCGGGGAGGTCAGCAGGGCAGAGTGCTTCTCCTTAGAGTGCCATGTTCTGCTCAGCTATGAGGCTCCGTGCCATGGCAAGTGGGGTTCCAGCAGGGGAAGTCTTTGTGATCAGTCCTCTTTCTCACATCCTCAGCTATTTTCCACTGGGCATGGACACTGTATGAAGATGACTGAATCAGGAAAGGACAGTATCAGTGCCAGACCAGCTCTACTCTTGGACCATCTTGACCCTGTTCTTGAACTGAAGGCACTTGAATGTACCTGATGGTGAGTTTCCCCTTGAGCCCCACCCTAATGACTTATCTTGCCAAGTTAATTCAATTTAAAACATTTCCATATTTCAGAGATGTTCTAATAACTTGGAGTATCTTAAACAAGGACTTTGAGTCTTGTTTCTCTTCAACCTCCAAAGAATCCTCCAAATCCCATTATAAATATAAGATTGGTACTTAAAGGAGTGCACTGTCTAATGCCATTGCCAATAGCAGTCAAGCACTAAGACTTTGTCAGGTCAGGGAATACCCTCTTACAACCCTTCCATGTGAACCCTGGGAGAGCACTAGCCTTACATCAACTGAACCTCTCATATAGCTCAGCCCAGAACAAAATTGCCTATGTCAAAGTGATTTGATAGCTAGAATCAGAAACAGCAACTTTTAAAATGGCCTTTTTCAAATAGTAATAATGAAATAATAATTTTAAGTCCTACGTCATTGGGTGATAAAGACACACTGATAGTTTGTGGGAATTGACTACATGCTGAGTACTTTCATACATATCATCCTTATTAATACTCAGTGAAAAGGAAGGAGGAAGAAGGGAAGAGCCCTGAGCCCCCAGATGTGCAGATACTATGCTAGTCCTGATGAACTTTGTCTCGTTAGAAAGCTAAGGCTGAGAGAAGTTAAGGAACCTGTCAATGTTCACACAGCCAGTACATGGCAGAGCTGGGATTCAGAATCAAGTCTTCGTAACTCCACCATTCATGTCTTAACTGCTGTACCCTAAGGCCTCTCTGGCTTAGCAATGAGGTAAGTTGTTACCTCATCAAAGCGGCACAAAAAACAAGGTATGAGGTCCATCTAAAATTCTATCTCTGGGCTTCCCTGGTGGCGCAGTGGTTGGGAATCCGCCTGTCAATGCAGGACACAAGGGTTCAATCCCTGGCCCGGGAAGATCCCACATGCTGCGGAGCAACTAAGCCCCTGCGCCACAACTACTGAGCCTGCACTCTAGAGCCCACGAGCCACAACTACTGAAGCCCGTGCGCCTAGAGCCCATGTTCTGCAACGGGAGAAGCCACCGCAGTGAGAAGCCCGCGCACCGCAATGAAGAGTAGCCCCTGCTCACTGCAACTAGAGAAAGCCTACGCTCAGCAACAAAGACCCAACACAGCCAAAGATAAATAAATAAAATAAATAAATTAAAATAAATAAATAAAAATTCTATCTCCTTCTCTCCTTGTAGCTCTGTTCCATGCCAGGTGTGCTTTGGTGATTAATGCTTTTGAAGCTCTGGGTGTGTCCAGATGATCTGCTATCTACAGCACACAAATGGGAAATTTCAAGATGGTGTTCTTTAACAGGCTTGCCACCAAATGCTGTCAGAAAACTAAAATTGTCCAGGCTATTTTGAGACCAAACTCAAAGTTTTATCCAGCTTCTCCTCAAAGTAAATTGACATCCATGAATCTGAGAGCTGTTCTCTGCCTCACATTTTAGTTGGAGTCATATAGCTAGAGTTTGTGTTCAAATTCATGTCCCTGTGTTGACCCTAACGCTTCTGAAAAGCCCAGTGGAATTACAGGGTCTCAGGTGGAATTGGGGGCCTGCCTTCATTTGCTTCAAAATAAAGACAAGAGTTGACTCAGAATGTGAACACAGAACCAGGAATAAAATTAGAATAGCCCGTTTTATGTTTACACACCACATAAGCTGAATGTGGGTGTAGCTTGTTTACTTTTAAGTATAAATTACCAAGTTTTCCCACCTTGAGATAGAAACCTGACCTGTGAGACAGAATTTTCTCTTCTTCCCTCCTTTTCTAACAAGTAGGGATGGCTCAGTGAAATGTGTGTTGGTTTTCATTCCAGGTGAGAAAGTAGAAGTAAGGCTGAAAATTCTGAGTAATGCATCTAAGATGCATCTGATACCAGACTGGACGGGACACTAAAACAAACAGTAACAAGGACCGGAAATGTCACCCCCCCACGCCTGCCCCATTATTGGCGCTTGACACTTGGCCCTGGGTCCTGACGTCCTCATAGTCACTGTGTAGCCCAGGAAGTGATGCAGGGCGACACACACAGAGAATCTTTTCCTGGAAATGGGTTTGGAGGACAGCTTATTATACACAGTAAGCCCTTGTGTATGTGATTGAAAATAAACTCAGACAGTGCATCAGGTTACAGTTATGTGTTGAAAGGCGAAAATCCACCTATCCACGTGCCCTGACCGAAGACTTTGCCCGAGCCTGGAATCCCATCCCAGGACCTCAGACTAAGTGATCAGACACTTCTTTATCCAGAGTCCAGTGACTTAGGGATAGACTTCCATGGAATTTAAACTTAGTTTAAAAAACACATAACTTTTTGGGACTTCCCTGGTGACACAGTGGTTAAGAATCCGCCTGCCAATGCAGGGGACATTGGTTCTATCCCTGGTCCGGGAAGGTCCCACATGCCGCGGAGCAACTAAGCCCATGTGTCACAACTACTGAGCCTACGCTCTAGAGCCCGCGAGTCACAACTTCTGAGCCCACGTGCCGCAACTACTGAAGCCCGCGAGCCTAGAGCCCGTGCTCCGCAACAAGAGAAGCCACCGCAATGGGAAGCCTGAGCACTGCAATGAAGAGTAGCTCCTACTCGCCGCAATTAGAGGAAGCCCACGAGCAGCAACGAAGACCCAACACAGCCAAAATAAATAAATAAATAAATAAATACATTTATAAAAAAAATAAAATAAAAATAAAAAACACATAACTTTTTGGGTCTTTTTAAGAAAGGAGACCATGTTGTATGAGATGGTCACATGATCTTTTATCTGTCAGCTTGTTACTGGTTACCCAGATGCCACTGTGGAGGGACTATTCTGGGTCATCTTTCACATATTTTCCTCCATTCATTGTTCATGATATTATCCAGTCACAGCGTGTTTGTTGGCCCCAAGCTGTATGAATGAAAAATATGACAAACTTTCAAGCTTTGTCCCTCCAGACAGAAAAAAAAAAAAATCATAATTTTTTTATCATTGCTTTTGATTCTCTAATGAAGTTCTTGTTAAGGAAATAATATTTCTGGACCAGAAAATGGTGTATATGTGTCAGGATGTTATGTCTTTTCTTCCTCCATGATGTACATCTCAGTTGAAATGTTTCCTTCCTGTCTTCCTTTCCCATGCTGTACAGCTATAGTTCTGGAGCTGACTGTATAATTTCAAGAGGATAATTTTCTATCAACTTAAAACACTTAGGAGGACTCAGGAAAAAGTCTTTTGGCACCTACTTAGGGAGAACTATTATGCTGGTTGCAGTAACATTTTGGAAATAAGAAGTGTCTTTAGTCTCATGATTACATAAATTTCTACTTGGCAAACAAGGATTGTTCTGGCACTGTGGGCCTAGAATTTAAGACATCATCTTTTTTACCTAAATTCCTTTTCTGTGAATCTACATTGTTGGTGAGGACACAACCCAGGGGAGTGTTTGTTGTAATTCAGTGCTCAAGAATATGGACAAAGGTTCAGGGGACTTAAATATTTTAAATTATTTTAGCAGGTACAGAGGACTGGGAAGGAGGGAATCACAGCTTCTCATTCAGTTAGCCCGTGGACAGCTACGGGAGAGAGCTCTAGGGCCCACGGGGGGAAGCATGGCTCCTGTATTTTCATAATAGGCTCCCTGAAACAGAAACATTTCAGGTAGTAAATGAGTCCCAGTGGCAGCTTAATGCTATAAAAAGAGTTAGAACTTTTGCCCTAAGTATAGGTTCCCAGCCTGTGCACTGTGGGCTCCTGGCAGTCTGCAGTTTTGTAAAGGATGAGAAATTGGGTAGAAAATAGCCTGGATGATATGTCTCATACAGTTGTGTCCTAGGTCAACTAACATAGTGGTTAAGGCCCTGGAGCCTTACGGGTTTGAATCCTGGCTACGCCTCTTACTGGTCATATGGCCCCGAACAAGTTATTTCACTTCTGAGTGCTTCCGTTTCTTCATTTCTGCAAAATGTGGACTAGTGTCACATACTTAGGAGTCAACACACTTTAGCTATTGTTTAGTGTGGGCTAGTGTCACATACTTAGGAGTCAACACACTTTGGCTATTGTTTAGTATGGGCTAGTGTCACATACTTAGGAGTCAACACACTTTAGCTATTGTTTAGTATGGGCTGGTGTCACATGCTTAGGAGTCAACACACTTTGGCTATTGTTACTGTTTGACAGACATATAAGTGGCTGCCGTCATGATAAATTAAAAAGACATTCAGGGACTTCCCTGGTGGCACAGTGGTTAAGACTCCACGCTCCCAGTGCAGGGGGCCCAGATTCCCTGATCCCTGCTCAGGGAACTAGATCCCACATGCTTGCCACAGCTAAGAGTTCACATGCCACAACTAAGGAGCACATGTGCTGCAACTAAGGAGTCTGCCTGTCGCAACTAAGACCTGGCACAACCAAATAAATAAAATAAATAAAAAATAAAATAAATTAAAAAAAATTCATTTGAATGTGATTTCATTGCTACTCTTTGCAAATATATAAAGTTTCAGTGGATGGAAACCAAATGTAGGATTACCATCATATGGGAGATCCTTGTTCTCAGAAAGGGATAGAAGGAATAAAGAGGTGGGGCTGAGTTATCCTAAAATAGAGATGATATATATGGCAGGCAAGGCCAATGTCTCCCATTAAGCACAGTAGATAGATAGTCTAGGACTCATGATACTTTTAAGAGCTCATAAAAATGTTCTTTTAGGGGGCTTCCCTGATGGCACAGTGGTTGAGAGTCTGCCTGCCAATGCGGGGTACACGGGTTCGAGCCCTGGCCTGGGAAGATCCCACATGCAGCAGAGCAGCTAGGCCCGTGAGCCACAATTACTGAGCCTGTGCGTCTGGAGCCTGTGCCCTGCAACAAGAGAGGCTGCAATAGTGAGAGGCCCGCGCACCACGATGAAGAGTGGCCCCCGCTTGCCACAACTAGAGAAAGCCCTCGCACAGAAACGAAGACCCAACACAGCCATAAATAAATAAATAAAATTTTAAAAAAATGTTCTTTTATTATTTATTTATTTAATAAATTTATTTATTTTATTTTTATTTATTTTCGGCTGTGTTGGGTCTTTGTTGCTACTCCCGGGCTTTCTCTAGTTGCAGTGAGCGGGGGCTACTCTTCATTGCGGTGCGCGGGCTTCTTATTGCAGTGGCTTCTCTTGTTGCAGAGCACGGGCTCTAGAGCTCTCTAGTAGTTGTGGCACACGGGCTTAGTTGCTCTGCGGCATGTGGGATCTTCCCAGACCAGGGCTCGAACCCGTGTCCCCTGCAATGGCAGGCGATTCTTAACCACTGCACCACCAGGGAAGCCCATAAAAATGTTCTTTTAAAATTAGAAGAAATGTTTTAATATGTAATATTAGCATAGAACTTTTGCATATAATTTTAATATTTTTATAGGGGAAGGGTCCAATGAAGACAAAAGTATTAGGGCCCATGGAGGTCATAATGTTGCCCTGACTTGGCAAGTGCCTCGGTTACATTTGCTCATGTACTTCTCTGTGTCCCCTACCGAATGGGGAGATCTTGGAGCAGAGATTGCATCCTCTTTGCCACTGTACACGCAAAGCCTGTTGTGGTGCCTGGCACATAATAGGCAGCCAATAAATATTTGGTGAATGAAGGAAATGATTAGCATTTTGGGTCGCATGCAACAAGCGTGATGCTCTGGAAAGAAGGTTGTTGCTAAGTCTCTATGCGAGCCAATCTGAGGGCAGCCTAGAAGCGCATTTGAAAGTGGTGTTCTATGTTCCGTGGATGAATATTTAAAAAGATGGAAAAGTCATTGAGTAGGGCAAAAGAGAGAGAGAGACATATTCTGTTTTCTCTGGATTTTCTTTAGACCGGTCTTTGCATGAAAGACTGAAAGTTTAGGTCCGACTGGGGCCCAGCTCCTGGGAAGGGAGCCCTCAGAGGTGGGTCTTGGAAGAGTGAGGCTATTTGTAGCAGAAGGGTCAATGCTACTGCAGAGGTTTGAGAACACCCTCCCAACCCTCCCTTAGAGCTCTTCTGGGTCCTCTGCTGCCCGAGGCAGGGAAGGGAGAAGGTACCTGGAGGCAACACCTCCAAGAAGCCAAGCTCTGTATGGTAACTAAGAACCAATCCAATTGGAGTCAAGTTGAAACATCAAGGTTCTGATCAGAGATCACTGTGAGCTGGATCCACTTCATGGAACACTGGGAGGTGATAGAGGAGATCTGGGAGGGAGGGGACAGAACTGGGGAGAAGAGTGGAAAAAATCAGGGTAACTAAAGTCGGGGGGAAAAAGGAAAATATTTTTGCTTTGGATTTTTAGGTGAATTAAAAATATTTTGCTTCAATTCTTGTATTCAAAAATATTTCAAATACACTGTGATCTATTTACAATCGGGAATATCATACAGAAATCAAAATAAGTAACAATATGAATGATTCTTAGCAATAAAATACTTAGTTTAAAAAAGTCCCAAAGTATTATATATAGCCTGATAACTTGAGAAATTTTTATATGGAGAATTTTAAATACTATAATTTCCTCCATGTACCCACCACTCAGCTTCCATCTTGGCTGATCTTGCTTCATCTATATGCTTCGGCCCTCCTTTATTATTTTGAAGAAAATCTCAGTCATCAGAGAATACCATTTTTATAATGTTGAAAATAACTAAAATTTAAAAAATATTTTCATGAATACAGTACATGCAGTAAAACTATACCAAAAGAAACTCAAGGCCTTGAGAAGCACAGCACTTTGGATGACAGTGACTGCGGGTGAGGGGAGTGTCCTTGTGTAGATTAGCGTCTGAGATTTTGTTTTGAACGGCCAGTTCTGGGTACTTACCACCTTGTTAAGAATACTGCTTAAAGAATTAGCTAGACACATAAAAGTAGATCATTCAAGAACCAACATGGAAGAGTACATGAACCAAGCATTCAAATTCATCCAATTCTGTGCACTACAAGTCCCATTGGTCCCCTTTTCTGTCTGAGTGAATGAAGTCCTCATTGCCTTCCTTTTCGAAGGTGACTATGGTGTGTACCAGATGAGGACTTTGAGTCTAGCTTGTCTGAGGTCCTGGTTAGATAGGTTGGACTATGCATCCATAAGCATGCCCTGGTCCTTTTTGCTTTAACCCACTTCACTTTGCCTTACTCCTGCCTGAATTCCGGGACCTAGAACCACAGCTGGGTAGAAGAGGCAGCAGAATAATTGCGTCCTGCACAGGAGAGGCACATTCATTACAGCCAAATGTACCGTGAGGGCTCCAATAAGATGCCTGTGCAGCGAACTTTATTTCTGGCAGGAGAGATTTCAGAGCAAGGGGGAAGATAGGGAGGAAGGAAGAAGAGAGAGAGGAGAGAGGTGAAACAGAAAGACAGAGAAAGAAAGCAGGGAGAGTGTTTACTCATAGCTATTTACAGTATATATTTTCTCAATCCAAGATGTATTTAAATGGATTAATTTGAAGAACTGTTCAAATTTGAACAGTTCTTGAAATTTGAAGAACTTTCAGCCTATGTCCTGACTTGAGTTTTGGATGTCAATACAATTTTGGTCAGTTGAATTGCTTGATTTAATTAACTCTGAGCTGTTAAGCAAAGGGGTGGGGGCAGAGTGTAATGCATTGAGACCCCCCTCTTTTAACCCATGTTCTGACCTATTGAGCAGGTCATGTAAGCTCTCTGGGTCTCGGTTTCCACATCTGTTCCACATCTGTGAAAACAAGGAGGATGGACTAGAAGATTCTACGATCCATTTCAGGGGTAACATTTTGTGATTTTCAGTGCTTGAACAGACCATAAATAGCACAGACAAGGGTATTTCACAGGGATTTAAAAGACCAGTACGTTTGGTCTCTGACTCCCCAGACTGATGTTCTGTTTCTATACATGCAGTAGCTTAGGTCTTGAGCTCTCATGTATTTCCACATTTTCTTATGACTTGCAACCTTAAAAGGAAATGAGGGTTGCAAAATCTTCTCCAAAAAACCCTGTGTTAAATGGAGCAAAACTTTTCTTAAATAAGGAAGAGTTCTCTGAATGGGAACAGCCACTAAATCAACCTCAGATTCTAGGTATTCGCTAACACAAGTCACAGGTAGAAAATGTCTCTCTAGTTTGGAGAACCATAGGATACTGAGAACCAGTCCTGAAATACACACACACACACACACGCACACACACACCACATTTATAATTGAAGGAAGCATCTTTTTTCAGTCCGTGCAGTCTGATTTAGGGCCCAGAATCATGGCTCTTCTGTCTAGAGAGGAACAGGTGACAAGGCATTAGGTGCTGTGCTTAATATGTGATGAAGGTCAAATCAGTAGGAGAAACACATTATTTAATAAATAGTTCTGGGATCACTATTTGTTCATTTGAAAAATGTAAAGTTGAACCCTTAACTCACATTATATACTTAAATACATTCCAGATGGACTAAAAAATTAAATAGAAAAGTAAAATACAAACTAAGTAGAAAAAACATGTATATGATTTTGGATTGAGAAGCCTTTTCCAAGACAGAAACTATGAAGAAATAGGTGGATAAATTTGACAACCTAACAATTTTATATTTCTGTACATCCTAAAAATATAAAAGTTAAAGGCACAGGACAAACATGATAAAGAATCAATATCTCCCTGATAGCAAGAATTCTTATTAGTCGATTCAGAAAAGATACCCCTCCAAAAGAAAAAAAAAAAAATGGCATAGACAATTGGCAAGAAAGAAATACAAAAGAGCCTCAGGGATAATCAAAGTAGAATAAATTAAAACAACAAGATACTATTTTGCCCATAAAGTCAAAGAGTTAAAAGACTGATAATAGCCTTGGTAATGGTGTGGTGACATTAACACTCTAAGATTAGATTTACTCCTGGCTTTAGTATAAAATCTTAGGAAAGGCATGAAAGCTTTCTGAGCCTCAACTTTCTCATCTCTAAAATGGAGCACATGATAGTCTCACTCACAGGGCCAGTGTAAAGATTAGATGAGATAATGAATTTTAAAAAGAACTTAGTAAATTCGAAAGTAATGACACACAGCTATACAAGTATAATATACAGGTCTAATGATTGGGTCTGATAAACCAAGTGGACCAGTGCTATGCCTCAGAGAAAAAAAGGGAGATGGAGGGGTAAGTAAACTTGCTTTCTTGATGCCATATTTAAGCTATTGTACTACTCAGATAAGTTCCTTGAAAGAGCTGTGTGGCATTGAAGCTTCAGTAAGCTACAGTTTAGAGGTGCTGCTAACAAGGACTGAGGCAGCTGGATATTGTTATAGGAGCAGCAGACACAAAGAGGGCCCTAAAAATGATGTTGGCAGGAGTGGATGCCCCAAACCACCATTCATTGGTAGCAACCATGACAAGAAGTAGTGATGAAGCCACTTCCAATGACAGAAACTTCCCCAGTGGAGCACCTGCTGAGTGTGGTCCCTGGTACAGGACTGTGTCCAAGGGGAGGAGCCACCAGCAGCGAGGTCAGTAAGCCTGGCAGGAATTACCCTCAGAGCTACCACTGAGAGTGGCGGCTCAGAGATGGCACTGTGGAGATCCTGGGGGAGGTGGAGACCATTGGTCTTCTGTGTAGTAGTTAAAACATGTGGGCTTCAGACCAGGCTTCCTGGGTTCAAATCCTGATTCTACCAGGATTTGTGTGACCTTGGGGAAGGTCTCTGTGCATCACTTTTCAGAGTTGTTAAATGTAGATAATAATTGCATCTAACTGATATGGTTATTGTGAGAATGATATGAGTTAATACACATAAAACATTTAAAGATTCGTGGACCATAATACATGCCTCACTCATGTTAAGTATATATTATTGCTGTGGTTATCGGTAATCCTACTACTATCACTACCATAATCTTCTTTAAGAGCGACTAACAGCTTCTCACTAGGAAACTTGGCATCACTGGAGGCTTATATTTTTGGTTTTCACCTCCATGCAAGACCTAGAGCTCCTCTATTTTTCCAAAAGGAAAGAAGGTCTAATAAAAGAGCTTTAATTGTAGCAGTAGATTATTCCCCTTGCTACATAGAGAAGTATTCATCTGTCATTTGACTCCACCTCCTCTTTTCCATGGAAAGAAAGGAAGTAAAAGTCTTCAGCCTGCACTATGGGAACTTACAGCATTCACCAAGATGCAGCAGCCTCTCACATCCACCAGAGACCCCTTTCAGGTTCACAGTCTCAAATCCATGCTCCAAACAAGTGCCCCCAGTGGGAGGACTATTACTGTACTCCAGCAGTAGAGAAGCCAAGTATAACTTCTGTTTCATGTAGCAACAGTAAGTTCAAATATCTCAACCATGAATATTTCCTAGAGAATATCCCATGATGGTTTTGGAATTTCCAATATAGAGGAGCTTGATAAAAAAATGAATGAGAGCAGGTCAAACTTCACTTCCCAAATGACTTTGCCCTTCCCTTCTAGGTCAAAGTGTGCTTTGTGCCCTGGTGTTAATGGTGCTATAAAGCAAAACCTTTTCCCTATGTAATTTAGAAATTAAAAAGATTTGAGAAACTAATTTTAAAATACAGCATTTGGGTGACTGTGACCAGTGACACGTGCAGAGTGAACCTGCAGTCAGGGATGTCTGATCCCTACTGCCCCAAGGTTGGTGCTATTTAACAATTATAACTGCCAATCAGAAGAATGCTCACTATAAGATGTCCCTATTTAAGGCATGTAATTGGAATAGCAATTAATTATTCATGTCATGAGAGAGAGAGTGTACTTGCTACGACCAATAGTTCCTGGTATGGAAAAAGGAGAGGCTCAAGAGATGGTCTGGGTCATGCCCATGCTATCAGACACACAAGGTACCTTCATCTCTACTCTAAAAATGAAATCACCAAGGTTTCAAGAGGTTAATTGACTTGTCCAAGATCACTCCGTTAGATCATTATTAGTGTGAGGGAATAAAGGTGAAAGGAAGAAAATAACTATTTGCCCTACGTGACATCCATACTATCTTTTTCTCCAGGGAGAACAAGGAGCCATAACCATCAATAACTATAGAATATATATACACCAAACTCTCCACTATAAACTACAGAAGAGGTAGTCAGAGAGAAAGAGAGTAGAAAAGAAACAAAATGCCTGGACACTCAAAATGGACACAACAAATCAAATCCTAGATGTTGAACAGGCAGGACCCTTGGACAATGGGTCTACCCATGTTGTCAGGGATGAGTTGAAAGAAGAGAATTATGAGAGGTGATGGTGCAATCAGCATTGTTGACTTCTCAGAGGAGCAACTTGACTTTCCTGTGCTGTTTATTCCCAGCTACTCCATTGGAGCAAAGGGACCACCATTACTTCTGGGCTTTCTTAGGGGTTGCTGAAAACATGTTCTCCTTTCCATGTGTAGTAGAAAGAGTATCCTTAAGAAAGAAAGAAAGAAAAAGAGAGAGAGACAGAGAGACAAGAGAGAGAGGGAGAGAGAGGGGGAGAGAGAAAGACAGAGACAGAGAGAGAGACAGAGAAAGAAAGAAAGAAAGAAAGAAAGAAAGAAAGAAAGAAAGAAAGAGAGAGAGAAAGAAAAAGAAAGAAAGAAAGAAAGAAAGAAAACGAAAAGAAAGAGAAAGATCCTTTAGAGTAATATACTGATACTGATTTGGCCAATTATCAGTGTGAAAACATATTTGCTCATCTATAAAATGAGAATGACAATGATAGTAGTGATTTTGGAGAGTTGTTGCAAGAACTAAATTGGATGATATTTGTGAAGTAGTCAGCATTATATCGAGCACATCGTTCTTCCCTAACAAAAGTGAATCCCCTGCTTCTTTTCTTAGGAAATAGAAGTAGGGGCAAAAACTGGTATCATACTCTGTTGGCCTTTTCCTCTTTCCCTCTTCTCTGCTTTGAACTTGAAATAAGAGTGCCTGGGCTGAATAATATACTTCTATTTTAGGTGTTTTTTCTTTTTTTCCTTTATCTCTTGAACTGTGAAATATCAGAGTAACCAAGAAAATAAATGTTCAATTCACCAGCATTTTGATCTTGTGCAAAGCTTGGATAAGATAAGGCAGTTTCATGCAACCACTGGTTACATAGTCTCAGTGTCATATATTTATAAGGAATGGAACACTATTACTGTAGATTTAATCTGGATGTTGTATCAAAGTGTATTATCAAGCCAAGAGTTCAAGTTATGCTGTTAATGTGACTAAACCCAAAGTAAAGACAACAGAGTACTTACTCATAACACACTTTAGAGCAGGAATAAAATTGGGGTGTACCTCTGAGGGGCTGTGGCTGGGGATAGCCTACTGATATTTACAGAATATGCCATGTTTCAGAGGACACATCTCTCCCTCTGTAGTATGACTTGACTAGTATTCTGATCCTGCTTGTTTTAAGAGGGTCAACAAATCAGCCAACCTTAAGAAGAGTCATATAAGAAAAGTGCACTTGTGTTATCAGAAGGAAGGGAAGAGTGGGGATAGATCTGTTAAAAGCCCACTGACCATAAAGGAAGGGCAGATATGCCAGTCCTACAAAGGCTTGGCTGGACCAGGGAGCTCAGAAGCAGGAACTGTTTTTTGAGAGAGAGGAAGAAAAATGAACCCAGAGTCCATTATGGAGGGAAAACTCTTCAGTACATGGTATTTGTATTTGTTGGAAACAACAAACTTTGGTTGAGTTTTAATTTAAAAAAATTTCTTGAAGACATGTTTAATTGCTTCAGAAAAGCCTGGAAGATGGAGAACCAAGAATCTAAAGAGGCTAGGACCAGAGCCAAAACCGTGCTATAGGAATTTTCTGACGAGGATGGTGTATTGGTTTGCTAAGGCTACCATAACTAAGGACCACAGACTGGGTGGCTTAAACAACAGAAATTTATTGTCTTACAGTTCTGGAGTCTAGAAAGCCAAGATTGAAGTGTCTGCAGGGCTGGTTCCTTCTGAGGGCTGCGAGGGAAGGATCTGTTCCAGGCCTCTCTCTTTGGCTTATAGATGGCCTTCTTCATGTTCACATGGCATTCTCCCTGTATTTCTCTTCACATTGTCTTCCTTCTTTGCATATCTCTCTGTCCAAATTGCCCCTTTTTATAAGAACATCAGTCATTTTGGATTAGTGCCCACCCTAATGACCTCACTCTAACTTGATGACCTCTGCAAAGACCCTATCTCCAAACAAGGTCACGTTCTGAGATACTTGGGATAAAATAATCAACATAAGAATGAGGGGGTGGGGACATAATTCGACCCCAAACAGATAGCCCCACTCGATACTACTTATAGGACCCTGTTTCCTTCTGGTGCTATTACCCCTGCTACCCAGATCACTGAGGGAGGAACGCTCCACTGCCCCAGGTGGAAGCACTTGGCTGGACTTGGTCTCATGCACACATCACCCCTGCCAGTGAGCAGAAAGAAAACTAGAATTGGACTCTTCAGTTTCTAGAGTGGGAGGCAGGTTCTGCCTTCTGCCAAGATGCATGCTATGAGAATACCTTAAAAGGATGTTTCAGTGGCTGAGCAGTTAAAAACCTGTCAGGTAGCCACATCAGTACTTTTTCAGCCAACCAGTGTCTTCAGGTAGGCATATTAGTCTTCAGAAAGAGGCTCTGAATAACATATAAACAGAGGGTCTAGAACCAAGTCAGTTGAAGAGGGACTCTAATGATTAATAGCAAAACTTGTAAATTGTAGTCCAAGTCTCTCTCTCTTCACATTGAGAGAGGTAGGATAATGTGCAGCCTTTCTGCTCAAAGCGATTGACTTCTGCCTTCACAATCCCAAATGGAAGAGGCAAGCACCCAGGTCCCTGTAGCCCTTGTCCTCTCTGACTTTGCCACCACAGTCATCTGTGATGAGACATATAAGTGCTGAGAAGTGGGGAGCAAATGTTTCTTTGGATTAGGAGAGAAGCAAAACGAAGCAAATGATGCCAGAACCCTTGGTCAGAATCACTGCTGAGTAATAGACATCCGTGTTAGGAGAGTCTCTATGGAAACTTATCTAGAGAGAAGAGTGTCAGGGAGAAAACTCAGTCCTGTGTCTTCTCATGGGAATACATAAGAATCAAATGAAATAAGCACCTGAGAATGAACAGCTACTGCCATGGCAAGGTTCTTGGCTTCACACCTCTCATCACCATGCCTTCTATGGGTGATTCCTTCTGCAGGGCTCTCTTGCCCACTTGCAGTTTCATTATTTATTGAGCACCTCCTGGGCCAGGCACCGTGCTAGGGACTGGAGACGCAAAGATGAAGAGACTTGATCCCTGACCTCAGGGAGATCCCAGCATAGTGGGGGAGACTGACATGCTCATAAAGAGCTACAAAACAATACTTTTAAAGCACATATCAGTATGTGGAATTATGTGTATTTTCATGTGTTTATAGTTATTTACTCTCTGTCCTCCACCACTACAGTGCAATGGACTTTGTTACATTCACTGCTGGGTTTACAGCACCTCCAGTCTAGAGAATGTTCGGGATTCAATACATATTCATGAGTAATTTCTACACTAGAAGCATATCAGAAAGAGTGTGCAAGTCTGCTGAGGGAAGTCAGGGAGGCTTCCCAGAGGAGAAGGCTCTACATCATCATGATTTGATCTCATTGTTGTGGATTAATTGTATTATTAGCCATGGGATTTTCATACCTCCCTATATGCATGCCCTTTGACATTGAGCTTGGTCATGTGACTTCTTTGGACAATGGGATAGTAGCAAATTTGATGGAAGCAGAAACTTGAAATGTGGTTTCTGATTTCTCTCTTGGAACCCTGCTGCCACCAGAAACACAAGCCTAGACTAGCCTGCTGGGAGACAGGAGACCATATGGGACAGAGATGAGTTACCCCAGCTGAAGCCCATCCCAGACCAGCTAGCCCCATGAGAGTGGACAGCTGATTGCAGATATGTGCGTGAGCCCAGGCCAGATCAGCAAAGCTGCCCAGCTCATTCATAGAGGAATGAGAAAAAAATAAATGGCTGTTTTAAGCCAATAAGCTATGAGGTAATTTGTTACACAGCATTATTGTGGCAGTAGATAACTGATACACTCACCATCTGACTCAACAACAACCTGTGAAATAATACTTTTTATTGCCACTTCAAATATAAGAAAACTGAGGTTCAGAAACAAATAAGTAGGAGGAAAATAGAATTTAGCCTGAGTCTTTATACCATAGCTGCCTTTATATTAGAAATATGACTCTGATATATCATGGGAGCCTGTGAGTTAATGATGTAAAGGAAGGGAGGAAGGGAGAGAGGGAAGGAAGAAGGGAGAGAAGGAGGAAAGGAGGGATGAAGAGAGAAAAAAGGGGGGAGGGAGGCATCTCTTTGATCCCCAAGGCAATGTTCACTCCACTAATTTAGTCACACAGGTGGTACTTAGGGAGTTCTCAGTGATGTTTATTATAAACCATAGGCTAAATTAAGAAATAGATGAAAGGGACCTTTTTAAGGGTGAAAAAGGAAAAGAGGAATAAGCAAGAAAGGACAGGGAAAAGGCTGGATATGTTTCTGTGAGACAGATGAAATCAGTTATCCTACTTTTGGCTGGGTGGGCAGGGAAGGACTGTCTGGAGAGGTGGCAATCTGAGATCTGAATAACAAGAAAGAACCAACCATGTAAGGATCAGGGAGAACAACATTCCAAGGCAAGAGAACAGCTGTGGCAGAGGAACAAAAGCTAAAACAAGCTTGGCAAGTTCAAGGACTCAAAGGAGGGCTAGGGTGGTCTGAGCAAAGTAGAGGAGGAGGGCAGATTTTATTCTAGGTGACATCTGACTTGTGCTTTGAAAAATGTGGCTCTAGATTGTGGGGAGAATAGACTAGAGGCAGGCAAACATGGAAGCAGGGAGACCAGGTAAGAGGTTATCATTGTTGTCCCTGGGAGAGCTGATGGTTGCTGGACTGTGACATTGGTGGTAAAGATCATGAGAGTGGAGTTTTCTTGGAATTAGAGTCAATCCGACCTGTCAATAAACTGGATATCAGGGAAAGGCAGGAATCAAGAATGACTCCCAAGGTTTTGGCTTGATCAACTGGGTGAGTAGTGGTGCCACAGAGACAACTGCAAGAAGAAGCGGGTTTGGTTTTGTTTTCCCAGAGTCGGGGATTAACGGGAAAATGAGAATGAAGAGAGAAGAATGGGGATAAAGCGTCAAAACTATTGAGCCTACGCTGGAGAGAGACTGGGTTACCTCCCCTCTACAGTATCACTCTGAAGCATCAGTCCTCAGGCAGCAGGCCGTGATCTAGTGTTTTAACATGTGTGAATGATCCAGGAAGGTTGGATTGTTATGGAATAAAGACAGACGATTAAAAAAATAGAACCACAGCACTGCTAAAGAACAGCTTCTTAGTAAATAGCAACAGCTCAAGGCAGAGCATGCAAAGTTTGTTTTTCTTCTCCTAACCTAAGCACAGCACACATGTGAGGTCAGCGCTAGTCAGCGGTGAGTTCTCGGGTAACCACCTCCCTTTCCACACACCCCTCTCTGCCACAATGGAAAAAAGAGACCTTTGGGTCTGTTTTCTAATATAGCTCGCACTTTAATAGCACTTCAGCTGGTTGCTGACAATAGCTCAGTGAGGAGAGCAGGAAAGATACGATTATCCCCAATTTTTAAATTGGAAATCTGAAGCAGAGGCAAGACCAAATGACTAATGAGTGGTGGAGCTGGGACCTTCCAGTACCTAGGTCAGTGTGCTTTCATGGCGCAAGACTCCCTCTGCTTCCTAAGGCTGACTCTGTGTTGTTGAGGCTCAGCCCTTTGAATTTCTCAAACATGTTCTCCAGCCTTGGAGACCACCTCTGGTCAACCCCAGTTTTCAGTCCCCTCCTCTCCTCACCCCTTCCCTACCCAACATGGATTCCACGGCTCATCCCTTCATCCA
Source organism: Balaenoptera acutorostrata (assembly GCF_949987535.1). Lineage (NCBI taxonomy): Eukaryota > Metazoa > Chordata > Mammalia > Artiodactyla > Balaenopteridae > Balaenoptera > Balaenoptera acutorostrata. Next base: position 58,065,440 of record NC_080065.1, on the reverse strand, counting down.
TTATGTTGTACACTCTGTGAAACCCCGTGAGAACCCATCCTGTGATAATGTGAATTCAGTAGACATTCTCTGCGTGGCCCCATTCTCATTTCACTAACCTAGGCATAACAAGGCTCTCCATTTTACACCGTATGCATCATGTTATGATGGGGTTTTACTCTACCATCACCTCCTTTTTACTGTGCTCCTCCATCACATCCACTGGCCAACTGTTCACCTCAGGTTCAGCACTTGGGCTGCCGAGAACTGCTGGAGGAAATCACCCATCGGCCAGGTGAAGGCAAGTTCAGGCTCTGCTCTGAGATCCTGCTCTATCTCCAGTTTGTTTTCCTGAACTCTGTTTCAAGTCTTTCTACTCTTTACACTTCAGATGCCTCCCTCACTTAAAGGAGATGACTTCTTACTTCACAGGGACAACAGATTTCATATGGAAATGGCTTCAGTTTCTGGCCATGGGATCCACATATGTTCCTGCATCAGCATTTGTTTTTTTTTTTTTTTTTTTCCCTTCCAATTACAGTGAAGGAGGTGGTCCTTCTCTGTTATAAGGTCTCTTCATCCACTGTGCTCTGGATCCCACGTTCCTCTGTCTTTCAGCTTGTGTATTTCCAAATTCTTCCTCAATAGGTTCAAGTCTCTATCAAAAAATAAGACGAAACAAAAATCCTTCCTTAGATTTCCATCTCCTACTCTAGCCATTATTTTGTAAGTCTCCACCCATTCATAGTGAACTTCTCATCTTTACCATCTTTTAAACTCTTATTCACTCTTCAACCTCTTACCAAACCTGGCTTCCTTCCCCATTACTCTATCTAAACCTGTTCCACTAACCAATGATCTCCACGTTGCTATGTTTGATGGACACTTCCTCATCTGATCTTATCTCTCAGATGTATGACACACAGTTAGACATTCCATACTTACCTTCAGGAAACATTCTGGACTTTATGGCATCATTTGCACTAGGTTTTCTTTTTTTGTTTCTTTCTGTTTTGGTAGACTTTGAATTTGGTTGTTTGGAGGAATGAACATCATTGTTTTCTTCTGGAGGGAAGTTATTTTATTTATTATTTATTTATTTATTTATTTATTTATTTATTTATTTATTTTTGGCTGTGTTGGGTCTTCGTTTCTGTGCGAGGGCTTTCTCCAGTTGCAGCAAGTGGGGGCCACTCTTCATTGCGGTGCGCGGGCCTCTCACTATCGCGGCCTCTCTTGCTGCGGAGCACAGGCTCCAGACGCGCAGGCTCAGTAGTTGTGGCTCACGGGCTTAGTTGCTCCACGGCATGTGGGATCTTCCCAGACCAGGGCTCGAACCCGTGTCCCCTGCATTGGCAGGCAGACTCCCAACCACTGCGCCACCAGGGAAGCCCTAGGATTTCTTTTAATTGGCTGACCAGCCCTTCTTTTTCACTCTGCTCTGTAGCCACCTTATCTTCTTCTACTCAGCTATTAAATTTCTTCTCATTTGACACACTCCTCAGGTGATCTCATCCATACTCTGTACACAGATAACTCCCAAACCTTGACCTACTGCCAAGAACTTTCTGCTGAACCTCAGACACATGTATCCATCTGTCTACATGACATCTGCATGGATAAGATTAATAGACCTCAAAAAGAACATGGTGCAAATTTGAGCTTGTGATCTTTCTCCTCAACACTGTACTCTTCCTCCAGCAAATGATCCCACCATCCACTCAGTTGTGCCTATAAAAATGCTAGTTGTTACCCGTAATAAGTACTGTCATTCTCGCCTGCTTAGCATTCATTCACCATTGCACTGGTAAGAGCTCCTCAAATTTCCTTTCCCACTCTGCGTCTATTTGCTTCAGAGGGACAGATTCTGCCTTTCAGCCCCAGGAATGAACATGATACCCAGAACTAACCAATGAAACTCAATTCTAGAATATTTCCTGAAAACAGTGAGAAGTTCTCTTCTGCTGGAGTTGCTACTCTGTGAGGATGTGAACCTGGAGCTGCCAGCTGCTATTTTGCCAGCATGTGGAAAGAGCTTTTCAGAGAGAGGGTGAAGCCAAAGCAGCAGATAAAGAATCAGAAAGAGATCTATTCTGTGAGGCATCATCTGAACTCCTGGATCCAGCCATGCCTGAAGCATCTGAACTACTCCCAGGACTTTTCCTGCACCTGAATCAATCCATTTCCTTTCAGGCTTAAGCGAGTTTGAATTGGGTTGCAATCACTTGTGCAGAAACAGTTCTATTATCTTCAGTGCCTCCCCTTCCCTCACCCCCTCACATCCCTCCCCATCCAATCAGTCCCTCAGTTTTTTTGATTCCACTTCCTAATTAGCTAAATATCTCTAAAATCACTCTTCTTTGATTTATTCCAATCATCACTCTAGGCCAAACCATTATCTCTCAGCTGGACAATCATAGTGGCATTCTAACTGATTCTTTGTATCCTCTCCTGTTTCTTCAATCTGCTCTCTACACAATGGTCAGCAAGATCTTAATAAAACCTAACTCTGACTCGGTGTCTCTTCTGCTTCGAGCTCCTCATTGCTTCCTCTTGCCTAGATAATTAAGTCCCCAAATGACTCACATGGCCTGTGGGCTCTGAATGGGCTGATCCCTGTCTAACTTTCCAGGTTTATCTCATTCCATTTTTCCTCTTATATTCTCTTCATCCCAGCGATGTTAGGCACTACTCCTAAATCTCATCACCTTTGCAAATGCTATTCCCAGTGCCTGAAACAGTCTTTCCCCTGGTCTCCCCTTAACTAACTATGATTTAAAGGTCATTCCTCAGGAGAAGGCTTCCCAAACATACTTCCATGAGCCATCTCTCACACCCCGACACCTTGTGTTCTATACTTTTCCTTCTCAGTATTTGTATTTGTCATCATTTAATTAAGCATTTAATGTTATGATTAATTTCAAATCTAACTCCCCCATTAGACTGTATGCTCCATGAGGGATCATGCCTGTTTTGTTCATCACTATAGCTTATCAAAGGGCCTGAGATCATTTTGAATAATTTTCCTTTTTTCTGGGTACTGGGAGATAGGGTGGGAAAGAGAAATTCAAGAAAAACAGAGATGTTTGATCAGGTTTACAGATTTCATTTTAGACTAAAAGCTTTATTTTTAAGCTGTTGACCATCTGTTATACCATTAAGGCAGTATCTCTTTAGGTGAAGATAAAGCAGAAAGTTGGGCAATTTCCTAAAAATCTGGTTTATGTACAGAATAAAATATGAAAGAAAAAAGAAAAGAAAAACATACAAAACCTCAGCCTTCCCTGTTCTCTTCAACAAGGCATTTGATAAAAAATAATAATAATAGAGGGAGGAAGCAACACTAGATTAAAGAATTTTAAGGGACATAATAAATAGGTGCAATGCAGGGCCCTAGGTTTGAGTTTGGTTTGAATAGACCACTGTAAAGGACATTTTGGGGACAAGGAGGGGAAATTTGAATACAGATAGGATTTTAGACAAGAAAAAAATTTATTGACAAGGAAAGATGGAGATTATTAACTAAAGAAAGCAGGTTACAAACAGCACACCATCTCATTTTGGTAAAAATATGTATATGTATATTTATATATGCATGGAAAAAGCTTTCAGGATCTACACACAGGTGTGTTAACAGTGGTAATCTATGGGTGGTAAGAATACGGTGCTATCATTTTCTTATTTTTTTAATCTTAATTTATAACTTTCTACAAGGCACAAATGCTGCTTTTTGTAATAATAAAAATTAAAACATGAATGAATTTTTAAACTGTTTCAAGTAGGCTTAAACTGACTCAGATTTTCACTGAAAGCTGTCCAGGAAATTTTTTGTGTGTCCTCCACGTTGGAAATGAATAGTGTGTCCCAAGTTCTAAGTAGGTCTCAGCGTGAAGGATTAAAAATTTTAACAGTCCTGGAACTTGAAAGGGAATCAATCAGGTATTGAGCATGCATACATTTTCTCCTGGCAATATCAGTAAACGACCTCCCCATCAGGAGCAGGGAAGGTTGCAAGAAAGCAACCTGACAACGAGGTGCTCTCCAGTCAACATTGAAGCAACTATTTCCTGCTCTAATGGAAAAATCCACAGTTCATCAACTCCTAAGGGTAGTAAGTTCATAGGAAATTTAGGAAATGCTGAGTTCCAATGCTGTCTGACAAGGAGAGGGAAGAGTATTTTGAAGACAACTGCGAAAGACTGGAAGGGTCACTTATTGGATGCTATTGAACTGATTATCAAGAGACTTGCGTTCAAGCCTTACGCCTAAGGAATTGGGAAAGTTCACAGCCATGGGAGTCCTCATACCCTTTATCTGTAAAATGAGGTCTAGACAAAATCTAACATTTTAATTGCTTCACAACCATGGTTCACTGAATAACAAGATATTCTGTGGGACACTAAGTTACAACATTAAACATCCGGGAGAATTTTGCCAACATCCCCTTTATGAATTCTCAGACTGCTGAGCTAGTTGCCTGTAGAGGGCAGTAGTCAGTTAATAACATCTTTTTGACTCGAGCAGGAAGGGACTTTATGGATCCCTCTTTGTTATAGAGAAGGAAATTGAGGCCCAGAGAAATCAGTTGACTTGCTCAGAATCACAGAGCTAGCACTAAAGCAGAGGTGAAAATATCGCTTTTTTTAATTTAATTTTTTAAATTGAAGTACAATTGACTTACAATGCTGTGTTAGAAAATGAAGAATTCTGATCCATGTTTAAAAAAAAAAAAAACAACTTCCAGAGATCTAAACTTGAATTGCATTTAGTTGTCCATTTACTGAATCACGTCTTCTGAAAACGGTAACATCACCATCACCATAAAACAAGGACACTATCCCAGAAAACCTACGCTTTAAGACATTTTTCTTGAAGACATTTCATTCCAATGTTGCTCCCCAGTCACAGTGCTATCCAGTGAAATTCCCTCAGCCTGTTACCATTTTGCTGATAAACTATGCTGTTGAAATACTTCTTTGCCAAATGTATGTATGTAGTCCTCAAAATGCTTTGGGGAACTGGATGGTGTATAGAGTTTTTTTTTTCCCCCCCTCTTAATCCCATCAATGGCTTTGGTTACCTGAGGTTGGTGTTCAGTTATTTCAGTCATCCTGTGATCAGATTAGATCCACCACTTTGCAAGATTGTCTCTTCCTTGCCAATATTCCAGAAAATAGTTAATGTGGTCAAATACTATACATGGACTCAGGCTCTGTAAAACCATGACGAGGATATGTTTGATGTGTTAGCTTTGGGCTTTTCAGTCTGTTCTTATTTTGAGAAATAGGCATGTAGTGGCATCATGCCACAGTAGGAGAATCGTCAACTTTGGAGCCTAACAGAGGCTTAAATCCTGCCTCTGCTCATGTATCAGCCAGGTCTCTGCAACAAGTTACTCTGACTCTGTGAGTATCAGATTTCTCATTACAGTATTTACCTTATAAGTGAAGATTAAATGAGAAAACTGTAAGTACCTAGATCAGTGCTTGTAGTCTATGACCTGTTATTAGAATTAGGAGAGAGCAAAAAGCAGAATTCCACAGTGTAATGGATTCAAGGTCATGGCTATTAAAGCAAGGTATTGTCTTTAAAATGACCCATGGAAAATAGATTAGATGAACATTCCAGTGGATAAGTTTCAGGAAAGTAGCTTTTAACCTACCACAAGCTAGTGCCATGGTGCTCTTATTGTTCACCAACTTTCACAGCGGTGACATTACTAAAATATAGCCTAAGTCACCCCACACATGTTAGTGGTGATCAAAGAGCACGCTCCATTAAGAACGTGAGTAGAGGAACTTAGAACAGTTAGCCACTCTCACTCCATGATATTTCTAGGATGCAGAGAGAGCATTTAGTTTCTTTTTCAACCCAGTCTTTTCTTAGAGCTTATGGAAAAGAGAATGAAGGAGGTCCTCAAAAACATGATGGTCCAAGCATAGGTACACTGTTGCTATGGCATTTTTTTCATAGTTTTGCATAATTGGTTTATACCGTTTGAGTGCATATTATGTTCAGAGCACCAGACATGTATTATTTCATTCAAACTCCACCACAACCTGATGGGGAGATACTATTACTGACTTCAGTATATTGACGGAGAAACTGAGGTTTGACAAGAGTGTGTTGCTTGCCCAGGTCGAAAGTAATGTGGTGAAACCAGGATGAAACCCTAACAGTAACTCCAGAGTCTGTGCTGGAGACACAGCACGATAAGTTTGGCATCTTATCTATTGGCTTTTGTGAATGTGGTAATAGTGGGCAAAAAAGTGGATAGCAACCTGAGGGGGAAAAAAACTCAAGAAATCTACTGAGAACCAAAACCATTTCCATCCCCACAGTCTACATTAACATAACTTTTCTATTCCATGGGTCTTCATCAGCATAACTTTACTGTTCCAGAAAGCCCAAGAAGATGGCAATGACAAATGACTTTATCGTTCACTCCAAAGACCTCCCCAAAGACCCTTCAACTCATCTACTGAAAACATCAAAGGATAATTTTACATCAATTTGAGCATTTTCAAACCCCTCACCTCAAAATCTTCACCTTGTTATGTCCATTAATCCTAAAGATTACATTGTGGTCCTCACCCAGCCCTAACCAGACCTCCCCACTCTCAAGATGAAAGACACACATTGAAGAAAACCATACTTCAAAATCTCAAAACTATTCCCAACCTTGCCCTCCCTATGCTGAGCCTCTGCTAAGACTGTTGAGGTGGTGATCTCTATTACCTGTAAAGCATTCGTTTCTTAACTGGGGCTGATTTTGCCTCCAAGAGGATATGCAGCAATGTCTGGAGACATTTTTGATTGTCATGACTGGGGATGCTACTGGCCTCTAGAGGGTCAGGGTCAAGATTGCTGCTAAACATCCTACAATGCCCAGGATAATCCCCCTCTTCTGACAAAGAATTATCCAGTATCAAAAGGTTATTTTGATAATATTTGGGGGAGCTAGAATTCAAACCACTAATTAGCAATGTCTAAATTCATTCTATATAGAAGTATCTCAAACTCTGAACCATTCTGGCTATGTTCTTATTCTCATTGCTATTCATTTCCAGTATCCCTGCAGGTTAGTAAGCCCCAAATCCATGGTGCCCATCCTCAAGAATTTCATCCCGAGATTCTATACTACAGACAAATACCTGACTTTCTTTTTATGGTGTTTTCCATCTTCTAAGAAAAGATCACCTGGTGGTTCATTTATCTTTAATTTCTATATTTTGTATTCTGAATGAGCAGTTTGAATTGATGGACTTGAGACCACAGTTTTTTAGGAGATATCCTTATCTGTCTTAATAACTAGAGTTTCTGAAGGTGTGAAAATGGCTTTAATGAACAGGAAGCTTGTTCTTCTGAAACCAAACAGCACTAAATCATAGCATACTAAAAGTAATAGAGAATATGGAATACTGCCTTTGGAAATTACAATTGAATTTTACCTTTTCTTCTGGATATTTCCACGGATAACAATATTTCCTTGGACATCAGTGTTTGAGTTATAAGATCAGTTTGTAACTGAAAATATAAACAGTCTACCTTTCCTGCCTGTGGTGGGTAAAAGGAAAAAACAACTATATATAGAAAGAGTTCAAAAACTGATGTCACTTAAGTCTTGAAATACTGTGCAGTGATTTTCTTTCTTTCTTTCTTTCTTTTTTTTTTTTTTTGCAGTGGTTTTCTGAAGGCAAGTAATGGGCTTTGAATCTTGGGGACTTAATGAAGTTAAATACCAGCCCTCACTGTGGGCACAGAAGCCAGGACTTGTGTTGTTGGAATGAAGCCCATGATGATCTCAGCCTGTGCAGAAATTACATTGATAAACCCACAGTGCCTTTGTATTAGGCAGCAATGTGTCTGTCACCAGGAACTTCACTGAATCTTCTGGAAGCTCTCAAGCCCATCATCGAAATATTGCCTATCTCAACACTTGTCACAGGAAGGACCTGGGAGGTTTTCCTTCTTCAAAATTTTGGGGTGATGAGAGTCTTGAGTCTTGTGGGGATCCACTCAGACCCCCAGAGTTGGTATAAAGATAATGTTAAAGACAAAACATTTTAGGTAAAGCAGAGGCAGAAAGAAATCTTATCTAAATGGCCCTTACCTGACTATGGCAGAGACTCCAGAGAAATACAACTGCTGTTAACCCCCTTCCCAGGGAGTTACCTGCAAATTCAGCTGCCATGGAGACAGACTACCCATTCCCTTAGCATCAAAAAGTCCCACAGAACCTTCCCTACCTTCCCACTGAAGCCCTAATCACCACCACCCCTCTGTTAAATTTGGTACATGAACCTGTTAATCCCTGGCTGTTGAATGAGTTCCTCATCACTGACTACTTCCACCTGCCTGCATAAGTAATCCTTGTCTTTTCTCCTGTTAATCTGTCTATTGTTGGTTAATTTGTAGGCCCTCAACCACTAGACTTCAGTTGGAAGAAGAAAAGTTTTCCTTCTTCAACAGTTCAACAGTTTTGGTGATAAGGACGGGATGGTAGGGGCACCCTGATCACGCCAGAGACTGTAGCTGAGATCTTGGGACCACTGACCAAGCTGACAGGTAAGTTTCCTTACCAGCCAGACTCCCAGGTCTCTCAGGGTCTGGTTGAGCAAAGGCAGTAAGAGCTTCTCCTTTTTTTTTTTCTTTCCAAGGTTGAGATTAGCAGGAGAAAATACTTACACGAACTAGTTCTTTGTATATTGTGACTCGGTTTTTGTTTTTTTTTTGCTGTGAAGATATTTTTTATTTATTTTTTTTGAATTTTAGAATTTTATTTATTTTTTTATACAGCAGGTTCTTATTAGTTATCCATTTTAGACATATTAGTGTATACATGTCAATCCCAATCTCCCAGTTCATCCCACCACCACCACTTTACCCCCTTGGTGTCCATAGGTTCGTCCTCTACATCTGTGTCTCTATTTCTGCCCTGCAAACCGGTTCATCTGTACCATTTTTCTAGTTTGAGTACTCTTATTGTAGATCCTTTCCCTCCCGGGGATAGCCACTCTGTCCTATCTATTCATCTCTTTTTGTGTCCTGAGAGCTTGGTTTGGATCTAGTAAGTGCATTCACTCTCTGGTTTTCTGTCTGCCCAGGGATGCAGATTTTTGGATCTGTGTTCAGAAGAAGCCAAACATTAGGTTGAGATCATGAGAATCTGTAGACTGCAGGACAAATATGTGAGCAGACTGGGCACCCCATTTGTGGCTGGTGTTCTGCTAACCATCCATTACCAGCTCTTAGTGCGTTCATCTTAGTCTAGATAAAGGGTCTTAGTCCGCAAGGACCTTATCCTCTGTTTCCTCGTTGCCTTGCTTGTGCTGGGAAGTCGTATCCCGGTATCACCTGCCTGGTGTCAGACACAGATCGGAAGGTCTGTAACTGGAGGTGTCTCACTTAAAAAAAAAATTTTTATTTTCTTTATTTTTTTGGCTGCGTCAGGTCTTAGTTTGCAGCATGTGGGATCTTTCATTGCAGCGCAGGCGCTTTGTTGTGGCGCGTGGGTTTTCTCTCTCTAGTTGTGGCGCGCAGGCTCCAGGGCGCATAGGCTCTGTAGTTGCGGCACGCAGGCTTAGTTGTCCTGTGGCATGTGGGATCTTAGGTCCCAGACCAGGGATCGAACCCATGTCCCCTGCATTGGAAGGTGGATTCTTTACCACCGGAACACCAGGGACATCCCAAGGTAGCTCACTTTTATGGGAAACTAGAGACACATGTTTTCACAAACACCACTCTCATCACCTGTGGCAAATAAGATTCTTTGCTTTCTTTCTCTTTGGCTATTGTTGGGAGTGACTAAATTATGGGTCTTCATTTTCTGCACCCTTTTGGGGGGTTGCCTCTTGTGTCCATGGCTAAATCATAAAAAGGTCCATTGGTTTTGAGGCACATTTTAGAATAGATATACGTTTGCAGATCCTAAGTCGTCAGTGGCCAGACAACAGATCTTTTGATTTGAAAAAGAGTTTATATTTGTAAGAATTTTTAGAGAACTCTCACCCTAAACAAATATCCTGTTACCAATATGGAAAAATCAAATTGAAAGAAGGACATAAAGAAAGATCACAGCTAGCTTAAATGTCTCCCTTAACAAAATTAAAGAACAGAAATCAAAATCTATATCCACCGTAAACTCCCCTCCTCTACTTCCCTGCTACAAATGGCCCACTTGGGCCTTTCCCCTGAAGGTTAATTGGGCTAAAGTGGAATGAAGTACTCAGAGGGAAGGAATACATCCTAAAGCCTTTGTTGAATGATTTATAAAAACATTACAAAGACACAGAGCTCTAAATCCAGAAGCCCTGGAACATAGGAATCTTGGTTTCTGCCTTAATTGGAACTCTCTCTGATATAAGTACAAAATTCAAAATAATATAGTTGGATGGGTAGGCCAGCCCCTTAATATCACTACTGAGGCTGCCACTCAATTCTGTGAAGAATTAAAAATATCTGTCCTTACCTTACTAATCAAGTCTTTATAAAATCAGAAATATGGCTCTAGAAGTAACCCAAAGTACACCCATCTTTCTGACCACTTCCAAAGCCTCCCCTATTCATCTCAAGATACTTGCTGATACTTTAAGAAGTCAGGATGTTGGAAAAGGGACTGACCTGAACTTAAGAAAAAGAAACACAAATAGTAATTACGCTAGGCCTCAGCCTCCTCAGTCCGGCTCCTCTGAAACCTCTTCGCAACTAGGCCTCAACCTGGGCCAATTAGAAACTACAGACTCTCAACACAAATAATTCTGCCCACCTACTACATCCCCCTCTCCCCCTCCCCCCTTAAAAATGCCTGTTTGCAAAGGCTCAGTGCTACCAGACGAATTTGCTGTTGTCCCGGCCAAAATCTGGTAATAGGCAAATATGCCCCTGAAAACGCTCTTAGAGCAGTTATTTTAAAAGGTTTCTTTCTTCCTCTCCCTCTTTGAGATGTAAATCTTCTACCACCCAGAACCGTCTTCTCCAGGACCCGAGAGCCATCTCTTTAAAATGCAAACATCCAAGGAAATAAGGCTGGCTCTCAGCCTGAGGGATCCCTTGCTTTTAATTGTACTATTGCTTCCTGTCATAAAATATGAGAAATTTATTTCTCCTCTTAATAAAAACCAATTAATATCCCCCTTTAATGAGCCCCCAGTGCTCTTTTCCTTAGCACTCCCTGGGCTTTAAAAAGTAACTTCTCAGGACTTCCTTGGTGGTCCAGCGGTTAAGACTCTGCGCTCCCAATGCAGGGGGCCCAGCTTCGATTCCTGGTCAGGGAACTAGATCCTGCATGCCGCAACTAAAAAGATCCTGCATGCGGCAACTAAGACCCGGCATAGCCCAACAAACAAACAAATAAATAAATAGTAACTTCTCAGGCCACTAAAACAACCACCTGAGACTGAACTACAGCCTCCACTGATTATACATCAAGGCAAAGAAAAGGTCTTAAAGGTCTCCCCCACAAATACTGGTAAAAAGCTTTAGCCCGTATGTTGAACAAATAACAACTCATTTCATCTGCTAGAAACATAGTCTGAATAAAAAGTGGGGCAAAGACAAACACTAACTCTTACCTAAACTAATAAATTTTGGATTACCATGAAAGCTATAAGATCTCTATTTGTGTCTGCATGTAAGCTTATGTCTGTCTATGTATGTAATATGTATATGTGGTATTTTCTTACCCCTGGATGGTATAGCCAAATTAATTTATAAAATTCCTTAAAAGAGCTCTACTTTAATTGGCTTAGAGAAAAATAAAAACATATAAATGAAATATTCCTAAAACTCAGAAATCTAAATTTTTTTTCACATTCACATGATTTGGGTAAATCTTTAGTAAATAAGACTAGTTTAATATCATTTGTTTAATAATAAAAACAACTGCTTCTTCTGAGTTATCAGCATTATGATACAAACATATTTTCACACTACTTGGGTTTACTAATCAAATAAGCTGTTATTTACTATATGTTTAAGATTATAAAACTTATAGATTTTATTTTTTTTATTGGAGTATAGTTGCTTTACCATGTTGTGTTAGTTTGTGTTGTACAGCAAAGTGAATCAGCCACACGTATACATATATCCCCTCTTTTTTGGATTTCCTTCCCATTTAGGTCACTACAGAGCATTGAGTAGAGTTCCCCTGTGCTATACAGTCGGTTCTCATTAGTTATCTGTTTTATACATAGTAGTGTATATATGTCAATCCCAATCTCCCAATCCATTCCCCACCCCCCTTCCCCCCTTGGTATCCATACATTTGTTCTCTATGGCTGTGTCTCTATTTCTGCTTTGCAAATAAGTTCATCTATACCATTTTTCTGGATTCCACATATATGCGTTAATATACGATATTGGTTTTTCTCTTTCTGACTTACTTCACTCTGTATGACAGTCTCTAGGTCCATCCATGTCTCTGCAAATGGCACAATTTCATTCCTTTTTATGGCTGAGTAGATTTTTTTTTTAATTGAAGTATAGTTGATTTACAATGTTTTAGGTGTACAGCAAAGTGATTCAAAGATATATATATATATGTGTGTGTGTGTATATATATATTCTTTTTCAGGCTCTTTTCCGTTATAGGTTATTACAAGAAATTGAATATAGTTCCCTGTGCTATACAGTAGGTCCTTGTTGTTTATCTATTTTATATATAGTAGTGTGTATCTGTTAATCCCAAATTCCTAATTTATCCCTCCCCCCTCCTCCCCTTTGGTAACCATAAGTTTGTCTTCTATGTCTATAAATCTGTTTCTGTTTTGTAAATAAGTTCATTTATATCATTTTTTTAGATTCCACATATAAGTGATATCATATGATATTCATCTTTATCTGACTTACTTCACTTAGTATGATAATCTCTGGGTCCATCCATGTTGCTGCAAATAGCATTATTTCATTCTTTTTTATGACTGAGTAATATTCCATTGTGTATATACACCACATATTCTTTATCCATTCATCTGTAATGGGCACTTAGATTGTTTCCATGTCTCAGCTATTGTAAATTTTGCTGCTATGAACATTGCGGTGCATGTACCTTCTCGAATTAGAGTTTTCATCTTTTCTGGATATATGCCCAGGAGTGGTATTACAGGATCATATGGTAACTCTATTTTTAGTTTTTTAAGGAACCTCCATACTGTTCTCCATAGTGGCTGCACCAGTATTCTCACCAACAGTGGAAGAGGGTTCCCTTTCCTTCACACCCTCTCCAGCATTTAGTATTTCTAGACATTTTGATAATGGCCATTCTGACTGGTGTGAGGTGATACCTCATGGTAGTTTTGATTTGCATTTCTCTAATAATTAGCAGTGTTGAGCATCTTTTCATATGCCTGCTAGTCATCTATATGTTTTCTTTGGAAAAATGTCTATTTAGGTCTTCTGCCCATTTTTTTCTTTTGACTGAGTTATTTATTTTTTTGATAGTGAGCCATATAAGATGTGTATTTTGGAAATTAATCCCTGTTGGTCTCATTGTTTGCAAATATTTTCTACCATTCTGTAGGTTGTCTTTTTGTTTTGTTTATGGTTTCCTTTGTTGTGCAAAAGCTTTTAAGTTTAATTAAGCCCCATTTGTTTATTTTTGCTTTTGTTTCCATTACTCTAGGAGACAGATCGAAAAAAAAATATGACTGCAATTTATGTCAAAGAGTGTTCTGCCTATATTTTCCTCTAGGAGTTTTATAGTATATGGCCTTACGTTTAGGTCCATTTTGAGTTTATTTTTGTAGAGAATGTTCTAATTTCATTCTTTTACATGTAGCTCTCTAGTGTTCCCAGTACCACTTATTGAAGAGACTGTCTTTTCTCCATTGTTTATTCTTGCTTCCTTTATCATAGATTAATTGACCATAGTGAGTGGGTTTATTTCTGGGCTTTCTATCCTGTTCCATTGATCTATGTGTCTGTTTTTGTGCCAGCACCATACAGTTTTGATTACTGTAGCTTTGTAGTATAGTCTGAAGTCAGGGAGCAAGATTCCTTAGAGATTTTATTTTAATCAAATTAAATCATTGCTCTTACAAATTTTATTTCAACAAGAATTGTGTTTTATTATATGTCTGCTTAGAAGTACTTTCCAAAATCTTTTTGGTAACTTGAAACCTTAGAGTTATACAAAGTTAAATAATAGATATCCATTAAATATGTAGATCATTTCCAAATAATATAAAATATTGAAACATTAATTACTAAACATAGCTTTAAGTTTATCTATTTTGACTTCTTATTTATACAGGAAACTAAAGATATTTGGTTCTATGAACAAAGATGATCTTTTTGTCATATTGAGAAATTGTACTATGAGGGCAGCATAAGTCTCTAGAAACTGTGAGATGATGTATTGATAAATTTGCTAATCTACTACACAGTGCTGGTCTATGACAGTTCACAATTGTCTACTTCCTAGTTTTCTCTGGGAAATAAAGGTTACTAAGGGTTCAAAATTATAATCAATATATGTAAATGAAGCTACTAGAAATAATAAGGGTGAAGAAGAAAACTCTGAATGCAAAGTATTCAAGGAATGTAGGATTGTGTTTGTTAAGAAAAAAAAAAAAAAAGAGTAATTCTGTCCAAAAGTAGTTGTTTAAAGATTGTTCCATTGGCACTGCGAAGACGTGTGCAGGAGTGCGCCCCCCGGCCGCTGCAGCCCCTCGCCGCCGCGGTCACCTCGCTTCTCCGCACCTCGGTCGGGACCCAGCCAGCCCGGGCGCCGCGCTCCGCCCGGACGGGCCCTCCAGCATCTCCCGGCGCCCGGGACCCCCGCCCGGCCGCTTGCCCGCGGCCCGCCGGCCGCACAAGTCCCCGGAGCCTGGCCTAGGGCGGGCGGCGGCTCGGCGGCGTCCCCATGGCCGCGGCCGGCTGGCGGGACGGCTCCGGCCAAGAGAAGGAGCGGCTCGTGGTGGTCGGCGGGGGCGGCGCAGCAAGTCGGCGTTCACCATCCAGTTCATCCAGTCCTATTTTGTAACGGATTATGATCCAGCCGTCGAGGATTTCTACCCAAAGCAGTGCGTGACAGATGACCGGGCAGCCCGGCTAGATATTCTGGATACAGCGGGACAAGAACAGTTTGGAGCTATGAGAGAACAGTATATGAGAACTGGCGAGGGTTTCCTGTTGGTCTTTTCAGTCACAGATAGAGGCAGTTTTGAAGAAATCTATAAGTTTCAAAGATTCTCAGAGTAAAGGATCGTGATGAGTTTCCAATGATTTTAATTGGTAATAAAGTAAATCTGGATCCTCAGAGACAGGTAACGCAGGAAGAAGGACAGCAGTTAGCGCGACAACTTAAGGTAACATACATGAAGGCGTCAGCAAAGATTAGGATGAATGTAGATCAAGCTTTCCATGAGCTTGTCCGGGTTATAAGGAAATTTCAAGAGCAGGAATGTCCTCCTTCACCAGAACCAACACGGAAAGAAAAAGACAAGAAAGGCTGCCACTGTGTCATTTTCTAAGAATCCCTTGAATTTTAGCTACAAACTGCCAGGAAAAGCCCTCATCTTCTCCTTCTCTCCTTACAGTTTACATCACGTTGGTACCTTTCTAGCCTTAGATAAATGATCACCGTGGTAGCCTTAGACCAAGAAGCTGGCTAATCCTTTCCATGAAGCTAATCCAATGGTCATTCAAGACAGATTTAAAGGAAACACTAAGGCTGCTTCAAAGATTGATTCCTTTAAAATGGATATCTATATACACAGACACATTCTTTTTTTAAGGGCTTACTTTTAATAAGGATGAATCAGCTTTGGAACCTAAGCTGTTTGCCAAGCTGAAGTCATAGGTTGTGAAATAACTTTTAACTTCTGGAATCATATCGCCTACTGTTACTCTAAATAGAAACATAGGGAGTTTTTTTTAAATGTGAATTTTTGCCTATCTCTAAAAATTTTGATGTCAACTTTAGTTAACCTTAAATACACTGAATTGAATTCACAAAAGTGAGACATCTCAGACCTTTACTGATGCTATAGCCTTTGTTTTCCAGTGGCCAAAATACCAAAATGCCTATTGTATTTATAGGTTAAAAACTGCATGTAAAGCCTTTACTATTATTCCTAAAGATAATATTCTATGTGGCCAAATATTTGGACTCATTCTGGACTTAGGTATTTTAGTGTTCTTGGTTTTTTAATTTAACTCTTTTCACAGCCATGTTGAGAGTAAAAATAAATAATTTCTGTCTGTCTTCCTTTTCAAGTATTTCTGGGTAAGGAATTCAAAAAAACTAAAACTGTTTTTGTTTATAATATCAGATATGGAATTGATCTTTCCAGGGTCAGAGATGATTAACGTTTTGCTATACACTTTTATACGTTATTTTCTTATCAAACTAGTTAACAAATATTTTTATATGTTTGTAAGCAAATATGCTCTCACAGCATACCTCGTGTATATGTAAAGATAAGTATTTAATTCTCACTGTTCACTTTTAGCTGACAAAGGAAAAAAAGTGAAAACTACAGAAACTGTGGTAGAACCTTACATGCTGTTCTGGTCCTGGTTGTACCCACCTTTGGCCAGTCACATAGCTACTCAAGAAACCTTCCCAATAGAGTACGACAGGATGAAAATCTGAAATCACTTCCGATATCCCCTACTAGATACTGACTGCTATATCAAGTAGTAAGTGGTAAAACTTTTAATTGACAATTAGTATAACCGTGGGTGACTTCTGATTTTGTTTTTCATTCTGTGGATTGTGTTTAAACAATTCAAAGGTATGTTCCTGATTTTGAGATACTAAGTGGTATTGCGAGTTGTCACTTTATTGAATGCATACAACAGTTCCACGAAGTTTATAAAGCATATCCTTGTATAGCTTCAGGTGCTAGAATTAAAACTGCTCTGTTATCACACACACAAAAAAAGGTTGTTCCAGAAGAAAAAAGAAAAAAAAGAGAGACAAAAAGATGAATAAATACAGGAAGTTTTACAGATTGGGGGGTGAGGTGATGTTGTGGGACAGAGAGAGAATCTTACCTCACGTGGTCAGGCTGGCTAAGACTGAATGGATTTACTGTAAGTTTTATAATGTCAATATTGTTTTAATATCAGTAATGTATTGATGCAAAATTAGAGTTTGGTTTTCTCTCCCTTAAAAAGACAAAGTTTCTTGGATTACTGGTCTGTTCTTAATAAGAGATTGTAAAAAGTTTCTCTTTACCTTTTAAGTCATCTACTTAGGAAGCAAAGATTCTGTGTCTTATTGGAATAATTTCCAGTACTTTAACCATGTTTTTGATTATTTAAGAAGACCAAGTCTTTTTTCTTAAATAAAAACTGACCTGTGATCCTATTTAATCAGATGTTCAAACCTGCTGATGTTTTGGACAGCTTCCCAAAATCAAATTCTAAATGAAGTCTTTTTGACCTGGAACTGACTTTGAGACTTTCCACGGGGTCCCTGGAAAATCTCAAAGGGTTTGTCCTCTCACCTTGTGAAAAGGGAGATATTTAACTAATTAAGTTTATGTCATAAGTTGAGTTGCACGGGAAGCATTGTCAAATGGGAAGAGGTGCTTAACCTTCCCTAGGTTATACTGGTATGCCTAAATGTTATTGATGTAAGTACTTCAGAAATTCTATGAAGTTCCTAGAAATTTGTCAGTGCCCTCATTGTCTATGATATGTCCTGATAGAATGTTATCAATCATAATTTCAGTTATTATCCTAAGAGAATATATTGCACAGAAACAACCAAATTTGTCAACTGCATTATTTTTTATAATGAATTCTCATCAAACTTTAACAGTGGCCATTTTAAGTTTTTTGTCATTCACAGATAGTTTTTGTGTTTTCCTGATGCTTTCCTAAAAGCTCTTGCAATCAGCTACAAGACGGAATACTTTGTCTTCAACAAAAGGGATGTTTCAGAGAACCACAGAAAGATCTATGACCTAAGGTACTCTGGGGTAAAGGCTTCTAATGGCATTGCTTAAATAAATTTGAGATCATACCACTAAGGATTTCCAGAACTCTAGTGGTGAAGCTGATAACTTCACAAAACTGCTAAGCCAGTTTCAAGTGGAACAAGAATTATTATGTGGGCCTGAATGAGCAAATGAAAAATGATTATAATTTTTATGGATTTTTTTGTTTATTTGTTTGGAATATTGCTTGTTCTTAGATGTTTTGTTTTTCTGGATATAAGGAACCCCCTTTCTGTTTTCTCCTAAGCTATCTATAACTCACAACAATTAAGAAGATTATATCTTTGCAAACTGAAAAGAAACATTTATCTTTTTTTCCCTAACTGATCCCTCCAGAATTCAGAAAGTCTTATTGAATATTTTTATTCTCATTGCAATATAGTTGCTTGCATAAGTTCAATAAGAATCTGTTCTCTTTGTAACAGGACATAATTGAGAAAATTGGGTATATTACCAAGGCTTTAACTGGAATGTCATATTTGAGATTCATGTGCACAGAATCATCTATGACCAAACAGTTTTCAGGAATTAAGATTGCTTTATGAAGCCAATGTTTACAAAACCGTTCTGGAAAAACTGGCCTGGTACCTGGCTTACAGACTTCCTGGCCTTTATAGGTGAGTAGGGAAAGTCACTTTCTGGCAGGCCCAGGAACTTCAGAATATTTTGGGAACCTCAAGAAGAAAGGAAATCACCAAATCTATAAATACTGCAGATGAAGTCTGGTAAGTTCATGGCTTGGCTTACAAGCATCAAGAGGCATTTAAAAGTCCAATCTGAGATTCCTTATAAAAGTTCCAGCCAAGCAAACTTTAAAAGGCCTATATAGTCCAATTACCAATCTTGCTGCACTTATGTAAATGATCAGGCCAAATTTAATGAGACAAGACTTATTTTGTAAACAAGAGTAATCTTACTTTGATAATCTTTTCTCAAAGTGGGGGTGATTGTAGGGGCTTCCATGGTGGCACAGTGATTAAGAATCGCCTGCCAATGCAGGGGACACGGGTTCGAGCCCTGGTCCGGGAAGATCCCACGTGCCGTGGAGCAACTAAGCCCGTGCGCCACAACTACTGAGCCTGCGCTCTAGATCCCGTGAGCCACAACTACTGAGCCCACGTGCCACAACTACTGAAGCCCGTGTGCCTGGAGCCCGTGCTCCGCAACAAGAGAAGCCACTGCAATGACAAGCCTGCGCACTGCAACGAAGAGTAGCCCCCACTCACCGCAACGAGAGAAAGCCGCGCACAGGAACAAAGACCCTACACAGCCAAAAATAAACAAATAAAATAAATTTTTTTTTAAATGGGGGTGATTGTAGAAAGAAATTGTATGTCTCAGTGGAAAATAATAACCTACCCTTGTATGTTACCAGATTTGAGTCCCGTTCATTGTCTTAAAGCTACTTTTCATTTCTGTGAATTCTACCTGCTATCTTACACATTTTGTTGGTAATTAAATTTTTCTCTCACTCTCCTGACTTGGCATCACTGAGAACTAAAGCTGCCTTTTTCCTAAAGCCCTGCGAGCTGAAGCTGAAGTGCTATAACTTCAAAGGATTTATCACCACAACAGTATGGACCACTCAGAAAATTCACTGGAACACCTGCATCTTCCATGCTCTGCTCCAGGAAATAGCCATGGCTGTAACACTGCCACTACCATCCTCACTAAAGGTGCTTCAAAATCCAACGTCTAGAAATCTTCTTGACTGGCTGCCCTGTGGACTCAGAAACTGCTCCAACCATTCATCTTTGTTTTCTTCTCCCTTTGTGCATCTCTTTCCCTGCAACTTCTAATCCAAATCTCTTCCCATAGCCATCAACCTAGCCTCTTTTTTTTTTAAACTTCTAGGGATGTTTCTGGTGAGGGAAATGTGGGGAACCGCTCAGACCCCCCAGAGTTGATTTTAAAGTAAAAACATTTGAGCTAAAGAAGATACAGGAAGAAATCTTATCTCAAGTCCCTTTATCTGACCCAAACATAGCTTTCAGAATATACAGCTGCCATTAACCTCCTTCCCTCCCCCCCACCATGGGTGTTTCCAATGTATTTAGGTGCCTGTATGGAGGCAGACTGCCCATAGCCATTAGCATCAAAAAGTCCCACAGAGCCTTCCCTATCTTCCTACTGAAGCCCTAACTACCACCATCACCACCCCTTTCTTAATTTATATATAAAGTTTTTATCCCAGTGTGTTGAGTGAGTTACCTATTACTGAGTAGTTCTGTGTGTAGGCTTAAGTAAACCTCATCTCTTTTCCTGTTAACCTATCCCTTGTCAGTTAATTTATAGGCCACCAACTACTGGACCCAAGTTGAAAGAAGAAAAGTTTCCCCCCAGCAGTCTCCTCCCTGCTGACTGCAATGGCTTGGTCCCTGATGAAAGCAGCATTCATTGCCATGACGACAGAATTATCTATTCCTATGCATATGTGTGCATATGGGCATGTGTATATTTACAGCGTTGGCAGCTCAGCAGGTTGTGA
Source organism: Balaenoptera acutorostrata (assembly GCF_949987535.1). Taxonomy (NCBI): domain Eukaryota; kingdom Metazoa; phylum Chordata; class Mammalia; order Artiodactyla; family Balaenopteridae; genus Balaenoptera; species Balaenoptera acutorostrata. The sequence goes on along the minus strand of NC_080065.1, from coordinate 58,045,022 downwards.
CTAAACGTCCTTAGGAATTTCCTTGGTGAGTCAAAGCTTATTGAAGTAGAAGCACTTCCCAGAAGATCAGAAATCTATCTTCAAACCAAGCTCATTCCCCTGCTTGTTGCATCATCAAGCCAGGCAGCTTAAAATAAATCATCTATTAAAAGTGAACCAATTACCAAACTCACCTTCCAACACTTCCAACACTAGTTTTGGGAAACGGACTGGAAAGGGCTCCTTCAATAGTAATTTGACTGTGCTCTCCCTGATGACATTGTCTTGGAATGTTGGTAAACTTGTTTTGGCATATGCTTCAGGGGGAAGATAGTTGTCTAAATTAATGACAATCCTTAATGAAAGACGGTTGTGAGCTTTGGTATCTGGTGAACTGGGTTCAACTCCCATCTCAACCATTTTGTAGCTTTGTAACCTTGAGCAGTCCCTTAGCTTCTTTGAGGCTGCCTCAGTTTCCTTATTTGCAAGGTGGGGGAAATAAATCTTCACTTGAAAGAATTGGGGAGGGAATAAAATGAGATAAATGTATAGGCAAGTACTTAATTTTCTTCCTGGTTTCTTTAAAGTGCTTTCAAAATCACTTGGGACATAGGATTAGTACTCTGTAGGCAACAATGACATAGCTCTTCCCTACATTATAGCTTATACCCTAATCATTTACTTACTCTTCTTCACCTATTTTCCTGCTTCCCTTATTCCTGGAAAAAGACCATGCATGCTTTCTGTGGACAGAAAACGCATTCAGTTTTTCCTATGGAAATCAAATTAAAAATTTTTAAAGGTAGAATATGTTTATTTTTGGTCATTTTCTAAATAATAATAACAGTAACAACAATAATAATAATAATAAATCTTTCCTGTTTAGTTTCATGAAGATTTCTAGATTTCTCTTTAGCTTGAATCTGGCGGGCATAAGCTGATATGGAGTCTGGGTCCCCTCCTCTGTCCTTTTCTTGCGAGTATAAGTGTCATTATAGCCGGTTCTACCAGCTGTGACCTGAGCCACCCTGAGTCTGGACTGACCGCACTGGGCAATAAGCAGTCCAAGATCTTTCTGGTCAGGGCTTGGCAGCATGAATGGAGGAGGATGCCAACATAGTTGCCAAGTGGATGGCTCATATTTTCCATCTTTGTCTTTGTGGATGGCAGTCATGTGCTCCTTGTGGTGCCCAATTGTGCAACAGACATCGGAGGCACTAAGCCAGAACGAGGGCCTAGGATGAGGTTTGCCTTCCTGATGGGCCTGGGCCTGCGTTGGGCTAGCAGACATGTGTTCAGCTTGAATAATCAGCTAAGGCAGGTTAGACTAAGGCTTGTTCGGGTGGATAAAATCAGGAACAGAGGCTGAGCGTGGCCATTGAAATGGCAAGAATGGGCGTCAGAATGAGGACCTTAGGCTGGTGTTGATTTTAGAGGTGTGGTCCTCGGATTAGGCTCAAAAGAGGGAACTTGAGGAGTCAGGTAAGGCCATGAAGACAGTAACCAAGATCAGTCCAGGTGCTTCCCCAGGGGCTCGTGGTGCTAATGGGAGCTTCCATTCACCAAAGTCTGGCTTAGAGTTCCTCTTGGCAGCTCCACTATGGGGCAGTCAATCTGTTTTCTCTAACACCCAGTTTGTGGTGGACATTGAAAAGAGGATTCTGGTTCCATTGGAGCAAAAGCTGAATATTCTTTGGGCCAGGGCCACTGAATCTTTCCAGATAAGCAGTGCTGTCTCCTAAGCTGAAATCTGAGGCAAAGACTAGGATTTTCTCTGTCCATTCACAAAACGTGGAGAAAAGTTCCTACCATGGGGCATCTAACCAGAGTCTTGATATGAGAAAAATAGTACTTTAGGAAATGTGTTTTTCAACTTCTGTCTGTATCCGTGTGAGAGTTCTCTCTATGATGACTTTTAGGGAGTAATCACTGGGCTAGATCTACTATCAAGAAAATACATCTACTGCACTGAACACTTACCCTGCCTATAAGCCTTTCTATCCACGACATCTCAGAAAGGATAAAAATTTTTTGTTAACAATAAGTAGGTATGACTGTCAGAGGTTATCAACAATTGTAAAAATCCTTTGAGGTCCCTTAATTAACTTATCAGTCCCAGATCTGGGGTTTTTTCTGGACCTGTGGCCGGTCCCTCAACCTGGTTTATGAAAACCCGAGGGATTGGCATAAAGTAGGGTAGGGGTATGAGAGGACATGAATAATGAGGAGCCACTTCCATGAGATCTCCGACCCTCTGTTGATGGGGCACATGTCTCTCAGGGCTTCCTACACCTTCCAGAACTCTTTCCAGAACTTCTGCAACTCTCCGGAGTCTTCTGAGAATGCCTGGAAAGGAAAAGGTCCCTGGTCTAGGCAGCAGGCGAGGGCCTTTCTTGTGGTAGAGATATGAGGTCAGGGAGCTTCTGTGACCTCTTTGGTAGTGATATCCACACATGGAGTAAAAATGAGGACTGTGGCATTGCAGGAATCAGGGCTCAGATGTTCTGGAAGAGAGCCATGTCTTCTCAAAGCCTCCTATCCTGACACTGAGGCAGCTGTCACTGACCGGACAGCCTTGGCCCAGCCTAATCCCAACCAGGTGTCTTTCCAGAGGAAGAGGCAGCCTTCCCGAATGACCACACCCTAGTTCCCTAAGGCTGCCAGGCTATCTGGGTTTTCCCTTGATTAACTTTCATGAGACTCTAGAACACATTATATATGCTAAGTACAGAAATTAAAAGTCTGCATGTGGTATTTTCTTCACTGGCAAATGAAGCCCTGGTCCTAGATACAGAAAAAAGAAAAATTGGCTTTACAGTACATCTCAAAAAGCAAAACAAAACAGAACAACTCAGACTAAAATGAATAAACAAAAACTTCGGCTTCCTCAAGTTTTGCAGGAAAGTGAGAGACCTTGAAATTTTCAGCAGAAATGTCTTTGTACACATCAGAGCAAGATACAGGTGCTTGAAGCTTGTAATGAATACTGGAATATCTTCAGAATCAGATTTAACATGCAATGTAGGGTGAAGGGGAATTTTCACATACCTCTGGACCATGTGGAAATGATCTCATCTATCTGGATCATGTCCACCTACAAAGCACTTCTCAGATTGAATTATCCAGGTGATTGCTTTATCCTTCCAACATACTTCACATGTACGAAAATATCTTAAATGAATACTAAATACTATGCCATTTTGTAAAATTGAACTTGAGCTCTTATAAGCATTTTGCAAATCTATAGTTTGACTTGTATTTCCTGGAATTTTTGATTTTTTGTAACATTGTTTTTGAAAAGATTCTCTCAGTGTTGATTTGCGTGGCTGAGCTCCCTTGGGAATAATCTGGCCTTCAGCAACTCCTCTCTCCACCCCCAGTAGGAGCTTGAATAATGACTGAGTGACAAAGTGTCCCATTCAGTTATTATTCAACTATATTAAATTGCTAAAGTTGGTCACTGGAGCATATCTTATTACAAAGGCAAAAGTTCAACATTTTTCCCTAGGCACAATAGGCTTGCACATTAAAAAACTTCTGGTCTGGTAAGGAATAAGACGTCAGGGCATGGAGCATGCAACAAATTAAACAGGGAAAGATGTATTAACCAAACCTGAGCAAAATTATCAGGCATTACCTTCAATATATTTACCAAACTCAGGCCTTCTATAAAGGGGTTCAAGAGATAAATTAGAAGGGATTCTTGAAAATACACCAGTCTTCCCAAGCTTTATTAAGCTTACACAATTAAAAAACTATCATTTAAGGGGGGGGGGGATAAATTAGGAATTTGGGAGGAACATATACACACTACTATATACAAAATAGATAACCAACAAGAACCTAGTGTATAGCACAGGGAACTATACTCAATATTTCTTAATAACCTATAAGGGAAAAGAATCTGAAATATATATAGCTGGATCACTTTGCTGTACACCTGAAACTAGCACAACACTGTAAATCAACTACACTTCAATTAAAAAAAAAAAACTATCATTTAAAGTCTTACACTAGGGACTAATATCTAGACAGTAGACATTGGTTGCTTACATTACTATATATACTCTTTGTCCACTTGGATTAGTTGGTGCCCAGACAGTACTGATTATTAAATATTTTGAAGTCTCGCCAGATTATATTGAAACCCATTTGGATCCATAGCTGTAGACTATTTACTGGAAGCATCGTATGGGGTATGGCTGAAGGGTCTGATTTTTTCTAAAATGGCAAGTGAAGGAGCAGTTTTACCAAGATAGTAAGAACTTCAGGTACTTGCTTGAATGTGGTCACTCCAAGTTACTGCTTCAAAGAACAGGAAATGAGTGTTGTGGGAACTACAGAGACCACAGCCTATATGGTAGTATTCCTCAAAGGTGCCTCTTCATAAGACTCATTTGTGGCACTTATTTAAGAATACAGATTCCCAGATTCTTTCCCTGGAGACTGTGATTACTATGTCTGGGGCAGGCTTAGTAATCATTATTTTTAATGTGTACCAATGATCCTCATGGCAAGGCAAATGAGGGAAACACAGTTCAACCATCGATTCTCATTCATGATATTATCATTCATTCATTCATTCTTTTATTCAGTTCTTTAGCACTTACTATGGTATTTCTCGAAGTGACCCTAGATCCCCTACATCAAAATCATCTGGAGTGTTTGATTGCAATCCAGATCTTGGGCTGCATCCCAAACCTACCATATAAGCATCTCCAGAGGTAGGATCCAGAAATCTGCATTTTAAATGGGCATTCCAAGGGATTCTTATGTAATCAAGTTTGAGACTATTGTTGTGTGTCTGGCACATAGCATGTCTCTTCAAGTTGTCTGTTCCCAGTCAATAGGTAATAAGCACTTATTTTAAAGACTTACTAAGACAGGGATCAGTGAATGATGTATGTAGAAGTGATGTAAAGGGTGAGGGGAGAGAAGCAGTTCTTCCTGCTGTAAACTGGAAGTCTACAAGGCTTGTAGGAGCAAGAAGGGAAGCTCCCCTACATATGCAGTGGCCAGGTTTGGGGAGATATGGAAAAGCTGAGTGAGGCTCAGGCCCCTTCAGCCTCTGAAGCCTGTGGAAGGAGCCAACCACACACCTGATTGGAGATGGCCATGCAAAGGTCCCACAATCCCAGGGTCAAGTGGTAGGGCACCTACAAGAGCTCTCACTCAGAATTTCCTGCCAGAGTTAGAGCCCAGCAGGACATAAATAATACTTTACTTTTCTCCTTTCTTCTCCCATTTCCTTAGTTTTGTTTTTGGAATGGTAATGGAACTTGCCCAGGCATTGTTTCATTTTGACACCGTAACAAGGTCTGTTCTGAATTCACTTTCTCCTTTAGAAGCCTGTGGAGGGACCATTGTTCCTGTGGACTTTTACTGATGTGCAATTGTGTTTAAAATAACTTGTCCAAAGCATGTCTGGAAAATAATAAGTAAATTATTTTAAGTAAAATTTGGTTGATGATCCCAATTCTGATTTCTCTGACTGCTCATGTCGGGGGAAGTTCAAGCAAATGCCCTCTGGTTTTGAATGGTAAGAGTAATAATAACAATAATAGTGAAGCGCCCAGGAATTGTAGTATTGTGATATTGTGGTATTGTAGCTCTAGCATGGAATTTGAAATAAAAAGATCTGAATGAACCTCATTTTCCTCATCTATAAAATGGGAATAATGAGACCTGCCCTAGTTACCTCCCTGGATTGAAACTTGGTAAACTTTAAAGCTTTATACAAACATTGGTTGTTGGTCTTAATAATTTTTTGGTTAATAACTTGTCCCTCTCTAGCTTTAGCCGTCGCCGGAACACTTTTTGATAGTATGGGTCAGCCTAAAATAAAGCACTGAAAAAACATGGGAATTTGGGTTAAAGATGCTTACAATTGCAATTACCTCCATTACAGAGATAATTATCTGGACCAAGATATTATATTTGCTAAGGTCCGGCAAGGAGGAAGTATGATCCAAATAGCAAAGGTCCCAGTGACAAATGAAAGGCACTTGGAAACTGTGGTGCATTGTTCTGCTCTTCTGGAAGGCAAAACACTGCCAGGATGAAGACGGAGCCATTCCAAGTGGGTGATGAAATTTACTTTATTGACATTATCAGTAAGGATGTATTTATGGGAAACAAACATGAAGTATAGCTCACACTTACGGGACTTGGCAGGTAAGCAAAGGGAAGTGGGGTATCTGATCATGAGGCCTAAACCTTTGGGCTCATTTGGCATTGGTTTTGTGCCTGGTTAGCTATGTGATTTTTTAGGTAATTATCTTCCTTCATGGATCCTCAACTTTCCCATGCATAAAGTGGGCATAAAACTCTCCATTACACCTTATAAGAGCAAAGAAGATCATGTTTTTCACTGGAAGTAAAAGGCCATACATATTTTATCATTATTAGGTAATGAACATTACTCCTTTCATGAGGGTTTAAATCCAGAAAGATATTCAACAGAGTTAGAAAATCACAGAGTGGCACACAGGCTTCTGTTTAATATTTTGGCTTGTGTAATATGAATGTCTTAACTTTTGGTTTTCTGTTTTTCTTCTCTCTTAAGCAAGGGCATATATATCTACCCTGTTGTTAGACCAACAAAAGAAAAAACATGCCTCTCTTCAGAACTGTAGATCAAAAGGGAGCTTTTCATTCCAAATCACCTCCTCTTTGTACTTCCTGGAATCTTGTGAGATGAAGGAAGACTTTTGTACATTAAATGTAAGTTCGTAAAATAATTATGGCCCTGCCCTAAATTCATGCATATTATTACAGGGTGACGAATCATTGCTGCTTCTTGTAGCATTATTTTACTGGAAAAAAAAAGTTAATACATTGATTGTTAAAATTGCCAGGTTGACAAATCCAGAAAACAAAGAACTTTTCTTTTAGGATTAAACAGGAGTCATAGCATGTTTAAAGCAGAAGGAACCTTTAAAACCATCAGTTTATAGATGAGAAAGCTGTAATAGTAATAATAAGAAAACTTTATTGAGTGTGTTTTCTGTGCTACATATGTACTAAGTTATTTGCATGTATTATTTCACTTTATTCTCAAAACAATCCTCAGAAATAGGTGCTATTGCTAATGCCATATTAGAGGTAAGGAGACTGAAGTTTGAAGAAAATAAGCTACTTGCTTAAGGTTCCTAGCTTGTTGATTCTCCTGAGCTGCCTTGATGTCTTAGAATACCACAGATTGGTGCCTTAAACGACAAAACTTTATTTCTCACAGCTCTGGAGAATGGTAAGTCTGAGAGCAAGATGCCAGACAATTTGGTGCTTGGTGAGAGCCTTCTTCCTGGTTCGCACATGGACACATTCTTGCTGGGTGCTCACATGGTGGAGAGAGATCTCTTTTTTCCTTTTTTTTTCTTGGCCGTGATGGCTGGTATGTGGGATCTTAGTTCCCCAACCAGGGATAGAACCTGGGCCCCCTGCGGTGGAAGCAAGGACCACCAGGGATTTCCGAGAGATCTCTTCTTATAAGGGCCGTAATCCCATTCACGAAGGTTTCATCTTCATGACCTAATTATCTCACAAAGGCCTTACCTCCAAATATCATCACAATGGGGCTTAGGCTTCAAAATTCACATACGAATTTTGGTGGGACATAAACATTCAGTACAAAGCAACTGATGAGAAGAATTGTTGATTCTTTTACATAATCAGTTGATTCATTTACATAATCAATTAACATTTATTGAGCACATATTATGTGCCAAACACTGTTCTTGGTGCTGGGGACGCAAAGGTAACCAGCGAGATATGGTCCCATCTTTATGGTGTTTATAGAGCCGTAGGGGAGAGAGACATAAATCAGTTGTCACACAAATACATAACTGTAAACTAGGAAATGTAGTTTTAAAAGGAGAGTATAGTAGTTATGAGAGCAGGGAACCTTGTCTAGTCTGAGGAGTCAGAGGGGCTTCTCAGAGGACATGACTGTTGAGCTGAGACCTGAAGGGTTAGTAAGAGTTAACTAGGGCAGTTAGAGGAATGTAAGAGTGTTTCAGACTTGGGAAATGCCAAGTTCAAAGATCCTTGGCTGAAGCCGTTTGGGGGTGGGAGGAAGTGGAGAGATATGACAGGTAGGCAGGAGGCAGATTATCCAGGGTCTTGAGATATTTGGTCTTTATCATGAGAACAATGGCTTCCAGAATTATCCTCAACAAAGGTCACCAGTGACCTACTAGTTACCTAGTTTTACAGCCTTTCCCCAGTTTCCTTCCTCCCCAGATGTCTGGGTCCCTGAGAGCAATGGCCTTGGGTCCCATGGTCCCGTAGTTTCCAGGTCCTCCAAGAGCCTCAGGGCTCTGCCCCATTCCTCTTCTACCTCCTTAATGTAAGAGGAGGTACTGTAAACTCTTATTTATTTAATTTATTGAAATATAGTTGATTTACAATGTTGTATTAATTTTTGCTGCATAGCAAAGTGACTCAGTTATACCAACATACATTCTTTGTAAACTCTTTAAAAGTGTGGTGTGTGTGTATGTATCTTCTCAATCTTCATATCTTGCTATTTTTACCAAACGCCCAAATCGTATGTGCTGAGGCCACTTAAATTCCTGGCACACAACTATTTTTTTTTTGAAAAATATGCTTGTCAAATATTTTGTCTTAGCCCGTGTTCATTGATATACCCTCATTAATAGCTCCAAAACTTCTCTGCTATTAAGATCTCTCTTGGGTTGGGAAGGCATTCCCCCAACACCATCGCCCTCACTGACAAAAATCCTTCACCTATGGTCTGGCTGCTCAAATTCCCATTAGAGTTCCTGCCTTTAGACTAAAGCGTTATCAAGCATGTTAAAATAAATGAATAATTTGAAAACATGTAACACTTAAGTTATCAATCATTTATACCATAATGAAAATGAGTTTCAGATTATTTCCATTAGGCAAGTTTGGAAAGAGAGAAATGGTGAGGAAGTGCGTAAAGTCACTGAGCTCCTAGTTGAGATGGGAAGGGGAGTTGAGAGGGGGTGGGGGAGGGGAGCTGTGGGGAAGGGATTCTGCTCTGCAAAGTTGACAGCTTTTAACAATGTCACTTTTCTTTCTTTCCTGTTCCTGAATGCGATTTATTTATTCTTTGGTAATCATCCATTACAGTAAGTAAATTTCTGGTTCAAATTTTTACTATGGTTTCCTTTAGGCTGTAGTTACATGAAAACTCTTGATTCAAAATAGTAACTTGAAGTACAAACACTTAACCCTGGTGATATAACCAACCACCCAAATAGACTTACATTTTTTTCACATTTGAGTTCTTTTCTATTCAAATACAGTACACTTTTAAAGGAATAATGTGCCCGAAGGCATCGTTTGGCTCAATGGGAGATGCTACTTTGGAAAAAACAGTAGCTCAATTCAATACCAGTGTGATTCAAGATGACTGACACTTGAAAGTGGGCATCCAAGTTCCTTTCATGAATAGGAGGGGGAATTTGGCTTCAATTGAGTACGTACTCATCAGCGTCTGTGCTACTGGTTTCCAAGCAATTATAAATTACTGCTTGCTTGCATGTGGAATAGAGAACCAAGGCAAATTCCATCTTTTAGGAGGTAACCAGCCTCTACCTCGTTTCTTTTTCTTCTTTTTTTAAAAATTTTATTTATTTATTTATTTATTTTTGGTTGTGTTGGGTCTTCGTTTCTGTGCGAGGGCTTTCTCTAGTTGTGGCAAGGGGGGGCCCCTCTTCATCGCGGTGCGCGGGCCTCTCACTATCGCGGCCTCTCTTGTTGTGGAGCACAGGCTCCAGACGCGCAGGCTCAGTAGTTGTGGCTCACGGGGCCCAGTTGCTCCGCGGCACGTGGGATCTTCCCAGACCAGGGCTCGAACCCGTGTCCCCTGCATTGGCAGGCAGACTCTCAACCACTGCGCCACCAGGGAAGCCTACCTCATTTCTTAGATATGGTAAAATGAGGCCGACTGGTGAAAGGGCTCCAATGGAGCTATGTCAACATGGCGGCTTTGTGTTAACTCAGGAAGATGCTGGAATTCTGCTGTTACACTGGGCTTATTGCTTGGCTGGAAGGAAATATACTGGACTACTTAGAGAGAAATGGTCTTTCTGTTCCAAATCTTTGCCTCCAATGGCTTTGAGGTGGTTTGTAAAGTTACATTTCAGGTTGTACAGCCTCCTACTAGGTGTTACCCCAGGGGTAACTGCCTTGTGAAGTTTCCTTCAATGCCTGTTCAAAACTTTGAACCAGTGGAAAGCATCTGCTGTTTGGGAATCACTTGCATTGTTACGGATACAAAGTGATTCATTCCTCTTTGAGGAACAGCCACTTCTGGACAGAAAGCGGTAAAATGGGTCACTGTGTCAAAGATAGCCCAGGAACAGAGAGAAACTCAAGCCAGAACTCTCCAGATGGGGGCAGCTGGAATGCAGTGGTGGTCAGAAAGTGTCACTTGGGCTCTGCTTGACAGGTGAACGTGGTGCGGGACAGAAAGCAGATACCAGTCACGGGAACGTGCAGGAGGAGTCATGGAGACATGCAACACTGATGCCTGTTCCTTTCTGATCCTTCAAGGGAAATGCTAGCTAAAAGGGGAAAAGGTGTCCTTTCTATGGGAAGCTGGCCAATGCCTGTGTCTTGCCCAGTGGAGAAGAGCAGTAGCTTGCATGTATGGTGCAGGACAAGGCAGGGGAGGAACTGGGACTTTTCATAAGTCACGGCACTTGGAAGGGCAGGTTACTTGGTGTATTTGATCAGATTGGAATGATGCCATTTGAAAATCATTGAGCCCTTTCCCTCACTTATCACCCTCCGTTTTCTCAACCAACACCATCTGATTCAACCAGAAATTTTGCTCAACAAGCCTTGGAAGAGGCCAGAGGTGAAAGACAGAGGAATGGCCTGAGGGCCCCAGCCTCCACCAATGTCCCTTTCCTTCTGCATTTGATAAAGCAGACACTCCCTGGAGGGAGGGGAATCAGACTTCTGTAAATCACCAACAACTTTTCTGAATTTGTTCCGTGTTTCCTAGTACCGGCCACAGCAGGCGGTGCTGGCAGTGAGGGCAAGCAGGGGGGCGTGAGGGTGGGTGTGCAGCCTCAGGAGGTGAGCTAGCCCCTGCCCCACCTGTGTGTATGCAAAATGTAATTTTACAGCATTTTAATGTTTAAGTATGTAAAAGAGACAGCACTTATAGAATTGAATTCACATCAGTTAAACACCTATAGGGTGTCTCTCTACGTATGCACATGTCTAAATGTGTGCCAGATTAACAGCGGTTATGTGTTAGAGAACGACACAGCTTCAGAGACAGAAAGGAACTGCTGTGACTTGTTTTACATCTGAGGGAACAGAGGCCCCAAGAGGCTGTCCTTTGCCCATCTTCACTGATGCTTTGTGACTCCGAGGGTTTGCTCCTAAGGAAAGTAACAGGAACCTGCTTCTCTTTATTTCTGCCCATCGAGGGCCTGCGGACTTGATGAACCAAACACAGGGAACTGTGAGGCGGTATGAGGTAGCTGAGGTCTGGCCTTTGCATCTTACAGGGGGGCTGCTCCTTTCACAGGGTGATTGGCTGCAGCTTCAGCTCCATGTAGGGGCTGTCTGCCCACAGGAAACAGGTTCCCATCCAGCTGCCTGTCTGTGCAGTTCCTGAGATTCTCCAAATTGGTGGCCCCGTGAAAAGGCCCGAGGGGCGCAAAAAGAGGATGGATCTGTAGTTCTAGAGCCCAACACACCTTCCAACACACACACACACACACACACACACACACACACACACAAGGCACACATGCCCTATTCCTTTGTAAAAGGAAGAAGGCAAAATATATGACGTGGTCAGTTGTTTAGACTCCTAGAGTATTGCCTCTTGGGAATGGGGCAAGCTGGGGAGAGGGTACTCATGGCTTTTTTTTTTTTTGGTGGGGGGAAAATTCCAACTCTAATCATAAGGATGAAGGGAGTTAGCAGAACTGGTCTTTGACACGGAAGACCCCACTCCCATCTTTAGGTGCCCTGACTGATCTCATTAGCAGCCTCCCATCCCATCCCGTTAGCCATCTGATGCCTCCTTACCTGCCTTAATTCTCTCAGCCAGCTGCCAGGGTGTGTAAATCCCTACCAAGACGGCAGAGCCAAAGGGAGGAAGGCGTCCCCTCTCACGCACTTTCATGTGGGTAGTCTTACAGTTCCCACTGCCTCCAGAGACCGAGGGAAACCATGTAAGGATAAAGTGTCACACAGGTTAGAGAGAAATTTCTGGGCCACACAGCTTCATGTTGCTTTTCATATCACAACCCAGGTCAAGCCTGCTACTTCTGTAAGCAGGAGGGAGGCTGGGTGGGAAATCGGAGGAGGCATCTCACCCTTTGGCCCGAGGGTCAAAGGCATGGCATCTCACCCATGCCTGAACTTGGAGGTTTAAGCTACCCTCTGAAACACAAATCCTTATCGGCCCTCAATTCCCAAATCTTTTGGTTTTTTCCACATGAAAATCTTTTGTTTAGCAGAACCATTGGGAAACATGCTCAAAAAAATATGGCCCAGGCCACTCATACTTATATATTCTTTCCCTAAGATTTTCTTCAGGGCAGTTCGTGGCGTCACAGGTTGCCCTGCATCCCCCCTACTACCTCCGCCACCCAACTAAGAACCTTCACCTGTGGTTGTGAGCAAACTGTTTCCAGCTCCTTTTCAAAATTAAATTATCCTATTTTAAATATATAGCCCGACACAAAAGAGAGAAACGTGCCCTGGCGGTGGAAAGGAAGAGAGGCGTCACAGCCAGCCCACGGTGACTTCAGAAGATGTGAAGTCTCTAAGAATGGGACATAGTACTAACACCCATGCATGGTCTGCAGAAGCAGGCTGGGCTTTCACTCACTAAGACATCAGCAACGAGCTGGTGCATTTGAAGTATTTCCTCCTGCCCCCACCCCCAGTAGTAGTAGTATGACACTTGTGAAAATAAACTATTTAAAATGGAGTCAGGAAGCTCTCACACTTGTATCACTCACTGCAGCTTACTGACCCTAGTGGAAAGAAAGATTTCCTTCTGATCCAACAACAAGTCACCCATCACCTGCCACCAACAAGAACCACCACAGCCCTCCTGATTTCCTCCAAAAACCTAATGAAAGCTGACCTTCCCATTGTCTCCTCGGACCTGCCTATGGTCCATCATAGTTTGCATGTCCCAAATTGTAATTCCTCTGCTATTCCCAAATAAACTAATTTTGCTGGTGGAAAAGAAAAAGTATCCTGAAAACTTATGGTGGCCAGCCAAGACACCAAGGGTTGTTGGCTTTCATCTGACAAGGGGACATTCAGTGTTAGTTTTCCTCATTTTATTTAACTGGGAAGAGGGCCTACATCCCACAGTATAAAACACCCAAAGCTGTGTTTCATGAAGAATAGTCCTTAGAACTACTTACAAGAGAATGACCTGGGGAACTTGTTAGCATGCCAATTCTTAGGCTGGGAATATGATTTTAAGGGCACTGATGCTTGAGAGCTTCTGAACTAAAGGTTGTTCTCTCTCTTGAGAGCGACAGCTCCGTTTAAGTTGCAGGTTATCCTGGCTGTCATCTTATGGAGAGCGCCATATTAATCTCCTGCACAGCAGCAAGGTCCACCCCATTCAGGGCATTGAGGGAACAGGGCAGTGTCAAGGCTACACTCATCACGGGGGCTCCCTGCCCTGTGCTGCCTGGGACCTCCCACACAGACCTGCTACTCAGCCAGGGACACTTAAGCCTCATCCTACCCCTAGGTAGGCCCTGGGGCAGCCTGGCCCTAGAAGGATAGAGCCAACCTCTCCTAGAATTCCCCAACACTCAGCCTTCCCAGTTCGCCCTAAAGGCACAGTAGGCTGACTGCAAAACCTGTGAGAACACAGCCTACAAAAAAGGCATCCCAAGGACCCAAGACTTAAATCATCATTGTCATCATCAACCAGGACTAAACAAAATCATATTGGATGGGAGCATGGCCTGTGTTCAAAGTCCAAATCTGACAGAAATAGCTGTGTGGTGTGAGGCAGATTGCTCTACTTCTCTGTGCTTCCATCTCCTCATCCCTAAAAAGGATACTGAGAGAGCTGGCCTCTTAGGATTGTCGTAAGAATTAAATGTGACAATGTGCACCAAATTCTTAACACAGAGTTAGGCATACACTAAGTGCTCAGTAAACAGGACCACTGCCAGCATGTAGAATGTCGTGCTAATTCGAAAAAAAAAGCTGTCCTCCTTTGGGTAGACACATAGAGAAGAGGCCCTTTCCTCTGGGCTGGCTCAGGCTGGTGCCTGAGCTCTTATCTTGGTGGGCAGAGTACCCTCTCAGCTGGCCACCCTTCAGCTGATCCCAGCCCATAAAACCCAACACGGAGGCTGTGACTAGATGTTAGCTATGGTAGTTCCACGTGATGGTAGGAATGAGCTTGAACCGGGCGTCTGCCACGGCAGGCCTTGCGGATGAGCGGGGATGGGGCTGGGGACGGGGGCCCACGCTGAGTGGGAGTGATGCATTTCACTTCTCAGAAGCGTAGTGCTGCGTTCCACAGACGCTCATCGTGATAAACTTCAGCGAGCACAGAGGTACGACGACAGCTGATTTTCCTCTTCTGAGCTTGGTAGCAGCTGATCACGCTTCCTGTTTCTCTAAGAGCTTCCCTGACAGAGGCGAGAGCTTCCCTGACAGAGGCGACTTGCTCTTTCAAATTTGGTCATCGCCCTCTGGCTTTCCCGTGTGAGTCAGAGCGGTTGCCCTCGTGACCCCGGCTCCCTCCAGAGTCAGTGTCTGCAGGCGGCGGCCGTCCCGGCCTCCGCAGGTAAATCCCCCTCTGCCCGGGGTGCGCGGCCCCGCCCACGCCGCTGCCTGGGGACGTGCGCCGGGACGTGAGTCACCGCACCGTCCTCCCCAGCCGCAACTATTATTGGAATGCTTCGGCACGCAGCGCACGCTCGCTTCCCGGATTTCACAGTCCTGTGCTCAGGATCTGCAAATCTCTGCGCAGCCCGAGGTTCCACCTGGGCGATCACAAGGTGGCTTGCGCTCAGGTCGGAAAGTTTCTAAGAAAGGTCTCCTTAGGCCAGGTGTATCCGCGTCCTCCAAGGAGCATCAACCGCGTGTCTCCAGCGTGTGCCCAGCAATGTGCCTGCCTTTATGGGTGGCTCAAAAGAAATCGTTCTGGAGCTTTGCTTTCAATGTACAGGAGGACGCAGTAAAATGAAAAGCAAGAATGAGGGTTGCAAACAAGCGAGGGGGCAGGAGAGATCTCTTTGGTCCGAAGCACATGGGGAATTCAAGCTGGGAGGGGATGGGCAAGAGGCAGAAGACAGGGAGCAGGTCCCGGGGAGAAGAACCAGGGTTATGAGAAGCTTGGACAAAGATGCAGAGTGGAGAATGCATTGGGCTTATTTATACGAACCTAAATATTGAGCTAGATTGGAATTTGGAAGCTCCTTCTTCTCTGTGCCAGGGTGATTGATGGCCTGTATCATCAGTCTTTACTATTGCCGGGCGGTGTGCCTGCCATGAACCCTACCAGTCATACAATTCCTGTCTCCCTTTTACAGATGAGGAAACTGCAGTGCAAGGAGGTGAAGTCCTGAGCTCAAGGTCATGTAGCCAGCAGGTGGTGAAGTGTACACCCAAGCAGGCTGTCTCTTAAGCATTAACCTCTGTGACTCAGGGTAAGAATAAATATTTTTTTTCCAAGTGGATATTTGAAGGCAGGGGAGATATGTTTAGTTCATTGATTACTCTTATGAAATCTGATGTAGAACCCACCTCTTGTATGCGAGATATTGATTTTTATGTCCATCTGGCAGGGATCTCAGGAAAGTTCTGATGTTCGTTACAGGTTGGATGATCTTGGATACAAAGCATGGGTCCTGAGCTCAGGACTCCTAATTCCATGTTCATCTGACACTGGCTGAGTTCCAGAGAGAGAGAGAGTGAGCAGTTAACTTCCTAATTTTCCATATTTGACAAAAATGTGAGAACATGAACATGACCAAAACAAACAAACCTTTGGCTAGAGCCTTTTCAGATCCTAAAAAATTCAACCATAAAGGAAAAAAAGCAGCTCCTGGGGCAACACGGAGGAGTATCTTGGAAGGGGTTACAGGTGGACTGTGTCAGCGGTGCCTTAGCAGTAGGCGTGCAGAAAGAGAACAAGGGAGGGGTGGGAAATTCCTCTTCAAGTTGCAAATACACACAGCATCCCAGGATGCCTGGGAGATGCCCCTGTCACTTCTTTCCCCCAATGACAAGGGACAGGAGAGAGAGCCTGTGACTCACTTCACCTGGCAAGATGGTGCTGGTACAGGTGCTTCCGTAAATCAAGACCAATCGGTCTTATCCTCTTCCTAGGTGCCAGTCTTATCCCGAGTCTCTCTCCTCCTTCCAGAGTGGCCACCTTACAAAGTGAAGAGAAGAGCCTTCTTTTTGTCTGCGGCTTTAACGCAGCTATTCAAATTAACGTGGAAGAGGAGGGTTAAGTTTTCCCCTCACAGATCAGGCCAGTGTGGAGCTTGGGATTGGCAGAGAAGAAGTGGAGATTTGGGGCACCTTTTTATTCCTTGATCTGAAAGGAAACGCTTGCACTTCTGCAGTTAGGACAAGTTGAGGGAGACTGGAAAGTTCCCTGAAGGACGGCTAACGGTAAACCGAATCCCTGAGTTCTCTCCCACCTCCTCTCAGACGTGTCCGGGTGTGCATGTCTCAGCATCCTCCTCGGCCCCCTTCCCAGTCCAGCGAGACCCCGGTCCAAAGAATGAATGAAAGAGGCCTGTCTGAAGTTAGGAGAATCGCATCAGACACTCATAGAACACCTAGCAAGGGCTTCACTGGAATCTTCTCAGTATAATTCTCTCAGCCCCTTTGAGTGAGGTCCTATTACCATCCTCATTTTTTCAGATGAGAAAACTGAGGCACAGAAAAGCCTTTGAAATCTGATTTAAAAGCTGCTACTTTTAGTACACTTGAAGTTAACATAAAATGGTACATCAACTATATTTCAAGTTTTAAATAGTTTAAAAACGCAATACATACAAGTAAAAAATTAAATAAAAGCTGCCAGTTTAATAGGCCTCTAATGAGTAGACATCTTCAGTGATTACAGTAAATGATTTGTAACCAAAATGAAGCAATTCAGTCGATGATAATATCCAAACAACCAGCTCTATTGGGGTGAAGAATAGAAGAAATGGGAAGTTTCCCATGAGGGGGCGTGTGTGTATGTGTGATGATGATGGAGAAAGGCAAGAGCCCAAAGAAAGTGTTCATTTTCTAAGGCATTTGGTTGAACTCTTTTGTGGCTAAGAAATGTTGTGTTAGAACTACACTGGGTTTTGGAAAAGGCATTTAAAGCCACCAGTGACAGACTTCCCTGGTGGCGCAGTGGTTAAGAATCCGCCTGCCAATGCAGGGGACATGGGTTCGAGCCCTGGTCTGCGAAGATCCCACATGCCGCGGAGCAACTAAACCCGTGCGCCACAACTACTGAGCCTGCGCTCTAGAGCCCGCAAGCCACAACTACTGAGTCCACGTGCCACAACTGCTGAAGCCCGTGTGCCTAGAGCCCGTGCTCCACAACAAGAGAAGCCACCGCAATGAGAAGCCCGCGCACCACAACGAAGAGCAGCCCCCGCTCGCCGCAACTAGAGAAAGCCCGCACGCAGCAACAAAGACCCAACGCAGCCAAAAATAAATAAATAAAATAAATAAATTTATAATAAAAAAACCCCCACCAGTGACACTAAAAGAACTCAAAACCTCCACACTGTTTTTGCCAAAATAATATCACCAGATAACTGTGTGAAAAATGAACCATTTGGCCAAAGGTAGGGACATCCCTGGAACAGAGCCTCCTGTTTGCACATCCCCCTCTTGGTTCTGCTGTTCAGGTTCTGTGCCTCCATGTTACGGGGAAAACTTTTGCTCATATACCCTTGGACATTTCAGATTTTTCAATGTGACCTCCCCCAAAACCTCCCCCAGCAATCCCTCCAAAATACAGAACCAGAAACTGCTTCTGCCATGTCAGTTCAAAGTTCACGTCAGGACAGAGGTCTTCAGAGAATGAAATGGTATGCTTTGGGCATAAAAAAACATTGTAAAGGAGATGTTTCAGAAATTTAGAAAAAGAAGGGTCTGCAATTTTTCAATCCAAAGTGGACTGACAAACTTTTCAGTTCATCTTGTTTAAATCATGACCATCAGAAGCCTATTGTTTAGTATTTTTCAAAAAATTTTAGCATTCTCGAGGCATTTTTTTTTCTTTTTAGATCTACTTCATACTCTGAATATTCATAGACCTTTCCAGGACCTCAACAAAACAGAACTGTGAAAAAAAAATTCCTTGACAAGAACCCCCAATAAAACACATCAACAAAATGCTTTTAACTAAACTTTAAAACAAATCAAAATGAGTTTCGCCCCATGAAACCATGAGTAAATTATGCAGAATCAGAACTGAAATTATACCTTTTCATAAGTATTGAATTAGAAAAAATGTGCACATCAATATATTTTCCAAACTCATATTGCAATTAGCTCAAGTTTCTTAGTTTCTCTCCCTTTCACATTAAACATGAAAAAATCCCTCTGGTCGGCAGCAAGAGTTTTAACACTTCTTTATCTACTAAGGGATGTGGTCAAAGCAAGGAAGATGGCCACTAATATGATGCTACTGGAGAGGGTGTCCCACCCACCATAATACCTCATGAATGCTGCAGCTTTATCATCTTGGACAACAGAAAGGTGACCCTTGGACTGGACTCTGCCTGCATACTTTTAAGCATATACATGTGACAAAAGGAGCTACAGGTTTTGTGAGTATTGGTTTCAGGGCAAATCCTGGAAGCAGAAGCAGCTTTTGAGCACAGCAAGGCAACAGTCAAATCGCTTTGAGAAGAGTTTCAATCCTGAGCTGACCTCTCCCCCACTTCTTCCATTTTTCCACTCTTTCAATCCAGAGACAGGTGAGTATGGAAGGTCAAGCCATTTCCTCCAGAAAGATGATCCATATTTTAAACAGTGCTGTGGAGGAGCATTAAGAATCAGAAGACTTGGTTTCCAGTCTTCATTTGGCCTTTTAAACAGTCTTGATAGTTTGAGTAACTCAATTATCTCAGAGTCAGTATTCCCACCTGTAAAATGGGGCTAATAATACCTAGCCTATGTATACAGAGCTGTAAGAGGAACAAAACGAGTGATGGCGTGGTGTATCATGTTTGTTGTTTCAAAACCTGGTTGGTATCTCTTTCTCTCTCTGTGCACTGTTTAAGATGTAACTTAAACTGCAGTTCATCGCTGCAGTCACAGAAGTTCCAAATGGAGATTATTTGGACATAGCAATCACCCCTCCAAATCACGCACCATCTCATTCAGGGTGCCTGAGACCGTATTAAATTTTATTTGCTATTTCATGAATGTATTTTTCATTCAATTATGTAAAATACGCTTACTCTTTTCTCTCCCCTCATTTTTGCCATTAAACCTTTAAACTCTAAACAAATTGTAATGCATCTATTTAGGAGTTAGAATTGGCTGTGCTGTGGTATGAATATTAATAGAAAGTCCATATGTTTCAAGGCCTTCTGTAAAATATGAAGAATAGTACTCTTAGCATTCTATGTAAAACTGCACTGTTAAATACATGTGTGCAGTCATTAAAAAAAAAAAAAAAAAAAAAGAGGGATGCAGAGAGGAAGTGCAGCACTTTCCTGCAGAGAGGGCTTTTAAACCAAGCATCACCCCCTCTCCCAGTCAGAGAAAATGCTAACTAGATAGAGAAACCAGAAAGACTAGTCAGGATGGGGGTAGGGGAGCAGCTAAGGCTTAAGCAGGCAGTTATGTCTCTTTGGAAAGGTAAACAGACCTTTTCAGGATTTCAGGGGTCAGGATGGAGAAACGGGGAAACCTTCTGAGTCAGATCTTTATTACGTGGGCTTCATGAGGTAGCACAATGCACATTCAAGAAATGATACTCCAAGGTGAAAAAATATCTATCTGGGCATTTTCCATTCTTTTGGGTTTTCCAGGCCGCTGGTCTCCATCGTCCTGGCAATTAAAGGTCATGGGATCAGAGGAAGTCAGAACGGCAAGGGGCTTTGAAGACCCTCCGGCCCAACCTTTTCGTTTCACACACGAAACGGGGTGAGGGGCCCAGAGGCTGGGGGGCACGACCCAGCTTAGGGAGCACAGGCTCTGAAAAACCTAAAAGAAATGTCTTCTCTGTAACCGACTGATGGGCAGGCCTGAAACTTGCTTAACACTATCCTGATTTTTTTCCTCAGGTGTCAATAAGGGTAACTATCCAGTGCCATGTGGCAGAAGCCCCTGCCTGCCTGCTGGAAGGGAGCCCTGAGGTGAGCTGTCAGCAGCTTCTGCGGGGAGCTGGCCTGTTGCTTCCTGGCCATAGTGCAGCCCAGGGTTTGTTTGTATAAAGGGCCAGGGATGGATGGGTCATACAGCTCTAGCTTTTGCATCTGGGGGGAGAAAAATGTCTTGGTAAAAACAATAGGAACAGCAGCCTGAAATGAAAGGAACAAATGGCATCCAGTCAGAGCCCAGGTTCCCTTGCAACCCCCCCCCCCCACATCACACACACCCCTGCACATATTTCTTACTTCTCAGCACTTGCCTGACATGTTGCCTCCAGTGCTTATTTTGAAATACCGACTGAGAAAGTTCCATAGGACTCTTGTCATGTAGGCAAGCACTCCAGACTCCCTTTTGAAGCTGAGTGCAGTCAGACAGAAAACTGTGTTAAATTAGACAAGCTGAGAAAGGCAAAACTCCCCTCCCTGCACTACCTCCAGGCCTTGAATCAGGCCCCTGAGCTATGCATTACATCTGGCAGCCAGAAGCACTAGAACCACCCCAAGGGAGGCCCTGGGCAGCCCCCAGGCTTCCCCGGCTCCTGCCCCATTATCAGCCTCTCCCTTGCTTCTGCCTCAGCTATCAGAGCCTTCAGCGGCCGGGACATCAGGGCTGTGCACACAGCAGCTTCATGTTTGATTAAAAAGGAAGCTGGCCCCCATCTCCATCTTCTCTTCTACTGAGGCCTGTTTGGAGATAGTCCTGGCCAAGATACGCACCGCGGATCACAACGGATCACTTAAAATCCTTCCACCCTTGCTCGCTGCCTCAAGTCTCCCCTTCTGTTTCCACACCCCACACACATTTTTTTCTAAAGATTAGAAGGAAATTAATTTGTACTCAAAATTAAAAGGGTAGAGCACTCATAACTGCAATGTCCAACCGTTGTTTTTCTCTGCTTTGCCTTCTATCTGACATTTTATGTGATGATCGGAGTTTAGTTTGTGTATTATAAAATGTACCTATTTGTGTGTCTCTGAGTTTCTTGGTAACTACTTGCAAATCAAACTGTACATTTCCACTTGCAAACTAAAAAAAGGCAATCTGTACTTGGATAGTTATATGTAAGGGGCCAGCTTTTGGTATAACAAACATTTATTAAGCACCTGTTGTTTGCTAGCCCCTGTGCTAGAACTCTAGAGACACAGAGATGACAAGGCATACACCTGCCTCCTGTAAATTGAGATTATTCTCAGTCTTCTACTCTCTGAGAGAACATAATTTTAATCAATGCTTAATCCTCAGATGATTTTTTTCCCCAGAGGGATGAGGGTGCTTGAGTACCCGTATATATTGATATTTATACAAACACTGGGGGTCTAACCTTGTAACTAACAGCATTTAGAAAAGAAGAGTAAATCTGCTTTACCCGACTATAAGCCTTCAGATTTCACAGTGCTTGAGTACATGACACATTTCTTAGCTATCTACTGTGAAATGTGGAACAACGCTGAGCTCTATTTGATATTTGATATATCTAGGCAACAGGAAGAGGATAAAAAGGGGGAGCAAAATCTCAGTGTCACCTTGAGGGTAGTAGAAGGAGCTTGCAAGGGTAGGGAGTTAATGAGAAAACACAAGAAAGCAACGATGAGACCAAGACAGAAGGATAGATCAGTGATCTTCAGAGTGGAGTATAAAAAAAAATAGTACACGATCTTCTGTTCATAGTTATGCTTATTAAAAATAAAAAAGACATTAAACTTTACTAATATTTAACAAATAGATTGGCAGTAGTATATGTGTATACTACATATACTACTATATAATATGTAATATACACGTATATGTGTATTACAGTTGACCCTTGAACAACACAGGTTTAAACTGCGTGGGTCCACTTATACAAGGATTTCTTTCACTAAATACTATACTACAATACTACATGATCTGGGCTGGTATAAAGTTATACATGGATTTTCTACTATACTGAGGGTCACTGCCCCTAGCCCCTGTGTTGTTCAAGGGGGGTTACATATACATATTCAGTCCTCCCCCGGTATCCACGGGGGACTGGCTCGTGGATACCAAAATCAGTGGATGCTCAAGTCCCTTGTATAAAATGGTGTAGGACAGTCAACCTGTTGTCTATGGATACATATATGAAATCCTTGCTCAAACATTTATTATTCATTGGCTATATAAGCAAAAAACGTTGAGGCCATTGATGGAGAAGAAGCAAAAGATAAAAATTAAGGTCAACAACTGCATGCTCTGAATTGTGAAGTGAGGATAGAATCAGAGAATTAGTATCAAAGTTCGCATCTGGGAGAATGGAATCCAATGAGTGTGCAAAGATGCCACTGATTAATTCCTTCCCTCTCTGTATGCATGCGCTTTCTACCCTTTGAGAGGTAGAGCCCATTTCTCCTCTACTTGAATCAGGACTTTGTGACTCTCCTTGACCCATAGGATGTGGTGGAAGTGACGTTCTACGACTTGCACGCCCAGGCTGTTAGAGGTCTGGCAGCTTCCACTTCTTCCCTCTGGGCAGCCAGATTCTGACCACGTGAGACTGAGCTGTGGGGAAGCCTAAGTTAGCCACCCGAGGGGCACCGAGGCACCAGACATGCATGAGAAGCCGTCTTGGATCTTCCAGCCCAGCCAGCCACCAACTGAATGTTTTAGCTGAGTGAGTGACACAACTGACACAACGGGGGCAGAAAAGCCCAGCAGATAATTCTGAAAAAAAGGGAATTATTGTTTTAAGGCACTAAATTTTAGAGTGTAGTTTGTTCCACAGCAGTAGATAATTTTTAAAAGAGTCATATCTTATGGTTCAGGAATTAGCCCTGGAAACAAATATGTTTTACTAAGACTCTTCTTTTCGCATGTTGCCACCTTAGACAAGAAAACAAAATTCTGATGGCCAAGGGTTTGTAGTCAGTGAAATCCTAGGGCTAGGGTAAGCCCAGAAGACAATGGGACAGACACAGCAAATTTACAAAGTATTGTTTTTAAAGAAAAAGTTGCAGATGGGTACAAAACACATAGGGATTTTGGTATTTCGCAGTAACCAGGAATCTGAGTACTGGTGTTTATTTTGCCTTTTCCTCTGTCAAAAGTTTTCTCCCTTCAATCCTTTGGGGGTGTTTCTTTCTTTAACTATATAGGCCAGCTTGCCTGTTAGGCAATTCCTTCTAATTGTTAAGGCTGGAAGGCTGGGCACTACATATCTCAGCATCCCTTGCCTGAAGAGTTTTGAGTCTAATGGTGACAACCAGAGGTACTTGCATGGGATTTGGAAGGTGGAGGAGAGGGAGATGCTGCATTATTGCTCCTCTGTCAGAAGTGGGCAGATGTGTGGGGTTCAACAGACATCAGAGTTTGTATTAGATCCCAGACATTTCCCTTTGAATCATCCACCTCAGTCAGTGTTGGAAGCAGATGAAATCATCACCAGCCCTTTCCTGTAGTCCCTGAAGCTTCCTGTGTCTGTAAAGCTAGCAGCAAACTTGAAAGCTTGTTGCTTTCCTTGACCTGCCTTCCTCCAGACCTTCCAGGAGTTTTGTATGCATCCAGTTCCTTGTGTTAAATTCCTTCTATTGCCTGAAATACCTAAGATGGTTTCTGTTTTTCTTACTAATTCCTATTGCATAAGCCTAAATTTCATTTTATAATGGAAGTCAAGATAAAGTATCATTTCTCTTTGCACAGTTTTCTTCTCTTTACACAGCTACGGATCTCTTTCATAAAATTTTGGACACAAACACATTCACGTCACGTAGCATGGAGGGAGATGCATGTGGGGGAATCGTAGAATGGAAAGAGGAAGTAATAAAATGTGTAGTAATAAAATGTGTAGGAGCAGGGGAAATTAGCATTTTCCCTTCCAGTTAATCAAAGAACGTTTTATAGGTGGGGTCACAGTCACCAGATTTAGCAAAGAACAACAAGAGGTCACCTAGTCGCATTAGAATTTTAGACTGACCATGGAGTAGGTAGAATAACGTTGCACAAAAGATGTTCCTCTCCTAATCCCTGGAACCTGTGAATGTGTTACCTTACATGGCAAAAGAACTTTCAGATGTGATTAAGCTAATGGGCTTGGAGATGGGGAGAATCTCCTGACTCATGCAGCTGGGCCCAATCTAATCAAGTAAGTCCTTAAAAGTGGAGAACACTTGCCAACTGCAATCAGAGGGAGATGTGATTAAGGAAGAAGAGTCAAAGAGCTGCAACATCGCTGCCTTTCAAGATGGCGGAAGAAGGCCAGGAGCCAAAGGAGTGCGGGTGGCCTCAGGAACTGGAAAAGGTAAAAGAATAAATTGTCCCCTAGAGCTTCCAGCAGGAACATAGCCCCGCTGACTCCTTGATTTTAGCCCAGTGAGAACCGTGTCAGACTTTTCAACAGTAAGATAATAAATTGGGGTTGTTTAACCCTCTAAGTTTGTGATAATTCACTCACGGCAGCAACAGGAAAATAATAAAAGAGAGAGTTTTTTAGTATAAGTATGGCCATGCAATATTTAGGACACACATATTTAAAACTATTTCTATTAGGAAGTTAAAATTTAACTGTGAATCCTATATTTTACCTGTCAACCCTATTGATCAGAAAGTAGGATTCCAAAGCTCTTTTACATCTCTGACTTGAAACCTATGGCACTTACTATGAGCCAGACACTTAAAATGGGCAATTTACCTATTCTATTTCATTTGATTCTTACAACTCTTTGGTGTAGGTATTATTTACAGCTATTTTCCAAGCAAGGTAACTGAGTCTGTGCAAAATTAAACAATTTGTTTGATGCAAATTCGAGGTGGTGGAGGAGCTGGGGGGGTGGGTCGGGTCGGTCTGACTCCAAAGCCCATTATGCTAAGTTATCTCTGTCTAGTTTGCTAGGCTATCACTCCTTTTCTCAGCTTGCTTTCATTGCTGGAGTCCCCAAAGCTGGCCTCTACTCCTGCTTCCACGTCCTCTCCCCCCCACTTCCTCCTGTAATCTGGTTTCTGCTTCCCCTCCCCACCTCTTCTATACCATCGAAACTGCTTTCTCAAAGGTCACAGATGGTCTCTAATCTGCCGTCATTTCTTAATCACCCTCCTCTTTACCTTTGTGCAGCATGTGACTGTGTTGACTTCCCCTCCCTTCCAAGCTTGCCCCCCACCTCCACACACACGGGGCTTTTACGAGTCTCCTTCTGCCACTCTGATGATTTCTTCTTTATGATGGTTAATTTTATGTGTCAATTTGACTAAGGGATGCCCAGATAGCTAGTAAAACATCATTTCTAAGGGTGTCTGTGAGGATGTTTCTGGAAGAAATTAGCATTGGAATCCATGGACGGAGTAAAGAAGGTGACCCTCACCAATGCAGGTGGGCATCATCTAATCTGCTGAGGGCGTTGGCACATCACGTGACCTTTTCTCTCCCTGTTTCCATCTCTCCTTCTTTCTGTTATCACATGGCCTTCTTCTCTGCTGTAAGTCAAGTTTTCCTCTGCTTCCCTCCCAACAAGGATACTTGTGATTACATTTAGGGTCCATCTGCATAATCCAGGGTCATCTCCCTATCTCAAGATCCTAAAGCACAACAGTAAAGTCTCTTTTGCCATATGAGGGAATATTCACAGGTTTCCAGGATTAAGCCGTGACTATCCTTGGGAGCTATTAGTCTGCCTATCACACCAGGTGATTCTAATTTGCAGTGATGTTTGTGAATCACTCATAACTGAACAATCTTCTGCCGGGCTCCTTTGTCCAATCTATCTTGCTCACCATCTTCCTAATATACCCACCATCTTTATGATCACATGGCCCCTGATGAAATGCCACCAAAGTTTACCTCTGTCTTTAGAATACATTCCAAACACCTTAATGGAGAACACAGCCCGGTATGCACTGACCCAAAGACTCCTTACCTAACAAGATATGTTTTACCACTCTCCTCCATGAATGTTTTGCTTCAGGTAAACTGATTTTCTCAGACTGTGCCTGGCATTCTGACTGGCTTATTTTGTTTGTGCTGTTTCACTGACATGTAAGGCTTTCCTTATTGTCCTGTACTTACTCAGGTCTTACCCATGTGCCAAGCTGTATTCTTTTCCTCAGGCTGATATAAGAAAGTACCACAGACTATTTGGCTTAAAAAACCACCTAGAAACTTGTCTCACAGTTCTGAAGCCTAGAAGTCTAAAATCAAGGTGTGAGCCCGGTTGTTTCCTTCTGAGGGCTGTGAGAGAAAGATCTATACCAGACTGACTGCTCTTCCTGGCTTGTAGACGGCCATCTTCTCCCTGTGTCTCTACACATTGTCTTCTCTTTCTGCATATCTGTCTCCAAATTTCCCCTTTTTATAAGAATACCAGTCCTATTGGATTAGGGCTGACATGAATGACCTCATTTTGACTTGCTTACCTCTATAAAGACCCTATCTCCAAGTAAGGTCCCATTCTGAGGTACTGGGGGTTAGGGTTTCAGTGTGGGAATGTTTGGAGGGGGATACAATTCACCCTGTAACACTAGGATATCAAAGTCCTATTTGGTTCCTGAAGTCTTTAGCCTCCTCTGCAACTTAGGCTAAAAGACCCTCCTTCATCTAAATAATACAGCAGCTTTTGTCCATTCACTCGAGAAAAGAACAAACTAAACCTCTGTTGCGTCTCCTGAGTTGTTGTCTTTGAACAATGACTGTGTGTGTGTGTGTGTGTGTGTGTGTGTGAGTGAGTGAGTGAGTGTGAGTGTATATATGTACCCTCCCCGTATAGAATATGAGCTCTTTGAAGAGAGCCATTGTGTCTTATTCATCTCATTACACTCATGATACCTTTAATATGGACTCAACACTTGTTGATTTAGTTTCAGAAAATCTGAGAGAGTTTAGTTTGGGGTGAGGAGCGGGCAGAGACTAGTCCAATGATGAGATAGGATCTAATACTGTATAGCATTGACGAAAGGATTCCTTGAATATATTTGTTGGAGAGAATCTAAGAGAATGCTTTCAGGTGGTGTGGTGCTTAAAAGCTATGAGCTGACTAAAGGGAAAGAAGAGGAGAGAGAAAGAAGAAAGGCAACTCTCTAGATACTCAAATTAATTCATCTAAGAACTGGGTGAGTCAAGGTTAACGGCATTTTGCATCATCAGCACCACTACCCCAGTCCTTACTCGATGATGATAGTGCGGTGCTTTGGAGGACTTATCAAGCTGACACAGGCAGCCCGGGTTGGGAACTCCGCCAACCCTTCGCTGGTGGCCCTTGCATTTCCGTCTACTTGCTCTAGGTTACTATCCTGCCTACCGGGCAGAGATACTCTGGTCACTTTCATAGAAACAGTGTACAGATTAATGAGTAGAGGACTGTCAGGTTGAGAAATGGAAAGGGTTGTGTGCGTCGGAAGTCTTTGTCTTAGCATGAGAATCTAGAGGACTGAAAAGGGGGAAGTCTGTCATGTTATAAAGGGGCACCAGAGCATCCAAGTGTGTCATCCCTTCAGAGAAGATGTCTGCGTCCCATTAAGAAAATGATGAAGCAGGGGCTTGACTCAACCGCTATAAATAAAACTTCCTTTACCTTGAATTAGCATGGAGCTTTAAAAACCTACGTCTTTTCTGGTTTATGTAGACCATGGCTTAGTCCTTCCTGCCCCGCCCTGTTCTCCCCAGGGGCCACGTGGCTTCCATGTCTATTTGACAGAGCTGGGCTCCACTTCCTGCTGCTTTGGTTTCAGCTTGGTTTCTTGTTATCATGCCCAGGTCACACCAGCTGTCCCTTCCTGGTATTGACACTGGGTGAGACCGGAGCTGTTCAGTGGCACCCTGACTTGCCCAGGGCTGGGGGCTTTCCATGGGCTTTTTTAGCCCTGTGCCCCTGGCCTCTTCACTCCCCCTTGAGTGGAGCCCGGGTGCCCAGGAATGGCAGCCTCCTCTGCTGCCATTCCTGTGTGCTAACCAGGCCAAGCACGTAGGACTGAGCATTCTCAGGGTCTCCTCCTTTCTCGTCACAGCTGCCACGCTTGGAGAAGGAAGAGGGATCTTCAGGCATCTGATGCTTGCTTGAGTGGGCTGTCTCCCCTCTCAGAACTCCAAGTGTGAGGTCAGGCTCGTCCCCATGCCCTCCGGCACTCCTGGAGCAGCTGGGGGTTATTTTTGCAGCCGGGGTGGAAAAGGAACCAGAGCGCAGTTGCCCAGGGCTTTCCTCTGTGTGGGACTGTACAGGAGGTCAGAGGTTAGGGTGGAGTAGGGCAGGTTGCGTCAGCTCCAGGGAAAGGGAGCTGGGCTGGTGTCAGCCTGGCCCACGTACCTTTTCAAAGTCCCTTCTGTCTAGTCTTCCCACTCAACGGCTAAGCTTATTCCCAAGAGGCCATGGGTCTGGATTACCTCATTTTAGCCCACAACTGTTCAAACAACTCTTGACGTTTGACCTTCAAGCATTTATGCAAGCAGATGACCTTTCCTCACCCTATCCTATGTGGATTCAGAACATGGTTCCTCTCCCAGTTAGCTATCCAAATGATCGACTTAGCCTTCATGTGCATGCCTTAGAAATTCTTTATCGTTCATGGATAGATTTCTTGCCTCTTCTTGTGTTTTCACGTAGCTTTGTGCTATATCAGTGCTATAAGTTGGGAACTTAGCAATTTGATTTATACCAAATTGCATTCTATAACTTTAGGTTTATGTCCAAGTAACAGCAAAATCCAAAAATTGTAAAAACTTAAACAAAATAGATCAAGCAATAGGAGGAGATGTCTCTCAGGTAAAAGCAGACAAAAGCAGTGCAGGGCTGGTAGGGTGGCTCTGCTCCAGGAAGTCCTTAAACAGTTCTCTGGGCTGCTTTCTGTATGGTATGACCTCATGTTCATGGTCAAGGTGGCATCTGCTTCCAGGCATCAGGAGGGGTGAAGTAATGAAAGAGAGGCAAAGGCCATATGTCACCCAAATCTCATGTTAGGTTCCCAGAAGCTGCTCTCTGATCCTTTTGCTTACTTCTCATTAACCGCAACTTAATCACAGGATCACACTTAGCCACAAGGGAGGTTGGGTAACATGGCCTTTCTTCAGGACAGTCGTGTGCCTGCTAACAGGCGTATTATTAAGGAGAAAGGATAGTCAAGGACAACGAGCAGCCTCTACCGGAAATATTCTAAAAATAGATGGGGGGGGAGGGTCCTCTTTGTAGAATGAAGAATATATGTTCCTAAAAAGCAAACCAAATGATTTACTCCTAGAATATAAATCATTACCTATCCGGGTAAACATACAAACACAGAAATTTATATAGGTCACTACTTACATAATATCTTAAGTCAAGTAGACAGTTATATATTGGGAACATTTTAAAGCTATTTCTGTAAATAATAATGACTTGTCCTAAAATGTTTTCCCCAAGATGCAATAATCCTCTGAACCATTAAGATGGCCAGTGACCTAAGCAGCTCTGTCAGGCAATGAGATGGTGAAATCTCTGAAATCTCTGGGGTCCCCGTTGCCAGGATTATTTCAACCTAGTGGTAGGAAACAATGCCCCGTGGCTACCAAGTCTGCATATTCTGTTACGGAAGAAGCCAGATATTGGGGGGAGACTCTGACACAAATTACAGCAAGGTGTGGGGAAGGCCCATATGTATAGGGAGTAATTGCACAGGTGGGACATCTGTTTATGTGAGATACATGGAGCATCAGGTGAAATAAGGTGCTTAATAAAGAATAGTTAGCACCCTTGTGGACAAGCCTATCCCTTGGGTGATGGTCTCTATCTAATAGAACTCAAAATAATCTTTGGGTTTTTAGGTTAACTTTTAAAAAGGGACATAAAATATTTTTGCTTAATTTTGTTTTTTGCTCATTTCTGTGTAAAACAAAGGATTTGGTTTTTTTTTTTCCCCCCCAAGAGATACTAAAATGGCATGAGGGAGCATCCTCTGGCTTGATCAGAAAAACCAGAAACAAAAACACTTGAAAATAATCTTTGAATGTTGGTTTGCAGATATATTAAGTAAAAAAAAAAAAAAAAAAAAAAAAAAGCTTATGTTCTTAAAAAGTAATAACGTTTTTAACTTATTTTGTGTTATCTAAGGCAGAAAAGTAAATAAAAATTAGGAACAGTTCTTAAAAAATCTTCTTACCTTCAATTATTGGATGCCTTTATATATCTTGTCCTTCTCAAGTCCTACTATATGAGTAAGTTCTCGTTACCACATTTCTAAAGCCCCAAAAGTTATTTTATTAATGATGCTTTGATAGGAAGTCTATTAACAAGGCCAGGTTGTCCCAGGCAAAACAGTAAACCATGATGATGTTTTGCAGACATTGAATGTGTTCTCCAAGGTGCAGATTTTCTGTGATCATTTTAGCTTTGTGTTGTCATACAAGTTACTATAAGCAACTCTAGACATTACGCAGTTACCTTGTAATTGAGCCCTGCTACTCAATTTCCATATCTGAATTTGCATTTGTTTCCAAAAAGTCAATACTCTCAGGAAATAGCAGCCTAGACAAGCCTAGCTCAAAAAGATCTCAGTCGTAAAAAAAAAAACAAAAAAAAACCCTCCGTCGTAGCAGCCAACACCACGACTGCTGCTGGCAAGCGTGATGGCGGCCCCCATCTTTTTATTCACGCACGTGGAGCAGTTCATAAGCAGACAGTACAGGGAGTTATAAAAACACTTGGAAAACCTTTTATTACATGGAATTTAACATTTTTTTTCCAGTATTGCATTTTGGCACACAGTTTTAAATGGCCCGTCAACCTAATAAATTGACTAAAGCTTTTTTTTTAACAAAAAGTAACAATAATGAGTCAAACAATAGCTTATCAAAAGCAAAATAATCAAGTCAAAAACCGAGGCACTAAGTATATAAGTACATCTTTCTATCCTTAAATACAGTCTGGATGATTTTATTTCAGCAAAAACAAAATCCCGCATTTCTTTAAATTATTTTTACTGATTTTAAATTGATAAAGTTTTATAAGTTAACATTTCTTAGGATTTCAGTGTAGTTCTAAAGCTATATACATATGTTCAGTATTTGGTTTTTTTTTCATAATTATTGAAGTAAAATGATAAAACATTTCTCAACACTAAAACTCCTCAGAATGGTTTTCTTTAAAAAGAGACCATAAAACAAGTCTGCAAAATGCAGAACCAGGAGGCAAGTTTTTCATGTCTCCCTTTGTCCACATTTCAGTACCATCTCCCACTTGAACTTTCAGGCCCATTTACCTTCCTGACCCAGTCATTCAAGAGCACCACAGTTGTACCCAATCAGCCTGAACCTCGTTTCACTCAAAGTTTCTGCAGAGGAGGCTGATTGACTTTTAGCCTAATAACGACTAGAGAAATGTCAAAAGCTTAGTCTAATAAACAAGGTGCAAGAATTCATATTCAGCACCAGAAAGCAAAGATGATAAGGGGAGTTAGTTGGCAGAGGGCCAATCCTACAGGGCTAGGAGTTAATAAATTGAGTTAGAACTGTCATTGTAGGAGCTGAGGTATAAGGAGGGTTCTCTGGAAAATTTGTGACTATCAAATTTAATGTGGCCCATTATAATTTTGAGTCTTTCCTAAAGCTCATAAATTGAATTTTTGGCCCAATTGTATATATATATATATTTTTTATTATCAAACAGCTTTTAGTTTTCCTTGACTTTATGAATTCTTCCCCTTCTCATTCCCTGGGTACATCCATCCCTGCCTCCATTGTCCCCAAAGCTCACTGCCCCTGTGTGTGTACACTCAGACACACACACAGAAACACACACACACACACATACAATCCTTGGGCAAGGAAGGGATTGATAGAGTATATAAAATACTCAAGTGGGATGGGGAGGGTGGGAGGGAGGGAGATGCAAGAGGGAAGAGAAATGGGAACATATTGTATATGTATAACTGATTCACTTTGTTAAAAAGCAGAAGCTAACACACTATTGTAAGGCAATTATACTTCAATAAAGATGTTTAAAAAAAAAAATACTCAAGAACAACAACAAGGCAAAACACAAACCAGAAGCAAGATGAGAGTGAGAAAAATTGAATGCATCTTGTTTTCTTTGAGTATCAAGTAGAAATTTTTTTTAATTGCTCTAATTTTAGTTTATGAATTTATATTTGCCCTTCTGAGCAGAACTGGGATAACTGAGCAGCTTTCTATTCTCTCACCTTATTTCATTCTTACATAGTACAACCTTCAGCCAACCACTGGAATACCTACACTATCTCTTTTACTGGAAGAGATCTGGACTCTTGCATGTTACAGATTGCAGAGCCAATGTGAAAGGACACTGTTTTTTTTCAATCTCATGAAGTTGTTACACTCTGACACTGGGGAGCTGATTTATGTCTGTCCATTGGGAAGGGATGCTTAGTGGACAAAGACAAATAGAATAAACAGAATTTGGCCCATGACTTGGTACTGAGTTTTGTAGTCAGGAAAACAGAATGTTCATTTGTGTACCTTCAAAGACATTCTTGAGACGTATCATCTCATAAACTTACCAGAGAGTAATTTGTATTCTCAAAGGCCTTCTGAGGAGTGATCTACAGAGTAACCTTCAGGGATGTTCAGGCAACCCGAGGACAGGCTGGACCCTTCAGAGAGCACGTGGCTTCCTCAGTACTTCCCCAAAGCTGTAAGGACTTTGGCAAAACCTCCCTAATAAGGTGGTACTTCTGTAGAGTTTGACTTCATTCTTTTCAATGATCTAAGGTTTACCTTAGAAGCAAAAATTTGAAGAATTTGTGTTTTTCAAGCTTCATTTTTTAGTCTGCTTAATTGGGGCCCAAATGGGAAGGTATATAAGTGAAATTAAAAATCTAAAGCTCATGGCTAAGGAACTAACTTAGCCAAATATTCTAACTAACATTTCCTATTATGACAATCCAATAGGATGATCTGCTTTATACTACCGAAGATGAAAGGCCAGTTCCTAAACCTGTGTAAGGATCAGCTATAAAATGAGGACAGTACCAAACATAAAATGGCTGAGATTATGTAAGTAAATCACTTATTACATATGAGTGCATATGCATGGCAGTTATGAATATAGGTGTATCAGGTAGTGATTGCTTCCTTAGTTATTTAAGAAAACAATCATTTATTTTGCTTAGTTAGGCTGGACTCAGCTGGATAGTTCTACTAGTTTTAGCTGGGCTCCCTTATGGATCTGGAGTTAGTGACAGATCACCTAAGTGTCTCTGCTTTTGGAGTGTGGCTGCCTTTTGACTGGGACAATGGAACCAGTGGTCCCCTATGTCTCTCATCCTCCAACAAGTTAGCTTGGGCTTATTCACTTGGTGGCCTCAAGGACCCAAGAAGGAGAAAAGTATGCAAGGTGTGGAGACCTAGGCTCAGAACTGGTGCCCTATCATTTCTGCCATATTCTATTGCCCAAAGCAAGTCACAGAGCCAGTCTAGATTTAAGGGGTGGGAAATAGACTCTGTCTCTTTCTGGGAGGAGCTAAGTCATATGGCAAAGATCATGGATATAAAGAAGCATGAAAATGTATTACCATTTTTGTAATCTACCACAGTAAGTGTATAGTAGGTGTGTAATTTATTTCTTTATACTTACCTTTATTTCACAATGGCTTTGAGGTGGCTTATAGCAAAAATGAATACAGTGATATGGTAACAAACATAAAAACTTAAAAACCAGGAGTAATATGAATTAGAACAGGAGGCCAAATCTAGGATTCTTATGATAAAGAATACACTAGTGTAAACAGTGAAGTTGTCTTCATAGAGCTTTCAGAACACTGAGGTGATAAGTTTTGGCCCAAAACCTGTTAAAGAGTGACATAAATTTAATAGTAATGGAGCCCTTGAACCATTTCCTGCATAGCGTATATTGGGGCTGAGTCAAGAGCCAAGGGACCAGTGATATAATTGCCTGTGTCCCTCTCTTGAACCCTTTATTGCTGCTATTCAAGAACCTCATGAGAGGTTTTATGATGCAGAAGAAAGAGCTTTGGAGCCAGAGTTGAAGGCCATCCCATCCCAGCTGAGAAACTGGGATTTGAATCTAATTCTGTGTGGCTCTTCCTCTCAATTTTCTGAAATTCGGACTAATGATGCTTATCAGACAGAATGTGTTAAGTTACATAAAAAAGGTGTTTTAGATGTCACTATCACCTTCCTCCTTCCAATTCTTTAAGTTATCTTATCTCCCAAGAAATGTGAATTACTCCCTTTTAGAGAGGGATTGCTTCTTGGGTAAACTTCTCCATCTCAACCAAAGGTACTTCGAAAAGTATAGCACCTTCATGAAATTGAATGGAACTGATGAATATTCTGAATCTTGACTCCATATAAGATTTCCAAGAACAGTTCGCAACCTCAAAGCAAGAACCCTACCCAGTATATTGCCAGGAGGTTTCTGTGCCTTTGAGCCTCTGATCTGCTCACCTCTGCAGTTGTATTTAAACCCAGGGCACATGGAAGGTATTTTATAACACAAAAGCTCCCTTGCAAGTATGCGGGGGTGCCCTTTGCTCAAATGAGTCTGGCCTGGTGAAGCTGCAACATGTGCTTCAGTCTCTGTGAAAAGATAGGTGACCACGTGGCTAGAAGGACCTCAGTGCCTTGATTGGGTCATCCATTTTTCTTTTTTTTTTTTTTTAGAAATTCATGTTCTTTTATTTATTTATTTATGACTGTGTTGAGTCTTCGTCTCTGTGCGAGGGCTTTCTCCAGTTGCGGCAAGCGGGGACCACTCTTCATCGCGGTGCGCAGGCCTCTCACCATCGCGGCCTCTCTTGTTGCGGAACACAGGCTCCAGACGCGCAGGCTCAGCAATTGTGGCTCACGGGCCCAGCTGCTCCGTGGCACGTGGGATCCTCCCAGACCAGGGCTCGAACCCGTGTCCCCTGCATCGTCAGGCAGACTCTCAACCACTGCGCCACCAGGGAAGCCCGGTCATCCATTTTTATTGCTCGTGCTCTTATATGTTTTCTTGGCTCTAGGAATGTGAATAAGAGATGAAGTTCTTCTCTTATCCATGGTTCTTATCATCCATTGTTTCCATCTTATGGAAACGAAGGGAGAAATAGATAATAAACAATTATATGTATAACATGAGTTCAGATAATGATACATGGTATTTTTTATTTTTATTTATTTTATTGGAGTATAATTTTACGATGTTGTATTAGTTTCTGCTGTACAATGAAGTGAATCATTGTATACATATATCCCCTCCCTCCTGGACCTCCCTCCCACCCCCACCCACCCATCCCACCCATCTAGGTCATCACCGAGCACCAAGCTGAGCTCCCTGCACTATACAGCAGGTTCCCACTAGCTATCTGTTTTACACATGGTAGTGTATATATGTCAGTCCTAATCTCCCAATTCGTCCCACCCTCTCTTTCCCCCACTGTGTCCACATTGTCTGTTATCTATGTCTGTGTCTCTATTCCTGCCCTGGAAGTAGGTTCATCTGTACCATTTTTCTAGATTCCACATATATGCATTAATATATGATATTTGTTTTTCTCTTTCTGGCTTACTTCACTCTGTATGACAGACTCTAGGTCCATCCACATCTCTACAAATGACCCAGTTTTGTTCCTTTTTATGGCTAAGTAATATTCCACTGTATACATGTACCACATCTTCTTTATCCATTCATCTGTCTTTGGACATTTAGGTTGTTTCCATGTCCTGGCTATTGTAAATAGTGCTGCAATGAACATTGTGGTACATGTCTCTTTTTGAATTATGGTTTTCTCAGGGCATATGCCCAGTAGTGGGATTGCTGGGTCGTATGGTAGTTCTATTTTTAGTTTTTTAAGGAACCTCCATACTGTTCTCCATAGTGGCTGTATCAATTTACATTCCCACCAACAGTGCAAGAGGGTTCCCTTTTCTCCACACCCTCTCCAGCATTTATTGTTTGTAGGTTTTTTGGTGATGGCCATTCTGACTGGTGTGAGGTGATACCTCATTGTAGTTTTGATTTGCATTTCTCTAATAAGTAGATGTTAAGCATCCTTTCATGTGCCTCTTGGCCATCTGTATGTCTTCTTTGGATAGATGTCTATTTAGGTCTTTTGCCCAGTTTTTGATTGGGTTGTTTCTTTGATGTTGAGCTGCATGAGCTGTTCATATATTTTGGAGATTAATCCTTTGTCCATTGCTTCATTTGCAAATATTTTCTCCCATTCTGAGGGTTGTCTTTTCATCTTGTTTATGGTTTCTTTTGCTGTGTGAAAGCTTTTAAGTTTCATTAGGTCCCATTTGTTTATTTTTGTTTTTATTTCCATTTCTCTAGGAGGTGGGTCAGAAAGGATCTTGCTGTGATTTATGTCATAGAGTGTTCTGCCTAGGTTTACCTCTAAGAGTTTTATAATGTCCAGTCTTACATTTAGGTCTTCAGTCCATTTTGAGTTTATTTTTGTGTATGGTGTTAGGTAGTATTCTAATTTCATTCTTTTACATGTAGCTGTCCAGTTTTCTCAGCACCACTTATTGAAGAGGCTCTCTTTTCTCCACTGTATAGCCTTGCCTCCTTTGTCTTAGATTAGGTGACCATAGGTGCATGGGTTTATCTCTGGGCTTTCTATCCTGTTCCATTGGATCTGTATTTCTGTTTTTGTGCCAGTACCATATTGTCTTGATGACTATAACTTTGTAGTATAATCTGAAGTTGGTGAACATGGTATTTCTTAAAAAGCAGGAATTGTAATAGTGACTCGTGCTGCGAGGCAAAGTGAGCACTATTTTGGTTTGGTGCCATGGAAGACCTCAATGGTAAAGAGGATTTATCTGAACAGAGATCCAAATAAAAAGTCACCCAGGTAGATCTTTCCAGTCATAAGGACAGTAAATGCAAAGACCCTGAAGCAAGCGTAAGCTTGGTATACTTAAGGAACAGTAATGACGGTATGACTAGAGGTCCAGGGGTAGGGGGTGCATGGGAGGAAATAAGCCAGAGAGATGTGCAGTAGTCAGATCATGTGGGTCCATGTAGGCCATTATGGACTTAGAAGCTAGAATTTTTCTTATTGGGCAGAAAAAATAAATGTGTGTGTGTATTTTAAGCAGAGGAATTAAATGATATGATTTACATCATTAAGCATAGTTTTGAAAACATCTTCTTGGAGCAAATTTTTTTTAATTGAAGTATTGATTTATAATGTTAATTTCTGCTATTCAACAAAGTGATTCATTTATATATATATATATATATTCCTTTTCATATTCTTTTCCATGGTTTATCACAAGATATTGAATATAGTTCCCTGTGTTATACAGTAGGACCTTGTTGTTTATCCATTCTATATACAATAGTTTGCATCTGCTAACCACAAACTCCCACTCCATCCCTCCCCCTTGGAAACCACAAGTCTGTTCTCTATGTCTGTGAGTCTGTCTCTGTTTTGCACATACGTTCATTTGTGTCATATTTCAGATTCCCCATAAGTGATATCGTGATATTTATCTTTCTCTTTCTGGCTTACTTCACTTAGTATGATAATCTCTAGGTCCATTCATGTTGCTGCAAATGGCATTATTTCATTTTTTTAAATGGCTGAGTAATATTCCATTGTATATATATACCACATCTTCTTTATCCATTCATTTAGGTTGTTTCTATATCTTAGCTATTGTGAATAGTGCTTCTATGAACAGAGGGGTGCATGTATCTTTTTGAATTATAGTTTTGTCCAGAATATGCCCAGGAGTGGGATTGCTGGATCATATGGCAACTCTATTTTTAGTTTTTTGAGGAACCTCTGTACAGTTTTCCATAGTGGCTGCACCAACTTACATTCCCACCAACAGTGTAGGAGGGTTCCCTTTTCCCCACACCCTCTCCAGCATTTGTATTTGACTTTTTAATGATATGGCCATTCTGACTGGTGTGAGGTGGTGCCTCACTGTAGTTTTGATATACATTTCTCTTCTAATTAGTAATGTTGAGCATCTTTTCATGTGCCCGTTGGCCATTTGTATGTCTTCTTTGGAGAAATGTCTAAAAGAACTAAAAGTTCTTCTGCCCATTTTTTTGATTGGGTTGTTTGTTTTTTGTTGTTATTGAGTTGTATGAGCTGTTTGTATATTTTGGAAATTAAGCCCTTGTTGGTTGCATCATTTGCAAATATTTTCTGCCATTCCATAGGTTGTCTTTTCGTTTTGTTTATGGTATCCTTTGTTGTACAGAAGCTTTTAAGTTTAATTAGATACAGATACATGGATACATTCTAACATAAATCACCCATTTGTTTATTTTTACTTTTATTTCTATTGCCTTGGGAGACCTAGAAAATATTGGTACAATTTATGTCAGAGAATGTTTTGCCTGTGTTTTCTAGGAGTTTTTTGGTGTCATTTCTTATGTTTAACTCTTTAAGCCATTTTGAGTTTATTTTTGTATAGGGTGTAAGAGTGTGTTCTAACTTCATTGATTTGCATGCCTCTGTCCAACTTCCCCACACCACTTGCTGAAGAGACTGTCATTTTCCCATTGTACATTTTTACCTCCTTTGTTGAAGATTAGTTGGCTGTAGGTGTGGGGGGTTATTTCTGGGCTCTCTATTCTGTTCCATTGATCCATATGTCTGTTTTTGTGCCAATACCATGCCATTTTGATTACTGTACGTTTGTAGTATGGTCTTGGACCAAGTTTAATGACTTTCTACTTTATCCAGGGAAGTGTATGATCTTCTGTTTTGGTGGAAAATGGATAATAAAGAGACTAATGAGAAGTTCCTGAAGAAACCCAAAGATAAAAGCCCAATGAAGAAGAGAAATTCTTAGTGTAAATATATACATTAGCTCTAAGTTTCAGATCTAAAGATAGTTTTTTGGGTGTAGTTTCCATTTTTGATGGACTCCTTGGTTCAAAGCCACAGAGTATATGAAACTTTTTGTCTGTTAAAATTACATTTTCAGTATGCACAGCTAACTCATACATGCTGAAAACCTTTTAAATAAAATATTCCTTGAAATATACGAGGACAGAGGATCACAGTTCCCTATCTAATAAAAATGAGCAGCTCTACTCAGGAGTAAATCCAGGGTTATGGTGACATCTGAGGATCCTTGTGTCCTTGCATGTGATCAGAGACTTCAGAAATGATCGCTTTGCTCTCAGCCTCCTTTCCTCTCCATTATTTATTAGGAAATGGATACTTTTTGGTTTGAGAATCCAGAATGGGTGATTTATGTTAGAATGTATCCATGTATCTGTCTCCTGTTAGACATTAGCTTGTAGATTCCTGAACTATATGTGATACATTTACAAATTTTCTACTCACTCTAGTAAACTGTTCAATAGCAAAATTGGTCTTCTATGGAAATATGAGTATTCATGTAGGAATTAGGGGGAATAATTTTAAAGCTCTGCAGAAATTTATTAGTGTTTGAATACCTACTGTGAGCCAAGAACTGCACTAAATGTGGGAATACAATAATAAACAAGAAATACACAGCCTTGTAAGGGAGACCAGAAAATGAGCTGGCTTTTCTAATACAGCAATAATAAGATGAGGTATGTGGAGGCTACAATGGGAACAGGTAGAAAGGCATTTCCCTTAATTCTGAAGATTAGGAGAGTTCCCAAGTGATATGGGAACAGAGATCCGTTAAAGAAAAATGAATTTGGCAATGTGGGAGGCTGGGGAAGGGCGAAACAAGAATGATGGAGGAGGGAACACTACAGAAGAAGAGACATGGGCAACGTTAGTGAGAAAGGGTGAGGTTAGGGATTAAGAACAAGGAAATGACTGTAATTCAAGTCTCTCAGTCATACACAAATGTGAGATAAAATTTATACTTAAATGCTTTGAAAAATCTGTGACACAAATTGAAGAAATTTATAATGCATGTTATGTGAGGTGATTGAAACTGAGATCATGAATAACACACTTCTTAATAAGCCCTGTGTTGTCTCTTAGGCATCTTTCCTTTCTTGGGGGAGAAATGAGGGGTCACCAGAAGCATCAAGGGCTCACGATTTGGGTGGAGCCAAACAGTGCAGACCTCAAAGCCCTTATCAAGTAGTTTGAGAGGCAAATATTAATACTAATTTTTGTAGCACTTCATAGCTTAACAAATATTTCCACTTACTCTTCACGGCATTTCTGAGAATCAGGAAAAAATTTAAAGCCCAATTTGTAGCATTTGCCAGTTTCCACAGTGTAAATACTACCGTGGCCAGTTTCAAGCTAACAACAGTTGAACAGCTGCTCAAAAATTCCTGAATATTTAACAATCAGCTCTCTCCCACACCACTGTACATAGTAGGTAGGACTCAGCTTCAGTTCTTTTCATTCCAAGTTTTACCCCCCAAGGTTCCCCTATCTTTGGTTCCTTGAATTCAATTTGGTCAAAAGGTGAAGTCTGTCGATGGAATCTGCTGATTGGGAGGTTTCTTTAGCAGGGAAATTCAATGATAGTCTGTCTCTTTTACTCCTTTTATTATTTAACACATACAACTCTTACTATGTGCCTTATAAATATTAAATCTCACATAAAATTTTTGAGGTAGCTACTACTATTATGCATTTTTGCAGACAACAATGAAAACACAGACTGAGTGACTTGCCCAGTGTCACACTGGTGCTAAATGCAGGAATTGCGATTGGAACCCAGGCAACCCAGCTTGTGTCTATGCTCTTAACCAGTTTATACTGCTGTTTAAGTGTTCATGTCAGAAATACACCTACAGCATATTAATATCTCAACCCACATTTCCTAAAAAATGAGGCCTGAGTCAAATTCTTACATGCTAACACTTTATTTAGATGTGAAATCCTAAGGAAGCAGCAATGATGGGAAAAGAGAGGAAGTCAAGGCAGGAGGAAAAAGCAAATGTGAAGAAATGTGTTTCTGAGCTGCCCATAGCTTTCAGGAACTATTGCTTGGCCTCAGAGGATGTCTCTGGAGAAGCCACACGAAGCTACTGCATCTCTGAACAGTCCATTCAGCAGAACAAAAGAAGAGTTTACCAGTGTTCACACCCATTGGTCAAAGTCTGTCCCAAGGGATATTAACTCACATACACTTTCTGGGTTGTGCATACATGGATGCCAAGTGGATCCTAAGACAACTCATGTCTTGACAGAAAAGTCCAGAGAAACAACAGAAAAGTCCAGAGGCCAGAGGTGTGGGCTGTGGACAGGTGCTGTTAGCTTGTGCCTGGGAGCGATTCGAGGGTCTAGGTGAGCAGTCACCGAAGCAGCCTGT
This sequence comes from Balaenoptera acutorostrata, assembly GCF_949987535.1. Classification (NCBI taxonomy): domain Eukaryota; kingdom Metazoa; phylum Chordata; class Mammalia; order Artiodactyla; family Balaenopteridae; genus Balaenoptera; species Balaenoptera acutorostrata. The sequence goes on along the minus strand of NC_080065.1, from coordinate 58,003,549 downwards.
GGTGCTGGCCAAGGCAGCAGGGACCTGACTCCATAAGCCCAAGGTATTGCTCCTCTCAAGGTCAAAATCAAGGCAAGTGGAAGATCTGGAGTGATGCATAAATTAGATGGGGTCATTTATCTTCCAAACTTCTGAGGACTTTCAACGGAAGGGTATCAAATAGTATATTCTACACTTAAGTGTAGCAGCATGGACCAGGACAGATCTGGACTCAGTCCACAATTCATCTTCATGATACTGGTAATGAAGAAGGACTTAATGAAGGCATTATTCCTTTGGATACAACCAACCACATAATTGCCAGTTGACTAGGAATACTGGTAAACTGAAACGTGGGACATGGGCCTAAGCCTCCTGAAGAAGTCAAAAAGCAATTTAGGTTGTAAACATTTGAGTTATACCTTAAAGCTACTTGAAAATCCTAAGAGGTCATAAATTAAATGATTAATTTAATTTCCCTCTATATTCTTATGATACTTTTGTTGTTCATTACATGGTACTTAGATTCTACCATATATTAAAATTATTTGACTTAGAATCCTAGAATGTAAGTTTCCTGAAGCTGCATCTCCCATCTTTTTCATCTTGATCAGTCCTTTTATTGATTCATACAACCTGTAATTCAATCAATACACATTTGTTGACTTGAATGCAATGTTGTATCCAGGGCCAGCTATATATAATTTGCAGAGCTCAGTGCAAAATGAAAATGTAGGGCCCATGTTTGAAAAGCAGGAAAATAGTGCCATTAAAGGTACTAAAATATAAAACTTTTTTCTTAAAAATATTTTATTGTGAAACATAATAGGAGTAATAGCAATGCATAAGTAATAACACAAACTTAATTTACAAAAAGGTACTTTTGGTGATATAATTTTATAGAATACATAAATACCATAAATTAGTACAATATCTTGATTCCTCACAAGATTATTGGTTCAATTTCTGCAAATTCATTAGGTCATCAAATTTATACTTTTAACAATATTGATATATTTATACTTTAATGTTGGAAATGATGTCAGTTCTTGACAAATTCAATGTTGAAAATAATTTTTGATAATGTTTAATTTTGAGAAATCTGCAGCTGTTACTGGAGTTAGGAGTATTTTATAGACTGTGACATTAGGGTACATTTCTGATAATTTCAAAGTATACATTTGTCACACATCTGGAACTAATTCTTGTGGAACAATTTTTCTAAAAAGATTTAACTATACAAAGCAGTTTTGTGTCAGCCTGAATTTAACTTTATATGTAAATTCATGCAATGGCCTTTTAATGTGTCTTCTGATAGTTACTGTAAGCTTGTAGAGGGTGTGCAAGAAACAAGTGACTTCATAATTTGTATATAGATTGAAACATATTTATGCATTCTATTGCCTTATCTTCAGTTAAACAGAAAATTTGAATTTTAAAGTTGTTTTCCTTGTTAATAATCTGTTCATCTAAAGCTTCATATGAAAATAGTGTTGGTTTTTTCTACTCAATGCTACAATACTTTTATTAATTCCTCTTTCTAAGTTTGTAGACATTCTCTTTGCAATGTTGGCAGCAATTTCCAAAACTGGAGATTGTAAACCCTTTGAATTCTAACAACTCCATAGGAAACTCTACTTCGATGTTCCTGTATGTGCTTCTGTTTTGTAATAATTTACTTTCAAAGTTTACTGCCCAAGCACCAGTGGTTCCTGTTCTGGTGCTCAGGTGGGAGAGTTAGTACTTGTGCAGGCACAGCAAGGTCAGGCTCTGGGGACCAGTGGGCAAGCTGGCCTCCCACCACGGGTCTCCTCCTTTTTCCTGGGCTTGGGACCCAGCTACTTCTGCTGCTGCTGTGGCTGCCGGGAATCTGGGTCTAGGTCATGCCCCAGCCAACCCCTCTGGGTCCGTGGTGCCCAAGTGCCCTGAGGCTGCTCCTGTGTACAGGAAGACCCAGTCAACCGTCGGGCACACTGCTCACTGTGCCCACGCGTTTGCTGCTGGATCAGAGTTGTGTGTGTATATTCATGTAAGCAGAGAAGATATACCAAAGAATTAAGAATTCTTCAATGACAACAGAGCACTAAACCAAGCACCAGGCCCTTCTAGGCCTAGAGCCTTGTGCAACTGAATTCATCAAATGAACAGGTCTCATGCCCATGAGGCTGACCTTAGTTTTATCTTAATTTTAACAAGACATCTGTCTACTATGAAAAATATGGGCTAGATTAGTGACATTCAAATGCTTTTGATTCCAGCCACAGCAAGAAGTACATATTACATTGTGACTCAGAACACATACAGGCCTATATAGAGCTGAAACAAATATTTCCTGCAGCAGTATTTACTATTAATAGGTGAGAGGTTCTCTGATATTTTCTGTTCAATTTTTTTTTTTTTTTTTTTTTTGCTGCCCTACGTGGCTTGTGGGATTTTAGTTCCCTGACCAGGGCTCGAACCTGGTCCCTCGACAGTGAAAGCATGGAGTCCTAACCACTAGACCTAAGCACTAGACCGCCAGGGAATTCCCTCTGTTCAGCTTTTTTAAGGACTGCTAAGAACCCACTCAGTTGGTTTCACAACCTTTGAATCGGTCGTGCCCCTGCAGTTTGGAAAATGCTGGGCTGGATGGTGGGGCAAGTCAATGATAAGTGTGGAATTCTACATTTTAAGACTTTGTAATAAAACATATTATCTAACTGAAAAACCTGGCTCAAAGGCAGATAATTGAAAGGAGCGGTTGTAAATGGAGGCAAGTGTTTTGTGATTCATCGCAGGGCTCAATACTCCACCCTGCTTAGTTGGACATTTTCATCAGTGACTGGGATGAAGAGATGTTTTTTTTCCATTCAACACATTGGGCGCAACTTTTGTGCTGAGCGCCACTCTGCTCTGAGCAGCTCTGGGGCTGCTCACCATCGCATAAAGGACCTAAACACACGGGTCAGGATGATAAGATTAAGTGCTGTGACAGGTCAACACTCGGGGATATGGGAGCACACGGAGGGAAGGAACCACCCCCACCCCTGAAACCTCCTTCCCCCGGCTGTGCAGACCAGTCAGGCACTGCCTTTGGAATTGTGAGTACGTCTCCTAAAAGGTAAACTACAAATATAGTAAAAATACGGAGGAAAAACAGACTTCACATGCTTTGCTCATCCCTAACACACACAGACCATAATGCCTATCAAGTCAAATAAATGTTCTGAAACAAAAAAATATTAACTTTGTTAAAGTTAAAAAATTAACTCAAATAATCTGACTTGACAAGTGATTTAAAGAGGCTCAGAGAAGACTTTGTCCTAAAAGAATCCACTTTTTTCTCTGGATTTCTCCATGAATTTTCCAATTGAAGTTTACATTGCACTTTTTTTTTTCCATTTGTGATGATTAATTTTGTCTGTCAACTTGACTGGGCCACAGGGTGCCTGGATATTTGGTCAAACATTCTGGGGTGTCTGTGAGGATGTTCCTGGATGAGGATGCATTTGAATCTGTAAACTGAGTAAAGCAGATTGCCCTCCCTAGTGTGGGTGGGCTTCAACCAAACAGCTGAAAGTCTGAATGGAACCAAAAGGCTGACCTCCCCACAGTAAGGGAGGGATTCCTCCTGTCTGACTGCTTTCAAACTGGGATAGAGGCCCTTTTCTGCCTTCTGACTCAAACATCTGTTCTTCCTGGGTCTCGAGCTGGCCTTTGGACTAGAGCTACACCAGTGGTTCTTCTGGCTCTCAGGACTTCAGACTTGGACTGGAATGAAACCATTGGCCCTGCTGGGTCTCCAGCTTGACAACTCACCCTCAGATCTTGGGACTTGTCAGCCTTCGTAATAACATCAGTCTTTCTTTTAATAAATCTCTTTATACTGACACACGCACAAACTATTGGTTAAACTATTGGTTCTTCTCCTCTGGACTACCCTAATACACAGCTGTAAAAATTTTTTAAGCTAAGGTTATTTTAATGTTTGTTGTTGTTGTAAAAGCAATGCAACTTTATTGAAAGTAAGTGGAAAATTGAGATAAGCTAAAAAGAACGGGGGAGAGAAGGAAGGAAGGCAATAACAAAATCCATAATCCCACCAAGTTTGGTTAATTTCTGTTAGAACCTTGGTGCAAATACTTTTAGATCTTTGTATCTTTGAACATGTTAATATATTTAGTATTGTGAAAATGGAATTATATACAGTTTTGTTTTTTCACTTAATGATATATTTTCAACCTATTCCCATGTCAGGACATCTCCATCTTCAACATCTTTTATGGCCAAATAGTATTCAGTAACTTATTATCCAGTTCTATGTTGATATTTAGATTGTTTCCAATACGTTAAAAACATAAAAAGTTTTGTAGCTATTCTTTGCATATATCTATTATCATCATTTCCTTAAAACAAATTCCTGAAGTAAAATTTCTGGGACATAACAGATGCACATTTAAAGTTTTGCCCCATTTTTGGAGGAATGGGTATGAATTATCTTCCAGAAAGAGCATCCCAATTTACACTTCTGCCAGTAAGGTATGAGTGCCTAACATGCTTTCTAAATGTGGAACATCTGTAGAAAACACAAACAGAAGTAGTATATGAATGACAGAATAAAAATTCACCAAAATCTCAGCAGTTTTCATCTTAAATGGAATGACAGAAATAAGTAAAAGGTCTTTTATGTAAGTTTGTAAGAATACTTTTTGTGTGTATCAGTTGTGAGAAACCGTGTTGTTCTGATTTCTATGGCTGCATAACAAACCACCTCAAAACCTAGAGGCTTTAGGACAATGACATGACTTGTTTTGTTTTCAAATCTGCAATATGGGCAGGGCTTGGTGGGGTCAGCTCATTTCTGCTCCACTCAGCATCCACTTGTGCTGATGCTGGCTGTTGGTGAGACTTCAGCTGGGGCTGTCAGCCAGAACACCTACATGTGACCTTTCTATGTGGTTGCCTGGTTTCCTCACAGCGTGGTGGCTGGATTCTACGGGCAAGAGTCCCAAGAGGGCCAGGTGGCAGCTCTATCACTCTTATCAGTCTTAGAAATCATGTGGTATTACCTCTGCCACCACTGCAGGCCTGTCTAGATTCAAGGAAAGGGAACATAACCCTCTCAGTTCTTAATGGAGGAGTGTCAACATCGTATAAGAGGAGCAGATGGAATAGGATGTATTGGTGGAGGCATCTCTGGAGAATACAGTTTACGATGTGTGTCCTGTGAAGGTGTTTCAGCTTTAAGAACGGTGTGAGTCCACCACATATCCTGCGTGCCAAACACAGTCTGAAGTTCTATACTGTATGTGCCTGAATATAGGAAGCATATATTTTCCCTAAAATTATCCCTCAGAAAAGAGGGAGTGAGTGTCCTTATATTTCTCATATAGCGGGCTACTTTATTTTGAACAACCAAGTACTGTTTGTTTAACATGTACTAACCTGAAACACAGTCAGTACTTGCTTGTTTGGAGATGCTTAAGAGGTTAGCTGATAAGATCAGTGAAAAAGAAGTAAAAATTTTACAAAGTTTTAGTCATTATCCTGGGGATGTGGCTTCACAGAGAAGTGTTCTAGGTCACTGAAAATAAGTATTTTAGAGATCACAGAATAGAACATGATATCTTCCAGAAACTATATAAAATCATCTACACAGCTTAAATAATGATGAAATTAGTAATGTTAAAAGTGAATATAGGGACTTTCCTGGTGGTCCAGTGGTTAAGAATCTGCCTTCCAATGCAGGGGACGTGGGTTCGATCCCTAGTCGGGGAACTAAGATCCCACATGCCATGGAGCAACTAAGCCTGTGCGCCACAACTACTGAGCCAGCGCTCTCTGGAGCCCGCACGCCACAACTAGAGGGAAGCCCACTCGCCACAACGAAAGATCCCGCATACTGCAACAAAGACCTGATGCAGCCAAATAAATTAATTAATTAAAAAAAGAAGAGGTTCAAAGAAACTTTAAAAAAAAAAACTTTCATGGCAATTGAATGCCACACAAGGATAGCTATAATGAAAAATATGCAAGCATTAAAATTTTTAAAAAGTGAATATAAAAGTTTGAATAAAATTATTTCATGAGCTAGGAAAAAGCAAGGTTTCTAAATTAATAACTTATTTTACATAATAGTTGAAATAGAGATGGTACAAAATTAATATTAATAAACATCTGACTCTATCTCCATCTCTATATAAATATTTGCCTCATGTTTCAATATATGGTTTATATTTTCAAATGTATTTTTTTAAAACAATATTCAAAGAATTTCTGAAATACTCTTATATTTAGTTAATTGGGTTACTTTTCTCTTCTTGACAATGTTTATTTGTTGAATGATTTAAAGTATTCCAAATAGCTTAAGAGCCATGAAATCTGTATTTCAACTAACATCATCATCTTTGTGTCTCAGTGCCTAAGACATACACAGCCCCCAATAAACATTTGTTGAAGTTAGATTTGTTATCTCCTGGATACTCTCTGCCATTTTGTAATTAGTCTGTAGGGCCAAGGGAAGAAGGTCAGTAAGTGCCAGCACCCACTTTTTTTTTTTTTTTTATAAATTTATTCATTTATTTATCTATTTTGGCTGTGTTGGGTCTTCATTTCTGTGCAAGGGCTTTCTCTAGTTGCGGCAAGCGGGGGCCACTCTTCATCGCGGTGCGCTGGCCTCTCACTATCGCGGCTTCTTTTGTCGCGAAGCACAGGCTCCAGACGCGCAGGCTCAGTAGTTGTGGCTCACGGGCCCAGTTGCTCCGCGGCATGTGGGATCTTCCCAGACCAGGGCTCGAACCCGTGTCCCTTGTATTGGCAGGCGGATTCTCAACCACTGCACCACCAGGGAAGCCCAGCACCCACTTTTGAGTGCATCAGAGGGTTCCCCTCTCCCCAGCCGTCCTTCCCACACATACCCCTGTACAAATATTTAAAATGCAGGAAAGGAAGAAAACAAATGAAAGTCTAACATTTTGAATGATACTTGCCATAGGAAAAAAAAGGACATAAAGCAAAAGTATTATGACAACCTTTTGGGTCTTGGCCAAACTCTCTACCAGGTCATCCTTTGCCTGGAGGGAATACTCTCAGGGACTCCGTCACACAGACCAGTCCAAGGAACACATGTATGCTTCTTCCTGAATAGAACTCTTAGAGTGACAGACTCTTAAGGCAGCAGGTGATGGCTCACTACACAGGGGCACTGTGCTGTAGGAATAAACTTGTGTTTGAATTACCCAAGTTAGAAGGATCTCATTCCATGGACTTTGGGGGCTGCACAGGGGTACTGTAGGGCCTGAGTTGCCTGTTGCATGCCACTAATACAGGACAATAGACCTTGTACCAGACTGAAGGTGCCATGTAACAAATAATACTGATCAAGGCCGAATGTGGAAGAGACCCCAAAGTCTGAAGCCTTCTGGAATTTTCTTTTAATCCATGCGTGGAACTTCTTGCTTTCTATTTGGTATGCAGTCCATGATGGCTCCCTCCCCCATATTTTTTCCCCTGCAAACTCAATCTCTTAAAACACTCATTATTATCTGGGTATTGGATGGGTTTGGGGAAGTGTGAGCTTGGGAAAATGAAAACTGCTTCTCTGAATGTCAGAATAGATATTGGTTCAATTGCAGATTGGTAGGCTCTACAGGCATAGTAACTTTGTATGTTTAGAAGTATTGTTACATAGAGCATATTTTGAGATGCTCCCTCTAATAAGAAAAAAGTACCTGGTAAAAGGAAGGTGAGTCCTATGTAGGGTTATGGTGGGAAAAGAGTCTTTGATGTGGTTGCTTATGCTTTGGCAATGGTATGACCCCTGGGGAACCTCCTAAGGATTTGATTAGCAACTCTATCTATCTATCTATTTATCGATCTAATCATCTACCTATCTATCTATCTATCTATATTTCTCTCTATCCATCCATGAATTTTTAAAAAAATTACAAAGCAATACACAACAAAACGTGCACAAGGAGAAAATTAATGATAGTATCTGTAATACCTCAGTACTGTTTCGCAGAGTAGCCAACTTTAACAGTTTCATGTAAATAATATCGTATTTATATGTTGTTTGTTTTTCTTAACAAAAATTTACCCAAAAAGCAATGCTCACCTGGTTGTTCTCATTTAGTAATATGCCACGATCATGGTCAATATTCTATGGTCAATTCATGTAGCTTTAACTAATTCTTTTTAATACCTACATAATATCCACAGTGTGCCTGTACTGCGGTGGAGAGCGTTTTGACTGTTTTCATTTTTTTACCCTTTGATCAATGCTCCAAGAAATATTTTTGTAGCCACATTCTTAGGCATGATGTAGCATGCTCAGAAGGTAAAAAACCTACCCTGTACTCCAGATGGATATTGTAGATCTGTGTCGTGCATTAGACACACGTGGCTGTTGAGTACCTGAAATGTGGCTCACCTGAATGAAAATGTGCTGTAAGTCTAAAATACACACCCAATTTCAAGGACTTAATATGAGAAAAAAATTTTAATATCTCTAATAATTTTATATTGATATGTGGAAATGATATGTATTAGATATAATAGGCTAAACAAAATTTATTACTAAAATTAATTACACCTGTTTCTTTTTTTTTTTTTAATGTGGTTACCAGAAACTTTAAAACTACACATGTGGCTCACATTTGTGGCTGCATTGTATTTCTACTGAAGAGGAGTGTTACAGATACTTAAAAATTTTTCCAAAATGACATCAAATTATTGCCCTGAATAGGCGTTTTGCTTCGCTTTGATTTAAATTTTGAGTAGGTAATGTACACAGCACAAAATCTGAAAGGAAAAAAGGGTATAAGAAGTACTTATAATAGTCTTCTATTGCTGCTGTAACAAATTACCACAAAATTAGTGGCTTAAACCAACGCTAATTTATTCTTTTAGAGTTCTGGAAGTCAGAAGTCTGAAATGGGTCTCACTGGGCTAAGATAAAGGTGTCTCAGGGCTGCGTCCCTTTTGGAGGCTTGCTTGCCTTTTCCAGCTTCTAGAGGTTGCCTGTATTCCTTGGTTCATGGGCCCCTGTCATCTTCAAGGCCATCAATGATAGGTCACTTCTCCTACTGTGACTCCCTTCTGTCTCCCTTTTCTATATATTTTTTTTTCAGCCAGCTTACTGAGACATAATTTACATACTATACAATTGACTCACTTAAATGGCTTTGAGTATATTCACAGAGTTGTAAATTCATAACCACCATCAATTTTAGAACGTATTCAGCACCCCCAAAAGAAACACTGTACCCATCACCTCCCCTGTAATCTCTTCTTCCTTCCCAGCCCTTGGCAACCACTAATCTATTTTCTGACTCTATAGATTTGCCTATTCTGGACTTTTCATATGAATGGAATCATAATATGTGATCCTTAGTGACTGGCTTCTTTCACTTAGCATGATGCTTTTGTAATTCATCCGTGTTGTAGTATCTATCAGCACTTCATTTCGTTTTATTGCCAAATAATATCCCATTGTATCCCTTTTCCACTTTTAAAGACTCTTGTGATTCCTAGGCCCACTTGGACAGTCCAGGATAATTTTCCTATTTTAAGGTCAACGTTTAGCAACCTTAGTTCCATCTGCAATCTTAATTGCGGTGTGGATGTCTTAGTGGGGGGCCATTATTATGCCAGTCAGAGTGCCCAGCTCCAGGGAATGCTTTTTTGTTGTTGTTGTTGTTGTTTTGGCTTGTGGAATCTTAGTTCCCTGACCAGGGATTGAACCCAGGCCCTCGGCAGTGAAAGCACGGAGTACTAACCACTGGACCGCCAGGGAATTCCTCAGGGGATGCTACTTAGAGCAGAACAAAAGTGCCTCTCTCCCCAGAGGCAGCACTGTTACCAGTGTCTTTTATATCCTTAAGTCATATTCTATGCATATGCAAACGTGTTTCTAAAAACATATTTCTTAAAAATACCAATAGTAGGAAATACAATACACTACCTACTCTATATACTGTCTTTCACCTTGTTTCCTGTTTTTGGTTTCCTAGTCTTAAATCTATATTGGAGATTATATTAGTTTCCTAGGACTGCTGTAACAAATTACCACAGACTGGCTGACTTAAAACAGCAGTAGTGTATTCTCTACAGTTCTGAAGGGCAGATGTCGAAAATCAAGGTGGCACAAAAAAAAAAGGAAATTAAAAAAAAAAAAAATCAAGGTGGCGACAGGGCTATGCCCCTTCCAGAGGCTCTAGGGGAGAATCTGTTCCTTGGGTCTCCCAGTTTTTGGTAACTTCAGACATTCCTTGGCTGTGGCTGTATCACTCCAATCTGTGCCTTCATCTTTACATGTCCTTCTGTCTTTCTCCTTTTCTGTGTCGGTGTCTTCGCATTTTCTGTCTCTTATTAAGGATTCTTGTCATTGGAATTAGGGCCTACCCAGATAATCTAGGGTGATCTCATCTTAGATCCTTAATTACATCTGCAAAGGCCGTTTTTCCAGATAAGGTCATATTCACTGGTTCTGTGGGTTAGGGCATGGACATACCTTTTTGGGGGCCACCATTCAACCTCCTACAGAAATCATTCCATATCAACCAATGTAGCATAGCCTTATTCTTAAAAGCCGCTGTGTAGTGTGTCATGGTAAGATTATGCTTAAATGGCTGTCCTATTGATGAACCATTAGTTTGTTCTATTTGTGGCTTTTCCTTAAAATTAGTCGTCAAAATATTTTGAAATGGCCTACAAAATTTCATACAGGCATAAACCTTGAGAAAAAGGAGGGTGTGTGAGATTCTGCTGAGGGTAGAAGCAAGCAAAGGAGCCTAAGAGAGGATGTCAGGGATGCCCGTTGCTGTTGACCTGGAGATTCTCTCTCAGTGATAGAGGCGCTGAAATCCAGCTGAAATATTTCAGCAGTGTTCTCTTCAGGCTTGTGAGGGGACCCAAGGTAACTCTGAGGAGGGAATAGGATAGAGCCCTTGTTGGTTCTTTTCCGGCCCTCTTGACCATGTCAGCGGGCAGTGAGCTTGCTTCGGCAGTGAGGCCATGTTGACAGACTGCTTGAGGATCCCTGGAGAAAGCAGTGCGGGTGACCAGGTCTGCCCAGCAATGCCCAGCTCAGGATCAGCCTCTTCTCTTCTGGGAAAAGCCAAAGTCCTAGAACCTATTTACTGTTTAACTGAGGGCTTGCCAGTGAGACAAATGTCCCGTCCAAATAACACACAACGTGCAACTGTGTGACCGCATTTGGTTGAATCCCCCTCCACGTGGAATGTTAAGCATTGCATTTTATGCCCTTATCTTTATTCCCCTGCAAATTTTACAAGTGAGAAGTTGACATGTGAGTTCCAGTTTCGTTCCTTTACCTGCTTCCCTTCCCCCTCAACACACACACACACACACACACACACACACACACACACACACACACACACACCCCTTGAAAAGAAATCGCGTCAGGTCAGCTTGGGCTATTGTGTTTCTTAGGTAAAGCTTTTAGATAAAAACCTGAGGTGAGACCCAGCCTGTTCACAGTGGCTCCCAGCCCAGAGGCAGTTTGCCCAGATTATATTACACAAAGGCAGAATTCAGGTAGGCCTCCCAACAAGGCCATATTGTATCATTGTCGCTTTGTTGGGAGGCCTGTTAATGGTTTACACACATCGTGTCCTCCAATTTAAATATATACTTCACATTTGGCAGGAGCAACCTGAGGACTCCTTGACCATCTGTGCAGACCGACCTCATTTAAGGGAGGCTTTGCACCCCTAAAACCCGGGGTGCAAAGCCTCCCTTCCCCTCCCTGTCACTCTCCTCAGTCAACCACTGTCTGCCCCCTCCTGCTGGAGCCACTGCTGGCTTCGCATGTGACTCCAAGCCCTCAGGGCCCTGGGGCTCGGGTCCAGCCAGCATCACGAGGCCTGAGAGGCGGGGCAGTGGGCACCTCAGGCCTGACAGGACACAGCAGCACCCGCTCCCGAAGGAAGTAACTGCTTTAGTGCCTGTTGGGTGTGAGTTTCTTCCTCTCTGAGAGCTGGGCTGGATTGCTCTGTGTTCTCTACAGATCAGTCAATAGAGCGATCCTATAATAAAACAACACAGTGTCTGCTTCCCCAAGGAGGATGCAGCAACGCACCTTCCTACACGGAGGGAGGAGACATCCTCTCGCCTCTTTGCAGCTTCATGAAACTCCAGTAAGGCTTATACTAATACAGTGCAAGCCAGTATTCCCTGCTGTGTGCCTGGCCCTTTTCAGAATTATTCCTATTAATCCTCACGAGGACCCTAGGAGATAGGCACTGCCATTGACACCACTTATGCCGATGAGGAAGCTTCAGGAACAGAGAGATCAAGAAACGAGGCCAAGGTCATATCCTAATAAGGAGGGGCTTCAGACCTAGCCATTCTTCTCCTTGGCCCAACATAGTCCTGTTCGGGACACACTGACAAGGGCCTGGAGGGGAAGGGGACGAAGAGGGGTGTGAATTGGGGGTGAGGGGCCATTTCTCTGATTATGTCCATAATGTCAGGATGATGTAATAATACCTCATCACAGGCTCCGTCCCCATGAGGCTAGACAGCTGGGCAAGTTCTGCCAAAGGTAGGTGTGAACACTGAGCTTTGCAAACAGCCCATTAATATTGAGGAAGGCCTTTTCTTTATCATAATCCTTCCCCCCGAAACACACCTAAAGTGGATATGAAAGGAGAGTGAATACCTTGTGTCAGTTTTAAGGACGATCCCAGACCCTCTCTTTTTGGCACCACGCTGGCCTTGTTGTCTCAAAAGTCAGTACCATCAAAAGCATCTTCCTGGTTGTGAGTGTGAGGAGATAGGGTCCTAATGAAGGCTGGTCAATTATTATTTGCACTGGGCCCCCTGGTGGACTCCCAAGTGCCGTTCCTGTAACCCTTTATCTCCTTGGAATTGTATCCACTCTTTGTAGCAATGACTGCCACCATTAATAGTCAGCCAAGTGTTTATCGAGTCTGTTCCTTGGATGAAATAATGCATTTGCAGCAACATGGATGCAACTAGAGATGATCATACTAAGTGAAGTAAGTCAGACAGAGAAAGACAAATACCATATGATATCACTTACATGTGGAATCTAAAATATGGTACAAATGAACCTATCTACGAAACAGAAACAGACTCACGGACATAGAGAACAGACTTGTGGTTGCCAAGGGGGAGGCAGGGAGGGAGAAGGATGGACCGGGAGTTTGGGGTTGGTAGATGCACACTATTACATTTAGAATGGATAAACAACAAGGTCCTACTGTACAGCACAGGGAACTATAGTCAATATCCTGTGATAAATCATAATGGAAAAGAATATATATGTGTATAACTGAGTCACTGCTGTACAGCAGAGATTGCCACAGCATTGTAAATCAGCTCTACTTCAACAACAACAAAAATAATCTGTTTCTTGGGTCAGAACTAGAGCAGCTACCTATGTGCAAAGGAACCTGCACTGTGTGAGTGATGGAGGGGTGGGAGAGTTTCCCGTCCCTAAGTACAATACTTCATCATTCCTGAGGAACTTGATGGCTCCCAGCATCTCACCACTAGATTCCATGCTTGGGTTAAACATTTTCCCCTCCAGGCCTTTGTCTCCATTAAGACTGAGTTGGGTTACATGGAACAGAAACCCAACTTGAGCATTTGAACCAAGTTGCTTGTTTTTCTCTCGTAGCAAGGAGTCGGGAGATAACTAGTGCAGGGTGATGCCCCAGCTGGAGGAAACCACCCAGGATTCGAGCTCTTTTGCTCAAGCACCTTCTGGGTGTGGCTTATGTCTTCACGCTTGTAAGATGGCAGCTGCTTCTCTGTTTCGCATCACACCCTCAGTCTAGGTGAGAAAGAACAAAAGGAACAAAGCTCAGTGCCAGCTAAGTCTGTCCACTTTTATTAGACAAGCAGTCTTCTTCTGAAACCTCCACCCAGCAAACTTCCTATCCTGTTTCATATCCACCTCTAGCTGAGTCGAAGTTTGAGGGGGTCCATATTTTCAACTGGGCACCTCGCTTCGTTGGACAAAGCTGGATATTCTCTTAGGAAGGAGAAAGGGGAGGTTGGCTCTGAAGTAAGGAATTAGCAATGTCTGCCACACCATCTCTTGAATGGTGTTTTGAACAGGAACATGTTTTGAAATATTAGCATGTTGTGTCATTAATACTGTCATGAAAATTGGGGCGCGGTATGCAGATATTGTTTTCCTCAACTAAAGGAACCAAAGGCAACATAGGGACACTGGACTCTTTGTAGAGCGGGTGTTATTGAAAGAAGAAGGTCAGGGATAGAGGACTAAAACTTTCTCCTCTTTGCAAACTTCCTTAGGGTTGGCCTTGCTTCTGAAACGTGGTAATGCTTCCTCTCGTCCAGGGTTTCTGAACCCTGGCACTGTTGCCGTCTTGGACTGGGTCATTCTTGGGTGCAAGGGCTACTCTGTGCATTGTAGGATGTTTATCCTGGACTTGGCCCACTAGATGCCAGTAACACTGTCCCCTCCTCCCAGTTGTGATAACCAAAACTGTTTCCAGACATTGCCAAATTGCCCCTGGTTAAGAATCACCGCTGGAGTCTATTCCACGCCACAGAAACTTGCTGACAGAACTCATCATTTTCCTGGTTTTGAAATGAGAAGTGTGAAATTGACCTGCTCCCCAGCAGTGGACCCTGGCCAAGTAGGGCAGCAGCAGGAGTGCCTCCCGGCAGGGTTTGTCCTGCACATCTGCATAGCAGCTGGACTGGGTTCCTATTAGCTTGGCCAGGGTGGCACCTGCAGGGCAGCCTTCTTGGCCCCTTGTATTCAAAGTCCAGCACCCCACGGGCAGAACTCGTGGTAGACAGAGCAGGCTGGCGCCAAAGTGGAGCTGGCAGATTTAGCAAATTAAAAATACAGGGTGCCCAATTAAATTTGAATTTCAGATAAACACAAATAATCTTTTGGTATAAGTATGTTCCATGCAACCCTAAGTGAAAGCAATGTTCCCCTTGTATCCGGGTGCCAAAGAGAGTGTTCCCTGAACAAGGGGCAGGACGGTGTTACCTGAAAAAAACCCAGGTCAGCGCCAGACCCTCTAGGGCGCAACTGCCAGCAATGGAAAGGAAGCATTGAAGTTCCACCTGAAAACACTCAGAAAAGTGTTTCCAAGAGAGTGTCCCCAGATGATTAGGCCCCTTGAGACACTGCAGAGTACAAGTGCCTGTGACACCCCATGCACACCAGGGGGCTGCTATAGAGTCACAGTACACATCAGCGGGTTAAAGTCTGAAGAAATCCTACATTAAGGAAGCCTGTTTGACTTTGCCTAAACCAGGCTTCCCCAACATTCTCTGAGAGTTTTTCTTGCCTAGTAACTCTTACCAGAATATACTCGGGCAGTTAATGTCAATGCAGGTAACCCACAGAGTAGCAGACATTCAACAAATACTTATTATGTGTATGTATTGTGCTAGGCCACGTGCCTGGGATGTAGAAGTTTGTCTTTCTTTTGTAGTTCTTAAATCAGTTGTAAATATTTAATTAACTGTAATTATTTGTTTAGTGTCTAACTCCCCCAGTGAAAATTCCATGAGATCAGGGACCATGCCTCTCTTACTCACTATCCTATATAGCCATCCACTAACAGTTCCTGGCCCATTGGAGATGCTCAACAAATATTAGTTGAATAAATAGAGAAAAATACAGTCTTTGCCCTTTGAGAAATCCCCATCTAATATAATGGTTCTCATGGAACTGAAGAGCAAAATCATGGAAGCTTTGAAAACTACAGGTGTCTGGTCCATACCACGGGAAAGACTAGAACAAGATTGGGAGATAGTGCTTTATAGACAAAGCTGAGGGTTGAGACAGTGCCCCAGACTCCTCCGGAAACACACACCCACAATCACCCTTTGGATTAGAGTCCTTGGTTGAGTTCACTACTTTGTCTATCAAGACCAGCAAGTCTGGGCCTAGGCTGGGCCCCTAAGAGGCCTCAGGAGAAAAGCTATGTGCTCACCAGAGGGCAACAAACTCTTCAAGAGACAAGGATAGAGCTTATTTAGGACAAAAACCTAAACTAGAATATGTTGGTATAATAGATATGGAGTAGGTGACATTTTCAAAAGGCATTTAACTTCCTTTTGGGAACCATAGCCTGGGCTCCAACCTTAATTCAGCTCTAACGGTTCTCTTCCTCCCTAGAGCTCCTTGACTCTCACAGTTTCAGTTCCTGGTTTTTTCTGAGACAGAACAAATGCCTGTTCCAGCCCCAGATAGGTTTGTGGCCTCCCTGAGTCTCACCTCTCATCACTGCCCCTTATTTTAATTGGGGGCAAACCATCTATCTGCCTGGGGAAGCCTTTCCAGGGAAGACTTTCCAGACACACACACACACACATACACACAGCCATAGAATTTCCACTTACATGGGGTTATTCTAAAAGCTGACTTTGATTTCTACAGAACGCTTTTAATAAGACTTAAGTCTAAACATAACTGCATCTCATATCAAGAATATTGGATATACAGACATCTGAACTCAGTGTGTTAGGAGCTGGTTTATTATATATATAGTGCCTAAAAACATAATTTTCAGGACTTTTAGGTATCTTGTTGCACTGAATTTTAGTGGGGATGTGCAACTTCTTTGTTTACTGATATGTGTATGTCATTATGCAAGTATCCATTCAGCAATGTACTGAAACATGGTGAATTATCACCTTAACTTGTCTTCTGAGTCCTTTTGTCCTCATAAGCCCCCAAAAGGGTTAATTTTTTTTAGTTGTCTATACATGTCTCTTACATAATTACCAAAAAAAGAATAGAAAAACAGATTTAAATGAGTTGCTGAAAAGCCAGCATTCACAAAATTCTAAGACACAGGACTCTAGCAGTGACTTAAGTGAAGAATGAAATACCCTACTTACAGAATTTGGAGGAGTGTAGTATAAACTAAAAGATTTTTCAGTTTAGCATGTTTTGTTCCATTAAACTGCACTTATTATGTTAAACATGAAAATAATTCCAGTTGTTTTGCATGGATCCTTCTTCTACTTCTTTTTCATGCTGATGCTTTCTCTGTCATGGGAGACAGGTAAACAGTGCCATAATGACGCTACAATGTGCTATGATGGCTGTCAGCACAGCCTCTGAAGGACCCGGGGAGCATCTCAGTTGGACCAGAGACAGGCATTGCTCATCTGTCTCCCGTGATTGCCTGGCAGCTCTCTGAAGACAGGGGACATTTTGTTTAGGATTGTTAAAGAAATCCCTTGCAGCTGTCCTGCACTGCTGGCTAACAGAGGGTGGTGCCCAAAGCAGACATTGACCTCCACACTCTTCATTCCTGGCTGACTTCTGGGGAAGATCAGTCTCGTAGGAATCTACTGGCCACTCTAAGGAAATGATAGCTTTGAATTCTTCAAGGTGTTTTAGGATAATAGAATCTATTTAGCACAATAAGTGCTAAAAAAGGGTGTAGCACTCTCCTATTGTTTTTCTATTTCAAATTTCATTGATTTCTGCTCTTTGTTATTTCCTGACATCATCTTCCTTTGGTTTTAATTTGCTCTTTCTTTTCTAGTTTCTTAAAGTAGAAGCTTTGATAACCAATTTGAAAACTTTCCCGTTTTCTAATATAAGCAATTAGTGCTATACATTTCCCTGTAACTACTGCCTTAACTGTACCCCATACATTTTGACATGTTTTGTTTTTATTTCTATTCTGTTTAAGTATTTCTGACTTCCCTTGAGAATATCTCTCGGAGCCCTGGGAAATTCAGAAAGGCATAGCTTTATTTCTAAGTATTCGCAGATATCTTTCTGTTATTTCTATTTTAATTCTGTTATGGTCAGAGAATGTTTTTTAGTATGATTTTCTAGTGTTTTTAATTTGTTAAGATTTAGTTTATGCCCAGAATATGGCCTATCCTGGTGAATGATCCATGTGCACTTGAAAAAAATGTGTATTCTGCCGTTGTTAAATAGAATGTTCTATAGATTTCAATTAGTTCAAGTTTCACGTCTTCTTTATTCTTACCGATTTTCTACCTATTTTTGTATTAATGACAGAGAGAAGAATGTTGAAGCCTTAGGTGTAATGATCAATTTCTCCTTTCATTTCTGTCTGTTTCTGATTCAAGTATTTTGATGCTCTGGTGTTAGGTGCGCTTAGGATGTTGTCTTTTGGATGACTAATCCCTTTATCAGTATGCAGTGTTCCTCTTTATCCCAGAGGTCAGAGGGTTTTTTCTCACCCTAGTTGCAGTTGGCTGTTGCCTTCTCCCTACAGCAGTTTTAAGACTTTTGTTCTACAGAGGAGATGTAGGGGAAGAATCTGGGCAAGGCTTCAAAGCTTTCTCATGGTGACTGCCCTTCCTCTCTCCCAGTCTGTACCTGCAGGGACATTTTCCCGTTACTCTCACCAGTCTTTTCTGTGAGTGCCCTCTGAGGTCAGTGGAGAAGAGTCAGCGTGAATTCCCATTATATCTGTGGCCCCAGGATTCTATACTGTCCCATTAGCTCATACATGGCCACTACCAATCAATTTGTTAATAATTTTAGCTGAATCCCTATTATTCTTGGGTGTCCAGCTGCATCAGCCCAAGGTAAGAAAGTACTCACATCCCACCTCCGCTTGCAATCATCTGTCTTCCTTAGATTTAGTTAGTTTTAGTTGGTTAGCTAGTTGGTTGCCTAGTAACGTCAGCTCTCTGATAAATTTACAGAAAGTTGTGAATATGCAAGTCTGGCTTTTTGTTGTTCTAAGAGTGGAGCTCTTTTCACCTTTCTATATCCCATATATAAATGGAAAGTATGGGTTATTATTTTATGGAGTACCCCTTCCTTTCCAAAAGGGAGTTCGCAATGGTGTTCTTGAGAATATCTTTCTGGAACCCAGCCTAATATAAGGTCCATTTCCTTGCTCTTAATACTGGAGCCAAGCTTTCTGGAGGGAAGGAAGAAAGGATAAATGGCTAGTCATATAATTCCTTGTTTAGTCTTTTCTTCTCTCGTTGATAGAGGTTGAATGAGATAGCATCGATATTTCTCTCAGACTCCAAAAACAACAGGTTTGAGCTAGGAAAGCTAGATAATATTTGCAAGTCAGAGAAAAAAAATAGGAAATCTTTAGTCCTTTCCAAATGAGCTGAAAAAAAATAAAATCTTCAAAACCTCTTTAAGGAATTAAACAATTTAGGAGAATAATTAGTAATACCCATTTTATCTTCCTTCTTCCCCAGCCCCCAACCCTCCGCGCCGTACAATCGGGACCTAAATCCACTGTGCCTTTGGGAGAGGGCCTAGAGGCAGGTCCTGAGTAGAGGATGAAGCACGGTTTGCTCCAGGTACTCACATATATTAAATGGTGGCATCCACCCCTTGGCCATATTTGCATCACAACACACATCATCGGCTTGTTTGACCCTGACACCATTTTATAGGCTTAATAATAATAAATCTAGGTCCTGAAATAGTTTCACAGATCATACCAGTCAATCAAAATTCAGGAGCCCAAGACCATTAATGTCATCAGCAGTGATGCAGCACCCCGGAAGTCCATCTAAATCAGCCATTACAATGGAAAATACACCTTAAGAGCCTGAAGACAGGGAGTAGATGGAAGCATAAATTGCAATTCTATTTTTATCAGTCATAAAGGGATGATTTTCTTGGGGAGACTTTGTCTATTCCTGGTGGGAAATGAAACCAGGACTTGCTGTCCATTGCTGATTCCCACTTATAAACTGGGAAGAGTTTGCTGGTCGTAGGTTGCATCCTGCAAACTGTAAGCACTGGGGAATTTTCTTTTGAAACTCCTCAGTGAGCTGTCAAGGCCCAGTACTTTGCCTTTCTTTGTAGATGGCTCCATCCTTCGCATATTCCCTTTGTCAAGACAAATCTCAAAGGGACACTCAGCTGAGAAGGACTTGAGATGCAGCCACATGGAGGTCCCAGACCTTCCACTAACCAATGTTTGTGGTTAATCATTCAAACGGAGGATGAGGGGTAGGGGAGAATGAAAGTCCTTCTCAGGCCTTCTATAGTTTGAATCTTTCTATAACCTCTAAGACTTATTTCTTGTAAGACAGTATGGTATGATGAAAGCAATTGAGATTTAAGATTCAGGAAAACGGAGTCTTGGCTCTTGAGCTAGTTGTGTGACCTTGAGCAAGTCATCTCACTTTTATGGATCTTATTTCTTCATCTGTAAAATGAACAGGTTGCTCTAAATCAGGCATTCTACACCAGAGATCCATGGACCAGATCCAGATGTGAGTTCTGTTTTGTTTAGCCTTGGAGTGTGTGTGTGTGAGCTAAATAATGACTTAGACATCACTAAATTTCACATACAAACTACCATTTTCATCTTCTTCTTCTGAAAAACTGCAGACATTGGTGGCATATCCCCACACGGCAGTAATGGTTTTGCTGAGTAGTGAATACCGCTTTTGACAGAGCCTGCCCTCCTCTACAGGGCCCTAGAATCCTCACCTATTGTCCTACTTGCCTCTACCCTATGACGCATTCACATTAATTATCTGACTCCTAGAGGCACAATTCCTGCATTATATGATCTACGTAAAGAGTGGTATTTAACTCCTGTCTGATAAAGCAGAACTCATATTAAAAGACTTTTTAATTTTTTTAATTGAATATAGTTGATTTACAATGTTGTGTTAGTTTCAGGTATACAGCAAAGTGATTCAGTTTATATATATATATATATATACATTTTTTCCCCCCTTATGAGTTCTGACAAAATATTGAGTAGAGTTCCCTGTGCTATAGAGTAGATCCTTGTTGGTTGTCTATCTTATATATACTAGTGTGTTGATGCTAATCCCAAACTCCTAATTTATCCCTCCCCCTCCTTTACCCTTTGGTAACCAGAAGTTTGTTTTCTGTGTCTGTGGGTCTGTTTCTGTTTTGTGTTTAAGTTCATTTGTATCTTTTTTTGTTTTTGTTTTTAGATTCCACATATAAGTGATATTTGTCTTTCTCTGTCTGACTTACTTCACTTAGTATGATCATGTCTAGGTCCATCCATGTTGCTGCAAATGGCATTATTTTATTCTTTTTTTATGGCTGAGTAATATTCCATTATATATATATATATATATATATATATATATATATATATGCATGCCACATCTTCTTTATCCATTTGTCTGTAGGTAGACATTTAGGTGGCTACCAAGTCTTGGCTATTGTAAATAGTGCTGCAATGAACATTGGGGTGCATGTATCTTTTTAAATTATGGTTTTCTCTGGATATATGTCCGGGAGTGGGATTGCAGGATCATATGGTCAGTAACTAACTGCTGGCTTCTTAATTCGCAATAGAAAAATTAAAAATATTTTATTTTTATAGCCTCTTCCATTTTAAGCTCCTTCCACATGTACTATAATGGCTCATCATAGGCTGGGGGAAATAAGCAAGATAATTGGAATTAGGAACTTTTCACTAAACATTAAGTTCTTGAGCCAATAATGCTGTAAAGCTACTCGGGCCCACACCCATCTCATTCTTCTTCCTCTACTGGCAGCATTTTCTGTTTAAATAATATTCTTTGGTCCATATCCTCAGGCCTCCTCTGGATGCTTCTTGTGTCATTATTTCTTCCCTGAGTATAAACTTGTGAGCAGGGATCAGATATAATGCTTTTATAACTTCTCTTCCTCTCACCTCTAGTGCCAAGCAAGGCCTAGGCCCACCCTAAGTGGTCACTAAGGACCTGAACTGCTTTTGCTGCATTGACTATGGTGACAGTGTTCCTTCTAATGAATCAGCCAAGTCAAGGGCTCTTAGCACACACCCATGCAAACTCAAGATGAAGGTGCCCAGATTGTGGATAAGTCCTAAGATTCCAGGGTCCATATTTAAGCAATCAAAGCCAAAACACTGGAGATTAACTGTGGGATTGATTCCTGAATTCACCATGTTATTTCACTGCCCTCTGTGGCTAAGCTGTCTCTCCCAGGTGAATCCCTCTTCACCTCATCCCCTTCTTCCCCTTTAAATCCTCCCCTCCCTCTGTCTGCTTTGTGGATTGATAATAGCAAGATGCATGGAAATGTCCATCAAATAAATGCACATAAAGATAAATCATCGGGCCCTTTTCCTCCTTTGCCCCCTTAACCATTGTCTCAAATGGAACTTGTGACCCTTTATGCCTTTTCTGATTAAGAGAAAGATTGATTTCATGGCAGGGAGTGGTGACCTCAACAATGTCAAATAATGTAATATGCCGTGAGGTGCCAGGCCTGTCCACTGGGTTCATTTGCAGTCCTCGCTGGTACTGTTTCCTCTGAAAAATATGGCTGTTGATTGCGACCGAGGTGATGGTCATCCATGCAGCAAGCTGCTAAAAACAGCTTTCCAATTGCATTGTTAATAGGAAAATAAAATCAGTTACTGTATCAGCAAAAGCTTGTCAGAAAAATCAGGTCATTCTCTGGCCCATGGCTCTTTCATTATGATTGGAATCATGTGATGAGCTACACACATAAGATGCCGCCTCCTTGTTGGTCTGGGGAGATAGGCAAGCAAGTTGGCTTTTGAAAAGTTTCATTAAAGTCTACTTTCTAGGGACAAAGAGAAATGGGGGAGCTTTAGGAAGAGAACAGCCTCAGCTTGACCAGGGAGAAAGTTGAAGCTATTGGGGTCTCCTCTGTGGAAAAGAGAAACATGAATTTTCTCATGGAAACACGCAGCTTGCTCTCCTCACTGAGAGACCAGCCACTGTACGTGACCCATCACTGTCTCTCAAAACTACACTGGCCACCAGCTCTTTACCTGAGCTTTTATTGCATTTGGGCAAGATAAAAAACTATTTACGAACATTCTGTTCCTTTAAAAATATTTCCAGAGAAAAGGATTTGGATAAAATAAGACAAAATCGCAGGGAGAAAAGCCAACTTCTGATAAAATCAAGGAGAAGTTGGTGACACCCAGAAAATCAAAACCAGTTATAACAGTTCCAGGAGGGTCAGGGCAAACAGATTAAGGGACAGCAAACCATATTGAATTTCCCCTGAACCCTCTAAGCAGTGTTTTTATTCTGTAAGTTAATAGCCAGCTCAGAAATTTTGCCTGAGCTTGATTTTGCATCTGGGCTCTCCCACTTCCTGGGTGACTTTGGGCAACTGACTTAGTCTTTGTCGTGTTGCTATAGGAATTAAGTGCGATCTTGCTTATAAAGTGCTTCTCACTCAGAGCCAGAGGTCAATGCATAGTATTTGGGATTAGTATCATTATTATTATCGAGCTTGGTCCTCGGTGCCTTAATCATCTGTGGGCCCCACTCCATCGACGTTTTTCTGCCTCTCTAAACAGCCTTCTGTCTGTGCCCAGGTTTCACGGTGGGGCTGTGGCCAGCTTCTCCCCCAGAAAGCAGTGAGGGGATGGCGTCCTCTTCCTTTCTCTGGGTTGTAAAGTGATAACCTCTAGGCACTTTCACATTCCTCCGAGCAGAGCGGTAATCTAACAATAGGCGCTCCTTGAACTGTGAACGCTCAGAGCCTTGGGGCATGCAGCAGAGCCCAACCGGTCTGAGCTCTTTGGACCACCCAGGTAGGGAATTTCAGATCTCTGAGCCGTCCCACCGGTGCCCAGCCCCTGCAGGAGAAATCGTGGCCTAGTAATTCTTTGTTCCTGCACAGAAATGTACTTCCAAGGTGCACGGAACTTTCTTTATAACACTTCCAAGTACCCGTCAGCATCCCTCGGACATAGGACTCCAGACTGCCCTAGTTACCTAGTGGTCTCTCAGTGGCCAATCAGGGCTGCTCACAGCCTGAGGCTGCGAGATGTTTTCTGTCCCCACAGGTTCTTTTGTTGTGAAAATTTGAATTCCCAACATTAAAAATCAAGACTTCCATATGTAAGTTTGGATTTGGGGCTTTTCTTTTTCTAAATATTTATTTACTTATTTAATTCGGCTGTGCCAGGTCTTAGTTGCGGCATGTGGGAATCGGCATGCATGAGGGATCTAGTTTCCCAACCAGGGATCAAACCCGGGCCCCCTGCATTTGGAGCATGGAGTCTTACCCACTGGACCACCAGGGAAGTCCCTGGGGCTTTTCTTGATAAAAGTCAGAGGCTCTAGCAACACTGGACCAGCATAGTCTGTTGTATAGGGAAGAAGAGCTGCCTTACACGTTTAATAGTAAATAAAATGCTTGATATACAAACGTCCTACTTCCTTATGTTAACTCCCTGGCCCACTAGATATTTGAGTTTGCAAATCCTAACCTAGAGGTTACTCTACTATCATCATAAAATGTAACATTTTAAAACTGGGGGAGTCCCTAGGATTAACTAGTCCAGGAAACTAGTCCCAGAGAGATTGAAATGTGACTAAAATTCACAGAAAATCTGTGGCAAAGGAGAAGCTGGGGTTCCTTGGCTCACTGCCCTTTCTCAGGACATCATGCTTTATCTACACTTAGAAAGAAACAGCATGGGAACCTTTGGTTTAGGGAGCCTCTCTCAACCGTCCACAAGTTCTGAAGGTGTGATGCAAGGGTCCGACAGAACGACTCAACCCATAGTCTCTCTCCTGTCTGCCTCAGGACCCAGAATTCCCACCATTCATTTCATATCACAACATTCATCTGTAAAATAGCATAGTTTACTGGGTTAAGACACTGTCGCCTCAGAATGACAATCTATTGCTGGGAAAGTGCACCAGTTAGAATTTTTCTGAGTACTTCTGTCATAATCAGCAGAGAATAGGGAGCACAGAGAAAGTGCTCTGGACAATTTTGAGTTGAAGCTGGGCTTGCTAAGGATGGCCTGGTGAGGTAGAAAGGACGTAGGTTGTAAGTCAGATGCCCAGTATAACTGAGGGCTCCCTTGCACTTAATTTCTACCCCTGTAAAATGTGGGCATTTAACATGGTGATCTCTGAGGGCCTCACCAGCCCAGGCAGCCCATGATTTCACTAACAGAGAGGTCCAGAGCAATGTTTGTTCCGGGTCTGGAAGAACAGCACAAGGAAGGTTCTTTGGAAGCCAAATCCATGGGATTCTAGGACCTGGAGCTTGAGGGCAGAGGTGACTTGCCAATATGCGATTGGAAAAATAAAAATTGTAAGAGAAGGAGAAAGTTAGGCTCAGAAAGAAGTGACTAAGAAATGCACTCTAATTTAGCAAGGAATGTCAGGAGAATGTTGCTAATTTTGAAAGCACTGTGATATAGAAGAAAGAACACTGGCTATTGAGTTCTAAAAGACTTGGGCTCCAGTTCCCTCCTCTGATGATGCAAAAGACATGACACATGAAACACTCAGAAGAGAGAATTTTAGAAGTATCTCTACACTTGGAATCTAAGCAAGGTCATCAGTCAAAACTGTAATGCGCTTCTCATAGCAGATTTCTTTTGGATTACACACCCTGTTGTAGGAAGTTTGCAGTCTTCAGAAGTAGCCACAAGAAAATTACAAGGCCTAACATAAACCTGACAGTTTCAAAGACAAGATCATTTTGGACAGACTTGCTGTTTTGAAGTGTGATACAAATGGATATCAGGAAGTCATAAGTGGTCAAGAAACCTGCCTAAATGTACTGAACAAAGAAATATCAGATTCTCAAGGACTCAGCTGTTCATCTGAGTGTGTGTATGTGTTTAGCAGGACAAGGAGGACAGCAGGGGTGAGAGGAGAGGGGAAAGCCAACACTTGACCACCATGCCTTGGTACACAGGAACTCTACTTTGGCTCAGCAGCATCATTTGAAGTCTTGCGTGTCTTCTGCCATCACAACCCACAAAAACAATGGATGGAAACCCTCCCTGTCCTCGGGTACACTCATCTTGTGGCTTTAAGCTGACAAGCCATGGTTGTTGGCTACTTTGCTAGAACAATGGCGGATCACAACCACATTCTTTTGAACATTTGTCTTCCAAGGTGAAGACTTCTTCTAGGACGGACCTTGAGGATAGCTTTAGTCTCCCATTATCGTTGCTATCCTGCGTTGGCCAGTTAAGCCTTCAGAGTCGCCATACTTGATCAAAGCTCACTCAATCCACTGAATAATCTGGCTCAAGCATTGGGTTTATAACATGCCAAGGCTCTCTCTCCCAGAGAGACCTTGTGTCTTCCCCACCGACAAGGATCCTTTTCGGGAGACTCAATCCTTAAATGTCCTGCTGTGAACTCAACTCCCCAGTGCTAGCCTCATGCTTTTTAGGTTGTTATCACAAGTTAGAATTGACATAAACAATTATTACCACTGACTGTTTTTAGAAATTTCCATCCCCAAATCTCATTAGGCCCATGAGAATCCTTTCCATTTTAAGCATCCCTAGAGGAAAAATGTTCTACTGATGTCTTTATCAACCTGTTCTGGCACTGAGCAACTTTCACTTCCTCTGCTTTTTTTTTCCCTGGCCTCTGTGGAGATGGAGAACTGTTTGCCGTAGTCTTAACACTAATAATCTTTCCTGGCCTTAGAGATGCTACTGTAACTGTTTCTGTGGTCTCCGTCTCTACTTTATGAAAACTGGTAATGAAGTTGGAAGTCATTGACATTTGCAGGGTTGAGAATTCATTGTTTCCCATGAGCCTGGCAGAGATATGGGAAACAGAAGAGGTACCATGATTCTTGCCCTCAAGGACCTCCAAGTTGTGCTGGGGAAAAGGTGCACGAATACACTCCCATCAAGAACTGAATACTTTTAAGTACTGCTTAATCCTAACCTGGAAATGAAAGGATTCCATAAGTCTTGCCATGTAGCCTCTGGTGGGATATGTGACAATTCTAACAAATCACTCAGTTTTTCCAATCATTTCCTTTTGATTCTTCTGAGCTGAACCATGGCAACATTCCTGGAATTCAATTACATTTATGACATAGGTGTTTAAGCCCAAACTGAACAGCATTGTGTATACAGTTTAGTGTCTGTTCACTACAACTGCAAACTCCAGGAGGGCAGGGATTTCTGTCTTTTTGGTTCACCGATTATCCCAAGGGCCTACGACAGTGCCCGGCACTGCAGAAGCATCCCATAAATTGTTATTGGAGGAAGAATTGGGGAGAAGAGGACTTGAGGGTAGATTTTGATGGTGCTAGGCAGTCAATATCCTTGTTCAATTTCTTTTCCATCCCCCCCAAAATAATGAAAAGCCACCAGAGTCTTTGTCTCCTGATTAAATCGTGTAAATGAGAAAAGATCAAACCAGCCCCACAAGTAACCCCTTTCCAGCTAGATACATTACCTTTTATTACTCGTTTTTGGTTTCCTGTTTGGGCAGCATCTTGTCTTCATGGTGAGCTGTTTTACCCCCTACCATGATTTCTCACCTGGGGCAATTAGCTTTAATGTGCAACCTTATCAAATGCTTTTTGAAATTTTAGGTAAATAGAATCCTAGACTTTCTTTTTTCTTTTGTCTCCTATAACAGTAATTCCTTTTAAAAAAATAAAATGAAAACAAACCCAACGAGTTCTTTCAAGCTAGGCCTGCCCACACAAATCCACACTGGCTACATCTTATCAGACTCTGTTACTGCAAATCCTTTTGCAATTCCACGGTCCAAGTGGTTGCTAGTGTTTTCTTAGCCAATCTGATAGACGCCCTCTTCTAATTCTAACAGTTCAGTAATAAAATGTGTTGGGCTTGGCACTCGCGCCTTTCTAATTCTTAGCCTTTCAACCCTCCTTTGTAATTGGCTGGGGAGGTTCGTTAGCTGGAACCCAGCCCAGGTGTGCTAAGCTAGGGTCAAGATGTCTCTCTTGAATATGGAGATGAGCTTCCCTAGAATGACCAAGTTTTGCATTATTTCAAAGGCAAAAACTCATAACTGCTCTTTGGGCAGCAGGCTGAGTGAGGGTCTGGGAATTGAGAGGAGGCAGGGCCTAGTAAATTGATAACATTTGGAATTTATCAAGATCATCTCTGTTTCTCCTTCCAGTTTTCTCAGCCTCTACTCACCTACCTCCATCCTCTACATTCCCAGAGCATACAATGATAATCCTCATCCTGGTTGAAATGGAGTGGTGCTTTAGGGTCAAGTATATCTGGGTTTGAACTCATGAGGGTGGGGCTCCCGTGATGGGATTAGTGCCCTTACAAGAAGAAGGAAAAACCCAGCGTCCTCTCTCTCTGCACCATGGGAGGACACAGCAAGAATGCTGCTGTCTGCAAACCAGAAAGAGGGCTCTCAGCAGGAACCTTGATCTTGGACTTTCCAGCCTTCAATACTGTGAGAAATAGTATTGTTTGTTTAAGCCACCTGGTCTATAGTATTTTGTTACATCAGCCAAGCAGACTAAGACATCTCCCTAAGCCTCAGCTTCTTCACCTGCCAAATGGGGTAATAATACCTTCTTGAAAGTGTCGTTATGAGGATTACATGAGATAATGAATATGAAAGTCTGGGCACTTCGGAGATACTAAAATGAAAGGTAGCTATTGTAGTATCCTCTTTATTCAAGTCCACATTCTCTATGAATAACAATAGAAGTAACAATAACACGCATTTCTAAAGCCCTGATTATGTTTAAGCTGCTGTTCTAAGTGATTTGCTTACATTAATTCATGTCATCCCAATTATTATGCTCTAGCCATCTTTCCTTTCCTCTTTCCCCAGCTGTCTTTAGGTCTGCCTTCTCCCCATTATTTTCTTCTTAAAAAGTCCTTTCTCTAAACTGCCGTGGAGATTTCTGCCTGGAAATATAACAACAGCAAAAATAAGCTGAATTTCCTTGGATCAAGAGCACTTGCCCAGTGCCCTCTTCTTGTGCAGGGCATGTGACCACAGCCCAGCCCTCTAGGGCAGTGGTTGTCAGCTGTGGCTGCCCTTTAGAATCACCTGGGGGAGCCTGTCAAATTCTCCATGCCCAGGCCACAAACTCGACCAATTCAATCAGAATCTCTGGGAGTAGGACCAGGCACTGCCTCAAAGCTTAATGCATATGAGCATCACGTGAAGATCTTGTGACCCTGCAGATTCTGCTCTTCTAACAAGCTCCCAGAAGAGGCTGATGCTGCTAGTCTGTAGGGGACACTTTGAGTAGCAAGGCCAAATCAGACCTCACTCACTGCCTTGTGGCTTTCTTCCAACTTGGCCAGGACACTCTCTCTCTCTCTCTCTCTCTCTCTCTCTCTCTCTCTCTTCCTATTTATTAATTTATTTATATTGATGTAGAGTTGATTTGCAATATTTCAGGTGTACAGCAAAGTGATTCATTTATATATATGAAACTGAACATATACATATATATATATATATATTCTTTTCCAATTTTGTTTCCATTATAGGTTATTACAAGATATTGAATATAGTTCCCTGGGCTATCCAGCAGGTCCTTGTTGGTTATCTGTTTTGTACATAGCAGTGTGTAGCTGTTAATCCCAAATCAGCCAGGACTATCTCTTGATTACTTCTTCCACTCCTCATCGATCAGCCTGGACCCTAACTGGGCTTGAATCCCAGGTGCCACAGTAACGATAGATGTAACCAGTGGCAGAGAAAGAGAGTGGTTCACACACACAAGCAAACTAGATTTCTTTGCTTAGGAGATTCATCTAGAACCCAGGGTTTGCATATCAGGAATAAACCACCACCAATACCTGGGAACATCTTAAAATGGGAGCACTTCTCAATCTGTGCTCCTTTCTAAATCATTGGCCCTTAAAAATAGTCCATGAGGGAGCAGGGAATTCTGATTTTGAGTCTATGTCACCTTCCTGAGGCAATCTGGGCCAAGATCCTCCTATTCTGACCACTTAGCTGAATTCAACAATTCAGACCACCCATCCAGACACCCTCTGTATGGCTTGGTGCCCAGTGTGGCCATAAATACCAGGCAGCCATGGTATTCATGGAATTCTTACCTGGGCATGGCTCTTTGCAGGATTTCTTGGTTTATTTAAGTCACAAGGAGGGAAGCCAAAGTGACTTCCCCTTAGGAAGATGATGGAAGGACACGATGTCCCCTCTAGGATTCAGCTTCCTCATTTGTAATAAATGAAGAGGCTAGAGGTAGCCAGTCTCTGAGGTGTCTTCCACCTGATGTGTCTGTGTGTTTTAAGTTGAGATCAGATCATCAGTTATCGTCCATGGGCTTAGATACCCAGGACTTGGAGGGTAATGATAATTTCTCAAATGTACATTGCCTGGTTCTCTTCTATCCTAAATCAATCTTATCCTTAAAAGATAAGACAAAGAGCTCTTGCTAGATATAAAAATGGTTCTCCTGTATCACAGTTGCCAACAATACAGAGAACCTTAGTAAATGGTGAGTTCAGATTTGGGAAAGACACTGAATCCAGTCTTAAATCTGCTGTAGAGATGTCCAAGAAGAAACAAAATCAAGTTTTTAATAAGTGAAATTATTTTTCTCTTCATTTAGAACATGGAGCTCTCCAACAGGCAGCAGTTCTGGTCGACTAAAACTAAAAATAAAATAAAATAAATTTATGCTACATGACGACTATACTACCTAAGTTTGGGTTAGTTTCAACAGGCAGAAAATAACTTATTTTTTTTCTTCTCTCTTCTGTTTACCAGAAGAGCAGCAGCTGCGAGGAACATTTGCTGTGGGATGAATCTAGACTGTCTTGAGGAGCTAAGATTTAAGTCCACTCTTTCAACATTTCCATAGGACCCAGTTTGATTTCAGCTGTGTGCATGTTTAATCTTGTTTAAAACCAAGCTCCTGGAATGAACCTGGAAAAGATGGGAAATGCTGGGATACTAAACTATTTATTTTGGAAGCAAAGGGCCACTGCATTCCAATTTTCTTGGCAGGGGGGCAAATCTATAGTGTTGTAACACTGCAGTTGGAGTGCAGAGAAGGAGGGAGGATGGAATCCTGTCTTGTTTTGCCCTCCAGTTGTTTCACAGGCTGAGCTTTCTGATAGCAGCTATATTGGTTTCCTTCTGAAGATAAACAATAGTGACTTAATAAGTACATGGGACTTGATTTTGAAGCCCTGATGTTGAAGCCTTGACTATAAGTGCAGCCACTTTTTCCAACAAACCCTTTCCATAATCTTACAATAAGTACAGCATTTTTCTGACCACTCCAACTTTTACCAGCCTTTCCACCATCTCAGAATTCGCCCCTCCATCCTGCATCCCTCCGTAGTCAGTAACATGATTGAAATAAACAATATTGTGTCACTCAGGTATTGCGGTTCGCCTTGGTAAAGAGAAAATTGTTATCTGTAAGACTGCCCGGAATATTAATCATTCCTAGTGAAAGTAAATAGAGGTGAGTATAATCAAGAAAGATGCAGACAAGGCAATTTTAAAACATAAGTTGTATTTTATGTTTTCTACACATTCGGAGGCCAAATCCAGAGTCAACGATAGGAAATTGTATGCCTAGAAAACCTTGGGAAAAAGAAAAATGGTTTTATTCTGTTTATACGGGAAGGAAAAGAAAAGAATACTAATGCTTTTTAGGTGTCAGTTTCCCTTTTTTCAAAAATGAAGGTAATAAACTCTTCCAGCATGCTGTGTTGGTAAAATGTCTTACTTTCCTTTAGTTAAAAAAAAAAACAAACATAAATATTATTAAAGATGGAACTTCATATGGAATTCAGGCTTCTGGCTAGAAAGTTTGGAAGAGTTCTTGAGAGATCCTAATTCATTCCTCCTATCAAGTTTGAAGTGCATTGTGACAGGACAGAAAGAAAGTTGCCCATCTAAAATATAGATGAGTTATCTGGAAAAAGAAATAAAACCATCCCTTTCCATCCTTATGGTCAGAAGATTCTTTATGTCTCAACTCCATCCATCCTCCTGCTGCTCGAGTCTTCTACTCCCGGCTAGGTCCTCTGGAGGAGGGCATGGGTGAGCTCTGTCATTCAGACAATGCACACTGAATGCTCTCTTCACCCTCCACTCTGTAATTAGGCCCTCTTCACAAAGCCCTTCTCTTTTCCATACAATTACGTTCCATTCCCATATTCCTTCCAGGTATGGCTCACTTCCAAAACCTTCCCTCACTTTTGCTATCTGCTTCCCTGGTTCATCCTAGTTGGCTCTGTCCCACCGTCTCTGTGGGGCTCTGTGGAGCAGGGTAAGCAGATAAAGGGTGGCCTGCCTGGGTCTAGAGATGAGGAGTCCCTATGATGCTCACAGCGCTCTAAGTAGGCTGCTGGTGGGGCGGAAGAATCAAATGATCTCAAGAGACTTTTTCATTGCTTCTCCTTATTGAAAAAAAGAGAAATAAAATAGGAAAATCATACCATTCTTTGAAATGCTGATCTTGCATGAACAAGCACGTGCGTGTACCAACAGCATGAAAGGAATTGAAACATTTGACCCATCCAAAAAAAAAAAAAAGAAGAAAGAAAACCCCTACTCAGATCAGGCAGCAGACCTCCCCTGGCTACCCAGGACCCATCACCAAACCAGACTTCTTTATATGCCTCTGCCACCACACCCCAGTGTGTGTGAGCGCTGTTTTTATTTGAATGTGCAATCAACAATGGTTCTCTTTTTCTTTTTCTTTTCTCTGCCAAAGACAACAAATGCAAATGGCGAGATAGAACTGGGATGAGAAGAGTCCAAATAAGGGCTAACATAGCATTAAGGTTAACGGCCTGTATGATAATCCCCAAGCAATCGGAAGGAGGCAAGTACCTTACAGCAGCTGTGCAGGCCATAAATAAAGCTTTTCTGACTTTTATGCATGTAAAGTCTCCACCATAAATGTTACATTAACATTTTTTTGCATAACCCATGGGAGACAAGTTGTCCTCTAAGGAGTTTTGTTGCCTATACCTAAGACATATGGAGCCAGACTTTGATTTAAGGTTTTGAAAGAATTGGGCAATTTCTTGTAATATTGGGGTGACTGTAAAAGTGGGGGCAGTGGAGAGTCTGGTGGTTAGGCAAAGAGCCAAGAGAGAAGTTTCCCAGAAACTGTTGGATCTATTCTCCACCTAACCGGAAATACTGTCTCTTTTTGTTGAATTCGTCCATGATATGAGCTGTTGTTCTCCCCAAGTAAGGATTTAAAAGCTTACAGACAGGGCTGAGATATCCATGGCTTCTTCTTATAACATATAAAGTAAAATAAAATAGGAATGACTATGTAGAAGAAGCAAAGGTGGCTCTTTGGCCAGCAGCTGCTCCCACAGTCATAAAGATCTGTCACTTTAATGTAAAAATGAAAATTCCTTTAGAATTCTGGCAGACATTCAGCCCTGGTTAAATGGATTTGAAAGTGTTGTGATTTCTCCTGCTGTCAACTGGCCTCTGGGAGAGTTGCTGCTGGCAGGCCCATTCATAGGCGCAGCGGAGCCACCAGTGAATGTACCATGACCGTGGGCTTTGGAAGAAGAAGGGGGAAAGTTGGGAGGAGGATTAAAAATAATAGCATCTGTACACTGAGTACTCGATACGTATCAGGCAGCAAGTGTTTTGTTTTTTCATTTTTTTCTCAGTAATCATTTTAAGACAAATACTATTATTAACTGGATTTTATAGATAGTGTATTAGTTTTCTATTGCTGCTGTAGCAAATTACCACAAACCTAGTGGCTTAATAGTACACAGATTTATTATCTTATAGTTCTGTAGGAGTCTGACAGCGGTTTCACTGGCCTAAAATCATGGTGTCAGAAGGACTGTAATCTTTTCTGGAGGCTGTAATGAAGAATTGGGGTTTTTTGCCATTCCAGCTTCTAAAGGCCACTCACATTTCTTGGCTCCTGGCTCCCTTCCTCCATCTTCAAAGCCAGCAAAGGCTGGGTTGAGTTTTTATCACATGTCACTCTGACCTTCTCTGCCTTCCTCTTCCTATGTGATTACATTGAGCCTGTATGGACAATCCAGGATAATCTTCCCATCTCAAGGTCAACTGATTAACAACCTTAGTTCCATCTGCAAACTTAACTTTCCTTCACCACGTAACCTAACATAGTCACAGTTTCCAGGATTTAGGGTGCGGACATTGCTGGGGAGCCATTAGTCTGCCTTCACAGATAGAAACACCAAGGAGTAGAGAGGTTCAGAAACTAGTGTAGGGTCACAAAACTACTTGGTAGTAGAACCAAGACTAGCTTTGAGCCTACGCCTGATCTGGAAACAGGAAGAGAGACATGGGGAAAGAGAGAAGAGAGAAAGTAAGTTGAGGGAAAATTTTTCTTCACTAAAGGAAATGGACTTTTGCAATAAATGCACTGTTGATTACAAGTCAATTTAACAAGAGGAATGTGTCAGTGGACAATTTGCCTTTATTAACCATCTTCTTTATTCCCCCATTTAACCTGTAAATTGTTTCCATAAATTATAGTTCACTAAATTACATCAGCCTAACTCAGAGTACTGGTCTTTCTGGTATCATAAGGCATACCAGGGCATCAAGACCCACCCCACGATGGACCACACACAACTCTAGGGACCCAATATGAAGGTGTTAATATGTGCACACACACAGGCACCTCACCAAAACACTCATCGCACCAAGACGCAAATTGTGCCAGTAGCTTTGTTCTATATAATCCTAGTGGCAAGGATTTGAATTAATAAGTGAAAGGTACAGGGAGGCAAGTCAAGATTAACGTCAAGAAGACTTTTTCTAAGTGACCGAACTCAGGTTTGGCTGCTCGCTGTTCCAAAGCCAACACTCCAAAGACAAGTGTTGGTAGGAACAGAAATGTTGCTTTATTCAGGAGGCTGGCAACCTGGGGAGACGGCGGACTCATGTCCAAGATCCAACTCTGAAGATTCTCAACCATGAAAGTTGTTTTTTTTTTAAATTAATTAATTATTTATATTTATTTTTGGCTGTGTTGGGTCTTCGTTTCTGTGCGAGGGCTTTCTCTAGTTGTGGCGAGCGGGGGCCACTCTTCATCGTGGTGTGTGGGCCTCTCACTATCGCGGCCTCTGTTGTTGCGGAGCACAGGCTCCAGACGCGCAGGCTCAGTAGTTGTGGCTCACGGGCCTAGTTGCTCCGCGGCATGTGAGATCTTCCGAGACCAGGGCTCGAACCCGTGTCCCCTGCATTGGCAGGCGGACTCTCAACCACTGCGCCACCAGGGAAGCCCCAACCATGAAAGTTTTTAAAGGGAGAATCCTTTGCGGAGGGGGTCAGAGTCTTTATTATCTTCCACTGTGTACAGACTTTCTTCTGATTGGTTGGTGGTGAGGTAATAGGGCAGTGTTCCAGGAATCTTGTGCTCAGCCTGAAGTTACCATCCTCCACCTGGGTGGGACCTTAGTTCCTGCAGGAGAACTCAGCTATTGTTACGTATATTCCTTGAAGAGGAACCAGGAACGTGCTTGAATGTTGCACTACTGTGTCTTGATTTCTCCTCCTTTGTTTCTGCCTTTCCTCCCTTCCCTGATAAGCAACTGTTTGAATCTGCCCTTTGGAACTCAGGAAAGGTCAAGGAGGCTGAATGAAGCCTATTTCCTACTAACAAGAAACAGCGGGGGAGGTGGGGGGGGGGTGGGCACAGAAAGGATTTGTACCTGGGAGGACCCCGAAGGGTCCTGCTCCATTTCATCAGGAAGAGCCATGAGCGATCCGACCACGAGACCCTGCCTCAGGAACTGTCAAGAAGATGCTGGAGGACCACTCGACACCACCACCTGAAGCTCTCTAGCGTGTGTTCTCATTTGGGACTCCCAGCTCTTGCTTGTCTAGCAGGTACATGCAAGAAGGGAGTTAAAGCAAGAAAGGGCAGAAGTTCTTCTGCAGTTTCCCCATGACAGGTATTTTCTACAGCTTCTTCTACTCTGGTGGAATGACTGAAGGTTAAAGGAATATTTGAGATCTGGTCTAACTCTCCATACACACTTGAGAAAACTGAGCTTCAGAAAGACAACAACACTCTCAGAGTCACCCAGCTGATTTCAGCAGAATTGCATCAAACATTGGGCATGAGTTCTAAAGTCTAATCAGCAGGCAAAAGTCATATGAAAATTACACAAGCCTCCCCTTAGAAGGGCTCCATGCCAGAGACTGACATGAGATGTCTTGAAAAATCCAGCACAAATAGCTTTCCTTCCAGCACTAGAATAGGTGACTCTTGCGTCAGTGCAGTCCAGGAACCAGGTTCAATGAAAACTACAGTTAAATCTGAAAACCACACTCAGTACAGGTACATGCTCACTGTCAGAAGCACTTGGGAACCAAAACTGAAGCAGAACTGGTTAGGTGGGCATCCCCTGCTCAGAGCCATGGAAGGACCCAGCTTCCCTGAGCAGAGGGCCACATGGGGAGGAATTTCAGACGCTGTAAGTTACTGTGTGTGGAGCCCTTCCCTGGAACCCCCATCCTTAGGTGCTTTTGAAAAGTCACCTCATTAACATAACAAAAGTCACCTTTATTGCTCTCCTCACTTAGGAAATTCCAAGGGTTTTAGTAGCTGTGTGCCAGGAACCACATATGAGAAAGATATTTTAGTTATCTCAATGTCCAAATATATATTTCTTATAAATCACAATATTGCTTATCCCTGGAAATCAAGGGTCACGGTGTCATCAAATGCTAAAGGTATCACATCAGCCAAAGCATACTCTCAAAGCAGGGTTCCCAGATACATGGATGGATTGTTCTCTGGCAGAAGCAGAGATCAGTTGGCAGTTCAGCAGGTCATGGTGCTGGGTGGGTGACTTCATCCTCTATTTGGGCCTCACATTGTGATCCAATCGCTCTGAAGAATTGCTGCCTCACCTGTTGATGGCGTCCTAACTTCTCTGTCCATATTTGAGGACAGCTGCCTCCTTCTCCACAAAGGACTGGTGGAAGGATAGGGCCTTAACCTGGTCACGAGGTAAAGGGGGTCCAGGAGTCCTGGGGGTCCTCCTGATATCAGAGGTTATAAATTCCTCCTTAAAAGGTGGGAGACCTAAATGTGAAATGGTCCATCTGCTATGGGAAGCAGTACGGTGGTTCCTCACAAAATTAAAAATAGAATCACCATATCATCCAGCAATCCCACTTCCAGGAATATATCTGAAAGAATTGAAAACACGGTCTTGAAGAGATATTTGTACATTCACGTTCATAGCAGCATTGTTCACAATAGCCAAGATGTAAGGCAAGCCAAATGTTCAGCCGCTAGTGAATGGATAAATAATATGTGGTGTATACATCCAGTGGAATAGCATTCAGCTCTGAAAAGCAAGGACATTATAACACATGCTACCACATGGATGAACCTTGAGGACATTATGCTACGTGAAATAAGCCACTCACAAAAAGACAAACACTGTATGATTCCACTTATGTGAGATATCTAAAGGAGTCAAATTTATAGAAACAAAAAGTAGAATGGTGGGTACCAGGGACTGGGGGAAGAGGAAATGGAGAGTTATTTAATGAGTATAGAGTTTTAGTTTTGTTTTTTTTTAAAGTATTTATTTATTTATTTATTTTAATTAATTAATTAATTTATTTTTGGCTGTGTTGGGTCATTGTTTCTGTGCGAGGGCTTTCTCTAGTTGCGGCAAGTGGGGGCCACTCTTCATCGTGGTGCGTGGGCCTCTCACTGTCGCGGCCTCTCTTGTTGCGGAGCACAGGCTCCAGACGCGCAGGCTCAGTAGTTGTGGCTCACGGGCCTAGTTGCTCTGCGGCATGTGGGATCTTCCCAGACCAGGGCTCGAACCCGTGTGCCCTGCATTGGCAGGCAGATTCTCAACCACTGCGCCACCAGGGAAGCCCGAGTTTTAGTTTTGCAAGATAAAACATTTCTGGAGGTCAGTTACTCAACAATGTGATTGTATTTAACACTGCTGAACCATACCCTTAAAAATGGTTGAGGTAGTAAACTTTGTTAGGTTTTTTTTTTTTCCCCAAAATTAAGCATTATAAAAGTGATAGAAAAATAAAATTTAATTTTTAAAAGATGGGAGACCTAGCAGTGATACAACAAACAAACAATAATAACCAAAAAACCTCTCATCTTAACAACTTTCTCAGATCAACTTCCCTCTCATTTCCCTGGTAGAAGAGACTTTGGGGAAGATCAGTATATAAGAAGGATGCCTTGGAGTGTCTGCCCCAAAAGACGGTGAGTCTATTTAGTCAGCTTATTCTGGAAGCCAGCCAGCAGAGAAGAATTACAATAGTTTAGCTACAAATGCTCTGCTATGCTTCCCTCAAAAAAAAAAAAAAAAGACAAAATAAATAAAAGGTGATTTAAAACTCTCTGGCCTTTTTCCAAGAGCAAGCTTGAGAAGCTGCATTAAAGAGCCCACCCTGAGTCGTACTTCACACCTACGCACTTCTCTGCTGCTCCTGCTGGGTGCTGCCTAGAAAGCCGGGGAAACTTGGCATGCAGATGGACAAGGATGGGTATATAGTAGTGTGTATTTGCTCATCCCAATCTTTCTAGTTTCCTTTCAGTGCATCTCCAACTTCATCCTCTGCAGGACACCTGCCCTGCTCCTCTCAGGCTGCATTAGACATGCTACATGCTCCTGTATCTCTCTGTGTATACAGGTATCTCAGAACTTCTCATGCTGTATTGCAGTAACTTCGTACATATCTTTCACCTACAAGTCTGTGAGTTCCTCATAGGGCAAAGGGGTTTTGACCACTAGCATAATGCTGAGAATATGCTGATGCTTAGTAAATAAATATCATATGATGATGGCATCAGTGATTGTTTTTGGATTCTCAGGCCAAGAAGATGTCCTTTTTGAATAATTACCCATGTCTAAGGAAGAATTTGGATCATCTTCTGGCCCCAGTGTTCTATTCATGCTCAGAATTTATTTGAGATCCACCCTCAGCTTCCATGACTTGCCTCGTTTCCCCACTCATCCCCCTTTCTAAATATGTGTGTGGTTTCTGTTTGATTCCTTTTGGTTATACAACTCCTTGTTATTCATGTGTGGGTGTCCCTACGCCTCCATTATCTCCTGAACTTCTCAAGGACAAAGTATCCAACACATTCTTGACATCTTCCCAAAGCCTCACACACCAAGTTTAAAAGCTGATATGATTTGAGAAGAGTCCAGCATGTCAAACTGTTCCATTGACACCTCCAGCTCCTTATTCTGCCAGACCTCAGAAGGTGAACTCATCATCTTTTCTCCACCAACCTGCTCATTTTTCTGAATTCCTTGGTTGTTTATATGTTTTTTTGTTTTTTTGGAGGGAAGGTCCTTTTCTTAACAGCATCAAACAGTCTCCCACTCTTAGACTTGAAAACTTACTGTGATCTTTCACCTGGGTTTCTTCATGCTGGCCCCATCTTACCCCCCAGCCCCCATCAAAAATTTAGGCACTGACTCCTATTGATGATATTTCACACCATTTTCTGAATAACCCCTTTCTTTCACCCCCATTGTCATCACCCTGTAGCAATGGACACCCAAACCAGGAACTTTAAGTGCTAATTTCTGTCTGTTGGAGTAGCTGTCTAGATAGAGCAAAGTTTTTTTGTTTTGTTTTGTTTTATTGAAGTATAGTTAATTTGCAATCCTGTGTTAGTTTCAAGTGTACAGCAAAGTGATTCACTTATTCATATATATATTCTTTTTCAGATTCTTTTCCATTTAGGTTATTACAAGATATTGAGTATAGTTGAGTGTAGTTCCCTGTTCTATGCAGTAGGTCCTTGTTGTTTACCTATTTTTTATATAGTCTTGAGTATCTGCTAATCCCAAGCTCCTAATTTATCCCTCCCCTGCTTCCCCTTTGGTAACAGTAAGTTTGTTTTCTCTGTCTGTGCGTCTGTTTCTGTTTTGTAGATAAGTACATTTGTATCATATTTTTAGATTCCACAAATAAATGATATCATATGCTATTTGTCATTCTCTGTCTGATTTACTTCACTTAATATGATAATCTCTAGATCCATCCATGTCACTGTAAATGGCATTATTTCATTCTTTTTTATGGCTGAGTAATATTTTATTGTATATATACCACATTTTCTTTATCCATTCATCTGTCGATGGACATTTAGTTTGCTTCCATATCTTTGTCATTGTAAATAGTGCTGCTATGAACATTGGGGTGCATGTATCTTTTCGAATTAGAGTTTTCTTCAGATATATGCCCAGGAGTGGGATTGCAGGATCATATGGTAACTCTATATAGAGCAGAGTTTTGAAAAGATGTTGATGTCTTGTCAGGGATATTAGCAGGAGAGGATATTTTAATCAATTAAAGATGTCTGTCCTGAGTATAATAACTGAGAGGAGAGTGGTCCAAATGCTGAGATTACTGGCCAAGGAAAGTGCCATGGTCTTCCTTTTTCCCTGACTCCTCATCCAATGCATCCTATATACCGACTGAAAGTTGACCCTTTTAATTAGTACTATAATTTCTTGCCTGCTGGAAAAATGAGTGATACCCCATTGCCTAAGCCAGCATCTGTATCTGTCAAGCTTCACCTTTCCTAGCCACTCACGGGAAGAGTCTCCAAAGCCTTCCACCTCCAGGCTCGTTCATGCCTTGGAGCTGAGCTGGTCTAGATTAAGACAGGAAGTATATCAGCTGCCTCAGCCCCTCCAGATGTGGGGACTGGAGGTAATCGTGGCTGCCCACGGACCTGGTATCTACTCTACCTAGCATGTGCCCTCGATGCCAGCTTAGCCTCCGGGGCACACCGCTTTTTATCTTTTTTCTTCTTCCCCTTCCCCGGCACCCTCAGATGTACTGACCCATGGGTGGGTCTGAGCTGCTGTACAGGCTACCTGGCCGTTCTTACATTTAAGCTTGGGACATAACCTACTTTTGGGATCCCAGGAATTTAAGACTTGCCAGGGTCCTTACTCCCAACCCAGGCTGAGTCCTGGCCATATACGAGCAGATTGCCCAAAATGACATGTGGGACTATGGGAATCTTCTACTACTGGGTCACACCCATCAAATACATCCCCTTCCTGCTTGAGCACAGCCTGGTCCCTGCATGAGGCTGCCACTTACTCTGGACAGTGTGTAGGACCACCCAGCTCAGCCCAGAGAAATCAATGAGTTCGCTACTCCCCTATCTCAGTTGCCTTCCTTTTCCCTGCAGACCCAGCATGTTCTGTGCTTGAGCAGAGTAATTATAACGGTATCATTTATTGAGCACTTACACTGTGCCAGACCCTTGAATAAGCATTACCTCACCCTACCTTCACAAGGACCCTGTGAAGCAGGTACTATTATTATGCCCCTTTCACACAGGAGGAAATCGAACCTTGGCGATATTAAACAATTTGCCTTTACAAGTACCCACAAAGTAAGAAGAGCTGGAATTTGAATTTAACAGCTGTCTGACTCTAGAGCCTATGCTTTTAATCACTATGCTAGAGATCGCAAGCCAATTTTCAGTGGTGAAATGTTGACCACGATTATATTTGGCCACCAGAGTTTTGTTTGTTTGTTTGTTTGTTTTTTAATCATGGCTATTACTATACATAAAAAAATCAAGAAATATCACGTAAAAATTCAGAGGTGTGACCTCTGTTTACAAAAGTGGAAAGTCTGGCAACATAGGGTCTATGTCCTACAAGGCAAAAATCACATAGGGCAGAGAAATGTCTGGCCTTTACGTAGGGTGTGAGCATACCAGTTTGCCTCTGTCTTTACTTTCCTTATTGCAGTATTTCTCAGATGTTACTATCCATCAGAACCATTTGGAGATTGCTGGGTCCCACCCTGGAGTTTCTGATTCAGTAGGTCTGGGTAGGGCCTGAGAATTTGCCTTACTACAGCCCAAGTGTGAGTTGCCATTTCTCATCACATTTCTGCTGTTACTATTTTTATATTCAGCCCATCCACCCACCCACTTCTTTTACCTCCATGCTCCCTGTAGGCATTTGCGTTTGCAACACAGGCACTGTGTTATTCTAACACCAAGGAATTCAGGGCCCTCCCATCTGTTCCTAAATTCCCACTAATCTCTGACATGAATCTTGAAGCTAATCTGGACTTCTATTGTTCTGACTTATTCTTTCAACTCTTTTAAAAGCGTAATGCAATCTCTTCATTCAATTTCACAAAGGCAGTGGAAGACTTACTAAAAAGTTCCAAAGCAGACATGTTGCAATAACTTCTTCCCCTGAGCTGGAAGGAAGCAGCAGAAAACAGCCATCTATGTATATGAAAGATAAGAGCTTCTGCTAACACAGTCCTCTGACAGCTCAGATTTAAAAGCCATAGACTTCAGACAGAAGCAACCACTTCATCTTTTCTGTTCTTCCAGGAGCACTTGCTTCATAGCCTGAACAAGTTCTCTTCTGTGGTTATAGAAAGTCAATTTAATTATTCCAGGAGAAATCTATTCAGACAGTTATCCAAGAATTGTAGTTCATCAATTCAAAAAAATATTCATTAAGTTTTTGCTCTGCCTGAAATAGTCTTTTATAACCTTTAGGACCCATCTCAGATGCCACTTATTCAAAATGCCCTTCCTGATTAGCCGGGGCAAAATAATTTCTTATTCTCTTCTGTTCTTCTTCCTCTTCTTCTGATACTCATCCCATACTTCTCTGAAGTATAAAATAATGATTCTGCCCCATATCTCCCTTAAGAGATGATAAACTTGTTGAGAGCATTAAATGATACCTACACAACTTTGCAGCCTGTGTGATGCCTGGTAGAATGTTTTGCTTTCAGGTAACACTTAGGTCAGACTTCTGGAGTGTTTAGATGAATGAAGGGACTCAAGCACTGTGTCCTAGAGAGGACAGAGAACAGAGCAGAGGTTCAGAGAGATTTAGGACCACCTGGACTTCTGAGTTACTAATTGAGGACCTGGCACTAACTCAGGCAATATTGAAAATAGCAGAGAATGATGAGCTCTGCCATCATAAAGCTTGCAAGACCAACACACAGGACAAAAATTGGGGATGATTTACAATGCGAGTGCTAACATATGTGGTAGTAACTGTAAGAGAGATAAATAGAAGCTCAGAAAAGAGGATAATCGGAGTGAGCTAGGAAGGATGGAGAAGACTGGATAGAGCAGACTGGGTATGTCAAATACATCTGAGCCAGATATT
Organism: Balaenoptera acutorostrata; assembly: GCF_949987535.1. Lineage (NCBI taxonomy): Eukaryota > Metazoa > Chordata > Mammalia > Artiodactyla > Balaenopteridae > Balaenoptera > Balaenoptera acutorostrata. Next base: position 57,960,704 of record NC_080065.1, on the reverse strand, counting down.
TAAATAAAGGTGGTGTTCCATTTTCTACTGCCAAGGTCATGAAGATACACTGCTATGTTACCTTCTAGATGCTTTATTATTTTACCTTGCACATTTAGATCTATAATCTTTCTGGAATTGCTTTTTGTGTGTGGTAGAGTTCAAGGTTCATCTCTTTCTGTATAGATATGTAATGGGTCAAGGATCATTTATGCGAAAAAGTTCCCCTTCCCCTCATTACAGTGTTGTGACATCTTTATTTTAAAAATGGTTGCTGTGTATGTATAAGTCCATTTTGGGACTCTGTTCCTTCGTTCATTCACTTCTCTGTCCTTTTACCAATACCACACTGTTTTGTTTGTTTGTTTTGTTCTTGTTTTAATAACTAGGTTTGTAATAATTTGATATTTGATAGCATAAATCCTCCACCCTACTATTTTTCAAGTTTGTCTTTTGCTATTCTTGGCTGTTTGTATTTCCATTTTAAATTTTAGAATCCACTTGGCAATTTCCACACACACAAAAAAGGCTTCTGAAGTTTTTGACTGGGATTTTGTTGAATCTAAAGATTAATTTAGGAAAAATTGACAATTTTACAGTATTCAGTAGTTCAATCTGAAAACGGGTGTATCTTTTCATTTATTCAGATCTTCTTTTATTTCTTTCAGTAATATTTTGTAGTTTTCTTTGGTGATGTTTTACACATTTTTAATCTGATTTATTCCTAGATGTTTAAAGTTTTTATGCTGTTTTATATTATGTAATTTAAAACTTTTATCTTCTGATTGTATATTGTTAAGGTACAGAAATATTTATAATTGACTTTTTTTAAATTAATTAATTAATTAATTTAGTTTTGGCTTGTTGGGTCTTTGTTTCTGTGCGAGGGCTTTCTTTAGTTGTGGCAAGCGGGGTCCACTCTTCATCGCAGTGCGCGGGCCTCTCACTATCGCGGCCTCTCTTGTTGCGGAGCACAGGCTCCAGACGTGCAGGCTCAGTAGTTGTGGCTCATGGGCCTAGTTGCTCCGCGGCACGTGGGATCTTCCCAGACCAGGGCTCGAACCCGTGTCCCCTGCATTGGCAGGCAGATTCTCAACCGCTGCGCCACCAGGGAAGCCTTATAATTGACTTTTGTATATTGATCTTGTATCCAGGGACCTTGCTAAATTCACTTATTTATTCTGAAATTTTATCCTTTGAATTTTCTACATACACAATTATGTCATTGTGAATAATGACAGTTTTACTTCTTTCTTTCCAGTACTTACATCTATCAATTTTTCTTTTTTTAAAAATTATTGCACTGGCTGAAACCTCAGGTACAACATTGAATATAAGTAGTAAAAATGATAATTTTTGCCTTATTCCTAATCTTGGGAAGGCCTTTTAAATAATTTTATCATTATATATGAAGTTTTATGTAGGTTTTAAAAAATACACCCTTTATGGAAGTTAAGGAAGTCTCTTCTATTCTTGGTTTGCCAAAAGAAAAAAAAAAAAGTTAAAAGAAGTCATGAATGGGTATTAAATTCTATCAAAATATTTTTTCTGCATCTGGCAAAATAATGATCACATGATTTTTCTCCTCTATTTTATTAATATGGTTAATTTTATTGATTGATTTCCTAATTTTTCTAAAATTAAATAAGCCTAACTGGTTTATGGATTCAATTTGCTAATATTTTATTTAGAATTTTTGTTATAATTTTCCTTCCTTGTAGTGTCTTCCTAAAGTTTTGGCATGACGGTTTGGTAGTCTTGTAAAACTAGTTCAGAAGTGTCACCTATTTTTCTATGCTTTGGAGATGTTTGTGAAGGATTGGTATTATTTCTTAGATATTTGGAAGAATTCACTGGTGAAGACATGTGGATCTGAATTTTCTTTGTGGAAAGGGTTTTCAATAAAATGACAATTACTTTCATAAATATAGGATTTTCTATTTCTTCTGTTGTCCATTTTAGCAACTTGTATTTTCCAATGAATTTTTCCATTTTATCTTAAGTTCAAAGATATTGGCAAACAATTGTTTATAAATTCTCATCTTTGTAACACCTGCCCAACTTGTCGTAATGGCTACTGTTTTATTCTTTTTATTGATAATTTGTCTCTTCTCTCTTACTTTTCTTGTTGATCAATTTTATCAATATTTTTAAAGAACAAACTTTTGGCTTTGTTGAATTTCTCTATTGTATGTTTATTTCCTTTATCATTAATTTTTATTCTTTATTACTGCCTTCTTTGGGCTTAGTTTGTTTTTCCTTTTCTAACTTCGTGAGATTAAAAACTCAAATCTTTCTCACTTTCTAATATATGTATTTAAAGATATAAATTTCCCTCTGAGCAGTGTTTAAGCGGTGTGTAGACGGTAAAAGTGACCACAATTTTTTTCTATCTCTGTCTGCATGACCTATTGTAATATAATTTTGCAGCTTTTTCCATCAAAAGTTGTTTCTGTCCTTGAGTCTAGGTTTGGCTATGTGACTTGCTTTAATCAGTGGGTGTTAGCAAACATAAAACAAGCAGAGATTTGGAAAACTTTTAAGCATTGAAGGTTGTCTTTTCTTATTGTGCTTGAAAACTTGAGAACACCCCATGAATGAGAGCAAGCTAGCTTGCTGGAGGGGAAGAAGTCACATGGAGAAGAACTAATGTATCCTGGCTGAAAGTCTGCTAACTGCCAGACATGTGAATAAGGCCATTCTAGGTCTTCCATCTTCCCCAACCTTTATCTGACCATAGATACAAGAGAGTCCAACAATATCAGCCAAGCCAGAATAGAAGAACCACCCAAGCAAACCATAGAATCTTGATATTAATAAAACGGTGTTTGTTTTTAAGCCATTAAAATTTGGGATGGTTTTTTACACAGCAAAAGCTAGCTAAAATAAGCTCTAACCTGACCCAGGAGTATTGATATGAAGTATATTCCCATTATCATTTAGTTTAAAACATTTTCTAATTTCCATTGTGATTTCTTATTTAGATCAATGAAATATTTAGCAATTTGTTGCTTAATTTTCAAACAGTGAAAACATTTTTAGTGAGTTTTGCCTGACTGTTTTCTACCTTAACTCCGCTAAGGTCAGAGAATACTGTATTTTTTTTTTTTTCTATTCTTTGAAATTTGTTGAGACTTGCATTATGCCCGAGCAAATAGTCAATTTTAGTAAATATTCTATATTGTATGCTTGAAATGTACTAAGATTGATCATAAGTGTAGGATTAATCTGATACATGCTACTTTATAATTGCTGGAAATGAAAGTCTCCTATCTGTAACATTTAATATCTCTAAAAGAAAGTATTCATATATTTCTTGTAAAATTAAGAAAACATTTTGTTAGCATTATCTGACCACCATGATTGGAGCAGAAGGTAAGTATACGGAAGTAGTAGGGAAAGTATGTTTTTAAATATGGCATATGCCAATATATATTTGCAGTGTTGACTCATAATTCTTCAAAATAGTCTTGCCTTAATGCAAATGAATGGAACTGTGCTCAACCGAAGTTTTTGATACTAAAACCCTTTCAAAGCCTTTGTTTCTTAAAGCTTTTTAATTATTGTACCCAACTCTTATAAAATATGTCAAATCACAGTTACCTTGAGGTGGATGTCAGCCATAGTTATCAACAGCAAGAAGTGAATTTGGAGTGATCTATTATTCATAAAAGCCTTATGAAACTCCTTTGGTCAAGTTTTAATTTTTCTTGTTTCTTTAAACCTCAAGCAGTATGTACTGTTTATGACTATTGACTGTCTGGCAATATACTTATTTTTATGATAATCATTCATAATTCTAATGCTATAAACTTCTTTTTTAATTTATTCACTGAGTGGCTAAGGGTGCAATAACATAGGCCTTTTATACATTTGTAAAGCTTTCAGCATATCATTTAAAATACATACAAGAAGCTGCAGAATAATTTGCTTCAAATTTATAGTATTTTATAATGATTCTACTTCAATGTATTTATAAGGAAATAATTGTACATGCATGAAAATATACACATAGTATATATAGTACCCCTATTTATAATAGCAAAATTTTGGCCACAGTATTAAACAATTTAAATAAATTAAAACATCCAGCAGCAGGGCATTGTATTTTAAAAGTTTCACATCCATGGGACTGAATGATATGCCACCATTTAAAAATAATATTTTATAGGACTATTTAGTAACATAGAAATGTATAGAGAAAAAAAAAGAGAAATTATTTTTAAAAAACCACCTGGTGTTTGAACTGTTGGTCCGAGAGCAAGGTAGGATGTCTTTTAGAGTGAGACTTCACTATTGGTTTAGAAAAGTGCTCAAAAGGGCTTGTTTCACTTTGAAAGTTGTGGCCTTTCCCGGGCATCACCTAGATAGAAGACATTTACACAAAGACGCGTTCTGTCCCACTGCTTTAAAAAGCAAAGGAATGTGGCAGTGGGCTTTTGGCAGCTCCTGTAGCAGTAGGAGGGCGTTCAGATGAATACAGGAAGAGTGGATGGATTGGGGAGCGTTGGGGGAGAGGGAGCTACATGGGAGCAGGTGCGGCCCAGGGAAGCAGTTGGCAGTGTAAACTTTCCTCTGGTACGGGTGGCCAAGGAACTTTAGGACACGAAAGTCGAATGTTAAATTTTATGTTGTTTTCTATGGCAGACTGAGAATCACACACAGTTTATTCCACTGTTAACCTAAGTATCACCGAAAAACTACAAATAAAATAACGTGCTTCTGATGTTAACTCTCACGCTGTCTTAACCTTGGAATTGGTGAGAACCTCAAGCAAGCTATGGCTTCAAAAGCTGTCTCAGCCCTCTCATCTGGCCTGCATCCTTTCCTTTCTTCTTTCTCATTACCTGAGCCTCTTCTTTTCTGTCCCGTTTTTATTCTTTCTGGCCACATGGAATTTCCTTGTTGTAAGGCTTTAACACCAATTACAGAGGACTCTGTCTTTCCATCCGCGATCGTTCAAGTTCCATAAATTGCAGTATGTCGCCTGTGTATAAAATCACCTCTTGCTCTTTTCTCCTACTGGTGTTCATTCTCCATCTGAGAGGAATTATATCCTGTGCTTTGCCCTTTGGCTTGGGAGGCTGAGAACCGCCTCCAGGTTAAATCCACGTGGGAAAAGACTCGTTCAGGAGTTACATACTCTGTACTTCCGGTGAAGCACAGTCAAATATTCTCCTGGCTGCCACCCTTCATGTAGGTCTCGTGAGCACAGGGCACATTGTAATCCAAAATGATTCCTGAATTCGCTATTAAAATCAAGAGTCTTACTGATCTCATTTCCTTCCCTATTTGGCCTTCTCTGTGGCTGGTTGTATTTATGCTGCAGTTATTCCCCATGTTGTTGCCCTTGCTCTGAAACCTTTCAGCAGCTGCCCAGGTCTGAGAGAGAATGCTGAGAAGTGTCAGTGATAAAGGTCCGTGGAGAGATACAAGAAGAGGTGTGGAGAAGGAATGTTACATATTTTCCCCATTATCCTTTGTTATAAGATATTATAGTCACCCCTGCTCACCACCACCTTGTTTCTAAACAAGAGTGTTTTATTTAACCTACACTGATGGTGCCCTTGCAAATTGAATCCTTTGGAATAGAAGATGAAGTTCAACGTATTACATCACCTCAGTGTCAGATCCCACCACGGTCACGCTTTGGGGATTTCACTTCTCAGTTTTTTAATTGTGTTTTTTTGGCTGGCTTCTGCTTTATTTCTTTAAATGATTTTATCATCCACTTTCTGATTACAATTCTGCACGTTGCCCTGCTTTTCAGCTCTCTTTCCTTAAGTGTGGTTCATACACATCCCCAAGTCCCTAAACAACAAACTGGAGTAAACATCCTATAACTGGTAATTCACTTTAGAAAAATCAATTGTTATATAAAGGACCATTCCCCCTAAGAACTTCATTTGAATGAGGTCTGAATATTCGCTTCTTGGGACTTAATAGCATCACCTCGATAGCTTTAGCATATTGAGTTGGCAGAATTCTCTACTCAGCACTTTGACCTGTTATTCCTTTGAGATGTTCAATAGCAGAAGCTGTTACTATCAGGCAAATGGAAGATTTGTAAATTGTTCCTGTTTGGGAGGGAATCCACTGGTAGCTGGTATATCATGTATCACATTAGGTTTCTAAGTTTCAAGTATAATTTTTAGACTTAACATGGCCTTTGTGCAGGTTATAACACATAGGAGGGTTTCAAATGCTTTATGGACCATAGCTTGAATATAATCTAATGAAGAAATAGAGAGGGCATTACATTGTTGATCATTAATTTTCTTCAAATAGTAAATAAGCATCTATTATACAACAGACAATGGGCTGGGTACTGGGGCCAGAGCCAGCTACATAATTTGCAAAGCCCAGTGCAAAATGAAAATGCAGGGTTCCTTGTTCAAAAATTATTAATAATTGAATAATACTTGTTAAGAATTTAATGTTCTGACAGCAGAACATCAAACCAATTATAGGACCATTCTAGGCACTGGGCCCCATGTGACTGCACAGGTCATGAGCTCAGGAAGCAGGTCCTGACTGGGGCCTGTAAGGTTTTGATGTCCCTGACTCCAAGGGAGAAAATAAATGAGACCCAGACTAGTCGCTAGGTGGGATGCAAAATATTCTAGAATCCATTTTTGCAGATTCCTTAAGCAGTCACTTGACTGTGGAGGTGACATTTTATAAGCAAGGAAATCTAAATGCTGATGGGAGTTACCTGAGTTTTATACTTAAAAAAAATTGTTAAACAAAGGCCACAGACCCAAAACTGTCAGAGGCACTATTTTCACTATCAGCCCATCAAATGAGCCTTTCTCAGCTTTCAGGAAATTCTTTATATACAATGGATTCACTTTGAAAATCCTGCTTGAAAGCCTTGAGGATATTCTTCTTTCCTCCACTACCTGGCCCTGAAAGCTAGGTGGTCTCTAGGAGCTTGGGGAAGGCAGGGCTGCTTTTCCTCCTAATCCATAGATCAGGTGTGTGTGTGTCTTCTAATGTAGCCTTGACTTGGTGACAAATTGTGGATAAAAGGTCGATAAAGTGGAGTGTGAGGTACCCTTTCTGATGGTGCAAGTCAGTCTCCAGTCTGCTTCTCTAGGGGATTCACCCCGAGGAACAGGAGAATCTCAGGTACATGCAAGGGATGAGTTGCCACAGTCTCTGAGTCACAGGACCCGGCCTTGTTATAAATAAAATCTCCCATGTACTACGCCCTTGCTCTGAGCCAGGTGTGGTGCCAACCTACATCACTGTAGGTGCTCTTGACAGACACTCTCATTCATTTTCCCAGGGGGAAACTGAGGCTCAGCAAGGTGAAGTAGCCTTACACAGGTAGTGAGTGCCTAAAGTAGGATACAAACTCAGGTGTTTCTGCCTCTAATGCCCCAGCTGTTCCCTACCACACAGTTCTGTCTGCCGTCTTTGTTGGAGAACCTGGGATTAAACACCCCATACACTGGGAAGAGGCCCCAGCTCTGTCCCCAAAGAGGCAGGAAAGCAATTCCTGGGAACCCACTCTCTTGTTTTTTCCCCCAATACAGCATACACTTCAAACAAGACAAGGTGTTAGCTGTCACAGCTCTCTGAAGTGGGAGTTCAAGGAGCTGGGCTTTATGAGCGAAGTTGGAGAACCGTCAATGGTACAAAGAGCTGGAAGCTCTGTGGTGGGGGTGGGGGGGGGAGGAGATAGGATGGCCCTGGTGGCAGAGCCTGGCGAGAGTTCCTGAGGCACCTCCTCAGAGAGCTGGAGGAGATGGCTTGGCTGGTGACCACAGCAGAAGGAAGTGGAGATGGGAGAGCTCGGACGCTTGACGGGCAGCCTGAGGATGTGGTGAGGTCACCAGAAAGCAGGGCCAGAGAGAGAGAAGAGAGATTGTATGGATTCAGCTTTGATGAACTTACCCAGAGTTTTGAAGTCAGGAAATCTAAAATGAATGTATTTCTTTTTCAGCGTACATGTGGGTATGGTATTTATGTTTTATGATTTTATATAATGTTTACTATGAACTATATGGGATTTAATGAGTACCAAAATGTTATTAGTGTTCAGGGCCTCCAACAGTTGATCTGGCCCTGAATGTCTTGCAACTCTTCCTAGCCTATCACCATCTATCTCTTGCAAAATCCCTCCTTGGACTATCGTTGTGCCTAAAACTCCACAAATACAGATCCCTCTTTGCAAGGTTAAGATCTTTTGCCAATACCTCTAGGATGATAATAGTCTCTCGGTAGTTAACTCAGTAGTTAATCCCCAGTTTAGGGGATGATGGTAGACACCAAAATTTATAACCTACGAGATGAGGATCTGGGCCACTAGGAGCTCAGGCTGGGAAAGGTCCTAAAACGAGGAGGTAAGCAGCATGCACCTCTTCATTGTGTAGAGTTAGGCCTCTGTACTTACTCACTTCCATCCTCTGGTTTAAATATCTTCCCCTTAATTCCATGAAATATGCCAGAGAGTTCTCCCTTGACCTCCATATAAAATTCAGACCTCTACTGAATACAGAGAGTTGACTCTGTATCTGGATCTGCGTTTTCTCCCATATACCACACATCCCCAGACAGGCCATCAAATATCTGTATTAAAAGTTATCGCTTTGTGGAGGAGATAGGAAACCTCTTACGTATGACAGGATTATTCTGAAATTGTAAGAACGATGTCTTTTATTTTTATATTAGCCTATATTCATTAAGAACTCATTGATTCTCACAAAGACTATCTGAAGTGGGCACCCATATCCCCATTTACAGATAGGTAAGCCGAGGAACAGAGAGGTTAAATAATTCACCCAGAGTCACACATTAAATGGGCCTGCCAGGTTCCTGGCTCTCCATCACTCTGTAATTTCACTCTACCCCTGTATCCCCTATGGTGCTTTTGTTTTAAAACATGCTTTCATATAAATTCTCTCATTAATTCTTCACATAACCCCACAAGGGATCCCTTAATAGCCCCATTCTACAGATAGGGACACTGAGCCTCAGAGGTTTAAGGCTCACTCTCCCTTGTAAGGTACACTTTAATTAGAGTTTTGCTGTCGAACATTCTTAATGAGAAATGAAGGGGGAAGACGGCGGCTCATGAATGTGAAGGAGGAAGGCAATGTGAAATGTTGAGAAATCTTAGTTTAGAGGAATAATTCCTTTCCTCCTCACCTCCACCCCTTTAGCAAGGGGAAAATAAAATTTAATCATCTGTTGTGAAGAGCTGCTTTCAACTGAGGTGAGAAAGCCCCTGGGAGTGGAGAATTGTCTGGTGGATTTTACAGAATTAATGAGAAGGTATTTAAAGGAGAGCATAGGGAGATGATGAGAAAGAACACATCGTCAGTGCCACCTTAAGCTCTGTATCTCCCCTCCCAGAAAACCCACATACGTAGTTTTTGAATTGAATCCAGTTCTTCGGCATGCATTTTCCTCTTGGGCAATCTAATGCCGACTGGAAAGTAAAAGAAACAGCCTGCTTTCGAAAACATTTAGGCTTTTGCAAGACTTCAGGTCCTTCAGACTCCTGTAATTACCCTCACATTATTGCTACACATCAATTTGGTGTCCAGATTGAAAAATGGAATAAATGTTTACCAGAAAGCCATTTACTTGTCAACTTCAACAATGAGTCTGGGACAAGAAACAATATTCTCTGACCCGAGAGGTGTAATTTCACTATCTGATGCTGTTGTCAATGTTTCATCAATTGAAAGTCAATAAACGTCAATCCGTTCCCTAGCTCCTAGTACCTTAACCTTTGGATGGCAGAAGGGCCCTTTCTATTCCGGAGACCTTCAGGTCTAATACGGCTTTGCTGTTTTCACATAATCGACAAAGCTCAAACTACTTCCTGATTGAAGAAAATTGCCCATCAGCTTCTGGCACATGATTGGAAAGTGTTTTCCAGTTTCTGACAATGACCTCAAGAAGTGAATGCAGCTGGAGGAGGCCAGGGTCTCAGCATCTCTATAGGTCCCTGATGTTCTGTTCTTCTTTTTCCTCTTTTATTATTGTTATTTTTCCTGTGTTTGTTGTAGTGACCTGAGGTTAGCTGGTCCACTCTCTCCTTTCTAAGGGACAGAATGACCCCCAATGGGAGCCTGTTTTAGCAAAGACCTTGCATTACAGGCATCAAATACTCCACTGCCCAGCCTCTCCCCCCAGGCCCAGCTGCTCCAGAAGGATCAGAATCTAGGAGGTTCTGCTAGATTGCTCAAGTGCAGGGAGGCTTTTCCTTGCACTCATCAAGTCTTGGGCTAGTTGGTCTTCTGTTACCTATTTCTATCTCTGCTATTTTGCCAAATTCCTCCCAGTTGGTAGCCTGTTGGTAGCAGTTTTCACTGTTTTTCAGAATAAAGATTTTTTTTTTCTGTTTGTTTGTTTTAACCATATTCTAAAATATGTTTGTGGTCATTTCCATAGGAACTGGGGAAGAAAGGGAGTAGTTAAACGTGCAGGCTCAAATCGCCATCTTGGAACAGAAGTCTCGACATCCTTTTCAAAAACAATTACTAATACAATTTATAGTCCTGTTTATGGCATGCGAGTAAAAAGCCCATGAAACTACTCAGCACTGTAGGAAATGAATGGTTTATTAAACTGTTCACTGTGCTCTAATCCTGGCTTCAGAATGATTAACTAACAAATCCATCATCTGGGGGAAAGCTGGCGTGGCAGAGATTAATTCTTAAACTATTCTTATTTGGGGGTATTGTTTGCTTTTTATTTGGGAAAACTTCCAGAATTGTTAAAAAAAATTTTTGATATGTGCGTGCCTGTTTTTTAATTAAAACAGAAATAACCTGTGATTTATGCATGGCTATACATACACTTTATACATTTTAACTGATTTTTATTTCTTTGGTGAAAAGACCAGAATTCCAACAAGGGGCTCTAATGTTTTTTCATCAGAATCAAAATGGAGGTGGGTATGTCAGTTAGGATTTTTTTGCTGGCAGGTACCAGAATCAACTTATGTTAACTGAAATCAAAAGGGGGATTTATTATAAGGCTATGATACAAGGGAGACCCTCCCAGAATCTGCAAATATAGGTGAAACTAGAGAAAGTTATCAGTTACAATGTATTCAGCTGCCCTTCACAGAAAACTAGATATAATGGACTTCTTGACTCAGGTAACTGGAGGTCCAGAGGTAAGAAGGGCTCCCAGGTTGGTCATTGATGTTATGTTTCTATCAGCTCTCCACGTGTCTTTCACACTAGTGGCCTCAATCCTTTCGCTAGTTCCCATAAGAGAGATGCCAGCAGTCCATGAGGTCATATCCTCCTGCCTTAGCCTGGGTTCCCAGAAAGACTGATGTGTTGGCACTTTATTTGAGACTGGAGTGCGACTTGGGGAAGCAGGAGAAGGAAAGAGGGAATGAGGTGGGAAAGAGGAGAGAGCAAGTTCAAAGGGGAGCCTTCAGAAAGGATGCACCGGCTACTGTATCTCAGGACCAGCTATGTGGGTGCGGGAAGAGAGAAGAATTTATCAGCAACTTCCTGGCCCCTATCTTCCACCAATCAGTCATCCTCATGGGACCTAACTTCCCCTCCCTTCCTAGTTCTGCCCCTAGTCTTCTTTAGGTGGCTACTGATAAAGCCGAGGCCCCCACAGGAACAGTAGGGCCAGAGCACAGACTCAGCAATCTCTCTTCGCCAGGTGACCCTGAGTACGTGGCTTCTCCACCTCTAGCAATAATCTAGGTCCATAATCGTGGGAACAACAGACTGTCACTAGGGCCTTGCTGCTCTATAAGCAAGGCAAGTGCATGGATCTGGGATGGCACATAAACTGAGTCCAATACATCACCCCCATCTGGGGTGGGGATCTCTTCCAGAAGTGGCTCCAGAAGAGTAAGGAAGCCTCTTTCCTCAGATCTTCCAACAGTTACCTTCCTCTGTCTCATTGGCTCCACTTGGTGGCCCCAGTCTATCTCTGGATCAACACCTGTGCCCATGCATGAGGATTATGATAAACTTAGGCCATAGTCATTTAACTGTGGACTTAAGCTATTTCCAAGGTATGCTTGGGGTAGCCGTGCATATCAAAGTGAAGACTGAGGCAGTTACCAAAAGAAGGAAGAACAGATGTTGAGGAGACAACTATAATGTTTTCTTCAATAAAATGCTTGGAAACAGGAGCAAAAAATAAGATGAGTCTGTGTTTCTTTCTCATACACATCTATATCATTGTTCTCATTCTAAAGAGAATTTAGTGTCCAAGGCATAAAATATGACCTCTAATAGCATGGAAGTTTAATTGTTCCAAATCTAGCCACACTCAAAGAAATGGAATTTTTCCTTTGTATCTGGCTGACCCAGCTTGAGTCCATGTCCTCTCCTGGACGGATCCAACTGCAGCCAGGGGGATGGGTCACCTAAAGACTGTGCCTGATAGAGGTCCATGCCCACGAAACAGCCATGTGGATGAGGGAACAAAATAATATTCATGACATTCCTCGATAAAACCATTTTTATACATTTTAAGGATAAATCAATTAAACTGTGTATTTGTCTCCAACACTGCCTAAATCTGACATCTCTGACCCTATTCAACCTTTCTTGGTACTAACTCAGTGTGGCCAATACCACTGGCTTGTCGGTGGGCGAAATCCTCTTTAGTTACTATTTGATCTATTTCCATTTCACAGATGGTGACAAGGCTTCCACTCCATTCCTGAAGATACCTAACTTCAAATTCTAGTGGTTGAAGTCTCACTACTTCTTCAAATATCCAGTAAGTCACTCTCAGCCTGAGTAGCCAATTCATTGTGTTAATGTGGGCATTCTACCTTAAACACATATTCCACTGGCTTTAGGTACATATTCAAGTATCACTTGTCAAGTAAACAGGTGATACACCACTAGTACCCAAGTTGCCAACCAAAATGACACTCTAAGCCCTGTCATTTTCATATAGGCATAGTGTATAATAATTGCATAAGTTAATATCAAGGGGCAGGAAGTTCATAGTGGCCCATTAAAGACATGAAGTAGAAATCTAAGGACAGAGAAGTAAAAAGGAAATGGTGGTGTCCTTCCATAGGTGAATGGATCAACAAAGTTTGGTATATCAATATAATGGAATATTATTCAGCAATAAAAAGTAATGAGCTATCATGCTATGAAAAGACATGGAAGAACATTAAGTGCATATTGCTAAGTGAAGGAAGCCAGTCTGAAAAGGCTACATACCATATGTTTCTAGTTCTGTTACATTCTGGGGAAGGCAAAATTGCAGAGACAGTAAAAAGATTAGTGGTTACTAGGGATTTGGAGGGAAGGGGGGATGAATAGGTGGAACATACGGGATTTTTAGGGAAGTGAAACTATTTAGTATGATACTGTAATGACAGAGGCATGACAAACAATGGTCAAAGCCTATAGAACAATAAAGCACAAAGAGTGCACCCTAATATAAACTATGGACTTTAGTTAATAATAGTGTATCAATATTGGTTCATCAGTTATAATAAGTGTACCCCACCAATGCAAGATGTTAATGATAGGGGAAATGTGTCTGGGGGTAAGAAATGTATGGGAACTCTCTACTTTCTGCATAATTTTCCTATAAGCCTAAAACTGCCCTAAAAATAAAGTCTATTATAAAAAAGAAAAGAAAGAATTGGAGGTGGAGGGTAGGGAAGAGTGATGTTCCATTGTTTGAACATGAAGGAAAAGAAAAGAACAGGGCAATCCTGTCTAGCCCTCAGCAACATTTCCCTTGGACATCTAGGTGTAGCAGTTAGGTTGTATTCCTAGTTCCCACATCTTGGGAATCACACTCTTCCCCACCACATGGCTCTTTTGAGGGAGCCGGCCTCTGTCCAGCTCATTCTTTATGTGATTCCATCCTCCTGGCTCTAGTTGGATTGCTCCAGGAGAAGACATATCACTCAAGTTGGGCCAATTGGACTCGAAATAAATATTTGGTCTCTCTGAATATAAATAGATCTGTAATTTTATTAACAAAAATGGCCCAGCCAAGAATTGTTATCAGAGAATAGATTTTGCTATCCTTTAAAGGCCATAATTTGTTTCCTTGGGGATGTTGCCCAATCTGATCTAATAATAAAGGAAAGATTTTAATTCATATCTCTGTAACATAAACTCAATGAGGGTGCAAATTCTATCTGCACAGTTAGCCCTCAAAAAACATGTCGTTGTCCATGACAGAGGAGGAGGTTATTCAGAAAATCTTATACCAGTCTAATCACCTGTAAAGGAACATTTCCCCCCTTTGTCTTTTCATAGAGGTCATGAGGATGAAGTGGGGGTTGTCTGTCCATCCCGCTCCAAGCTGTTGCTCTGTGAGCGTGAGCTATAGTTCACTATGTGCGCCAGAAGTCCGAGGCTTACCTGCATGCCTCAGATGGATGCTCGTGGCAACAGTTATGTTACTAGGAAGGATGGTACACAAACCTGCTCTTACTAGAATGACGTTGTTATGCTCCTTAATATTTCACCCTTCTCTTCTGAGGGATGAGAGTGCTCCCGATACACAGTCTCTGCTCTCGGGCATCCTGTGAGGTAGACAGGTAGGAGAAATTGGGAAATCTTAGCACATCTGAACAATAGCACATCCTTCTCCACAGCGCTGCCTGTCCAGGCCCTCCCCCATGCAATGCCATGGAGCTTCTGTGCACGGGTGAGAGAGCGTCTTATGAGTTGAATGGTAATTAGGAAAACCATTGAGAAAATGCTAGAAATATCTTGCAAATGAAAGGAAGTTGAAATGTAAAAGGAAATCGAATCTTCACTTTTTAAAACAGGGAGGCAGGGAGGCGGAGTCAAGATGGTGGTGTGGGAAGACGTGGAGTTAGCACCTCCAAATGCTAGTTAGCACCACAACTAGGGCACCTGCCGGCTGCTGGTGGGGGACTCTGATGCCCAAAGAGGCGGGAGGAACCCCAGAGTGAACTGGTAGGACGTAGGGAGACTGAGGGGGAAGGAGAAGTGGAGGCTCTACAGGATCGGCGCCCCTGAGGCTGGGGACATTAGGAGAGGCAGGTGGGAGGGATTCTCTGGGAAGAGTGGGAGAGGAGTGGAGGGCAATTGCCTGGCCCACTGGGGCCAAGGAGCCTGCTGAGCTCCCAAGCTGGTTGCCCCCCTCCAAACCCTCCTCCAGGCCACGTGGGTCCTTGGGGGCATAGGAGAGAGGCCGGGGAGATCAGGAGAGGCAGGCGGGAGGGGCCCTGCAGGAGGAGCAGGAGAGGGGCAGAGGGCATTTGCCCCACCCACTCAAGCCCAGGAAGTCTGCTGGGCTCCCAGGTGAGGTCCCCTGCCCTCTGAGACCAGGGTGGGGGGCACACCTGGGCCCCTTCTGTTCCTTGAGCCTAAGCCTCACCCCCCACAGCCCCCAGGGCCTTTTCCAGCCCTGTGGGTCCTGAACATTGGCCCCGCCCACCACCCAAACCTCACCTTTGCTTAGGCCCCACCCTCCACAGCCAGGGCCTTTACCCCCCCCCCCCAACTTTTTTTTTTTTTCTTCTTTTCCCTCCTCCTCTCTTTTACTATTGTGGTACTGATGTACCTTCTGGTTGTTGATTAATCTATATTTTTATTTTTACTTTCTTTCTAACACCTCTGTTAATTTCCTAGTCTAAATTTATTTTTTACTTTGTTATTTTTTATTATTATTATTTTTCTGCCACCCATGTGGCTTGTGGGACCTTGGTTTGCGAGCCCAGGGTTGGGCCAAAGCTCCTGCAGTGGGAGCTCTGAGTCTGAACCACTGGACTAACAGAGAACCTCAGACCCCAGGGAATATTCATCAGAGTGAGGTCTCATGGAGGTCCTCATCTCAGCACCAAGACCCAGCTCTACCCAATAGCCTGCAAACTCCAGTGTTGGAAGCCTCAGGCCAAACAACCAGCAAAACAGGAACACAATCCCACTCATTAAAAAAAAAAAAAATGAGATGGCAAAAAAATATGTCACAGATGATGGAGCAAGGTAAAAACCTACAAGACCAAATAAATGAAGAGGAAATAAGCAATCTACCTGAAAAAGAATTCAGAGTAATGAGAGTAAAGATGATCCAGAATCTCAGAAATAGAATGGAAGCACGGATTGAGAAAATACAAGAAGTGTTTAACAAAGATCTAGAAGAACTAAAGAACAAACAGAGATGAACAACACAGTAACTGAAATGAAAACTACACTAGAAGGAATCAATAACAGAATAACTGAGGCAGGAGAATGAATAAGTGACCTGGAAGACAAAATGGTGGAAATAACTGACAAGGAGCAGAATAAAGAAAAAAGAATGAAAAGAATTGAAGACAATCTCAGAGACCTCTGGGACAACACTAAATGCACCAACATTCGAATTACAGAGGTCGCAGAAGAAGAAGAGAAAAAGAAAGGGTCTGAGAAAATATTTGAAGAGAGTGTAGTGGAAAACTTCCCTAACATGGGAAAGGAAATAGTCACCCACGTCTGGGAAGCACAGAGAGTCCCATACAGGATAAACCCTAGGACAAACACACCAAGACACATTAATCAAACTAATAAAAATTAAATTCAAAGAAAAAATATTAAAAGCAGCAAGGGAAAAACAAAAAATAACATACAAAGGAATCCCCATAAGGTTATCAGCTGATTTTTCAGTGGAAACTCTGCAGACCAGAAGGGAGTGGCAGGATATACTTAAAGTGATGAAAGAGAAAAACCTACAACCAAGATTACTCTACCCAGCAAGGATCTCATTCAGATTCAATGAAGTCAAAAGCTTTTCAGACAAGCAAAAGCTGATCGAATTCAGCAACACCAAACCAGCTTTACAACAAATGCTAAAAGAAACTTCTCTAAGTGGGAAACACAAGAGAAGATGTGGCACATATATACAATGGAATATTACTCAGCCATAAAAAGGAACGAAATTGAGTTATTTGTAGTGAGGTGGATGGACCTAGAGTCTGTCATACAAAATGAAGTAAGTCAGAAAGAGAAAAACAAATACCATATGCATATATATGGAATCTAAAAATAAAAAATGGTACTGATGAACCTAGTTGCAGGGCAGGAATAAAGAGGTAGACATAGAGAATGGACTTGATGACATGGGGTGGGAGGGCGAATCTGGGGCAAAGTGAGAGTAGCATCAACATATATACACTACCGAATGTAAAATAGTTGGCTGGTGGGAAGCAGCAGCATAGCACGAGATCGGCTTGGTGCTTTGCAATGAGCTAGAGGGGTGAGATAGGGAGGATGGAAGGGAGACTCAAGAGGGAGGGGATATGGGGACTTGTGTATGCGTATGGCTGAGTCGCTTTGTTGTGCGACAGAAACTAACACAGTATTGTGAAGCAATTATACTCCAATAAAGATCTATTAAAAAAAAGTAGTAAAAAAAAAAAAACCAAATCAAACAAAACAATAAACAGGGAGGCAATCTTGCCTACCAACACTCTGACCCTCTTTTGTTTTCCTTCTTCCTGGTCCATGCTCCCCCTTTATCTTTTCTTGTGCCCCCATTCAGATTTTCTGAGCTGAGTGGGTACTGCTTCAAACAGCTGTGTGGTTTCCATAGGTGTCGTTAAAACGATGATGGCTGCTTGGCATCTGATGACTTAGGACAAGTTCTGTGCACTGAATTGGAGCAACCGATCCACCTCCTGTGGCTGCCCAGAGCTTGTAGAAGTCTGGGGTGCTTGGTGGTCATTATTTTATTCCACAGACTTGCAGAGGCTGTCAGTCAAGTGATGTAGCATCAAATTATTAATACTTGTCTGAGGGCCCTAGTGAATGAGGCAGTGTGGGCTGAGGAAGCCCTGCTTTCCTGTCCTATGGGACCCTGGAGAGACGGTGTTGACCAATTTACCTAGTGTAACTCCTACCCTCTAACCCTGGGTCACTCCTTTTGGAGCTGTGTGGTCAGTCTCACCCAAGCCCCCATGCAGTGGTTTAACTTGGTGCTTCCCAGACATTAACATGCATACACATCACCCAGGATCTTATTAAAATGCAGATTCAGATTCAGTAGGTCTGGGGTGGGTTGAGGAATCTGCACATCTAAGAGATTCTGCTGTTCCGTGGACCACGCCTCGAATAGCAAGAGCTTTGCTCACCAGAGCTCATCACGCCATCTTATAACAGCCTGCTTCCACCAATAGATAAGAGAACAGAAACACACGTGCCTTTGGATTTTCCAAACTCATCACCTCCATAAAGGGGAAAGGAAATGGAACTGCCACTGCTGTGTCCTCTATCATGCCCCAGGCATGAAACCGAGCTGCCAGCATCTAATTATATTATCTCAGTTGATGAGAATCTGAGCAAATTGAATAAGAAAGTGATTAAGGAAACCTTGGTGTGAGTCCCACATCTCTCTGACATTATGAATAGGCTGTGTTGCCAAGGTGACTCGACAGGCTGGAGATGCCAAATCTGGGAGGAGGGACCTCAAGAGAGACTGAGTACTTAACACACACTGCAGGAAACACCAACTCTGAGAAAGACCTGCCCAAAATAGAGGTGTGCTGATGCAAATCGGTAACCATGCTGTTCTTGGTATAAGAATAGATTGGAAACCTCTCTGGTGACTCATCAACCTCCACTGTTGCCAGGAGTTATCGCTAGCTCTAGTTGGGCAGCCAGTCACTGCCTGGCAGCGGGAAACATCCCTGCAACCTTTTTCTCCAGGAAGTTCTGGATCTGAGAGAGGAGCAGCTTGCACCCCCCAATCAGGTGACACAATGGACTGTGCCACCCCCTCTGGAATGGCCTTTCTGAGGTCACAAGAACTAGACCAAGTTGTCACGGGCCCGCATGCCTTCCAGCCTAAGTCCCATGCATTGAGGAGTATGAATGGTGGGTATGGGGTTCTGTAAAGCCAGGTAGAGACCCACTTCTCTGGGATGCTTGGCTGTTTGGCCAAGTGGGTGACGACCCCCAGTCAGCAGAATTGCAGACACCAAGCACCATAGGGCTGGCTGCATGCACCAGGGTCCCAGGTTGGGTTTCTCTGTTAGGAGCAGAGGCCTTGAAAGATTTTTTAGCTGAAAATGCCACTCGCAGGAAAATACCCCTCTCTACATTCACACATCTTTGCCCTTCTCTGACCATTCTGCCTCACAGACCTACTTCTTCCAAGATAGGCCTCCTGTTGCCTGAAGAAATTAGATAATTAAGGCTGGTTTTTAATGATTTCGGGTCTTCTGAAATGTTTACTTCTCTGCAAAATATTCCTAACCCCCAAGCTCCTAGCCTAGAACTTCCCAGAGCAGAGATGTTTCTTTGCATTGTTGAAGGGTTAACACATGAGGATTATCAGTGTTGGCTGGTAACATATTCTGAGGATCTGCTATGGGTAAGACATCCTGTTAGCTGTGAGAAATAGCAAAAGTGACACCTCACATGTTTACTATATGACGTGGAATAGGAGTTGTGCATTCTAAAAAATAAATCTCTGGCACATTAGAGTTTATAGAGCACTGTCATGTAAATTTTATTTGTTACAACCAACCTGTAGTAAAAAATTATCTTCTGCGTTTTGTAGATGAGAAAAATGAACCTCAGAAGGGCTGAAATCATGTTTCAAAATTAAGTAGGTGTCTGGAAGTAGATTTGGGATTAAACTCAAACGTCAGGGTCTTGTCCATCACCATAGTGCCCAGCGCCACTTCAGCCCCTGCGGAGTTAGGGAGGAAAGGGAGATGCCTCTTCTCAGAACCTTTACCCCTGTCCTAGCAGAGTCCTCAGTGTGTGCATCTGGTTGATGGGGAGCCTTCCCCACATTCTTTCCTCTTCCTTCCACAATCCTTCCTTTTGTCACAATCTATATTCTCCTAAATTACTTTATCAAGGGCTGCCTTGTCTTGCCAATGGATCACCCGTCCACAGAATTCCAGATATGAATTGTGTCTTATTCTTCCTTATTGCTCCAGCTCCTAGTAGAGCTTCCTGTAGAGTGTTTGATTATGATGATTAGAATAACCCAGCAGTATTAGGAAAAAGCCTGGAAAATTCCTCTCTGTCATAAAGTGCCCTGCAGGATTCTCTTCAGTGGGCAGAAGAAAAGTTGCAGAGCACAGACTCTACTCTGCTCTTGGGAATTCGGTGGCAGTGGTTTACTGAGCTGGGAGGTGGAGGGGTTCTCAGAAAAATGTTCAGCTCCATCCCCTCCCTGGAGTCTCATTCCCTCAGTCCTCTTGCCCAGCCTCAGCTTGGCTAATTCTGTCTGGCTCTAGAGCAAGAGAGAACCAAGGGTGAAAATTCCCACTCCATCCCCATCCAAGAGGTATTGGTTCTATAGATCTGGGTAGAGCCCAGCTATGTGCATTTTGAAAGGCACTCAAGATGACTGTGACTCAAGTGGTCCCCACTCCACAGTTTGAGAAAACATTGTATAAACAGAGATTTGGTACCATTCCTGAGGGAATCTGGTCACAGCTCAGCCAGCAATCCAGAAAGGCATTTCTGGGTCATACCAGGACTGCTCCGTGGGAAGACGATGCCTCTGGCCCATCCCAGAGTCACAGTGCTTGGCCGGGAACACACCAGGCCTTCTCCAGTTTACGTGAGAATGTACTCACTTCCTTCCCCACCCAACCAATGCATTGTTTTCTATGTGTCAGTCACGGTGTTGGGTCTTTCACATGGATAAGTTAATCCTCACAAGGACTCTATGGGTTATTCACCCATTAAAGATGATAAAACAGGTCCAAAGAGGTTAAGACATTTGTCTATATACAACATGAAAGTGGCTGGGTTGAGGTATTCATCTAAGCAGCCTAGTTCCACACACCATCCATCCTCCTAAATTGAACAGGTCTGGGATTGGGAAGCAAGGCAGCTCAATGGGACTTCTTTCTTCTGGAAGACATTCCATCCCGCACTGTCACTGCATTTCCATCCTGTGATCTAGCTGGAGTCTTTCCCTTCTTTGCACATTTATTCAAACAACTAAAATAAAAGCTAAGTAGGAAGTCCAGCAGGATGCAGGGGAGCTGGAGCAGTTGCATGCAGAGCTGGATGAGCCTGCCTGCCTGCCATGAAGTTTGCCCTTTGCCTTGCACACCAAGCTGACCTCAGGGAACACAGGCAGCCCCTTGCCACGGCCAACCAGGGCAAGGGTCAGCGGCAACACAAGCTCAGACCACCTCATGTTGGTTTATTGGTTTTGTTGGCTATGTTGGTTTTGGCAGGATCTGACCTGTTTTATCTTGTATGTAACATTTGTCCACATCTCCAAGTCAAAAAAGGGAGGAAGCAGAAATGAAGGATCGGCAGAAAAGACAACAGAAATTAGGAATTGGTGCAGACTGTTTAGGACAGACCCAGAGGCTATATATTGATTCTATATAAATTAGTAAATTTATAGATAAGCAAATTATATTATAAAGTAATAACATCATGGGACTTCTTTTCCTACAAAATTCAAGGCACAGAACATTGAGTTTGGATGAGACATACCTGGATTCCCATCCCGCTTCTGCCACTTGTTTGAGCAAGTTACTTAGCCTCTAAGTCTTAGTTTCTCAGATTTTAATTGTGGACAATAATATCTGCTTGAAGGAGTGAGCTGTGAGGATGGGAAATAATGTATGCAGGGGAGGCTCTCAATAAATGGTAGCTAATATTGTGGTAACTACTCTAGAACTCATTTCCCAAATTAATGGAGTGTCTGAAGATGAACCAAATCTTATGAAAGGTGTAGTCTGGTCATCCTGATTTCGAAAATAACAATACAGAGTTTTAATGGGTATATTCTTGCTTCTGTGAGCTCAAAACACCCTACAAGTAAATAGGAATTTTGCGTCAGTTATTTCATTTGATCCTCATAGTAGTCCTGTGATGGAAGATAGGTGTTATTTTCTTCATTTTACAAATGGCTATGATAAGGATTAGTGAGATTAAATGGTTTACCCTCAGCCTCACATACCTGTCTTCTGAATTGAAATTCAGAACTTATGCCAGCCGACCACTCTAAAATTTATGTGTTCATCTTTGAAATGCTCAGTGAAAATATATGCTCTCTCCTCTTTCATAATCACTTATTAGGAAATTGTATCCCTGAGATGAAAACAAAGTTTATTCAGATAATACAGAAAATCAGCAAGAGGAGTAGGATTTTTTTAAAAGGAGACTTTAGTGCACAGCAAGGATGGCCCAAGGAGCTCATGGGAAGGCTTGGGCTCTGCTACTTGGGCAAGTTACTTAACCTTATTAGTTTCCCAAGTTCAGAACTGAGAATAAGAGTCTCGACTTCATGGTGTTGCATGGTGATTAAAATAGATTATAGATGTGTGCCTGGCAAACAGATGCTCTCTAGGCGTGGGTTTCCTCTCCCTCATGTGTTACATTGACAAATGTCTACCTGATGAAATCTGCTAACTAAAGCTTGGAGTTGAGAAGCCTTCTCATGCCCACAAACCGGGTACAGTGGGTACTCGTTACGGGTGGCCAAGCATCTCAGCACTTCTCAGCCTCAGCTGTCCTGAAGCAGAACCGTTCCTGGAAGAGCTCTGAAAATACTTTGGCTTCTGAAAGTAGGTTGATTCCCTGCCTTTGCCGTGTAAGGATAATTGCCAGGAAGGGTGCTAATGAGATCCACATGTTAGAGTGGTTTGTCTGCTCTGGATGACTCAGATGCTGATAACTAATAGATAGACGAGCACTCAGGTTCAAGCTTAATGTGAACACGTGCTTGCATAAGAACAAGACTGGGACCATTAGCTCACAGCATGCGGGCTCCCGAGCCTCTGTGAAATGATCACAGCACTCACTTGCTGTTCCCCTCAGGGCAGCAATGAGTCCTGAGTCTCATTACCCACTGTTGAAGCCTCATTCCTCTGGCCCTATTGGTAGTCTACCTGCACAGGGGAGCAATTCTCAAAGGTGGGAGGGGAAAATCCATTTGACTCGAAGGAGGCAAGTCTTTCCTGCTAGTGTTTACTTCTTCTTGACAGACAAGCTGATTGAAGAGACGAAAAAGTTTTAGCTGTCTCTGTGTGTCTATGGGTGCGTGGCTATGTGTGCAAACTCACTGGCTAACCGTAAAAGAATATTGCTTTCATTATCATCTCCTTCTATGTGACCATGATAGAGAGCACACCGGGAGGATCCACTTATGTGAGGATTATTAGCAAAGGCCAGGCTGTCCGTGACTCTCAACTTGGACTCATTTACTGCTAGGTCTGTGGGTTTGGCTGTAGCTTTTTGGCTTATAAAGTTTGAGTTCTTGCAATGCTCCACCTACCTGATCCTGAAGGAAAAATATCCAGTTGTTTGTGTTTGTGTTTGATTTTCATATGTTCCAATTCGATATTCATATCTTAGGTAAAAGTGGTAGTCATATGATGGCTAAAGTCTGAACTGCCTTAAACCCAGGAAGGACACAGTGGGCCAAGAAGAACCGTGTTCCCTGGTACCTTCTTTGGATTTGGTCTACTTCCCCATCACAGGAGCCATAGCATCTGCCCTCCTTATCAGCCTGTGGCCCCTTTCACCTCCTGAGACCAGCCTAGGAGGTGTCCACAGCTCTGTCTTGATCCTGAGGGTCTCGGTCATGCCTAAACCCCTCTCTCTTATGCACTTTTGGGGGGAGGCTGCTAAATGTCTGAGCCACAGTGTGACTGTTGCTGCTGTGACAAATTCAAAT
This sequence comes from Balaenoptera acutorostrata, assembly GCF_949987535.1. Classification (NCBI taxonomy): domain Eukaryota; kingdom Metazoa; phylum Chordata; class Mammalia; order Artiodactyla; family Balaenopteridae; genus Balaenoptera; species Balaenoptera acutorostrata. Next base: position 57,937,127 of record NC_080065.1, on the reverse strand, counting down.
GAACTTAGTGGCTCAAAACAACACAAATGTATTATTTTCCAATTCTGGAGATCAGAAGTCTCACAGAAGTCTCACTGGGCTAAAATCAAGGTTTGGCAAAGCTGCCTTCCTTCTGGAGGTGCTAGGGAAGAATCTGTTTCATGGCTTTTTCCAGCTTTTAGAGGCCACCCACATTCCTTGGCTCATGGTCCCCATCTTCCATCTTCAAAACCAGCAAGGTCTGGCTGAGTCTCTGGCCGTGCTGCCATCTCTCTGGTTCTCTCTCTGCTGCCCCCCTTTTCCATTTATAAAGATGTTTCTGATTACTTTGGGCCCACCTGGATAGTCCAGGATAATCTTCCCATCTTATGGTCAGCTGATTAGCAACCTTAATTCCCCTTTGCCACATAACATCACATACTGCCAGGACCTGGGCATTAGATTGTGGACGCCTTTGGGGGCATTTTTCTGCTGACCACACTCCATTCCCTTCTTTCCACAAGGCAGAGGATGCACAGGACCATTGCTAAAAGCAGGCCTGGTCAGGTGCTGGCCTTCCAGCAGCCTCCTGAATTGCCTCCTTCTGGCCATTGGTTAACGTTCATGATCCGGCTCCCTTGGCAGTCTTCCCAGGCGTGTGGTCTGAATCAACTTCCAGGGATCCCAGTGTCCTCTCCCTTCCAGATGACACAAGCTCTGTGTTCTCAGTCATCACCCTGTGACCAGTTCACCAGACTTCATCTTGGATGGGAATTTCACTTCGGGGAAACGTGGCTTAAAATATGCTTCCCAAGGCTAGAAATATGCTTCCAAGCAACATCTGATTGCTAAGAGCTGCTCCAGGTGGAGTGTCAGCCCTTGACTAGGCCTGGAGCTACTGGATCTCTGCAGAGGTTTGCGTTGAGCTTCCTCACCATTCCCTGGGATGGCATGTGGCTTAGGTCCAGCAATGGAAGCATTTAGTCCTCTGGCCGCAGCCCTGACCTAAAGATGGGCATATAACCCAAGCCATATGTAGTAGAGACAGTGATGCTTGTTGAACATTCTAAATCCTCTCTCACATTCCTAGTCACCTTGCAAGTTAGGCAGGACCATGGGGCTAGTTCTGGCCAAAGAAAGGAAGAGGACATGATGTTGGTTACTTGTGGGCTGAAGCAGCAGAAAACTCATGTCTAATTCTCTAGTTCCTTCCCTTCTTATTGCTGCAGCAAAGGAAATCTTAAATCCCGTGTTGTGCAGCTACAAAATGGTGGAGTATCCATCATCCTGGGTCCCTGATGACCAATGACTTACATGGGACATGTAATGTGAACAAGAAATAAACTTGGGTGTTGAGCCTCAGATTTGGGATTGATTATTACCACAGCATAACCAGCCTATGCTGACTAATACACAGCCGAATAAGAGAGCTTCCTGAGACTTCCCAGAGCTCTCAGGAAAGACTTTGCCTCTCACTTTCTCTGGCTCCACAAGCACATTTTGAGCTTGGAACTTCCTACAGCCATCTTGCTACATGAGCGAGAGCCTATCTGAAAAGGAAGGCAATCAGAAGCAAGCAGAGTCAAGAGATGAAGAAAAAAACTCCTGTCAACCTCTTTTGAATCCTTGAATACGTTTGAACACAAAAGTTGCTTGACCCTTTGAATCTCTCAGTGATGTGAGAAAGACATTCCCATTTTTGCCAAAGCTAATTTGAATTGTGTTTCTGTCCTTTGCAATGGCCAGAGTCCTTACAATCACGGCCCTTTCTTTTGACTGACTCATGTGGCAATCTAGAATTATCTTTTTTCTTCTCAGTGACCCTTCCCACAGGAAGCAAAACTCCAGCGTACCAGAGTGGGCCCTTCAACACAATTTGCTGCCCCAAGAGACTATAATTCTTCTATATTCTATCTGCGTGTCCCCTGTTAAAGTCTAATTACATTCTCCTTTTCCATTTCCTAAGAAGGAAGGGTGTGTTGACAGTCAGGAGCAGGGAGACAATATAATCATCAAATCACTAAAGGGAAAAACTCACCAGTGATCAAAAGATAAAGCAAAGGGAAAGTGAATATTGAGGATCTCAATATTACAGAGGAAACTTACAGAGGAAAACAATACAGAGAAAATGGTGTTGCCCTTATTCTACAATAATACTCTCTCTAGGCATTGATTGCCTTCATGTGTTTCCCGACTGTTCATGTGGGCCTTTGGGAAAATATCCAAAAGTTTTGAGGTTTTACCCCAGTAGAAATGATGAATGTGCACAGACTCATGCACAGCCTCTCCTTTGTTCCCTGGATGAGCCAGGAGGGAAGCGTGAAGGAGACCACAGCTTGGAATGAGGTTACACTCTGTGGCCATGGAGTTGTACCAAGATGACAGGTCCACTGAGGGGTCAAACCAACAAAGCTGACCTCCATCCCATCCTTTCACCAGTGGTGCCAAATCCTCACCAGCTGCCTAGGCTGGGCTGGGCTGAGCTGCACTTTGATGTGACCTGAGCTGACCCCCTACTCCCCACAATCCTAACACATGATTCCTCAGAAAGCATCCTGAATTGACCAAATAGAACCTCCAAACTTAGAAATGGCCAGTGGCCTGGAGGCAGAAGACTCAGAATTTCTTCAACCTTAACCACAACTGTGAGTCAGTGGATAAAACTGAGTCTTCACCAAGGGTCCTTCTGGTACTTACTCGGGAATTCAGCAAAATGGATAGGATGGATGGCATTGCACTGAGCACAGGAAGTCAGCTTCCAGTTTTCAAAAACCCCATTGTTAACTGAGAGCGTTGATTTAGCAAGAGAACATATATGCACATTCTTGTGTGAAACATATTCCCGACCTGGAATTATCATTAGAAGATTGGAAATCTCGTGTTCCTAGTCATGATGGCCTCTGGAGGAGAGTCTACAGGAAATTTCCCCCTCCAACTGACCGAAGCCAGAGTACATTAACACGTATTTCAAAAGGACTTATTTCTCCATTGGAATTATTACTACTTGGGGGTCATGTCTAAATAGTACTTGATGTGAATGAAAAGAAGTTGGCTGCAACTGACAGTATTCCCTTAAATTATACTTCTCATCACTCTTGATAATTATAATGTTAAAGATATAGCATTTTTATTATTGCCAGAGTGTGATGGCTCCTACGAACTTTTACTTAGAGAATTATAGAGTTTCATATATGAAGGGATTATCTAGCCTACATGCTCTGCAACATTCCCCAGGCACAGTCCTTCACCCCCGAATGTCACTGCTTCTAGAGGTAGTCTTGTAAATAACGCTGGAGCCCCGTCACATCAGCTCGGCCCACCTCTGATTTAAGCCGCGGCCCAAACCAGACTCGCTTTGAGCTGATTGGTGCCCCCACATATTTCCACATCTGCTCATGACCTTCTCTCAGCCCACTTACTGCTTAAGTGCAGCCCAGAAGTAGAGTGGTCGCCCTCGGGGTGACCTTCAATCAGTGGGGGAGGGGGTGGTCCTGGGTCCGTGCTGCAGCCTACCCTCCTTTAGGTGGATGATCCTGGGACATTTTGCCAAGATTCTCAGAGGTCTTTGGATGATGCTCATTTATATTGGCTCCTCTTCCTTTCCAATCTCACTACCCCCACCTTCCTTCTCTTTTCTGTGTGACCTGGAATCATCTCCCAAATAAATGGCCTGCATTCAAGCCCTTGCCTCAGGCTCTAATTTTGAGGGAACCCAAACTAAAATACAGTTTATTCCATTGAAGTGGGTAAGAATATGGGCTTTAGAAATAACAACGCCTGACACTAGCTATGTGACACTGGGTGAGTTTCTTAAATTCTGTGCCTTAGTTTTTATCATCTGTAAAATGGGGATCATAATATTACCTATATTCTAGGATTATTAGGAGTATTAAATATTTTTAAAGGACTTAACAGAGTGTCCATTCCATGTTAAGTATTCATGGAATGAATGAATGTATAAGCATTCTTTCCATATATAGGTTCCTGCATATGTAAAAGAACAGTCTTTGTTTAAGAGCTTTTCTAGGGTGAGGTGAAATCTGTCACCCTCTAAATTTCATCCTGTAGACAAAAACGGCCAAAAGTTTCAGGTCACAGCAGCTCAGTGGGTTAGAAATGAGGAGAATGGGAAAGGAATTAAGTTTACTGGGGATTCCTAAATCACTTGGTAAATCATGTCTCTGGGTCTGGCTTTGTCCTAGGCACTAAGGCCATTAAAAACAAGAAAGTCTACAGTGATGAGGCAAATACTATAGATTATTTTAACAAGTCTATAAATGAATAGCAGTTAATTGTTACAAAAATACTAATGGAAATGCTACTTAGCAAATTATTTTTACCTTTTCTTTTTAGAAGCGGGGTCATAAATATCAACATACAGTATCTAGCCTCCGACAACCTGAGTTTATTACTGTAAATGTTCTTCTGCTGATAACACCCCCCCCTTTGATACAGAGCCCAACATTATGTTTAGATTTACTTTGCAAGTATAGAAAATAAGTTTCAAGGAAGCGATAAAAATCAGAGATTGAGAGGCCACAATGGGTGTTGCTGGGGTCAGAGTGGCAGATTGTGTGTGTGTGTGTGTGTGTGTGTGTGTGTGTGTGTGTGTGTGACAAGGAACACAGGGAAAAATACTAAACTGTAATTGCAGGCTCCCACCAGTCCTTTCCTCTACTCCTCCTTCACTCAGTTTCCAAGCTCTCTTTCCTCCAAGTATGGTCCAGGGGCCAGTAGCACCAAGGGAGCTCTGTAGACCAAAGGAATCTCAGGCCCCACCTAGTCATACTGAATCAGAATTTGCCTTTCAGCAAGATCCCCAAGTGCCTCCTAGTACATTAAAGTTTGAGAAGCTCTGTCTAAGGAAGCCAGTTACCAGCTCCCAAGTTATTCTGATTGGGATGAATGCCCACATCTTCACACGTTCTGCCCCAGAAAGACTGAGGCAGAAATTGAGAATAGATCAGGTGGCTCTTTCATGTGGGAAGGAGGGAAAAGGACAGAATTGGCATATTAGAAGGCAGCAGGACAGAGAGGGAGAGGGGAGAGGAGGCTGGCAGGTGGGACTTCAGATGAAGGTGTATACGGAGCATCTCTGAAAAGTTGTACCTGTGATGTGTGTTTCATCCCTTCTTTTAAGCTTCCTCAAGAGACGTTCAGTAAAACCTCAATTTTTTTCCCTTAATTTTGAAAAAATAACAGAAAGCTTCAAGAGATAATATTGCCAAAATTTATGAACAATTTGTAAGTGTTAATAACTTTACCACATTCATTGTAGATTTAAGAAAAGTGTCCCCAACAAAGTTGAAGTCCCCTTTGTCCTCCCTGGTCCCATTTCCCTCCCTTCTCCCTAGGATCAACCACTGTCATGATCTGGTGTCAATCCAGTCTATTTATGCACTTTTACTACATGCATATTTCTAAATAACCTAAACCATTGTTTTGTGGTTTTTAATTTATGTAATTGTACAAACTATAAATAATATTCTACTATATCAGCCGAGTAAGAACATTTTGGTCAAAAAATGATGAAAACTGGGCTTCCCTGGTGGCGCAGTGGTTGAGAATCTGCCTGCCAATGCAGGGGACACGGGTTCGAGCCCTGGTCTGGGAAGACCCCACATGCCACGGAGCAACTGGGCCCGTGAGCCACAATTGCTGAGCCTGTGCGTCTGGAACCTGTGCTCCGCAACGAGAGGCCGCGATAGTGAGGGACCCGCACACGGCGATGAAGAGTGGTCCCCGCTTGCCACAACTAGAGAAAGCCCTCGCACAGAAATGAAGACCCAACACAGCCATAAATAAATAAAATAAAATAAATAATAATAATAATAAAAAATTTAAAAAAAAAAGATATCCTTTAAAAAAAAAAATGATGAAAACTGATTTTCTGATATGGCCCTAGAGCAAAGTAATCACCCATTCTAGTTGCCCAAGACTGAGTTTTCCCTGGTTAACTTAATTATTAATAGTACCCACTGTCACTCTCAAAGTGCCCCACTTTGGGTGATAAATTATGATATCCTGTCCTGAAGACAATTCCAAAAAGGAAGAAGCAAATGTGTAAGCAGTGGCAGGATTTGGAGATTGAGGACCCAACTTCCTAATGTGACTACTTTTAAGAACACGTTGATATAAATGACCAAGTTCTGATACGTTTGCTTTAAAACCAGACAGTAACAAATACACCACCCTCTACATTTTTCTTGGCTTTTTGCTAAAATCACGAGCATGCAGAAAGCAGGCGAATAGAGTTGTGATGTGACAATGATTGACAGCAAACCTCCTTCGTCCCCTTTCACACACCATCAGGATGAATTTGTATGACTTTTCCTCCTGCAGATCGTCCTTGATGTTATTCACTGTAACTGGAATTTATCTCAATAATAACAATAGGAGAAGATGAAGGCATTCATGTAATATAATGGGTCCTGGGTCCTGCAATCCCACAGGAGTGGCCTTGGACACGTGATTTTCTTTTGGGGGCCAGGATAAAACCAGGAGTGGGCCGATTCATGACATTGTAATGAGGGAGTTGTGAGAACTTTTGCTCTAATGAGGGCAACTTATTCCTGTGCGTTGCCAACAACTTAATTCCATACATATTCTATCTTCCTTCTCATATTGGGGAAAGATATACTGGCATCACTTCATAAATGTGACCTTACTCATTATCATAATACGCTTTCCCAAAAGCTAGAGAGGGCAAAACTACCTCACTGGGACTAGTGACTATTGATGTAACATTAGCACATTCTATTAGAAACATGAAGACATTATACTGACACTTCATACTATTTTGGGCTGAGGAATGTAAATAGACAATGTTTCAAATAGAAACTTTCTGATATCAAAAATAACAACTACAACAGGCCATATATCTGGGGGTTCTGGTAACAAAGGATTTCAGAGTGGAATCTCAAACCACAGTGATGAAACATGGAGTCAAAATAACAGAGTTTCAGCTATTTTTGGTATATTTTATCCCAAGGAGGTCAACGTAATGAAGACCTTTGGTCATCTTCCCAAGCTGGGCTCTCTTTGAGAAGGTAGTGTAGGCAGGCCTGGGTCAGAGAATGGGTGGGAAAATCAACAATTAATTGATGAGCAAATATTTATTGAGTGACTCTTGTGTGTAGGGCATAGCATAGTGGCTAAGTACATAAGGTATTGGGTCTACCGGCTCCACCACTTACTAACCTCCTTTACCTCTTTCTGTCCCAGTTCCCTAATTTAATGTGGGGCTAATAATAGGACCTGCCTCATATGTTTGCTATAAAAATTAGCAATTAATTTTAGACATTAATTAAGCTAATTAGACATTTATAAAGTAAGTGGCACAAAGCAAACACCCGAAAGTTATAGTAAGGGGAAATAACATATCTGCACATAAAAATACAACTGCCAATAGAAGGCAGCATATAATAAATATAGAATGGTAACTACAGCAAATTGAGAGAGGGAAGATCTCTGTGAATTAGAATGGAGGAATTCCTCCTGGAGGACGTAGGGTTTTACTGGAGTCTTGACACATATGTAGGAGAGGAGGTCATGGGGTGTATCTCGGCAAGACCAAGATACAAGTGTCCTGTATTCAGGGGAGAAGAGGATGCAATAAATAGGCCATTCTGGCTGGAGCAGGGGGTTCATGCAGGGGAGACATGGGAGGAAAAGTGGTAGAGGTGGTTCAGGGTTAGTTTAGAAGAAGCTTAGGTTTGGGCCAATAAAGGCTTTTATTGCCTTGGTGTAAGTGGTGCTGTTAGAAATATCATGGGACAGGGGCTGGCTTGCTGGCATGGAGGATGGGAATCCACTAACCTGAGGCTTTTGCAGTACAACAGTGGTCAAGTGTGAGGGTCTGAAGTAGGGTAAGGCAGCCGAAAAAGTAACTCTCCTGTGGATTCCGTCAGATATGAGGGGCCTCTGCTTAATTGGTGCTAACTGACCCCAAGGGCCTTCTGGTGCTCAGGGCAGGACAAAAGCCAATGTCCAGCCTGTGTTGCTAGAAAGAAGAGGTCTTAATGAAATGACTGGTGCTCGTACTTTCTTTTTTGTATTGGATGAGAATATCCTCAGAATGACAATTCTTATTCATCATAAAACAACAATTTGATACCTACTTGTGCTGGAGACTTTCAGAAAAAAACACAAAACCAGTTCTCTAAGATCCCTAAGGATCTCACAAGCAGGAAGGGAAAGGAGGTATTTGGAGAGAATTTGTTCAGAAGTCCAACACATGGCCTCAGTGGCCTCTGGTTGTTCAATTAAGTACCAAGTGAGTAATGTAGATAAAGATGCTACAGAAGGTCAAGAGGTTCCCACAGGCTGCAGTAGTAATAGAAGGCTGATTTGATTATTTGTTTATAAATCAAGATATTTCTATTTTCACAGGGGAAAAAACAAGCTTGTAGTTGGTTAAAGTGGAGACCAAATGAGAAAAAATTAAAACTTGACAGTGTTATCCATCCTTTTGCTTTTATGCAAAATTCCATCTGGGTCAGAAACTTGAGCAAAAAGATTTAATAATAAGAGCTAATGTTTACTGAATACTTACTTTGTGTCAGGTACTATGCTACACCATTTATGTATTAGCTCATTAAATCCTTACTAACTTTATTAAATATAATACTGTTATTATCATGACTTTATAAATGGGGAAAGGGAGGCTTGGAAAGCCTCTTTCTTTCTCTAGTGATTGTTAGGCACTTAGTCTACCACCCATCCAAGGACTGAAAAACAACATCCCCTCAAGAGGGAGGAGATATATGTATACATATAGCTGATTCACTTTGTTCTACAGCAAAAACTAACACAACATTGTAAAGCAATTATACTCCAATAAGAAAGAAAGAAAGAAAGAAAAACAGCATCCCACCAGGATCAAAGTGGACTTGCAGGTGGACAAAAGCTAGCCTGAGCCTTTAGGCTTGACAAAATTATCCCAATTCCTAGGCCTTCAAGACATCAATTGACCACAGAGGTAATAACGAACTGGCTTTGTGGGACATTTATTGAGTCAAGAGCATTGATCATCTTATGATCCAACCTTGCCTGATACCAACTCTGTAAGACAGCCAGTGATGAAGAGACATGGGGCTTAACAAGAGCAGGATAACAATAGCCCATTCCCTTCTTAAAACCCATCCCCTTAATAACAAGAATCACAGGAAACAGCAACACTGCCTTCCATGATACTAGAAGCCAAATGAAACCCTGAAACATGAGATATGGAGATAAAATCAGATGGAAGTTTGGTAAATGACTTAGCAAAACAGTTCAAGGTCAAAACTCAGGGTCTATAAAGGAAGAACTAAATTTAGCCAATTTACCTGCAGGACTCTGGAAAGGCATCAAAATTGGAGACACCAAATATTGCAAAATATGGGAAGAGATTGGGTGGGGGAGACTGAAAAAGATGAAGGGGGTGATTAAAAGCTACATAAAAGTTATTTGGACTATGCTGCCACTTTTTCAGGAAACTATGGAAGGATATACTGACCATAACAGGGTATAAACTAATAAAGAGGAAGACGGGGGTTTTAGGAAACAGGAGATCCATGCAGGAAAGAGGTAAAGGGAATTCCCTGGATGATGGTAAAGGGAAGTTCCCGAACCACAGCTGTGTGGCAAGAATACAGAACACCAGCCCAAAGGGGAAAAGGAGAAAAGAGGATGCTGGGAAAAATGCCTCCAGAGAGATGTCGAAACTTAGTTGTCTGATGGGCTTGAGGATGAGAAAAATTGTATTAAAAGCCATGGTACATAGCTATAGGAAGATATGGAAAGATTTTTGCCATTGATTAAAAAAAAAAAACCCTAAGCAAATAAAAAATTAGGTAATAATTAACTACAGGAAAAACAAAAAGTTATACAACATAAGGAATGTAAATAGTGTACATTACTTGGCTTAGAAGTGAACAGTAGTCAAAGATAAAACACTGAATATGGATTTAACCAAAAACTATAATTATAATTATATTGAAAATATAAAAGAGCTAAAATGCTCATCTGCCATAATAAGAATTAAATAGATTATAGCAAATTTATAAACCAAGAGATGTAAGTATATGAATATTATTTAGAACTACAGTGGTAGTTTTGGGCATACCCAAAGATACACCGCAGACCCACGCACCTATGGTCAACTAATCTATGACAAAGGAGGCAAAGATATACAATGGAGAAAAGACAGTCTCTTCAATAAGTGGTGCTGGGAAAACTGGACAGCTACATGTAAAAGAATGAAATTAGAATACTCCCTAACACCATACACAAAAATAAACTCAAAATGGATTAGAGACCTAAATATAACACTGGACACTATAAAACTCTTAGAGGAAAACATAGGAAGAACACTCTTTGACATAAATCACAGCAAGATCTTTTTTGATCCACCTCCTAGAGTAATGGAAATAAAAACAAAAATAAACAAGTGGGACCTAATGAAACTTCAAAGCTTTTGCACAGCAAAGGAAACCATAAACAAGACGAAAAGACAACCCTCAGAATGGGAGAAAATATTTGCAAATGAATCAACGGACAAAGGATTAATCTCCAAAATATATAAACAGCTCATTCAGCTCAATATTAAAGAAACAAACACCCCAATCCAAAAATGGGCAGAAGACCTAAATAGACATTTCTCCAAAGAAGACATACAGACGGCCACGAAGCACATGAAAAGATGCTCATCATCACTAATTATTAGAGAAATGCAAATCAAAACTACAATGAGGTATCACCTCACTCCTGTTAGAATGGGCATCATCAGAAAATCTACAAACAACAAATGCTGGAGAGGGTGTGGAGAAAAGGGAACCCTCTTGCACTGTTGGTGGGAATGTAAATTGATACAGCCACTATGGAGAACAATATGGAGGTTCCTTAAAAAACTAAAAATAGAATTACCATATGACCCAGCAATCCCACTACTGGGCATATACCCAGAGAAAACCGTAATTCAAAAAGACACATGCACCCGAATGTTCATTGCAGCACTGTTTACAATAGCCAGGTCATGGAAGCAACCTAAATGCCCATCAACAGACGAATGGATAAAGAAGTGGTGGTACATATATACAATGGAATATTACTCAGCCATAAAAAGGAATGAAATTGAGTCATTTGTTGAGACGTGGATGGATCTAGAGACTGTCATACAGAGTGAAGTAAGTCAGAAAGAGAAAAACAAATATCGTATATTAATGCATGTATGTGGAACCTAGAAAAATGGTACAGATGAGCCAGTTTGCAGGGCAGAAGTTGAGACACAGATGTAGAGAATGGACATATGGACACCAAGGGGGGAAAACTGCGGTGGGGTGGGGATGGTGGTGTGCTGAATTGGGCAATTGGGATTGACATGTATACACTGATGTGTATAAAATTGTTGCCTAATAAGAACCTGCAGTATAAAAAAACAAACAAAACAACTAATACTAAACTTTTATTGGGTTATTTGTATGGAAATATGTTAATATAAATGTTTCAGACATTACATGAAATTTCTAAAAATCTTATATTTGTATGTGTATGGAAATATGTATGGAAATATGTTAATATAAATGTTTCAGACATTACATGAAATTTCTAAAAATCTTAAAAAAAAAAAAAGATACACTGCAGAGAGTTAAAAGTAGATGCCTCTCAGGAGTGGGACAGTGAGAGTTGCGTGTGTGTGTGTGTGTGTGTGTGTGTGTGTGTTTTAGGAATCTGGTGCTTTTAGTTTTGAAGACTCTAAACTTCTATTATAAACCTTCTTGAAGCAGAATACCATAATGTTAAATGTGTTGATTCTAGAGAAAAACTGTCAGAGTTCAAATTTTAATGCCACTACTTAGTAGCATCATGACCTTGGGAAAGTTACTGATGATACACCAACCTCAGTTTTAACATCAGTACAATGGGGATGACGTAGTCATGGGGTGTGTTGAGAATTAAATGAGATAATCCTTGTAAAAGACCTAATATGGTGTCTGGCCTATCGGAAGTCTTCAATAAATCTCATCCATTATCATTTCACTTTAAAACTTATATTCATGTATTACTTTGATAAGAAAATAATACTACTTTTTTAAAAAGCAGGTAAGACAAACAAATCCCTATCAAGGGAGATTTTGAGAGGCTTTCTATCCACACCAACCAGGAACCATATCCTAGTTCCTCATTCCCCTAAAAGGAGAAAGAGAGAGAGAGAGAGAGAGGGAGAGAGAGAATATGATGCTTCCTGGTTAATGTATCTATTAAAAATAGGTGTTTTCTACAAATATTTTGTCATTAGCCTTCCTCTCTAAGTCTTCAAGGTGTAGAAATCGCCCCCCTCCTAGGTCTGTTTCTTAGAACATAGGAAAGAGAATAGTCTGGAGATTTCTCCTGATGAAATAGCTCAGACCCTGGCTCAGCCCTGCTATTTCCTTGTGATGGGGGTGCCTATTTCATAGGCTTGGGACGGTGGGGATTCATGCAGCCCTGCCTCTCCACTTGCCTGGCAGGGGAAAATGACAAGTTAAGATGGGAGCTCCGGGTTGTTTTCCTGAGTGCTGCTACATCACAACAGCTAACTGGTAGCTTTTCCAGCTCACTCTAGGTGCAATTGGCTGAAAATCAACGATAATAGCTGATAGGGCTGGAACTTGATTTTGTTTCTCCTGGAGAGGTCTGTCTGCAGGGCTCTCATTAGGAGTGAATAGTGTCTGCTGACTCACTCTACTCTGAAGCTTTTCAGACCAGTGCCCCCCTAAAGGCTGTTCTCCCTGGGGACCTATTGAACTGCAGGTATCTGGAGAAGAGCTTCTCTTACTCATTACCCCCTGCAAAGAGGTTCATTGACGTCCATGAAACCCATGAAAGCTCTTCCCAGCACTGACCGCTGGAATGTAGTGACTTCTCACTTCTTCCTGCCTGGGTTTGGACCTCATGGGCCCTCCCCACCTCCCTCCCCACCCCAGTCACTCCTCCCCCTTTGTGCACTTACCCTTGACCTAAATGGGTAAATTCTTCCTTGTCTATTCACCATCTCTGGTTTAGGTTAAGTGGCTATCTTGTCCATGTCTTAACTCATGAACACCCAAGGGTCAAGGAGTGCGTCTCTTGGTTCAGCATTTGATACAGCAGGTAGGGGCTTCCATAGCTGCTTTTGTAACTGAGGAAGAATTCTAAAGTTCAAAGCATGTTTAGAAGAGTAAGAGAAAGACCAGGACTTGGGATAAGAGAACAAGAAGACCAAGTTCAGGGATCAGGAGGCATTTTTGCAGCTCATCCCTTTGCAGTGTGAAGGGCATGTTGAGAGTACCTCGTTAGAGAAGGAGTCAGGCCAGAGCTGCTGAGCCCCTTGGGAGGATGAGGGAGGCCCAGCCACTTACTTGCTGGCCGTCAGTGAGTCACCCATGCCATGGTCCTCAGTATTCTCAGTAAAGATTGACAAGAATAAGAGTAAGTTACAGAGCAGTGAGATGAGGCTGAGGAATGCTTCTGAGAGCCCCCAAGAACTGAGGATTTAAACTTCAGTAGTATCATTTTTGGTAAGTCTGAGTGAGAGGGGAAAGAGGAGGTAATTGACTCAAAGGTCATTAGAAGTGGGGTGGCATTTACTGGTTCAGCCAGGGAAGCTGGAACACCAAACTGGAGGGAAGGTTAGAGGGAGTGTAAGTCAAACCTTCTCCTTTCAACCATGGAGAGCCAGAGGCAGGAGCACAGCATGAGGCATCATTGCTTGTCAAAGCAAACAGCAAACACTCCCATGTGACTCGTGGCCTTTAAAGGGAACTGGAAGTAGCCTTCTGATCACTACTATATTAGTTTCCCATTGCTGCTATAAAAAATTATAAAAATACTAATGTATTATCTTGCAGATTTAGAGGTCAAAAGTCCAAAACATGTTGTAAGGGCTGCAATCAAGGTGGAGCTGCATTCCTCCAAGAAGCTCTAGGGAAGAATCCACTTCCTTGCCTTTTCCAGTCTCTAGAGATACCCTGCATCTTTGGCTTGTGGTCTCTATCGCTCATCACTTGAAACTCTGTTTTTATCATCATATCTCCTCTCTGACGTGATCCTTCTGTCTCTCTCTTATAAGGACTATTGTGACTACATTGCCCTCCCCACCAAATAATCCAGGATAATCTTTCCATCTCAAGATTCTTAATTTAATCACATCTGTAAAATCCCTTTTACCAGGGAAGGTAACATATTCAGAGGTCTTCAGGATTAGGGAGTGGACATCTCTGGGAGCTGTTATTCAGCCTATCACAACTATGCAGTGAAGTTCATTCCCTTTGCTAAAGGCTATTTTTTCCCCAGTGGTAAAGCCATAACCCTCTACAGATACAAAATAAAATCAACACGTCAAAGATTTTATTTAACACACCAATTAATTAAGGAACTGGTAAAATTGCACAACTGTTTCAAAGGTTAATTAAAAACCCACATACATACATAGGCCATCGGGAATGCTGAAATGAATTTATAGATGGATATAAAATTGGTCTATATCTATAGGACAAAACTTGAGTACATCTCCACATAATTTGCATTTCTATGAAAAAATGGTTTCTATTACATTCTATCAATATTCTACAACTTACGGAGTTGTGGTTTCATTTGAAAGACAAAGATAACCCAAGGGGCTATCGTAGGCACCCAGTAACCTTTGTTGCCCATTTCAGCCTTTCACAATGTTTCCTGACACCTCTTACAATTGAAAAATTCCCTTTGATCATCAAAGAAACACTAGGCAGCTCCAAAGTCTTGTAACAAACACAGTCAGGCATCAACACTTCCAGCTTCCTGACTCTAGTTCTTCTAGAGTCTTTCCTCCCTTCTTAATGCCTCAAGTTCTCTCTGCCCTTATATCACTAGACCAATGACCTCATTGATATACATTTACAATGATCGGGTGCTTAAGATGCACATACAGGCATACCCTGTTTTATTGCATTTAAGTTTTATTGCACTTTGCAAATATTGTATTTTTTACAAATTGAAGGTTTGTGGCAACATTGCATTGAGCAAGTCTATCGGCACCATTTTTCCAACAGCATTTGCTCACTTCATGTGTCTGTGTAACATTTTGGTAATTCTCACAATAGTTCATACTTTTTCATTATTATTATATTTGTGATCCTTGATATTACTGCAAAAAGATTACAACTTGCTGAAGGCTCAGGTGATGGTTAGCATTTTTTAGCAATAAACTTTTTTTGTTGTTGAGGTATAGTTGATTTTCAATGTTATATAAGTTTTAGGTATACAGTATAGTGATTTACAATTTTTAAAGGTTATATTCCGTTTATAGTTATTATAAAATATTGGCTATATTCCCTGTGTTGTCCTTGTAGCTTATTTATTTAATACATAGTAGATAGTACCTCTTGATTCCCTACCCCTATCTTGCTCCTCCCCCCCCCACACTTTCCCCACTGAGCCACCAGTTTGTTCTCTATATCTGTGAGCCTGTTTCTCTTTTGTTATATTCACTAGTTTGTTTTATTTTTTTAGATTCCACATATACATGATATCATACAGTATTTGTTTTTCTCTGACTTATTTCACTTAGCATAATACCCTCCAAGTGTTGTTGCAAATGGCAAATTTTCATTCTTTTTTATGACAGTGTAGTATTCCATTGTGTGTGTGTGTGTGTGTGTGTGTATACACACACACACCACATCTTCTTTATCCATTCATCTGGTGATGGACGCTTAGGTTGTTTCCAAATCTTGGCAATTGTAAATAATGCTGCTATGAACATTGGGGTGCAGGTATCTTTTCAAATTAGTGTTTTTTGGGTAAATACCCAGCAGTGAAATTGCTGGATCATACAGAAGTCCTATTTTTAGCTTTTTGAGAAACCTCCATATTGTTTTCCACAGTGGCTGCACCAATTTACATTCCCATCAACAGTGTACGAGGGTTCCCTTTTCTCTGCATCCTCACCAACATTTGTTATTTCTGGTCTTTTTGATGATAGCCATTCTGACAGGTGTGAGGTGATATCTCATTGTAGTTTAATTTGCATTTCTCTGATGATTAATGATGTTGGGCATCTTTTCATGTACTTGGCCATCTGTATGTCTTCTTTAGAAAAAATGTCTATTTAGTTCTTCTGCCCATGTTTTAATTGGGTTGTTTGTTTTTTTGATGTTGACAGGTATGAGCTGTTTATATATTTTGGATCTTAACCCCTTATCAATCATATCATTTATTTTCTCCCCTTCTGTAAGTTGTCTTTTTGTTTTTTTGCTGGTTTCCTTTGAGCAATAAAGTGTTTTTAAATTAATGTATGTAAGCTGTTTTCTTAAATATGATGCTATTTTACACTTAATAGACTACAGTATCATATAAACATAACCTTTACATGCACTGGAAAACCAAAAAATTCGTGTGACTCACTTTATTTCATTATTTGCTTTATTGTAGTGGTCTGGAACTGAACCCACAATATCTCGGAGGTCTGCCTGTGCTCCTCAGTGAGTATTACACAAACAGGAATCAAAGTATTTTTAACTGAATGCAATAAAGTCGAAAGTGTAGGCAGCAGTTTTCACCCTGGTGAGAGGAACCTGGGGAGGTTTATAAAAAATGCCGGGGCTGGGATACAACCTTAAACCATTTGAATTAGCATATCTGGGGGTGGGGCTCAAGCATTGATAGTCTAAAAAATCCCCTCAGTTGATTCTCATGTGAATTCTTATGTGAATCACTGATGTGGAGCTTTGCTACTCAAAGTGTGGTCTGGAGACCAGAACATAAGCAACACCTGGAGCTCAGTAGATGTGTGGAGTACCAAGACTTGCTAAATCAAATCCTGAAGATTAACACAATCTTAAGTGTTTTGTGTGTACATTAACATTTAAGGAGCAGTGGTGTGGAGCAGTGATTCTCAAATTTTGCCAAGCATCAGGATCACGCAGGTGGCTTGTTATAAATTGCTGAATTCCTGATTTGGTAGGTCTCAGTAGGGTCCAAGAATTTTACTTTCTTACAAGTTCCCAGGGAATCACACTTTGAGAACCACTTATATAGAACATTGGAGAGCGTAAGGAAATTCTAAGGAAGCATCATTTCTTTCAGGCAAACCGCACCATCCTACAGGCTTACCTATTCCACTGAGCTGATTGGTCCTCCAAGCAAATAAATAGACTCACATACCCTAAACTCTTCAGGGCAACCCTAAAAATAGTTACAAAGCCAGACAGGGGAATTATCTTGAGAGCAAGAATGTGCAGAATTCACCTTGGGCAGAATCAAATCACCTTTCCCTCTAAAGTCCCTCAGGAGCCCCTCACTCTTTGGAAAGCTTTCTTGGGAAGAGAAAGCCAATGTCTTCTTTCTCCTGAGGCTTGAGAGTGGAAATGAAGCCTGCTTATATGTGGAATTACCCTAGCCTTTAAAAAATTTCCCTCTGTCTCTCTCCCTCTTTCTCTCTCCCCTTTCTCCTCCCATCCACCTCTTTGTCTCTTTCTCCTCTCTTTTTCTTCTTTTGTCCATCAGAGAGATTCATCAGATGAATCAGGATGGCTTGCAATTAGCTGACACCTGTCACCCCGAGGCAATTTCTTTTAACAGTTCACTGATCCATACCCCCTCCCTGGGATAACAGCAGGGGAGATTCCAATTGACTTCATTTTATGAATGTGGCATCTGCAGCTAAGTTACCTACCCAAAGTTTCTTAGCAAGTTGGTGCTAAGATCTGGTCACTACCCACAAATACCCCTAGGGCTTTCCAACAAATAAGCCATACGTTCAGGCTTGCTTGCTCCTCTGTCCTCCTGGAAGAAGATGCTACTGAAGTGAGTGGAAGTGGGCAAGCCTGGAGTGTGACTCACAGGAGGGGTGAGGAAGAATGGGTCTCTGCGTCCTCCCAGGCTGAGCCACAGCTGCACCTGGGGGTCATCCAGCAGCCTTGTGGAAGGGGGTGTGGTGAATGCTAAGGCCCAGGGAGAAGTGAGTGGGGAATCCCAGGGCCTGAGCACCTGAGGGTGTACTCAGCCCTAGGCCTGCTTTACCGAGAGCCTGGTAAGAGGCGGGAAGCCCAGATTTCACTGCCGTCGCTCTTGTGTGTTTCCTTCATCCCTTCCTGGTTTCTCGGACAGCTGACCTAGTGCCACCTTCTCAGAATGGTTAGGAGGATAAAGGTTTTTCTCAGCTGCACGGGAGAGATAACTGGACCTGGCTCTCCCTTTCTCCCCCCCACCCCCACCCTTTCATTGTGTCTACATCCATTCTCCCATATGCTGGCTGCTTCCCCAGATCCTCCCCTTACCGTGACCTCTATTTCCCCCCTTGGCCTGATCTGGCCTTTTTGTAATATTGTGTGGCCAGAACAACTTTTGATAAGTGCTCCACTTCTGACTGAAGGAACCCACTTCCTCCATGGTGAGTCTTTACTACTCCATAGAGATGTCCTGTTTCTGTGATTGTTTCTTTCTGATGGCTAACATTTATTGGGAGTTTTCTGCATGCCAGGCACTGAGCGAAGTTCTTTACGTAGTTTTTTTCCCTCATTTAATTCTCCCAACATCCTACGAAACAAATATTATTCTTGTACCCATTTTGTAGATGAAGAAACTGAGTCACAGAGAGGTTAAGTGAAAGTTTGTAGTATATGTGTTACGTGAAGGCCATAGCTGATTCCCATTGAGGAGGTCCCAAGGGTAGGTTACTCCCAAACCCGTGATATAGTCAATTCCTAAACTGTGAGCTTCAGGTACAGGGATGGCAGAAGAAGAACTCTTCTGAATTATCTCTTAGCAAGGTGAGTAGGTTATGGGTGAAGCTGAGCAATGTGTGATGAAGGAGTGCAAGACATAGAGCTACAGTCCTGACCATGGTTAACCCCAGGTGCCTCTCATTATCCTTTCACCCTTCATCTCTTAGCCTATAAAATGCAATGGTTGAGCTATATTACTTCCAAGAACATTTCCAACCATGAGAGCCTATAATTATACAAAAGCAATGTGTTTTAGAAAACAGAAGTCCCATGTGACCCTAGACATCTGCTCCCTATCTGTGTTTGTAAACACGGAGCCAAGCCTTCCTGTTGGACAAGTGGACCCATGGGGGATGTGATCTGGGGTAGCCCAGAGGCTTTGGCTGGACCTTCCCAGCCATGATGGGAGAACTCAACTGCAGGAAGGAAAATTTTAGCTGAAATGGTTTGCTCACACCCATATGCCCAAATTTCTGTTTTATTTTCCTGCAGACAGGGATTGCTTAAAGCTCATATTTCCATGCTCCTTCTCTCTTTGTTGTGGTCTGTGTTGGGATAACATGTTCTACATCTGAAGCCTTGAGAGCTGCCCTCCAACCAGGGATTTCTAAATTGTGGGCCTGACTCAGTGGCCAAGTGCTATTTCCTACATCCTGGAACCAGGGATCTTCTGGAAATGGAGGTGGTATTGGAAAGAAGCTATGATGGGGAGAATATGGAAGGCGAAGTCATGGAAGGCATAGGGGTTACTTCTCTACCCAAAACTTTACTCCAGATAGTTGGGAAGCTCTTGACTCTTGTGAGAATGACATGCCACTAATATAACTGTGAGCTGAGACCAAGCGTCTACAGTCAAGATCTTCCCATCATAACTTCAAAACCCTCTTTGGAGAGAAACAAAGATGGCCAGAGGAAGACTGAGGCCTAAAAAGGGAGGAGCAAAAGAAATTAAATTTGGAGAGACCATGTGCATTTCCTCATGTACCTCACCCAGCACAGGTAGCAAGGCTCCTGAGCTTGGGAAGCCCATGGCAGTAAGGTGACTATCTTTGATCCCAGTGAGAGGTTGGAGATCTAAGCTGGTGTCAACTTGATTACAACTCAGGCTAGTAGTTCTGCTATGATGCATTACTCTGGGACAGGGAATGAAATGAGGACTCTCTTGTCACTTTCCTGAAACCCCACTGGTATAGCAGAGGGCTGAGGCAGGAAATATCCCACACTAGACATCGGATGATCAGGGTCCTTGGCCAGGCCCCAACGTGTATCAGCAATGTGAGACTGGCCACACTGCTCCATCTTGCTGAGCCTGTGCCCTCTCATCTGTGAAATGGAGATTGTTATACCTGTTCTTCCTTCTCTTATATAGGGTAGTTACGTGAACCAAATGAGAGTTAAATACTGAGAGAACAAATATATTAGTCTTAAAATTAGTGGCTTCCAAAAACAATAAACATTTATTATGTCACACAGTTGCAGTAGGTCAGAAATTTGGGGGCAGTTCAGCAGAGTGGCTCAGGTTTGAGGATGCCCATGAAGTTGCAGTCAAAATAGCTGCCAGGACTGCGTCATCTGAAGGTGTGACTGGGGCTTGAGGCTCTGTTTCTCAGATGATACATTCACATGGCTGGCAAGTTGATGTTGACTTTTGGCAGGAGGCCTTTAGTTCTTTTTTTTTTTTTTTTTAAATGTATTTATTTATTTTTGGCTGTGTTGGGTCTTCGTTTCTGTGCAAGGGCTTTCTCTAGTTGTGGCAAGCGGGGGCCACTCCTCATCGCGGTGCGAGGGCCTCTCACTGTCGCGGCCTCTCTTGTTGCGGAGCACAGGCTCCAGATGCGCAGGCTCAGTAGTTGTGGCTCACAGGCTTAGTTGCTCCACGGCATGTGGGATCTTCCCAGACCAGGGCTTGAACCCGTGTCCCCTGCATTGGCAGGCAGATTCTCAACCACTGCACCACCAGGGAAGCCCGGCCTTTAGTTCTTTACCATGTGGACCTCTTGGTAGGACTGCTTGAGTGTTCTCATGACATCCAGCAGGCTTCCCTCAGCACAGGTGTTCTCTTGGTTATATAGGTCAGCTCTATTCAATGTGGAAGGGACTACATAGAAACACGAATACCAGGGGTCAAGACTCACTGGAGCCATCCTAGAAGCCATTTGATAAGCTGGATACTGCATATGTCATCAGATGTATTGTTCTATCTGAGAATATTGCTGTAAGTTGGAACTACTTCTAGCTTAAGTGATGACCTTGGCTAAAATTCAGGCTTCCTCTCAGCCCAGCACCTCCTTCTATTCTCTGAACTTTAGACTCCAAAATGCACTTTTTCTTCCCAAAGACCATTTGGGAGAGCAGGCTGGCTAGGGAGGTAGTGCAGATGATCGGAAAGAGAAGGCAAGGAAGTGTCATGGATACATAAAAAGAGCAGTGAATAAGGGTGGGTTGAGAGGCTCAGAAAAGCTTCAGGAACACTGAGCCTTGTCTTGCTCGGCTCCCATTGTGCCTGTTGCAGGACAGAAGAGTAACAGAGTCAACTTTAACCAATAGTTTCAAATTTCCACCCCAGCAGAACTTTCATCCGTCCTGCCAACAAAAAGCAAATATAAGCTTGACTTCCTGTGCTGTTTCCTGCTCAGCCTCTGTAAGGGGGTTGGCCTGCACAGAAATGGTCAGAAAAGGGGCCAAAACAGAAAGCATTAGGTTCAGCTACCTCCCTTCTGCTCTGAGCATTGCATTTTTTTCCCACAACGATGAAATACAATCAAATCTTCACAGAATTGCTCAAAGGTTTTCTTTCTCTTTTGTGCGTCTTGATCTAGATTCTATGAAATTTAAAAAAGAATACTCCTTGTATTTCTAGGTATGCATTTTATACTTAATAAATTCAATTTTACAGGTATTTATATAATACCAACAGTGTGCCCCAGAACTTTGCAAGATAATGGTGAGAGTGGGGAGGGGACACAGTGAAAAAAGAACTAATTTTAAAAACTCTGCCCTCAAGAATCTTATGGTCCTTTTGGAGTGACAAAGCATTAAAGAAAAAGAGCTGAAAGAAACTACAAAGCCACAGTGGCAGGCACCATTGACTGGCTCACCCAGCAGCCATTTCAGTACCTTCTCCTTGCCCCCGTTGCACAGTAGATGGAGAAGTGAGGTACTTGCTTTCCTGGAAGCTAGGAGTGGCCACATAGCCCAATCCTGGCCAAAGAGGCATAAGGTCTGCTGGAGGCATTTGGGAAAATTTTCTTTCCTTATAAAAGAGACAGCTGTGAGGAGAGGTCTCATTAGCACTGCCCCTTCATCTCCTTCTTGCCTTGAATGTGAATGTGATGGCTAGAGTAGGGCAGTTATCTTGTGACCATGAAGCAACAAACATGAGGCCAGAAAACCCATATGCAGAGCAAAGCATGAAGGGAAACTTGGTCATGGATGGCACTGTTGTCTTTCCAAACTTTCACCAACTCCCTACCTCCAGACTTCTAGTAATATTCATTAAAGCCACTTGTGGGTGGCTTTTCTCTTGTTTTCAGATTCTTTCTAAGTGATATGAAAGAGAGAAGTCCAAATGAGAGTGTTAGAAAGTAAATGCACTGAAAGATCAGTGAGAGGTGAATTCAGTGAGAGCTGGGAGGTAAGAGAGGCCTGGTTGGAGGAATCAGGGTCACTGGGACATGCTTGGATAGATGGAATGTAGCAGATGAAAGGAAGAATGGCATTCTACAGGGGATGCACCAAGAATCTCCATTTGTGGTTGTCACTGAATCCGTATCTCTAAATTCAAGATTGTGTTGGTCCCTGTTCCCTAAGATGTGACAAGGCTAGGGACATCTTGTGTCATTGGAGGCAGTACAGTGTATGTGTCTAAGCAAGGGTTCTGGCATTAGGCAGACCTGAGTTTGAGCCCCAGCTCCACCTCAAATTAGCTGCATGACTCAGCACGTTACATAACTTTGTTAAACTTCGGCTTCCTCATCTGTACACTCAGAGCAGTAAAAATTAACCAAATAATGTATGTAAAGCACATAGATAGTACTCAGTACATAGTAAACACTCAATAACATGAGTGGTAGTTATTATTATCATCATTATTGTGATCAGATATTATTTTGTACATCTTTACAAGCCACCATAGGGATGCTTGCTTAACCCCCTAGAACCCAATTGTTCCATCTATCATATGGGAATGTCATTTCTCAAAGGTGTTTTAAGCGTTAATGAAGGTTCTTATGAAATCATATTTCTTTGAAGCAAATTTGCCTTGAGTATATAAATAGCATATTTCATTTTATTATTTTTAAGCCTTTTAAATAGACTTTTAAGCTAAAATTCACCATGTGATTTTTTTCCCCAGCAGAAGATACAAGAAATATGTAAGGCAAGAAGATCAAAACTTTCAATAGTGACCTTTAGATTCTGTGATGGTTTCAGAGTTGCCATAGTCTGGAGTAAACTGGCTGAGACTAATAATGGACTTTAATAAAACTGAAACCTCTACAAAAGATACCTGAAGTAACTGCTAAATCAAACTGCTGATATATTATTTCTTGACTTATTTTTAATTTTAAATGGAACATTAAGCAATTCAGAAGGATAAACTTCAGTTTTAAAGATTTTTCTCCAGCTTTATTGAGGCATAAGTGACATTGTATAAATTTAAGGTGTACAACGAGATAGTTTGATGTATGTATAGCAAAACCATTACCACAATTAGGTCAGTTAACACACCCATTACCTCACACACTTACCTATTTTTTCCCCTTGTGGTAAGAACTTGTAAGATCTACTTTCTTAGTATACAATATGGTATCGTTAACTATAGTCACCGTGCTGTACATTATATCCCCAGAACTTACTCATCTTATAATTGGGAATTTGTACCCTTTGACCACCTTCACCCATTTCCCCCAACTGCTCATCCCTGGAAACTTCCAATCCACTTTCCTTTTATAGGAGTTTGGGTAGATTCCACATATAAGTGATATCAGATTATATAACTTTTTAATTGCTGATGGTTTCCTTCTGATCTATACTATACTTTTATTCAACAAATTATTGTTCATTCAGATGAATTACAATATTTACCATTAAAAGGAATACATCAATAAGCATCCTTGCTCATATATAAATACACACTTGTTCAGTTATCCATTCCCTCCCCCAACTCTCAGGATTATTGGAACAATTTCAACTTTTACATCCATATTGTTCTTTTTCATCTTAATTTACCTTTACATTACATATGTTCCTTATTCAATAATTATTTTGTCATTTTCATTATTTTTCAGAGATGTGTTAACAACAATTTGAATAATAGTGTTTTTATTGCTGTCACTGTTGTCTACCATTTTTTAAAGACAATTTTCCATGTAGTGTTCTTTCTCTTGATTTTCTTTTCATTTGGCTAGAGGGTTTTTTGAGTAATTTTTTTTCAGAAAAGGTAAACAGTGGTCACTCTTGGGCATTATTTGTCTTGAATTTCTCTTGCCTTCAAACATGAACAATCATTTGGTGGTCATATGGCTATTATGTCACAATCCTTTTGCCTCAAACACTGTAGATATTCTTCCACTGTTTTCTGTCATTAAGTGGTAGAAGGAAAGTCATTATTAACCTTATTTTAAAAAATATTTTATTAGCATAGTCTGTCATTTTTGTTTGGCTACTTGTAAAATGTTTGTTTTTTTTTTTTTTCTTCTCGAGTCTTAAAAAGAACTACCAGCAATCTGAGGCTCTTAATTATTTTATGCTACTCAGTGGGTCCTTTATATATGTAGGCTCAATCCTTATTCAACTCAAGGAAATTTCCTTCTAACAATTCTTTCATTAGTACTTCTCTGCCTGCCCTGCTCTCCTGAAATTCCTAGTACAGTTGACCCTTGAATAAGGTGGGGGTTAGGAGTGCCAACCCTCCATGCAGTGGAAAATCCTCATATAACCTATAGTCAGCCCTCTATATAGGTGATTCTTCTAGTATGCATGATTCCACATCCTCGAATTCAACCAACCATGGTCTGTGTAGTACTGTAGTATTTACTACTGAAAAAAAAAATCCACTTATAAGTGAACCCACACAGTTCAAACCCATGCTGTTCAAGGGTCAACTGTATAAATGTATTAGATCTCCTCAGTCTATTCACTAGGTCTTCTCTCTTTTCACTTACCTTGGTCATCTCTTTTCTCTCTTTCTCTGTATTCTGAGAGGATACCTTGAATTATTCCTCTAATTCACTAGTATAAGTTTCTGTTGCATCCAATGTGTTTTCTACTGACAGCCCTCCATTTTATACTTTGCTAATAGTGTTTTTCATCTGATAGCAGTTAAACCTGATCTCAAATTATTTCCTTTTCACATAATGCAATGTTTTATCAAATTTCACTGAGAAAATAATTTGATTTTTTTGTTTTGTTTCCTATAGTCAATTTTTCTACATGGAAGATGTTTGCTCTAACCCTCTGGAAATATCCCCTTTGTTTTAATTACTAAAACTTTTCATGGGCCCAGAGATTGGCTGTGAAATTTCTGCAGCAGGAAGACTGGGTGGCTTATCGCTGAGAACACATATGGATTCTGCCTGAAATTGTGGGGGATAGAGGGAGTTACCTACATGGTTTTGAACATTTTAAAGCTTTTAATTAAAAAAAATAATTATAAAAATTTTAATAATCTAAAAATTTCTATTTTTCTAGACTAGGGGATCATTGTTTTGTGACGAAATAAGGCAGAACTCCTGAATAAAAATAGTCATTGCTCCAATTTGTTTTCCATGTTATTGTAAACATATTGTATTGTAGCCCTAAATTAGCCAGGACACAGTTCAGTCTACCTAACTGATATTGTTAGGAACCTGCTATGGGGATCCTTCTGCTTTTCTTAGCAACCTTCCTTCCAAGCAGCAGCTGAACCTGAGGTCCACAGCCAATTGGTGTATGTAGGCACCTGATGCATCGCCCAAAGTGCCCTTAAATTTAAGATCAGTCCCTTCCTACTGCGAGGGGTGTGCTGGAGCTGACACAAAAATCCACTGGCTATGTTTTCTGGTATTTTTACAACTTGGTTGTTATACACAGCTATTATTAAAAAGTAAATGATACTAACTGAAAATCATACAAATTATAATTACAGGTATCATTACAAGTTAAATCATATAAACTTACCATCAAACATACATTCAAAACTCATCACTTCCTAATTGTTTTACATTTTATTATCTGTGCTCTTGAGGGTATTTTTCATCTATTGTATCCATATGGTGGCAATGCTATGTATCAGTGTGCTCCTCTGTGTCACGTCCCAACTCCACATTCAGTGACATGAGGGAGAGCTGATGGTTGACCATTTTCTACCACACGCCTGCTGGTCCACCCTTACCTCTAGCATCAATTTCTCTGAACTAAGGGGAGAGGGAGGTGTGCTATGGAGTTCTGCTGAAGATTTACAACTCCTTACTTCCCAGAGATGCCTATCCTTCTAATGCCTTTAATCATAGGCTGATCAGAACTTCCTTCCATCTTGTCCTGTGCTCACAAATGTTTGCAGAAATTTTTCAAAAGTTCTATGTGTTGATGAAAACTCCTTCTCTCAGGAAAAGTCCAGAAACCTCGGACTCGCAAAGATTCATGGGTGTTATTTTAGCTGAAATGTATCATTGAAATTGATCTTTGAGAGATGAAGTTAAAAAGAAAATGAACAGTAAAAATGAACTGAACTAGTATATCCTGTGAGAGGATGATGAACAGGATGTAGTGCCACATGAAGTTGGGCTCCAGACCAGATCAAGCTGATGTGCAGGTAAGAGGTGGAAGCGTCTGGTTCCCCACACCTTTGACATCTGGCACTGCCAGAGATGTCATAAGGACTTCTTGAAAAGTTGCATTAGTTTTCATCTTGCATTAACTTTTATTATCCATGTGCCAGAATGAACATTAAGTGGCAAGAGAGATTTACCACTGAGCTTCTGGCCTGCAACAGTCTAGCATATAAGTTGTGGTCTGCAATTTTGTTGGCCTTTCCTCTGAAGAACTTGCAGATCAGCTTTATCAGGCATGCTGAAGCGAGTGCAGCCCATGGAAGGCTAGGAAATGGACACGTTGCACCATGGCTTTAGAGCTAAGCCACAGAACCCCCTTTTGAGAACAATATTTAGCTTCTGCCACAGGGAGAATAAGAAAGTACTATACAGGGAATATCTATGAAACAGTTTTTTAACATCAAGAACATTGTATAAGAGGCACTATCATTTACAAAGTCCACTCTGACAGATTCCTCTCAAGTATCAGGGCAAGGGAAATGTTTATCTCACAATGAACTAACAAGTTCCTCCTATTGGAGAGTTAGGACTATGAAACCATTGTGTGGTCCTTTTTTTGCCTGACTAATAGGAAGCTCCATTTTCCTTCAATTATTGGAAATTTCCTTAGACTTAATTTTATTTTCAATAACTTCTCCCTTCCCCTTGCCCTTCACTACTTGATTTGTATCTATTTTATACTGGTCCTTTTTTATTTTCCTCTTGTCATACTCGTAATTAATAAAATGTTATACAATATGTTTATCAGAATAAATACCTAAATAGAACAGCCAACCATATGTGGATCAGTGACTTTAGTGTGTTAGGTTATGAGTAATCCAATGCTGTGTACCACTGATCCAGTATAACGATGAAATATTTTCTGAAGTTGGTAAAGGTATAAATATTTTAGAAGTTAAGTAAATACATTTCGAGTGGTCTACCAAATGTTCAGTCCTATGCTAAAAACTACATGAAATCAAAAGTTATAAATATAGTTTCTTGAGAACCTAACTTATTGGGTAGGGAAATCTTTCCAACAACCATAATTACTGCTTCCATTTATTAGATGACAGCCATGTTACAGGTGCATTCTGTATATTACCTTATTTAATCCTCACCCCCTCGACACCAATTCAGTGGGTCAGGTTTCCTATTAAATTGCTACCCAGGTGATTCTAACATGCAGCCTGGGCTGAGAATTCCTAATTCAGAGTAAAAGGAATAGGTGCGACTGCAGGCAGTTCACGTCCAATGCCAAGGCAGAGCCAAATGACACCCTGGCATCTGGCCATGCATGGGGAGGACAGCAGCCTGCCTGGAGCAGAGGGTGTGATGTCAGCTGTTGAAACCACCTGCAGCACAGGAACCATAGATGCAGACGTTCAATTCTGGAGAACTTGCAATGGAGGTAATGCCTGTGACAGTACTTAGAAAAAGAAAAAGTAAAAACAAACTACGTCTGAAAAGTGATTGTATTCAAGAGGTGCAGTGGCCTAGCCTTGACAGTAGTAGCTCTCATGAAGGCTGCGGAGGAGAGTTATCAGAGTAATGTTTCTTTTCCTCCAAATTCATCTGCTGAAGGCCTATCCCCCAGTGTGATGGTATTTGGAGATGAGGCCTTTGGGAGGTAATTAAGGTTAGATGAAGTAACGAGTGTGGGACCCTCATGATGGGATTAATGACCTTCTAAGAAGACACACCTGAGTGCCTGCCCCCGCCCACATGCACGCATGCGCTGCACGCATGCACAGAGGGCACGTGAGCAGACAGCTGCAGCCTATATGCCGAAAGAAGAAGCCTTAGAGTGAAGCCTGCCTTACCAAGCGCCTTGCTCCTCGACTTTCCAGCCTCCAGAATGGTAAGAAATACGTTTCTGTTTTTCCTTGTCTATAAGCTACGGTATTTTTGTGATGGTAGTCCAAGCTAAAACAGGGAGCAGCCAGGAGGAGGGTTGGTTTTTCTAAACTAGGTAACATTTTAAGATATCTCCTCTCTGAAGCTTTACCTAACTCGTTCTCCCTCTGGCCTCCTGAGGCTTACTCTTCATTCCTCTCTGCTATATCTCTTATCACGATAGATGGCGGTTGTTTAAGAGTTTGCCTTACCCAGAGGACCGAGGTCTTTGAAGGCAGCCACCTGTCTTCTTTATCATTGGACTGCCTGAGGGACGCGTAATATCGCGCACCTAATAGGTGCTTAATAAGGCTTCGTCGAATGAATCAATAAGCCGTTATAGACATCTCATCCTCACTGGTCTGGGGGAAACAGAGCATTCCCTCTGTCAAGGAAACTATTTAAAGTCCCAGATCATGTGGCACAGGGCCTCTCTTAAGATGACAGTAAACTATGAATTAAAGTGACCAGCACGTTTTCTCCATTGTGGTGAAGTTATCCATATTTTTTGGTTTGTCAGGGCTTGGACTATAAATCACTGAGCTCTGAAATGAGAGCTCCATAAATAAATTGATTCCAGTAGGTTAGTCATAGAACGTATGGTGTATTTCCCAGTCAAAACCATAATTCTAATGCGCAGTCTTGGTGATGAATGGACCTATCCTGTAACTTTGCTCTTAATGTGATAAACGGTGGTGGTTGGAGGTTGACTGTCCTAGTCTTGTCTTACAGACCAAACCTTTACACATGTCAAGCCAGGTACAGCTTTAGAAGTTTTTATTTAAGAGAAAGTTAAACCTGAGGTCATGCTTCAGACAGCTGTGATTGAGTGCTACACAGAGCAGGGAATTTCTGAATTTCCTTCTGGAAAGTAAATGCAGATAAGCATGTTGGTGGTTCCTGGTTTATCCCCTGCCCCTCCCTTTTACTTTCTCCCAAAAGCATCTCAGCAGTTTTCTGTTGAGCTGATTTATGACATCACTACCAAGCTGGAGGTATAAAAACGGCTATCTTTTGAGAAGATTATCTGAAGCTTGGGTGGTTAACAATCAATTATATATCTATTTAAGATAGCACAACAGGATTCTTGCTATTTTTTCTAATTTTTTTGAGATATAATTGACTTACAGCGGTGTATAAGTTTACAGTATACAGCATAATAATTTGACATATATATTGTGAAATAATTACCACAGTAAGTTAACATCCATCATCTCATATAGATACAAAAAGAAAAAGAAAAAAATGGTTTTTGTGATGACAGTGCTTAGGGTTTACTCTGTTAACATCTTTCAAATATACCACACAGCGTTAGCTATAACCATCATGTTGTACATTACATCCCTCATCCTTACTTGCCTTATAACTGGAAGCTTGTACCATTGACCGCCTTTAATCCCCACCACCCCCTTTCTTGTAACCACAAAGTTTTGCTTTGAGTTTTGCTTTTTCTTTTGTTTTTTGTTTATTGTTTGTTTAGATTCCATATATACATGAGCTCATACAGGGTTTATCTCTCTCTGACTTATTTCACTTAGCATCATGCCCTCAAAGTCCATCCATGTTATGACAGATGGCAGGATTTCCTTCTTTTTTTATGGCTGAATAATATTCCAGTGTGTGTGTGTATGGGTGTACTGTGACAATGGGGTTGCAGATATCTCTTTGACACAGTGTTTTTGTTTCCTCTGGATGTATTCCCAGAAGTACGACTGCTAGACCATATGGTAGTTCTATTTTGAATTTTTTGAAGAACTTCCATACTGCTCTCTGTAGTGGCTGCACCAGTTTTCATTCCCACCAACAATGCACCAGGCTTCCCTTTTCTCCTCATCCTCCCCAGCTTTTGTTATTTCTTACCTTTTTGATAATGGCCATTTTTTTTCCTATAAATTTATTTATTTCATTTTTGGCTGCATTGGGCCTTCGTTGCTGTGTGCGGGCTTTCTCTAGTTGCAGCGAGCAGGGGCTACTCCTCATTGTGGTGTGTGGGCTTCTCATTCCGGTTGCTTCTCTTGTTGTGGAGCATGGGCCATAGGCACATGGGCTTCAGTAGTTGTGGCACGTGGGCTCAGTAGTTGTGGCTCGCGGACTCTAGAGTGCAGGCTCAGTAGTTGTGACGCACCGCGGCATGTGGGATCTTCCCAGACCAGGGCTCGAACCCATGCCCCCTGAATTGGCAGGCAGATTCTTAACCACTGCACCACCAGGGAAGCTCAGTAATGGCCATTCCTTTTTCCCCCAGTTTTATCAAGATGTAACAGACATACCTCACTGTATAAGTTTAAAGTGTACAGCATAATGGCCTGACTTACATATAATGTGAAATGATTGCTGCAATAAGTTTAGTTAGTATCCATCATCACATATAGAAAAAATAAAAAGGAAATGAAAAAAAATTTTTTCCCAGGTGATGAGAACTCTTGGGATTTATGCTCTTAACTTTCATACATATCATACAGCAGTGTTAACTATAGTCATCATGTTGTACATTAATCATCTTTTTCATCTATTACTGGAAGTTTGTACATTTTGACCACCTTCCTCCAATTCTACCTACCCCTACCCTTCACCTCTGGTAACCACAAATATGATCTTTTTCTGTGAGTTTGTTTTTTTCTTTTTTTACTATTAGATTCCACATATAAGTGAGATCATACAGGATTTGTCTCTCTCTGTCTGACTTGCTTCACTTAGTATAATGCCCTCCAGGTCCATCCCTGTTGTCACAAATGCCAGGATTTCCTTTTTTATTTTTTTTTTAATGGATGAAAATATTCCATTGTGTGTGTGTGTGTGTGTGTGTCTGTCTGTCTGTCTGTGTGTGCAACTTCTTTATCCATTCATCCATCAATGCTATCAATGGACACAGGTGGTTTCTCTGTCTTGGCTATTGTGAATAATGCTGCTATGAAGTGTGGGTGCAGATATCTTTTTGAGTTTGTGTTTTCATTTAGTTTGGATATATTCCCAGAACTGGAATTGCTGGATCATATGGTAGTTCTAGTTTTAATTTTTTGAGGATCCTACATCCTGTTTTCCATAGTGGCTGCACCAGTTTATAATCCCACCAACAGTGCATGTTCTTGACAGCATTTGTTCTCACTTTTCTTTTTGAGGATGGCTGTTCTAATAGGTACGAAGTGATATCTCATTTGTGTTTTTTACATTTCCTATGGAAGTATAGTTGATTTACAATGCTGTGTTAGTTTCAGGTATACAGCAAAGTGATTCAATTATACATACATATATATCCATTTTTTTCAGATTCTTTTCCCTTAAGTTATTAAAAAATATTGAGTAGAGTTCCCTGTGCTATACAGTAGGTCCTTGTGGGTTATCTATTTTATATATAGTAGTGTGTATGTGTTAATCTCAAACTCCTAATTTAGCAACCCCCCCTCCTTTCCTCTTTGGTAGCAATAAGTTTGTTTTCTATGTCTGTGGGTCTATTTCTGTTTTGTAGATAAGTTCATTTGTATAATTTTTTTTAGATTCCACATATAAGCAATATCATATGATATTTGTCATTTCCTGTCTGGCTTACTTCACTTAGTATGGTAATCAGTAGGTCCATCCATGTTGCTGCAAATGGCATTATTTAATTCTTTTTAATGGCTGAAAATATTTCATAGTGTATATGTACCAAATCTTCTTTATCCATTCCTCTGTTGATGGACATCTAGGTTGCTTCCATGTTTTGGCTATTGTAAATAGTGCTGCAATGAACATTGGGGTGTGTGTACCTTTTCGAACCCTGGTTTTCTCCAGATATAGGCCCAGGAGTGGGATTGTTGGATCATATGGTAGCTCTATTTTTACTTTTTTAGGAAGCTCCATACTGTTCTTCACAATAGTTGTACCAATTTACATTCCCACCAACGTTGTAGGAGGGTTCTCTTTTCTCCACAGCCTCTGCAGCATTTATTGTTTGTAGATTTTTGATGATGGCCATCCTGACTGGTGTGAGGTGATACCTCATTGTAGATTTGATTTGCATTTCTCTAATAATTAGTGATGTTGAGCATATTTTCATATGCTTTTTGGCCATCTGTATGTCTTCCTTGCAGAAATGTCTATATAGATCTTTTGCCCATATTTTGTTTGGGTTGTTTGTCTCTGACATTGAGCTGCATGAGCTGTTTGTATATTTTGGAGATTAATCCCTTGTTGGTCACTTCAAAACTATGGACTTTCAAAACTATGTTGAATAAAAGTGGCGAGAGTGGACATCCTTGTCTTGTTCCTGAACTTAGAGGAAATGCTTTCAGCTTTTCACCGTTGAATATGATGTTAGCTGTAGGTTTGTCATATATGGTGTTTATTATGTTGAGTTATATTCCCTCTATGCCCACTTTCTGGAGAGTTCTTATCATAAATGGGTGTTGAATTTTGTCAAAGCTTTTTCTGCATCTATTGAGGTGGTCATATGGTTTTTATTCTTCAATTTGTTAATATGATATATCACATTGATTGATTTGCATATATTGAAGAATCCTTGCATCCCTTGCTAATATTTTGTTGAGGATTTTTGAATCTATGTTCATCAGTGATATTGGCCTGTAATTTTCTTTTTTTGTGGTATCTTTGTCTGGTTTTGGTACCAGGGTGATGGTGGCCTCATAGAATGAGTGGGAGTGTTCCTTTCTCTGCAATGTTTTGGAATAGTTTCAGAAGGATAGGCGTTAACTCTTCTCTAAATGTTTGATAGAATTTGCTTAGGAAGCCATCTGGTCCTGGATTTTGTTTGTTGGGAATTTTTAAATCACAGTTTCAATTTCTGTACTTGTGATTGGTCTGTTCATATTTTCTATTTCTTCCTGGTTCAGTCTTAAGAGATTGTACCTAAGAATTTGTCCATTTCTTCTAGGTTGTCCATTTTATTAGCATATAGTTGCTTGTAGTAGTCTCTTATGATCCTTTGTATTTCTACAGTGTCAGTTGTAACTTCTCCTTTTTCATTTCTAATTTTATTGATTTGAGTCCTCTCGCTTTTTTTTCTTGATGTGTCTGACCAAAGGTTTATCAATTTTGCTTATCTTTTCAAAGAAACAGCTTTTAGTTTTATTGATCTTTTTTATTGTTTTCATCTCTGTTTCATTTATTTCTGCTCTGATCTTTATGATTTCTTTCCTTCTGCTCACTTTGGGTTTTGTTTGTTCTCCTTTCTCTGATTGCTTTAGGTGTAATATTAGGTTGTTGAGATTTTTCTTGTTTCCTGAGGTAAGATTGTATTGCTATAAACTTCCCTCTTAGAACTGCTTGTATTAATTTTCTGTCTGCATGGTCTGTTTATTGATGAAAGTGGGGTGTTAAAGTCCCCCACTATTATTGTGTTACTGTTAATTTCTCCTTTTATGGCTGTTAGTATTTGTCTTATGTATTGAGGTGCTCCTATGTTGGGTGCATATACATTTACAACTGTCATATCTTCTTCTTGGATTGATCCCTTGATCATTATGTAGTGTCCTTCTTTGTCGCTTCTAACAGTTTCTGTTTTAAAGTCTATTATGTCTGATGTAAGTATTGCTACTCCAGCTTTCTTCTGACTTCCATTTGCATGGAATGCCTTTTTCCATCCCCTCGCTTTCAGTCTATATGTGTTTCTAGATCTGAAGTGGGTCTCTTGTAGACAGCATATATAGGGGTATTGTTTTTGTATCCATTCAGCCCGTCTATGTCTTTTGGTTGGAGCATTTAGTCCAGTTATATTTATTGTAATTATCGATATGTATGTTCTGATTGCCATTTTGTTAATTGTTTTGGGTTTGTTTTTGTACGTCTTTTTTCTCCCCTTCCTCTTTTGTTCTCTTGTGACTTGACGACTAAATTTAATGTTGGTGTTTGAATTCCTTCTTCTTTTTTGTGTGTGTATCTACTGTGGATTTTCTGTTTGCAGTTACCATGAAGTTTTGATATAGCAGTCTGTATATATACAAGATTGTTTTAAGTTGCTGGATTTTTAATTTCAAATGCATTTCCAATATCCTGAATTTGTACTCTCTTCTCACAATTTCTCATTTTCATATCATATTTGTGTGTGGATGATTTCCTGTGTTTATTGTATGTTTGCCTTTACTGGTGAGCTTCTCCATTTGTAATTTTCTTGTTTCTAGTTGTGGCCTTTTCTTTTCCTAGATAAGTTCCTTTAGCATTTGTTGCAAAGCTGGTCTGGTGGTGCTGAATTCTCTTAGCTTTTGCTTGTCTGTAAAGCTTTTGATTTCCCTGTCAAATCTGAATGAGAGACTTGCTGGGTAGAGTACTGTTGGTTGTAGCTTCTTCCCTTTCATCACTTTAAATATATTGTGCCACTGCCTTCTGGCTTGCAGAGTTTCTGCTGAGAAATCAAGTAATAACCTTATGGGAGTTCCCTTGTATGTTTTTGTTGCTTTTTCCTTGTTGCTTTTTAAAAACTAATTAATTAATGAATTTTTATGGCTATGTTGGGTCTTCGTTGCTGCATGCAGGCTTTCTCTAGTTGTGGTGAGTTGGGGCTAGCTGCTCTTCGTCGTGGTGAATGGGCTTCTCATTGCAGTGGCTTCTCTTGTTGTGGAGCATGGGCTCTAGGCATGAGGGCTTCAGTAGTTGTGGCATGTGGGCTCTAGAGCGCAGGCTCAGTAGTTGTGGCGTACGGGCTTAGTTGCTCTGTGGCATGTGGGATCTTCCCAGACCAGGGCTCAAACCTGTGTCCCCTGCATTGGCAGGTGGATTCTTAACCACTGCACCACCAGGGAAGTCCCTTCCTTGTTGCTTTTAATATCTTCTCTTTGTCTTTAATTTTTGTCAGTTTAACTACTGGGTGTCTAGGTGTGCTCCTCCTTGGGTTTGTCCTTCCTGGGACTCTTTGTGCTTCCTGGAATTGGGTGACTGTTTTCTTTCCCATGTTAGGGAATTTTTCAGTTACTGTCTCTTCAAATATTTTCTCAGGTCCTTTCTCTTTCTCTTCTCCTTCTGGGACCCCTATAATGCGAAT
Source organism: Balaenoptera acutorostrata (assembly GCF_949987535.1). Lineage (NCBI taxonomy): Eukaryota > Metazoa > Chordata > Mammalia > Artiodactyla > Balaenopteridae > Balaenoptera > Balaenoptera acutorostrata. The sequence continues at coordinate 57,901,803 of NC_080065.1, read as the reverse complement.
GTTGGTGTATTTAATGTTGTCCCAGAAGTCTCTTAGACTGTCCTCATTTATTTTTCATTCTTTTTTCTTTATTCTGTTCCTTGGCAGTGATTTCTAACATTCTGTCTTCCAACTCGCTTATCTATTCTTCTGTCTCAGTTAGTCTGCTATTGATTCCTTCTAGTTTGTTTTTCATTTCAGTTATTTATTGTTCATCTCTGTTTGTTTGCTCTTTAGATCTTCTAGCTCTTTGTTAAATATTTCTTGTTTCTTCTTGGTCTGTGCCTCCATTCTTTTTCTGAGCTCTTGGATCATCTTTATTCTCATTACTCTGAAATCTTTTTTGGGCAGATTGCCTATCTCCACTTCATTTAGTTGTTCTTCTGGGGTTTTATCTTGTTCCTTCATCTGAGGCATGTTCCTCTGCCATCTCATTTTGTCTAACTTTCTGTGATTGTGGTTTTCATTCTGCAAGTAGCTGCGTTGTAGTTCTTGCTTCTGCTGTCTACCCACTGATGGATGAGGCTGGTCTAAGGGCTTGTGCAGGCTTCCTGGTGGGAGGGACTGGTTTCTGCCTACTGGTGGGTGGAGCTGGGTCTTGTCCCTCTGGTGGGCAGCGCCATGCTCTGAGGTCTCCTTCTCCTGATGCCGGACCCCTATGCTGGGGAGCCTGATGTGGGGCTCAGAACTTTCACTCCTGTGGGAGAACGTCTGTGATATAATTATTTTCCAGTTTGTGGGTTGCCTACCCGGTGGGTATGGGATTTGATTTTATTGCAATTGCATCCCTCCTACCATCTCATTGTGGCTTCTTCTTTGTCTTTGGATGTAGGATATCTTTTTTAGTAGGTTCCAGTGTTTTTTGGTCAATGTTTGTTCAGCAATTAGTTGTGATTTTGGTGTTTTCATGCAAGGAGGTGAGCTTACATCTTTGTACTCTGCCATGTTGTCTCCCAATCCTGTTTTTATTATGTTAATTAGCATTCTTCTATCCACTCAAAGAACTCCCTTTATCATTTCTTGGAAGTCAGGTCTGGTGGTAATGAACTCCCTTAACTTTTGTCTGTTTGGGAAAGTCTTTATTCCTCCTTTGTTTCTGAAGGATGGCTTCACCAGGTGTAGAATTCTTGGTTGACAGTTATTTTCTTTCAGTGTGTTGGATATGTTATCCCATTTTCTCCTGGCCTGAAAAGTTTCTGTTGATAACACTGTTGATAGTTTTATGGGGATTCCCTTTTATGTAATTTCTCTCTTTTCTCTTGCTGCTCATAAAATTCTTTGTCTTTTGATAATTTAATTATAATGTGTCTCTGTGCAGTCCTGTGCAGGTTCAATGTATTCAGGGTCCTTTGGGCCTTTTGGATCTGGATATCTATTTCTGTTTTGGGAACTTTTCAGCCATTATTGCTTTAGTTTTACTTTGTCCCTTTCTCTTTCTCTTCTCCTTCTGGAATTCCCACAATATGAATATTGTTTCTTTTTATTGTGTCCCATAAGTCCTGTAGGCTTTCTTCTCTGTCTTTTTTTGTTTTTGTTTTTTTTTTGTCTTTTTGCTCCTCTGACTGGTTAATTTCAAACATCTTATCTTCTAGGTCACTGATTTTTTCTTCTGTGGGGTTGAGTTTATTTTTGAAGCTCTCTGTTGAATTCCCAGTTCAGTTATTTTATGTTTCAGCTCTAGGATGTCTGTTTTTTTTTTTTTTTTTTTTTTATGGTTTCTGTTTCTTTATTGAACTTCATGTCTTGGTCATGCAGATGTCCTAATTTCATTTAGCTGTTTGGCTTTGTGTTCTTGTAGTTCACTAAACTTCTTTAAGAGGATTATTCTGAAATTTTTGACAGTTCATAGATTTCCATTTCTTTAGGGTTAGCTATTAGCACTTTATTAGTTTCCTTTGGTGGTATGATATTTACCTGATGTTTTTGTGATCCTTGATTCCTTAAATTGGTATCTGTGCATTTGAGTATGTGGTCTCCTCTTTCAGACTTTGCATGTTTACTTTGGCAGAGACAGTTCTTCACCAGTTAGTTCAGTTTGGGTTTCTGGACATGTCTCCTAGTAATGTCCTTGGGCAGGTTGAGCCTGCTATTAGGGTTTATTTTGGGGTGAGGCAGCTGTTCAAGCTGAGGTCAGGGGTGGGGGTGTATGCCACTAGCTGAGAACAGCTGGAAAGGACTGCTGGCTTGGTTCCTTGCCCATGTGAGGCTATAGGATGGGCTCCACAGTTGCCTTGATTCTCTGGTCAGGCTTACTAGATGGCAGGGACTGGGTAATATACTCAAGAGTAGGTGGGGCTATGAATTAGCTTCCCTGCCATGTTAGGACAGCAGGATGGGACCCAGAGCCTGCACAACTCATTGTTTGGGAACCTGAATCAGGCAACAGTGTGCACTGAATATTCTGGTCAGGTGAGGCCACCAGTTTTGCTCTGCAGACAGGGAAAGCATGGGCTATGCTCTGTTGAAGTTCCAGTGTAAGCAGGACTGTTGGATGGGCTGTGCAGCTTCCTGTGTGCTCTGGTTAGGTTCCCTGGTCAGGCAGGCTGAAGGCTGTATTCAGCAATGAGCGGGGCTATGAATTCATTTCCCTGCCTGGGCACAGTAAGAAAAGCAGCTCCAAAACCACTAAGGCTCTTTGTGGTCCTGACTCAAGTAGACCCATGCCCCAAGTTCCCTGGCTGAACAGGGCCACTCGCTTTACTCTGGGGGCGATCAGCTCTGTCCACCTGCCTCTCAGCTCAAGTGTTGCTGGGTTACACAGCTTCCAGATGTTCTCACCAGCCCTTCCTGTCAGATGGGAGCCATGTTCTGCAGCTGGTAGGGCTGTGACTCAGCTTTTCTGCCTGGGAGTGGTCAGACCAGGCTCCAGGACCAGCAAAAACTCCTCCACTGGGGACTTGAATCAGATAGACCTGTACCCTGCCAAGTACCCTAGTCAGACTGGGCCATCGTCTTTTTTCTACAGATGAGCAAAGCCGCTGGTTGGGACTACTACTGAAGCACAGGGGGATGCTTTAGCCTCACTCCCTTGTTCTAGGATTCTCTTAGTTGTGTCTTGTCCATGAATTGTTGTTAATTGTTCCTCTTGTGAGGCGGAGTGAAGTCAGGAATGACCTATGTCACCATTTGGGACATGTCACTTATCAATAATAGCCATTCTGTGGTGTTAGCTCATTTTGCATTTCCCTGATGATTAGTGATGTTGAGCATCTTTTTCATGTACCTGTTGGCCTTTTCAGTATCTTTAAAAAGAAAGCCTATTCAGGTCCTTTGCTCATTTTGGATTGTGTGTTTTTTGCTATTGAGTTTCATGAGTGTTTTATATATTTTCGGTATTAACCCCTTATCAAATATGTGGTTTGCAAATATTTTTTTCCCATTCTGTTCATTGTATTATCATTTTGTAGATTGTTTCTTTTGCTGTGCAGAAGCTGTTTAGTTTGATTCAGTCCCTCCTGTTTATTTTTGATTTTGTTGCTTGTGCTTCAGGTGTCATATCCAAAAAATCATAGCCAAGACCTATATAAGGAGCTTTTTCCCTATGTTTTCTTCTAGGAGTTTCATGGTTTCAGTTCTTACATTTAAGTCTTTACAGGATTCTTATTTTTAGATATTTTTTTTAAGGGACAAGTTCAGAAAAAAATTATTGAGTTGACACAGTATCAAGCAGTATCAAGTCTTTTTAAAATTAATTAATTAATTTTTGGCTGCGTTGGGTCTTTGTTCCTGCACACAGGCTTTCTCTAGTTGCAGCAAGCGGGGGCTACTCTTTGTTGCAGTGTGCGGACTTCTCTTTGCGGTGGTTTCTCTTGTTGCGGAGCACGGGCTCTAGGCATGCGGGCTTCAGTAGTTGTGGCACGCGGGCTCAGTAGCTGTGGCTCGTAGGCTCTAGAGTGCAGGCTCAGTAGTTGTGGCGCACAGGCTTAGTTGCTCTGTGGCATGTGGGATCTTCCTGGACCAGGGCTCAAACCCGTGTCCCTTGCATTGGCAGGTGGATTCTTAACCACTGCACCACCAGGGAAGTCCCTAAAGTCTTAATGTACTATACTTACCTCACTCCCACCATGTCCCAGAGGATTTGGTAGGCCAAGTTCTCTGACTCCGTGCCTCGTGCTTTAGATAGGTGGACAAAGTGTCATTTCCAACGTACTCCACATTATCGAGAACTTGGCTTACCATTTTGATTCTCCTGAAGTGTACCTTTAAGACATTAGCAAGATAAGGGGACTCTAATTTGGCTAATGCTTCTTGGCCATTGTCACTGATAAAGGGCCGGTACTACAACTTCAGTGGTCTGTAGTCACAAGTCACGCTGTGGGTTATCATTTTGGCCAAATTAGAAGTGGAGAACTGGGGGATTGAGTTGTTTCATTCAGTACACCAGACCACAGTATATGCTCTAGGAGTCCTGAAGACTTTCTGGACTCATAACCTTACTTCACAGGTACGGAGTTGGAGGTCTAGACAGGTAAACGGAGTTGGTCTAATTCCCATCGCTGGTTAAAGAAAGAGCTAAGACCCAGCTAGACCTTCCTAAGCTGTAAATGGGTCTATTATCTTTCCTGTATAGACTCTATACTGTGAGCACAAATTATATCATAAAGTAAAATACATATCACTCACTAATAGTAGTGGCTTTTAATTAAAATACTAGAAGTAATATTTCAACAATCTGGTGATATTAGTGATTCTCAAATTTTAGTATACATTTAAAATCGCCCAGAGAACTTGCTGCAACAGATGGTGTCACTCTGAGTTAGTAGATGGGGCCCTCGAGTAGGCCTTTATAACAGGTTTCCAAGTGGTCCTGATGGTAATGCTGTTAGCCTGGAGACCACACTTTGGGAACCTAGGTGGTCTAAAGCAAACCCATACCGTTTCCTGCTATTTGTTATGTGCCACTTGTATACTGTCCACCAATTGAGGGCCACGTGGTTAGATCCCCTAGCAGGAAGAGCAACTAGTAAACTTTTCTCTGACCTTCCTAGTGCCTTTTCCAGCACTTGCTTAGGGGTGGAGAGCTCTGGCTTGAGTCAAACGGCCTAGGTGCTCTATTCTGTGTTCTAATGGCTGCATGATCTTGGATAAGTCGCTTAGCCTCAGTGCTTCAGTTTCCCCATTTGTAGAACGGAGATATTGTCTTCTAACTCATAATTGTGGAAGGATTAAATCAGATAACACATACAAAGAGTTTAAATGAAAAATAATCACTTGGTCTATCAATCAGAGACCAGTCAGGAAAAAAGAAATGACTCTAGATCTTAAAGAAAGACCTGAATAAAGAGGATTGGTTACTCAGGTGATGGAAGGACTCAGAAACCAAACTGGGGGTGGTGAGAGAAACCAGAGGTTTAGCAACAGCAGAAAGCTGCAACTACCCTTTGGCTTAGGATAAAAATGGGAGGAGGCACTGTTGCCAGAGGAACAGAGAGGGAGAGAGGAGCATAGTAGGGCTGCTCAGGTTCCAAAGAGTCTTTCTGGCAGGAACTGGAGCCACAGGGGAGATTCACTACCTAGAAGCCAGAGGGCAAGAGACCCTGAGTATATAGTTCTCTGTGATAGAGAACAGAGCAGGGGAAAAGCAGTAAATGAATCTCGAGTTACTGCTATACACGGTGTATTAGTCATTGTTGCCATGACTAATTACTTATGTGCCCCTCTCATCGTCATCAGTAGACCATGCCTTCATGTCTAGGACCCTCACTGTGCTTAGGTGTTGAGTGCCATGTACATGCAAAGTGGCCTCATTATAAATTCATTCAGCAATCAAAACAAATGGGAAAGTTATTTTAGATTAAGAATGGTTTGCATATATGACTAGATGCTAGAGTGTGAAACCAGAATCTGTAGTGAATCTTTGTTCCCTGTCTGGAACCCCATGTCACACCTCTGCCTACTGCACAGTGCCTCACAGTGTCCCTGCACTGTGCCTGTTTCAAACACGCAGCCTGTAGAACAGAGAGACAAAGCCAGATACCTTCACTAACCATAGTTTGTAGAGAACAATTCTGAAGGTTTGGGGATGGATGGTGAAGGGGAGGGATTGAGGGACAGTGGATATCACATTTTCTTGGAGCAAGAACATGCCTTGCAATGACATCACCTAGAGCTACTTCTTTTCATCATTAAGGATATAGTGAAATGATGTAAATGACACTGAGCCATCATTCATTTGTTCTTCTCACTTGACAAAAATGAGATAATGTAATGACAGTGAAAGGGGGTGGGTGGGAGACTACAGAAGGAGAAGCAACATTATTAACCAAAAGAGCAAGAGAACATATGTCTTCAGTGATCACTGAAATTTCAAACCGTAACCTAAGTTTCAAAACAAACTTTATTCTGTTTGAAGACCTAATACAATGCATTAAAGCAACTTAAAACAACAAGACATAGCTCCATTGAATCTATAGCTTGAACAAATGTCAAGGAGGCACAGTCCCCCCGCCCCCCGCCCCAGGTGCCTTGTAAAGGCAAAATTACAACTGACCATGACATCCTCCCTCTCGTCAAAAGACCAACTTTATTTTAACAATGTCATAGAAACAGATTTGTAAAAACATCGAAGAGATTGTAGCTTTAAAAAATACACACATATAAATGTTTTTTTTGTTTGTTTTGCCTTTTTTTTTTTTCTTTTTTTAAATAGCAGCATCCTGGGCAGCTAATGCTATCTCATGGTGACAAGTTCAATGTTAAGTTGGTTAGTGTTTCCAATGAACCCAATTTTGTTCATAATACTAGTAATTTATACTAGTAATTTATATAACGAGATTTCTAAAAAATAAGAATTTGGCATTTCAGAACTTTGTCCCATGTGAGGCATTGTGGTATAAACTGCCCCTTTCTTAAATGACCCTGAACTCAAATTTCAGGGTCTGCTCTCCAACTGACTTGGATACCATGCATAGCAAAAGCACAGTTGTTAGAACCAGCAGAATTTTTCTCCCAAAAAGGAACATCAGTAGGACTTCCCAAACACGTTACTAGTTCATAACCAGCTATATGACAAAGCAATTGGTTCCCCACAGTGACAGCTCACATAAACACACTTTGACTTGACACACTGAAAATGAGTATTTCCAAGTTCAGCGAGTCACATAGACCAGCTACCCAAAAGGAGTAACTTTTAAACAACAGAAACAAGCCAAAGAATTATGAACTTCTTCTCACTTCACTTGCAAACACTTTTCACCTTTATAAGACAAAACAAAGCAACTTCAAAGGAAAAAAAAAAACCCGTACACACATACAAGAATTGTACTAGACATTGGCTTGTTGTGTACTTGAACTCAACGACTGTGGATCTGTTTTGGCTGAAAGGTGTACTGGAAACACAGTCCATGCACATATACATATATACACATATCAAGGGCCGTGAAGTTGTCAGATGTTGCAGACACAGGCTTTTGCCTTTTCAACATGGTTATGATTTTTCCCTCATGTATTATATCAGATCCCAGTGCTCCCAATTCTAGAGCCCCATCACAGCCTCTCTGCAGCTTAGCTTCTGGCTTTTATCTTCAGGATGCTGCATTGGGTGGGGAAAATCAATGCATGGATGTAAGCACGTATCAGGAGGGGCTCTGCTGTATCCATCCCTAATCATAAGCCGCTCAGTGTGGTTAGGAGATGAATGATTGGACTCAGAGCCCTGCTGGTCAAACATCTACAAGGACAGATGTGATGGCATGCCACACGCTGTCAGAAGGGTACTGGGCACAGGCGAAGCCTCATAGGTAAGTTGTGACTCATGGTGGCAGGAAACAATGAATCCTGCCTTTGCTGGTCAAAGAAAAACCTATTGCGTTTCTGCTCGTGAGATAAAGAAATAAGGCAAGTGCCTAAATAGCATGCCATCTTGTGAAGTGTTGAAGCAAAAACATGAACAGAATGGTAGCTTTTTAATGCAATATTCCATCTCAGATCTTATATTTTAGAAATTAAAGTTCCTTAATAGCATACATGGATGTGCTACTAAAAAAACCACCAAACCTAGTTGATAAACTACTATTAACTAATGGTTGGGCTTCTGTATGACATGGAAGGATAGTTGTAAAGGAGACACTCAGAGAATAAAACCAGGGGAATCATCAATTGTCTGGAGATGCGAGGGAGATGGTCAGGTCAGTACAGTCAAGTTTGAGGGCTGACAGTCCGGCTGTAAGACTGACTATTGCTATTGATCTGAGTAGCTTCATGTAAAAAGGAAAAAAAAAAAATACATTCTACAGTTGATTAAGTCAGCCACTAGACTGATTCTTTCAAAAGAATTTTAAAAAGAACATTAAAGAACAAAACAAAACCCCCTTACCCCCCCAGTAGTTGAAGGAAAGAGAAATCAAGCTGTGGTGAATGTAATATTGAGCAAGGAAAACTGAAGTTGTTAAGTGTCCATTTTAATCTCCCCTTTATTCCTCCCACCACAGGTACAGTTCCCACTGAACCCAAAGGCTTTTGCATATGTAAATTGGGGAGAGAGAGATCTCTTGCTGTTGCCTTCAGTTGGAAAGAATACTCTAACAAACAACTCCTTCCTTTTCCCCACAGTGAAGTGTAACACATACAATTATTTGGGTGAATGAATGAGGACTGTTACTATGATTCCTACAATGGCCATGACTTGAACAAGCTCCCCACGATCAGGGCAGGAACGATTATGACCATGTCTATTTGCTTTCTGATCTAAGTTGAATGGAAGGCTAGGAAAATAGCAGATATCCAGATAAAATTATCTTTTCAGATCATGCTTTTTCTACAATGGATGTTGGTTGGTTTTTAACGGGTAGTCTAATGTTAGAGACAGGTTTTTCTAAATGCAGCAATGATACTTTGAAATCAGTGTTTCCAACAAGGGTGAACACTGCTCCAGGACCCTGCCTGCCTGCCTTCCTTCCTAAGACCTAGCATTCCGGTAGGTTTGTAATTGTCATGAGAGTATAGTAAGTAAAGTAGCAGATCAAAGTGGGAAAAGACTTCACTTTGCAGTGATCCACTTCTCTGTAATCAATCACAAGAAAGAGAAAGTGCATGCCATCCTGCCACCCCTCCCCCCCCACCTGTACATCCCTTTGCTACATTCCCCTCCCTAGATCAAGAAGTTCACAATTCTTTATGAAACAAACATTGCCAGGTACCGTATCGTAAGTCTTGAAACAACATTGTTGAACTCAGCCATACTTTGTCATATTCATATATCATCTTTCTCTTTTTTTATTGAATAAAGCAGCTTTGAAGCTTATCAGGCACTGCCCAACAAAACATTTAGTCCAAAAAAATCTGTTATGAACTTTTTAACCTTGGGCTAACAGCCAAGTACTCTGTACAAGAAAAACTGTAAAATATTTCATAGTTTTAAATCTGAAGCCATTTTTTTTTTAAACTGGCATCCTGTACATTTCTTCTTTAAAAAAAAAAAAAGGTAACGAGTAACAAAATGAATATTAACAAAAAAAATCGGGACAGTATTTTCAAGCAACAAAAATTGGGGCAGGGGAAGCTTATTCTGAAGGTACGTTTAAAACAGGTAACAATGATGAAAATTAAGAATTGCATAGCACTGTGAATTTAGCCTTCAGCACAACAAAACAGAAGCTATTTGGTATTGATACAAATCCATCTATTTGATAGTTAGTCAGTCATTCAATATTATGTACATATTTTATATACTAAATGTCATTTTGAAGTCCTATTTTCCAAGCTCCATTTTTCCTGTTGGTGGGTTTTCTTGGTTTGTAGAGTTTTAACGAAACACTTTCTGGCACTTTGCAACAACAGAATTTCCTCTGAACGTACACGCGCGGACGTTCCCCAAAGTGTCCCCTGTGCGCGGAAGTGCCTTTCTGCTACATATCGGTTCATTTCGTTAGAAAATGAAAGAATCCACAGTGCGATGTGTCTGGGGCCACCGTGCACGGCAGCACCCAGGCTGGACCGAGCGACCCCAGGCCAGGGCTCGTCAGCCCGTCCCCGCTCTGGTCTCCAAGGTCCCAACTCTTGAGCTGGTAAAGCTTCTGAAAGCACGAACAAGCACCATGGTTAAAGGCCTCTTTGTCCCTGCACGCAGAGATTTTTGCATTTCTTTTTCTCTTGGTGTCGTGTGTGGTTGTGACTTCTTCTTTAAATTAATCCAAAAAACAAAACCAAAAAGAAAGAAAGAGGAAAGAAAGGAAGGCTAATTAAGCACTCCAGACGAGGAATGGTGGTGGTCGTCGCCTACTGCGAGCCCGCCGCGCATGTGTCTTCCCCTACTGCCGTGTGACCGAAAGCTCGAGTCACATCTGAAGACAGGCGGCTGGGTGTCCGCAGCTCAGTTCCCAGCTCAGGCTGCAGGGGAGCCCTGTGCTTGCTGGAGGCCTCGGGGAGCTGAAGGTGAGGAGCAGGCGGGAGGGCGGCCCTTCATCGCCGCTGCTGCGCGTACACCGGGTAGGCTAGTGTGACGTTGAGGGAGTCGTTGTGCTGCACGAGGGACGTGTGTTGGTAGTGGAGCACCAGTTCCTTCAGGGAGCTGTACAGGTTGTAGGGCTCGGCGAAGCCGTAGCCCGTGGCCGTCTTGTTGATGACGCAGTGCTTGACCTCACCGTCCACCCTGCACACAGAGAGAGAGCACAAGGGCCTGGGTGAGCTGGGCCAGGATGAGGCGTTTTTGGTAAAAGCATCGTGAAAATCCCCGATGCAGGCCAGCCTCCACATGAGGACCAGTCCTAGGGGAGCCCTAGACTCGTGGAGTTGTCCCTTGTCACTTACTTACTGGCTGAGTAACTTGGGGACCAGTCCTGGGGGAGCCCTAGACTTGTGGAGTTGTCCCTTGTCACTTACTGACTAACTTCGGGAGGTAACCCAGCTTCACTGAGCCACTGGATTGTCATCTATAGCATGGATTAAAAGGGAGACAGACAGTAGTAACCTATCTGTAAGAGGGGAGCTTTGAGAAATGAGGCGATGTATGGGAGGGGCTTGCTTGCTAGATGCCTAGAACGCAGTGAGCAGGCAACGGGTGGTGACTTCAGCCATTACTATGAGTGCTGCTGCCCAGAGTGGTACTGGTACCATTACAATTACAATAATAATAATCGTACAAGCCTGTTACAATTATTAACAGGATTCCTCCTTTCAGGCAGGCCTGGAATCGTCCACATACCTCTCCATCTACTCTCTATTCTCCTATTCCCTTGTCCTCACTCAAAGTTCTCACTCCTTTCCTGTAGCAATATTTCTCTGCTTAAATGGACGGAGATGACGGGCTATAAAATACTTGGAGACCCTTTCTCTCCTAGAGGACATTCCATCTCTGAAATAATGTCAGTGATCCAACCTCACTCTTCAAAGTACCCCCAAACTATTACGTAAACAAAGGAAAATAGGCCATAGGATGGAAATGTCTTCTCTTGGGTGTACTTATCTCAGGGACAGTGACCAGGGTCCTTTCTCTTACTGTTTTGACCTGTCCCTGATGGGGACTTTACCTGTGGGTGGTGCTTCCATGTGAATCACCTCAGATTCTAACTATATGGAAGCCCCCCCCCAAAAAGCAGCAAGTGTGGCTATTTATTTCCATTTAAAAGATGAAAAAGAAAAACAAGACTTCTCCCAAGCCCTAGTCTTCCACCTAAACAGCAGGTTTCTTTCTACTCGACAGCTATTCCTGCCTAGAATTAAAAATATTAGGTTTGATTTCCTCTTCTCCACCCTTGTACTACTGTAACACTCTTAAAGATTACAACTTTTCCAAATCCTTGCCCGCACGGTTGGCGGGCTGAATGAATGAAACACCTCCTTGAGATGTCTGACGAGACACGTAATTGGCTGGAGGTACATACACTACGGAGCACGCGTAGCAGCCCTGTTTACTGCTTTCCCGGACAAGAAAAGTGCCATCTCGTTTCCCTCGCAACAGGTTTTCGGCTTTGTTTCGGTTGCTGCTTCCAACATTCCACGTCTTCTCGTCATGGTGGGGCAAATCCTCATCATCTTCCACCAGCGAATATTGGCTAAAAAGGTAGAAGAGAAGGTTTCTAAATGAAGTACATGGCAGCCAGCAGCCTGCCCCTCTGAGAAAGGGCCCTCTCCTCACTTCGATCGAGTTCCTGCCCCTCCTCCAAGCAAGTCAGGCCAGCGATTGCGGGTCTGACTCAACCAGCTTCTCTGGCCTGAGTTTCCTCATTGAGTTTAGCCTTCAACCCCCACCCCGAACAAAGAGTTTTAGTAGCACTAAGTGATACTCTTCCTGTTTTCAAGTCAAGTCAGCACCTACGCTCAGCTACCTGCGGCAGAGAGCAAGGTATTAAACAATCCCGTTTGTCCAGTTTAGATCAGGAAATTGATTGACTAGGAGGAACACCAGTTTTCAAATAATTGAAACAAAACATATACTTAAGCTTTAAAAATATGCTAAACAGGGTTGTCTCCCCCAACACCCCTCCTCCCCCCGCCCACATTGGTCCCAAAACATGGGATTTTTCTAGACGGTTCCAGGACATCATCACGGACACAATGTCACTTCAAAGCCCTATGGGGGAAAAGGAAATCTGCATTCTCCTTTGCTAAACTTTCCTTTTTTTAAAATGCTGGGTAATGAGACTGATAATATTTTCTCCTACGAGACGTTCCATTCCTCACTTGCTCTGCAAACGAAGCAAGTTGTGCATTTTCCTTAAATCAAAAAAACACCCTTGCTACCTCCCATCTGTGCTAACTACTTACTCTTCAGTGTTTTCATTGCCCAGCCACTCGTTCAGCTTCTTCTGCCGAACACCTTTCTGAGTCAACCACCTGGAAAAGAGGTTTAAAAGGAAAATGCATTAGGAACCTATCCTTGATTTTTGCAATTACCAGTCATGCACATGCAGGGTTCCATTTCCAGTACGTACATCAAGTATTGGTCTCTTGTCTTTCTCAGTTGAATGAGGTCTGGTTTAATGCTGTTCATCCGCTTGTCAATCTCACGATACTCGGCAGCCTGCTTCTTCAAGTCCTCCTCCAGTCTCCTTCTGCTGTCGACAATTTCACTGATTCGAGACTTTAACTTTTCATAATTATGCATAATCCTGCAGGCAAGAGAAGTGCATCCACAATTACCTGGAGCATCATGAAAGTTCCCCCAAGGTTGCAGTATTGCTTCCCAGCAGTTTTCCTCAGGTAAAGAATGCTTTCTCTCTCCCTGTCGTTTCATAGAAATCGAGGTCACCTTTAAACAGTTTAAGAGAATTGTGGTGATCTCTAGCACATGGGCAATGGAAACCCTCCTGGGTCACCAACCTTTGGATTTCCTTCTCATTGCCTTCACGTTTAAACTTTTCTATGTATTCTTTGCTGTACCGCTCCTGGGTTTGGCACTGTTCTTCAAATATCTTTATGGTTTCATTAAATGCTTCAATAGCTGTTCTTTTCATTTGGATTTCCTGCAACACAATTTTAATAAGACAAGGTCATTCCTTTCACAGAAAAGAAAGACAACTTCTTACGGCAAGACACTACCAGGACATTTGATCGGCGCTACTATCTGGCACGCAAGTATTTTGTTAGCAAGGTGGGACTCAAATTCATAAAACCCCTTAAAATAGTATCACAGAAGCGCACATTTCCTCTGGAGAATGTTCCCAGTCTATGGAAGATGACTGCTTGACAGTTTTCTACAGTTTTCATCTCTTTTAAAAACCATTCCACTTTATCAGCAGTTTATGCCATCCTCCTGCTCCCTCTGGCGGTCCCAGATACGTGATGGCCCAGAGGAGATTAAAGCCTCTAGGAAAACAAGGCAGTAAATGTAGCCTCAACCTTTCATAGTAAGGGCATATCAGGGTGAAATCCCCATTTCAGAGATTAGACAAGTCTGTGGAACTTCCAGTTATTATTAGCTTTCACTCTAAAAAAGAATTCTTCAATCTGCAGTTATGCCAATCCAACTTACTTACTTTATTATGCTGATACTTACAGGCTTCATTTAAAAGGTTTATAGTAAGTAATTATTAGAATAATCAACGATTCACAAATAAATGATCTCTCTCCCCCACTTTATTATTGGCAAAAACTCCTCAACCTTTTAAATTCTTTTTCTGAAGCTGAATATAACATGCATTAGCTTCTAGTAACTAAGAGCTCTACAATTTTAATGTGACTTTTCAAAGAAAACTCACCTGGGAAGTACGGGTATAATCTTCATATAATCTATCATATTCCCGACTTTTTTCTTGAAATTGAGTGTTATATTCATGTAATTTTTTCCCTACAGCTTCAATATTATCTTCTTTGACAACCTGATCCTGGAAGGATTAGAAGAAAATGGAAAAAATATAAATTCAGTTGATAAGGTACTTATCTGACATGGGAAAATCCTCAAACAATGGTCATTTATTTTGTGAAAGTATTTTATTGAGCCACTATACACTTGTGATCACAAAATTACACAGTTTGAAAGTTTTTCAAGCTTGATTACATGCAATTCATCTGCTTCAAAATATTTTCTAAACATTAAAAGTATCTTTTTAAAATATTAACATGAGTATGTGATTACCTGTTGGTATTTGGATACTGGATAAAGTAATTTCACATCCAGTTTGGGATTATACTGAGCTAGAGATTCATTCCGGTAGTGGTTTATTAGTTCAACCACAGAGTTGAAGGTTAATGGGTCAGAGAAGCCATATTTCCCATCTCGGTGAAATATTTTGATTAATTTGTTATTTCCTCCTTTCCTGCAAATGCAATATAAAAATAATGGCATTAGAATTCTCTTAAAAAAAAAAAAAAAAAAAAAGCATGTTCTCCCATCACCTTTAACACGCCAATTTTAGCCACACGCCCTGACTCACCTTAGTGTAAGAGTATAATCACCATGCATTTTAGTAGATGCGTCTCGTACCAAAAAGGTCCCATCAGCTGTATCTCGAAGTTTTTCATTCACTTCTTCCCTGAAGTGAAAAGAACATGAGACAATGCTCACCTAGTGGATTTGGTGATTCTCGTGTTACATTTTCTTAATTGTATTTTCAGACCTTAAGAATTTTAACACACAAGTCACTCTGACAAATCAGCACAGAAAGTCGTGATCCCCAAAAGGTTTCCTCCCAACTCTTCATTCCCCTCAAAAAAAAAAAAAAAAAAAAAACTTAGACTAGAAATGCCACTTTAAGCTGATAGCATTAATTCTTAGAGTTTTTGTCTAATAAAGAGAGTGACTTTACACTCTGCCTTGAGGCAGTGCCACTTCACCCTGCTGCCCCCCTGACAGTTCTGTCAGTAATGAAACTTCTCGGGTATTTAATTTCCTGTGGCATCCAGCACCCACAATTCCCCAGAGCTCAGTGACTTCTGTGGTCGTCTTTGGAAGGGAACCAACTGTGCTTCATGCTTATGTTGGATGATAGCCTAAAAATGGAACTTAGCAAGCTGGTGCGTTTTGCTTTTCTTTCTCTTCATCTAAAACTCCCTAGCTCTGGTGAAAAACTCAAAGAGTCTCTGTAGCCTTACCTCGAAATATCTCCCCAGTACCATTCAGCATCTTGTAAGGACATATTGTTATTCATACCGTTGTTGGCTACAGTCGTGGGTTTTGGTGGTTTAGGAGGCAGTGCTGTAGATGAAAGAGAAAGAAAAAGTTTTTGCAGTCCCAACTACAAATAAACGTTTAAAAGTCGACCCAAGTTCCTTTAGATAAGTAACATTTTCAACTGTGAAACACAGCAATAATGCACGAGTCCATGAACCTTTTCTTAAAAAAAAAAAATATCAGAAATCTTTGGCTATAGACCATAATTGAAAAAAAGAGAAGAAGAGCTTAGAGACCAACAAATAAAATGGGCTGGCCATGTGAATGAATTTCAAAGTAAATCCAGAGTCAGTCAGTCAGTCACGACATTTTCTACTTTCAGGTTTGAGTTGAATTAAAGTTTCATATCTGGTCAAATCTATCTGAAGTAAGAGACCACAAAGAGAATAGCAGGAGGAATCACATGGCTTGGTTTTAATTTCCTCCTCTTATTTAATTATAAAAGACAAATTTGGTTTCTGTCCTCCACAAATGCTGCTGCGGTAATAAAAAAGCTCATCTACAGGAATATGTTTTAAGAGGCGGAATTGGGTTTCTCTAATCTTAGTGTTTCAGGCACTGTTCTGCCAAAAGCCACTTTAAGAAACTCCTCTGGGACCTCAATCTCTTTAGTATTCATGATAATATTCTATTGGATAACTGTGCTCTATATTATGCCAAGAGTGATTAAAAACCATATCCCTCTTCCTCAATGTCAAATCAGTATTCATGTACCAACTGGTGACAAATAAAGAAAGACTGCAGTGTTTCCGAATTTCTTAATTGGGAGGAAGGCGAAAATAATTGAGAAAGCCAAATAAGTCTAGGATGTCTAGCTAAATTCTAAGTCATAAGAAGTTTTAAAGCACTGTTTTATTATTTTAAGCAAAAATTATTTCAGGAGTCTAGCAGGTATATTTTATAAAGAAGACCGAGACTCAATTAATGGGAAGCCAACTTCTCTCACTGCAGTATCTTAATAGAAGAGAGAGCAGACAAAGTCTCAACATTTGATTCAGAATAGTTTCAGGGCACCTAGCACTGAGTTGCAATCACTGCTACATTCGATAGCAGCACTGGTACATGCTTTCTAAAGTACCGAGTGTTATCACTGCCAAGTGCCACACTGTCCTCATCCACTGTCAACAGAGAAAGCAGCACCAAGGTTGCATCCTTTTCATTAAAGGAACGACATACAACAATATACCCCAAACAGCAAATGAGCTCGAGTAACAAAACACACCAGTGAAAAACTGGAGTCCAATTTATATCCATTCAACTAAGAATAAGCATTTACCCCACACAGCCTGACTTGCTTCCACAGGCAGTCAAACCATTTGTTTCATTTTCACGCTATGAGCAAACTCATTAAATTAGAACAAATGAATAAAAACAGACCTCCAAAGAGGAGCCGTTAACCGTAGTTGTCAAAAAAATTAAATGCCACAACATTAACCAGCTTTCCACAAGAATACTGCAGTATTACCTGGTGGATCCATTTCTATATAAAACATCAAGTCTGTGCCACAATTTATATCTGGCTTAGCATATTCTAAATCCAGGTCTTCCATATTCCAAACAGTGTTGTACATTTGTGCGAGAGTTTCCTTGGCTGAGCTCAGTTATAAGAAAAGAGTCCGGCTTTCTTTGTAATGGTGTCTTGGAATTCATTTCAAAACCTATAAGGGGCTGCACTGTAACCTATGACATCACACACCCCAGCCAATCAAGTCAGAAAAATGTCACCAGACCACTCCTGCTTCATCATTTCTCTTCTCTACCAGCCTTAACACAGCCCCAATCTCACGAAGATCCTACATTTAACAGAACTGCAATGTATACACGCTCTTCGTTTCAAAAAGGTGTTTAATCTGACTGTTCTTCTCTAGCCGTGAGTTTTCTAATTCCTTTTTTATTGCTCCGTGCAGCATGGTACGCTCCGCTCTTGGCAGGTTGACAAAAGCTGATACGCTGCGGCATGTAGCTTTTTTTTTTTTTTTTTTCCTCCTAGTGCATCTGGGTTTATAGATAGCCCGGTCATTTCTTGGTTTAAAAATCTTACAAAGGCATCCAAATAGTATACTCAAGATATATTTTACAGTCCTAAAATGCCTCCGATATTTTATACTAAAAGCAGGAAGGATCAAGAACTCTGGATATTTAATTTCAGTCCTCATAATTCACTGCAAACTCAGAACTTATACACTGTCACAAACATGCTACATTATAGAAAGCACAATTAAAAAAATGTAGAGGCAAAAACCTCTATTAAACACTGCAGTTAAAACTATAGAATATGGAATGAAAATCCAAAAAAAAGAGAGGCCATATATCAGAATGCAGAGTACAGGCAGAGCTATCTTTCTTTGCTAAGTATTTCTCACTGATGAGCCCATCTTCAGATTTACTGGGCTAAATACTGCTTGTGGGGGGGGGGGTGATGTAATTACTTGTGTGTGTGTGTGTGTGTACGGCGTGGGGGGTCTTTTGTCCCCTCCATCTCAAATGCCTCACTTTGGGAAGAAATGTTATTATTCCTTCTTAGCAGTATTTAATGTGAAGAAATCAATTCCCCTATAAATCTAAATTAATGTTAGTTCTCCTACAGTGAGAGGGGAGGAAGGGAGAAAAGGCTCCCCCCACCCATGTAAATGTAGTTAATTTAAAAAACTAGAGTGGGCTGTGTGATCTACGTACATGTGCATGTCACATATTTCTGTGACAATTTAAAGAACACAGAAGCCCTTGAAATTTATTCTTAGACGTTCTGTCAAATTTGGCATCATAAAATATATAGAAATAGAGCAAAGGCAAGACAGCCTCTGAGCACTGTTCACGTGCCTCTCTTCCAGTTTAATTCATTTTCCCACTAAGGAGGAAGGCAGATTCAACCTATACCCTCCCACCCTCTCCCACTCACAGCCTCTCTTTGCCTAAAGGTTGAAGTAACCCTAAATGCAAAGAAAAATGGTGGTGGTGGGGATATGTCCTCAGAAAAGATTCAGAAAAAAAAAATCTTAATTTAATACAAATGTTGACCCAAGTCCTCCCAGCAGCTGTGGACAGCGCGACAGCCCGGAGGGGACCCGTCCCGCATGCCTTTGGGAGCACTTGGTGCAAACCGGTCCTGCTGCTGGGAACCCATGTGGTAGACCCCGGGAGGAGGGCAGGGAGACAGGTGACTTTCCACGTCTCTCCCAGGCCTGGCCAGGCCCCAACTTCCAGACCAGCACTTGGTAATTTCCTCCTTCCCCATTTCCAACCGAAGCCCCATCTTTCCCTCACATTGTGCCCCTCGAGGAAATGGGGGAGTGTCTCCCCTAATCTCTCATCTGCCCTCCCCAGGCAGCGCTTACTTACTATCTCTCCCTCTCTCCCTGACACACACACAACACACACACACACACACACACACACACACACACACACACACACACACACACACACGCAGACAAACTGCAGAAATGAACCTTTCACAGAAGTCCCCCAAAACAGTGAAACAGCCAAGGGGCAGAGCAGTGCCCAAACGAAAGGCAACTTACTTTGCAGGTTATGCATTTCAACGGTTTCCCTTAGAAATGCCTGTATCCGACAATGGCAAAAAAAAAAAAAAATCCAAAAAGCGATTCCTCCAGCCTGTGCGGCGCAGGACCCCGAGGCTCGCACGCGCCGCCGGCAGCAGCGCAGCTCAGCGCCCGCCGCCCGTGCAGAAGCCGGAGCCGGCCGCGCGCCGGGGCCGAGGCTGCGCCGGGGAGGGAAGGAGCCCAGGCGCTCGCACGTCCCTCTCAGATAACGATCGCGGCTTCATGATTAACTTGGGCAGGTTCAAATATTTGCTGAGCTAGGGATTTCGGGTGGGGGAGGGGAGCCCAAGTCCAAGTCGAAGTTGTCATCATCGTTAACAAGTGGCCAGTGCCAGCCCGGGTCCTCCTCCTCCTCCTCGCCGAGGAAGTGAGAAGGCCATTGTCAGGGGACCTAAAATAGGCTCTCGAACCGGCTGCGGCGGCGCGCGGCTCGCAGGCTCGCGGGGCTCAAGTGGCCACAGTGCAGCGAGGCACTAGGCGCTGCCAAACACAGGAAGTGGCTGAGCTAGTTCAGCAAAAAATAGAATCAAAGCCTTGCTTGTAAAGGCCTGAACCTCTCAGAGCTGCCCAGAACACCGTGCCTTGCTCGCGTCCACCTCCTCCCACATACCAGCGCAGACAGCCCCGCAGGTGTCACAGGAGAGCCCGGCAGAGCCACCCTGCAGGGAACAGGTTTACAAACGTTTCCCCGGAGGAGGCTCCTAGGGAAGAGTATTGCGCCTCGGCATGGGTACGCTAAGCTCCATTGTATTAAAAATACACTCCAAGATAAAAACTCTACTCTGCAGCTGTTTGTATGAAGTCAATTTCAACTCCTGTTAAAATGGCCATAAAAGGTCTGTCTGCATGAGGCTGGTGCAGATGCTACATGGAGCAAAGGACGGGAGGGCAAGGAGAATGGAACACCTTTCTAGAGGACTTTTTTTCCCCCTTTATTCGACAAAGTTGCAAGGAACCAAACTTAGGACTGTTGGCTACTATTTAAAGAACTAAAATTTGGCCGAAGAAAATTTCCACTCACATCAGCATAGATGGCTTTACTGTTATCCCAAGAACCTTAACCCAATGTAAAATCACGAAATCACTAGCTTTAAAACCAGAAAAAAAATTTAGAGATCACTTCAATTCCCTCGTGCTACACACACACACACACACACACACGCACGCGCGTACGCTTCTCACCCAGAATGAAGTGGTTTGCATAATATTATAGCACTAGGACCAGAACCCAGACTTCCGATGTTTGGTCCTAAACTCCTTTTTCTCCACCCACTTGCCCTGCTCTTTACTTGCCTCTGCCAGAGAAAGTAAAAATTAACAAGTGAAACTGAAGTTAATTTCTTTTAAGCCACATGCAAAAAATTTCACACCTACAACAAAACTGACTTTTTCTGTTTTCTATTTTTAGTTTAATTTTTTTTTTAAAAAAGCTGCTTTCTAATTAT
The DNA here is from genome assembly GCF_949987535.1 of Balaenoptera acutorostrata. NCBI lineage: Eukaryota > Metazoa > Chordata > Mammalia > Artiodactyla > Balaenopteridae > Balaenoptera > Balaenoptera acutorostrata. The sequence goes on along the minus strand of NC_080065.1, from coordinate 57,881,269 downwards.
CTTTGAAGAAACACGGGTTCTGTCTATAATACCCTCAGACTCTGTATGACAAGGTGACCCAAAGGTCACATGCAGTGACAAAGGAAGATCTAGGTGCTGACACAGAGTCCACACAGGCAGGAACCAGCTTCAGAGTTATTTGCAATACCTGGGAAGTGCTGCTACACTCACAATGAAAGCGATTTTACAAGCTCTCCTTTGGTGCAATTGAGGTAATACGAAACACCTACTTTTCCAGTTCGGAAAAAATTAGTCTATAAGTGAATAGACTCAGCTTCTGCCAGCTGATCACAGACATAGGGTTAGTTCACAGAATACCCTTGCCTCCTGAGCTGCATAATCTTGCCCTACTTTAAAAAATAGTCTTTCTAAAGCTGGGAACCTTGGAAACATCAGTCACTTAAGCATACCTGTCTGGATTCACAGGATATGTCATGTCAAAACCTTCTCAGATTAAAGTGTTCTCTTCTCTGACAGTCTATTTCCCGTTTCAGAAGAAAATTATCTACCGGGAAGTGGCACACTCTCTACTTAGAGAAAGTCTTAAAATAGATTTGAAAACTTTGCTTCAAATTTCTCACAATATGTACAATCATTTACCCTAGAAGTTCTATTATATTACTCAAAGTGTGAGCTGAGTCTTTTCCCAATTTTAGTCAATTTAGTGATCTGCAAAACACACGCTCTTCATTAGCTTCAAAAGGGAGCCCTCTGCTGGTAGAACAGAATCAGTAACTTCTGCTCCAGAGAAAACAATCAGCTTTCTGCGTATTTCATTGATCTCCCACTATGTCCAGAAGTTCACACAAAATAAACATAATTGCCCAACTGTCACTTAATCTATATGATTCACTAAGAAATCACTAATAAATCAAATGCACAAATGTCATAACAATCTTGGAAATATTTTTCACATGCCTGCTAATAAGCTCTTGTAAGAAAACTTGTATTTTAATTTCTGAAACCCAAAGCCTCTACCATACTGGAAAACTTACCTAATTGAAAACTATCTTTACCTTCTAGATTCTTCAAAACACTAAGTCTTACTACTTTCCTCTCTCTCAAAGTTTTGCAAAACTCATTTCAGAAGCAAAAATAGGCCATGTGTCACTTCTCAGCAGATGTGATCTAGTCAGGAAAATGTCCCTTAATCATTAAAATAGTGTGAAAGTTACAGACTGAACACTGTATCTCATACGTGCCAATCACCATCAGGTAGCAAATGCTCCACGAGCAGCTTTCATCCTGCACAGCTTCTTAAATGGTTTTTTGTCAAGGGCCACGATTTATGAACAAAAGCCCATTTAAGAAAAAAATAAATGAGCCAAAATCTTCTTTTAGGGGTTAAATTAATGCCTCCTTTCATAATTTTAACTTAAGACAACTTAGGCCAGAAGGGCCCTTCAGGATGATGCCAATTCTTTAGTCCACATCCAGGGCTCTTAATGACCCTGCACTAAGAAAAATGTCCATTTGAGTTTATAAATAAACTCAGGTTTACAGAAGCATAAAAGTGATACACTCTACAAAGTATCTGAAAAGGTGCGCCCATTGCTTAGCAGAAAAAAGGACCCCTTCTCCACAATGTCCCTCTCAGATGTCCCTTGAGAGAAAGAGAAGGCTGTACTGTGAAAACAAAAGTAAAACTGAACTATACCCTCCAATGCATGCTCCTTGTTCAGAGCACAAATAAAACTTCCTATTTTTTGACAAAACCTAGTACACGCCTTGCCTGCTTACTCCTGCCGCTCTAAACACGTGCAGCTTTTTCAAACTTTCACTTCTCACCTTTGAAACAACCTTCTAATGTCAGACCACATTTTAAACCCAATATAAAATAAATCAGAGGAGAGTAAAACTCTTTGAAAGTCATTTCCTTCTACCTTAGTGCTTGCTTTAGTCTTGGTTGCAAACCAAGCCCAGAGCATTTAAAACAAGATTCATGAATCGGGCTCTTCAGGATGAATGTTTTGCAAATGCACCAGCGGTTAAAAATTAACTCTGACAGGTGTAGAAGGGCAGGGGGGAGAAAGAGTCATTTATTTTCCCTCTGGGCTTGAGCGTGCAATATTAGACTTCAATTATGCTACATTAATATTTCTGAATATATCCATGAAGTCTGAAATATGTAAATACACTTATAATGGGTTTCATTCAAAGGCACTCAGTGTTAAATGGCCCGTTTTTACCTTAGTTGCCCTATAGAAATCTACTTTAGCGACCTAAGGATCAGTAGGGTAAATATAACACGAAGTGATTCAAGAAAACCTGCTGTTCAGCTTTAACCCTTTTAAAGACTTTTAGTAACACAGAGAACAGCAAACTGTCAACCAAGTTCCGAGAACTTACTCTGTGCTTAGCCTTTCAAACCTTAGTTTCCCTCCCTACAGGGGGGAGAAGCCTTCCTTCACAGGTGTGCTGGATGCATTAAATGAGCTGGTGTGTGAGAGTTCTCTGAGATCTCATTTGGATGATTATTATGCTGTGCCCAGTTCTATGCTAAGAAGAGCTGAAAAGGAGAAACCTCTGTCCTTGAGAAATGTAGCTAAGCTGATGAAACTACCAGAACAACTACAGAACAGTTACGTATAAGAGGACAAGGGGCTTAAGGACATAAATGTAGTGAATGGGTCAAACCCCTGCACCTCAAGCAGGGGAGGAGCCCCCTGGGTGCAGATGAAGAGGATGGCACTGTTCGGGCCACTGGGGACGGCTGTGCACCGTGTGCACAGCGTAAAGGCACCTGGGCAAGGTACGGGGGGTGGGGGGGGCGGGGGGGGGGGCGGCGCTGGGGCTGGTGCTGAGAGCCAGGCGCCTCCACTCCCTGAGTCGCACACGGAGCAAAGGGCGTCAGACAAAGGCATCCTCCTCCCTCCAAGCAATGCGCCCACGGGGCAGCAGCTGCCCACTGAGTGTCCTTTTCAGATCTGCGTTAAGTCCCCTCCAGGCATCCTGAGGCCAGGCTCCGCTGGTCGGGAACATGGGAACGTGGGGCCAGCGGGGAGAACGGCCTGGTAGGATTCAGACGGCACTAACCAGGAAGGCGGCTCGAGGAGATGGAGCTCTGAACGAGGCCAGCTCCGGCAGGGCCTTAAACACCAGAGCTGACACAACGACACCAAGGACATACTACAGGGTCGTGAGCTTCAGTACTCCTCACCTCATTTAACGCTCATAACCACCCCAGGAGAGAGGCGTTATTCCCATTTCACAGACTGGAACACCGTCTGGAAAGGCTGAATGACCTGGTGATGAACTCGGCAAGTAAGCAGCAAGAGTTGGGATTCACACCCAGACGTGACTTGCACTGTTCTTTCCACTGCATGACACACGACGGAGCGACTTTGAGCCTGACCCCCAAAGCTACAACAACTGCACTGGGGCTCTTTACTGTATGTGACCCATAGGAGCAAACATCACCTATCCTTGGTCTGTTGCTTGCTGGAAACTTCGGAGGACTTTTTGACTGTACACTACAGGCAGTCCCGTTGCCCACGAAGGTTCCAGAAGCCCAGGTAGCAGACGGAGCAGCAGCCCTGGTGTCTGGGCCGGGTGCCCCCACCCCCGGCAGACCCACTCCGGCTCACACTGCTTGGGGTGGCAGCAGGTGAAACCGTCAAGCTCTGTGGTCTTCAGTTTCTTCACGTGCCAGCGGAGAGCTGGACAATGCATTCAGCTCTCAAGTGATGCTTTTTATGACGCTGTCACCTAAAATATTTACTGCTTTTTCAAATCCGGTAAAAATATCAAGCTGTTATTTTTGTCCTTTCCAATTTATTCTGAAGAAATCTTTGAAACTCCTTGAACTGAGATGCTATTTCGCCTTCCCCTTTTCAAATTGTACCTATTCTTCGCAGCCCACTTCAAGTCCTTTTCTTTCCTATGAGCTTTTCCTGTCTACTAAAAAGTCACCAACCAGATCTCTCGAATTCTTTTTATACTTACAGAACACACCCTCCCGCCCGGAATTTAATGAGACACTGTGTGCTAACGGGCCTTATTGCAACTGACACGCTGCCTCACACATCATTAGTCCTGCCTATCACCTCAAGTTCTAACTGATAACAACTAGAAAAGGTATCTGTTTGCCCCATCATAGTCTTGCTAGTCCTCCACCCCCCAAATATCATTCAAGCACTCATTTCTATTCATGACAAAGTTACTGCAAATGAATGGTTTACGAGTGTTCCCTGGAGATGCGCGGTTTTGTGCTTCCCAGCCCACTGGGATGAGCACGTGCAGGGGTAATGATGAAAGACTCCATGAAAACATCCCATTCCTACCAGGCCAAAGAAGTCATTGCTCTAACCCAGGGTGCCCTGCCAGTCGTCCGCACTGGAGCCGTTCCTGAATACAAAGGTGTTAACGAGGACGTTGTCCTGGGCTGGGTAATCTGTTTTCACCGGTGAGAGACGCTGAAGCAACCTTTTAATTCCAAAAGTCCCATACGATTTGCAGAATAGTTGACAGAGATCACACAAAGGGGGAAATGCCTCCAACTAGGATTTAAAAATTACTTGGATGCAATTGTTTGGAAGAGGCTGCATGTGTTCTGGGACAGTCTAGCAACGTTCAAGGCTTTATGGATCGTTCTTCAACAGAGCTGATGGGACTAATCCATCTGCCTTTGAAACTGATACACCAATTTCTTAGTAGAAGGATGTAGGTAGGGTCTATGACATAGCAAGCAGTCTTAAGTGTGCATTATCAAAACAGTTGCAGATGAAGTTTTTCTTGGGTGGAATTAGGCTGAAACTGAGAAAGACGTTTAACCAGTGTACACCAGAAGCAGAAGCATTAAACTCCACCACTGATTCTACTACAACCCCTGTAGAAGAAATTCTCGAAAACTCCATGGGATAAATTCGCTTGTGGGTATGCGTCAAGCCTTGTCTGGCTTTTAGCTTCCATGACTCCCCTCTCCAGAGAGCTGGCCATTGAGAAGACTGGGAACCTCCCCTGCCTTCCCTGCAAGCAGGGCCCAGCTCTCCCTGTCTCTGAGACCGACCTCCACATGGGTCAGGAGGAAGTGAAAGATCGTAGCTCGATCCTTTGGCCGGGGGTCCTGTTCTGTTCTTGCTGGTCCTCTTCCTTCCCACCCACGTGATCAGTCTAGGAGTGGGCGGTCAATAAATGGCTCCAGTGCCACGTTCACACCTGCCCCCGTCCCCTCCCCACAGGGTACTTCTAATCTATCACTGCATCGTTTCCTACTGAGCCCAAAGGCAGCCTCTGAACACCAACACAGAGCTCCCAAATCCATTATCGAGTGACCCAAGCAGTCACACGATATGATACCTTTTGGTCACCCTCTGGGACTCCAGTCCTGGGCCGTACCCGTTGACAGATTTCTCTGATGCGGTTTACAATCCAGGGTATCCCTGTTACATATCCTGCTTGCTGGGATTTGGAACATTTGGAATGGACCAGACTTGCCTTACGTAGTATTTATGCTGCCACTCTTACCTGTGGATCCCGTATTTTGGATCTGTCGACAGAAGCCCTTCCCAATACCTGTATCATGAGTGGTTACCCATCCCATCCTTTATCCCATCCCTACAGGTGGGTTTTAAGTCTAGGCCCTCACCTCTCTGTCTGCCCCTTCCAGATGCAAACAACTAAGCCTAGCTATGGAACACCTTAAAAAAAAAGCACAACATAGTCCGCCATTGCATGACTTATATCTGGGTCCCCACGTTTGCTCATACAGAGATGAGTTTGGTAATTTGCATGAGTTACTTATAATAAATAATAAATTCATGATGTTTTAATTAAATTCAAGACATAAATTCAGCCTACAAGCAACACCTTCTACTGGTCCTGAAACTCCACTTCACTTCTAGGGCCCTCATCACTTTCTAAATGACCAGCTCACTTTTAGCCAGTATACAGCAAAGTGGGGTTGTTTAGACTTTCCACAGTAGAGGAAAAATACATCAGTTTAAATGAAATCCACTGCTAACTCGGTCTACATTTCCCGCTTTGTTAAACGGCTAATTGAATGCCAGCCTGCTTTCACAGAAGTGTCTGGCTTGCTCGAACTTGTTGCAGTAGACCCCTAGTTTCATACTGCTTGCATTATTAAAAATGTTTATTTTGACAAGACATCTCTCAGCCTATCTGCTTCCAAAAAACACACTCCAAAATACTTTTAAATTATATAGTAATTATAAATCCCCTACTTCGTAAGTACGAGAAAGAAAAACAAAAATGTCAGCAACGAAAATCAACGCCGTAATTTATGCAACAACCAGAAGCATCAAGTTAAGGGGGTCGGGGAGCTCTCCCAGCAACCCTCACCTGAAACCAAGACCATGTAAAATCCACAAATATCAAAAGCTGGATAATACTGACCATATGCGCTGCTGCCCAGCTAGTTTTCCCTCAAGTCATAAGGCAACGTGTTATTATGGATCGCAATTCCGCGAGAGACTTATGGCACTTCAGAGGAGACTGAAAGCCACCATTTTTCAGGCTCTAAAAAACAAACAGTGAGGGAATTTTAAATGTTCCGAAGGCATTACCTGGTGCAGGCTGGCGTTCATTCCATTCGGTGGAGATTAAAATTTCCGTAACTTTTATGAGGTGTTCAGTATTCTCAGAACTACAAAAAAAAAAAAAAAAAAAAAGAGATCCATTAGACACCTTTTTCCCTGAACAACAAACTTCTTTTCATTTCTGCGTATTCAAGCGAATGTGTCTGATGGAACTATGTACACGCATTTGTGAACTGGTATCTTCAGAAGAAGCTTAATGACCCATAAACTTCGGACTACCCTCATCACCCCAAAATCCAGGTTGCTCTTCTATCACTTACCTGGCTGCTGGGAATCTGAAAAGCAGGGGGCTGAAGAGTTCAGAGAGTACTCTTGCATTCAAAAGATTTTTGCTGGACGTTTGAGAGAGCTTGAAGAAATGTTTTAGCAAATACTGCAGCGTGAGCCAATACTGATGAGGTATGCTGGGCGACCTAATGAGCTTCTTCAACAGCTGGATGTATTCTTCAGAGCTTTGCACTTCTACAGGTTAAAAAAAGAAAGAAAGAAAGCAAAAGGAATAAGAGACCGTTTCTAGCTATTAGCGAATAAACACCTAGAAAATTTCTGTTCTAGCTACAGAGGGATCATTTAAAACGAAGGAGTCAGAAACAGCAGACAATACATTTGCTCTTCTCATTAGAAAAGGCATTATGAGAAAGTCAAAATCTCAAGTCAAATGGAAATGCAAGAAGCTCTTGGTGTACAAAACCACAAGAAGTTCTCTGTGTGCTGCCGTCCATGGAGCGGCTTCAAGTGTGATTGGCTAATTCGGAGGAGCATCAGATAAGTATCACAGGTTTTAACTTTGAAGGTTACGAACCACAATTTCCTGTCCCCAAAGCTCTTTAACTGAGCATTAGCTCCTAAAACGGAGAGTCCTCTTCCCTCAACTCATTTTCTAATGGCCACTGGAGGAAGGTGATGGGAACATCCCCAGTCACTGGGTCCTAGTCCGGTTCCCTGAATCCAGTGATGGCACTTGGCACGCTGAGGCATTCGCTGACGTAGTGAACCTTAAAATACTGATAAAAGGTTAACAATTAGCCATTTCAACATGTGGACGGCCTTCCTAAGCAAACTAGAATCTGGTTCTTCTATCGGATGCCCTGGTAAGGGAGGGAATTTGTGCTGATGGGGGTGGGGGCAGACCCCTCCTAACATTTTCTAAGAAATCTCTCTTATCTGCAGCCCTTGAGTTGACAAGTACATCCACATCTCAATACAGTTCAGGGAGGTTCTCAGAAGACACAACACACCTGGGGCTAAAGAAACCATTTCATTGTAGATGGCTACTGGAATGACAGGATTTGGTAAGTCCAGGAGATAGCGTTTGAAAGCGTCTGCTAAGACGTGCACATCGATCATTTCCAAGTCCACGGAGGCAGCATCTATGATAGAAATATGCAAAAAAAATTTTTCAGACACTTTATGCATTGGTTGGGCCGATTTTCTGAATGTGCGACTTCAATGTGACACACGAAAGGACGCAGTATGAGGACAAATGTAAGATGCTTGCATATTTATAAGCAGTGTTTCTTGCAGGGCTTGCTCCTGGCATTTCGAATAGAACATTTTTCCCTTGTGTAGGTCTGTCCCCCACCCTGTCAGCATTAAGCATGAAGGCCCCTGCCCAGGATGCCAGGAACACATTCCCAGACTTCGGGGCAACAAAAAACAGTGCTCCTGCTGTGGGCTGAACTGTTTCCCCTACAATTCGTATGTTGAAGCCCCAACTCCCAGCACCTCGGAATATGAATATATTTGGAGACAGGGCCTTTAAAGCGGTGTTTAAATTAAAATGGGGCCATTTGAGTGGGCCCTAATCAATTTGGCTGGTATTATAAGAGGAGGAAATTTGGACAAAGAGACACCAAGGGTGCACGTACAGAGGACAGGCCATATGAGGACACAGCAAGGAAGTGGCCATCTGTAAGCCAAGGAGAGAGGCCTCAGAAGAAACCAACCCTGCCTTGATCTGGGACTTCTAGCCTCCAGAACTGTGAGAAAATAGATTTCTGTTTTTTAAGCCACCCAGTCTGTGGGATGTTGTTATGGCAGCCACAGCAAACAAATGCAGCCCCCCACAATGTTTGCAAGTACGTTCTGGACGGTGGTTCTGCCCTGAGTGAGAAGGGTTCTGTTCTAGGGATGGCGAATCACACAGTAAATGCTTCCTAAAATTGCAACAAGAAAACGTGACGTGCAAATCCATAGATTTCCTAAAATTTGAGTTGCTCAGTACTGCATGTCAGAATTAATATAAATTTAACCCAATGAAGTACAGACTGATTGATTAAACAGTAAGCTATTACAGAGTTTTAGCAGTCAGTCTCAAGAACGGCCATAAAAATGATGTGAACATCTTTAGCATGTTTCTCCCTAGTTCTGACAGGGTATTCTGATTAAGGTATTACTAATCTAACTGGTGGGCACTGAACTATCTCAGAAGAAAGATAAGACATGCAGTCTGTCCAGTAAATCCTTCATCTGGAAAACAGGTCAGGCAATTCAACCCTGGGGTAGCACAAATCACAGCCGCTCTCTGAGTACTTGGGGTAGAATGAGACACACTGCCCGGTGGAAAGAAGGGGTGCTGCGGGCAGGGAGGACCACGGGCACTGCTGAAGGATGCACACTACGGACAGGAAAGATGACTTGAGGGAAATTAGCTGGGGACTCGTGCACGTACTCAGTGGAGAACAGGGGACCTGACGAGCAAAATGCTGCATGCATTTCTAAACAGCTTTATTAATCGTGGCGTTCAAAATAAGTCGGAAAGGAGCGCTGCTGGAAGTACTGATACCACTTGTGGTAATTTGGATTTCAGGACCGTTAGAAACGTGTGAGACATTATCAAGAAATAGCCTAACCAGGAGATTGACAGGACTGGGTTGTGGCCTAGGAGAGGATGAGAGAGAATCAGAGTTTACTCGCAGGTATTCAGCACGAGGAGGAGAAGTGGCATCCTGGATGCGCATGCACCAGGTGTGATATTACAAAGCACTTAGGCTTTGAGTTAACAAAGCTCCTTGGACGCATCGTCATCATCAGCCAAACCTGTCCCACTAACTAGGCAGAACCTATGAAAGATAATCGTACAATACCATAAAGCTCAGGAAAGTCCTGAGCTGGTAGCAAATGTGGATAGGTTAGTTTGAGGAAAAGAATGAACAGGTGGAGAAGCAAGGGCTTAAATCACTTAAATGTCCCACAAAGAACAAACCAGAGGCATATGACACCTCTGATAAGTGTGGGGAAGGGCAAGACTGGGTCTTTGCCTAAAGGGTCCACGTGGAAAGTAATGCAACTACTAGTGTGACTGTCACACAAAACTGTGCGTACACCTCTGCTGGAGCATTCCATAGCCACCCACTCTACAGCAAGCTGCTGCCCCCTCCCCCCAGATTTGCCCCCTGTCTACTTCACTTAATATCACTTTGCCCAGCCAATTCCTATTACTTAATTTGCTCATCCTAAAACACCATTTGGCGATGAGGTATAAACATTAAGATGCTAAAGGTTCCACACGTCCCCCCTGCAGGCAGGAGTCATCTCTCTGTGACACCTGACACTTCCCACTATGGTAACTGCGAGTCTCTCTCCTAGAACTGACAGTCCCTCCAGGGCACGGAACGTGGCTCCCACCTGCTCTTCTCACGTCCCTCTGTGCTCAGCAGAGAATGTGCTGGTTGAATGTTTGTGAGCTGAGCTACACAAAGTCCTGAGAGTAATGTTCATTCACTGAAGCCCTTCTCCAACACAGGAGGTGTATTCCAAAGAGCCTTTATAACCTTTGAATGAAATAACCTTATTTCAAGTCTTTGGATCAGCTCACCTTATGTCAACTTCCACTAGAGCCGATGTAGTATGTTCTATTTATTTATAGACAACTTCCAAAGCTCCTTGGGGTTTCTGACTTCCATTCTAGCAGTCTCCTTTTCTGCATTAAAGCTATGCTAATGTGCTCTTCCAAGAGCTAGACACATCTGTCATGTGATGACAGTGGAAGTTAGTTCAGAGAGAGCCACCCAGTCTCTAGGTCTGGGTTGGGGCGTTTACACCCTCTTCTACCCTGCTTTT